>NC_134490.1:89580080-90300080 GCF_040206685.1 Ascaphus truei
CCACCGCCTGAGCTCCCTGCAAACGCCGTCTCAGCCTGTCAGAATACGCGCAGAGTGCGAAACGCGTAGAGGTCACGACAGGTCACTCTGCGCGTATCCTTACAGGCTGAGATGGCGTTTGCAGGGAGCTCAGGCGGTGGCAATATCTCAGCAGTTTATCAGCAACTCCTGAGCACGATATACAACCAAAAATGCTCATACATGATTAAATGGGAGGAGGAGTTGGGTGAGACGCTGGAGGCCGGGAATTGGGACGACATTTGTTGGCAGCGGCTAGGAGCACAACCGTAATGGGAAATGTTTACAAGCTACTATTCCGTCAATATTTAACCCCGGTTAGGCTGCACGCCATAACTTGCACACTCCCAGACAGCTGTTTTTGGGGCTGATGCCAACAGGGCTCACTGTCCCATATCTGGTGGTTCTGCCCAATTGTGGTCATTTTTTGGAAAAAATTATTTACATTCATTAATTATTTACATTCACCCTGCTGGGTGTCTCACGCAGACCTGAGCCCTGAGCTGTCCTGTTGGGTAGACCATTCCCAGACCTACATGGTCCGAGTCCAAACGGGAGGCACATCCTCACAGCAGCCAGGTGCTGCATTGCAGTGTGCTGTGGTAGGCCAAAACCTTCATACCTGAGAATGGTTAAAAATAGAATTTGGCACGTTATGACGATGGAAAGAATCACAGCCTTTCTTGGAGAAAACTGTAGTAGGTTCACAGGTGTTTTGAGCCCAAGCATGGACTTAGTGGGGGGGGGGGGCAATCCTAATGTAGAGGCAGCTCTCCTTTAGATGGAAGGCCAGATGTCCCTGTAAGAGATGAGGAAGACGTGTGAGCTAAAATTAACATTAAGCATATTTGAGTTTCGTGGGTAGTGATTGTCCTCCCTTTTTATTTTCTCTCTACAGGATCATAACCTGAATTGATCTCACAAGTGCTAAAGGTTTCCCAGGAAAAACGCAATAGAGTTCCTGTAACAGGGGAGTTATCCCTGTTCAGGTAATGTGCCTCTAATCCAGCAGTGTGGTGGTTAACTGCTGGTAGTCAATTAATAAACACCACCTGCCTGATTAGATTGCTTAGAAAAGCCTATCTTTTGAGACAGGAAGTGAGACTCCTTAGCTCACAAGTGAGCTGAACTTGGAGACAGAGCAGAGATTGTCCCTTACTCTCACAACTTGTGAGACTGACTCGGGGACAGACATCTTGAGTCTACTGTACCAGAAGAGGCTGCTTGCAAGATACAGAGGAAACTTCTAAACCTGAATGCTGACGAATCCTGAAGGAAAGGTAGCAACCAGGAACAGAGAAGATTGTCCCTCCAAACCACAAGGAACAGATAAGACTTTCATTTATAAGACTTTTTTTATATCTGTTCATTTCATGCTATATGTTTGGGGCTGGGAGACATGCTTATCTAAAGGGAGTTGTGGATTGCATAGTATTTCACTAGAAATACTCCCAAGTGACTAGAAGCTTTGTTTACCCATTGTTTGGATGGTTTCCTGATGTTAAAGAAACAGGCGCAATAAAAGCCTTATTTAATTTCACTTTAACCAGACTCCCTTGCATACCTCTGTGAGCATCCGCCTACATGTGGTGTCCGAAGTGGGACGAGAGGGTGTTCTTGAAGTTAAGGAACCCGGAGTTTGGCTGTGAATTTTTTTTTATGCTTTTTGCCTACAAACAGTCTAAGCAACATAAAAAAAAAACCTCAGGCAGCAGAGACCAGAGTTAAAGTGATACACACCCATGCAGGAAATTTACACTGCACTGAAACTTACAAAACCACAGATGGACTCTTTTCCCCAATCCCAAGAGGAGAGAGAGATTGACTGCTGAAGAAGGTAAACCTTATTTGCCTATCACAATAAAGTGTAATATGGTCATTGAAATAGGGGGTTTGCCTTCCAGCCATAGTCAGGGTTCAAGAAGTGAGTTAGCCCTTAAAGGGATAGGTGTTTGTTGTTTTCAATTGTTTAGATGAAGCAGTGAATATAGATGGTGACCCACGAGCGGTACTGATTCTGCAAGAAAAGGCTGCCACACCGCATAGGACTACCAGTTATGAATGGAGTATATGCAGAAAAATGTGAAAATTGATGCAAGACTGTGCTGAAGCAGGGGAATTTTCAGTAAACAAGTGCTGAGGGTAAAATTGCCTACTATAAAAAAGGAATTGCTGAACTGTGTAAAAGGTATCCCAAAGTGTGAAGAGTGAATGTCATAATACCCAAAGTTGAGACTGAACTCAAGCAGAAAATCACATTATTTGGCTGAAGCAGAGAGATTGCACCTAGCAAGTAAATGGTGTTAAGCAAATAGACGTTTTTATCTAGCAACTGCACATCCTGTATACCTGATGAGAGAAAATGCGTGCACCGTACTGCTGATATTGTAAAACTTATCCAAGAAAGAAAAAGTTTACAGAGGCCTGTGAGAGCTACGACCTCTAAAAGCAAAATATGCCCACCTGTAGGACTACCACAATTGGGGGTTCTAGCAAATACAGTGGCAACAGCTGCAATAGCGCCTCCTGAGGTCAGGAAGAAAAGTACACCTGAGAGCCCCAAAATGGAGGACAAGATGCAGCGTTCTTGTAATGAATCCTACCCCACGGAAGAGTGGCCCTTCCAGTCCAATAAAGAGGAAGACATCTCTTACGGGGAACCCGAACCAAGTCACATCCATAAAACACCCCACGAATGGTGGTGGTGCCTGAACTCGGCAAGAACAGAAAAGACCGTTCTCTATGATGACGAATATGGTCGACAAGAGAGAGAGCGGGAGCAGCAGATCACCCAATATTTCTGTCAGCTAAAGCAACTGCAAGAAATGCCTGGCGTATATAATGAAGCTGCTAAAGTATCAAATAAAGAAGGAGACCCCAGTATTCCTGATGGGACAGAGTCATCCAAAACAAAAAAGCGGAAAAAGAAAAGCGGTTCTTCACTTACCGTGGAAGGAACAGACACGTCCGCAGATCCTGTGGAGGAAAAGGGGGACCGAGTTGCCCTGCAGCCTAGAGAAAATGGAGAATTCGTCCCGCGGTTAACCGAATATCCAGAGGACCCAAGGCAGAAGTTGTGTACCCCAAAGAAGTGTCTGTCCGGTGCCAACAGTGAGGAACCCTCAACCAACCATCCCAGGGAAGTGGAGCCGGAACCAGTGAGTGACGATCCCTTGACTAACCCTGAAGATGCCCTGAAAAATGCCAGGCATGACTGTGATATGCTCCGTGAACAATTGAAACAAAAGAAAGATGGTTACACAGAGCTACAGAAAAATAACGTGAGGCTACAAAAAGATGTGCTCACAATTTACTCCTTAGCCAGGACAGAATTGGACAATCTCAAGACTGAGCTAGATACTGCAAAGGCTACTATTTCCGCCATGGATGAAAAGCAGAGCCAATCTGATAAAATGATGACTAGGCTGAAGCGGAAGTATGAGGAGGCACTAAAGCAGATGACAGTCTTTCAGCAAGAGGTTCACACTCATCGCGTAGAGCTGAATGCCTCACAACAGGAGGTCAACAATGTCCGGACAGAGGTGGACGTATCACAGAAAGAGGTTCAGACACTCCGCAGAGCACTGGATGCCTCACATCATGAGACCAACAGCTGCCGCACAGACCTGGAAGTTTCCAGAAAGGAACTACACAGTCTCACTGAGGAGCTGGACATTTCTAACGAAACGGTTGTTAATCTTAATACAGATCTCAAAGTCTCTCAGAAGGAGCTTCGGACCCTCAACCTAGAGAAGGAAGTCTCACGCCAGGAGACTGTCATTCTCAAAGCAGATGTGCGTAAAAGGAAGGAGGACTGCAAGGAGGCCCTGAATAGTACAGAGACTGAAAAAGGAGAAAATTTAAGATTAAAAAGAAAAAACTTAAAACTCAAAGAAGAAAATTTTCATTTGACAAATGACGTCAAGGAAAAGAATGAAAAGCTGCACGAGCTTAAAGAAATAAATAGACTTTTGGAAGGTGAAAAGTTTGAAGCAGAGCACCGACTGCAGAACCAACTGCAAGGTCTGCGTACGCACCTCGAGAAGGCCGAGGAGAAGCAGCAAACGCTGCAGGAAGAAAATCTGCAGGCTGTTAAAGAAATTCAAGTGCTGCAGGAACGTCTGATGACCCAGTATGTCCCCGCAAAGCAGCATGAGAAACTGAAGGCTACCCTGAGCGTAGAACAAGAGGCCAAGCTTAGAACCCAGGTGAACCGGCACAAAAGGGAGCACAAGAAGGTCCAGAAACTAAAACAAGTAACTGTGGCCCGAGCAAGGAAGTTCATAGTGCTTCACAATGCAATAAAAATGTGGAAGCAAGCTCAGAGAAAGCAAAGCATGCAGATAAATTCCCTGAGAAGAGACTTGCAAGACGCACTCAAAAAACAGGGATCTCTCGCGGATGAGATGAAAGTTCTACAAGGACAAGTATTGACCCTGACTAAGCGTCAGTATCCCACAGCCACAAAATCCCATGAAGACAAGGGTACAGTGAGAGCTGGGAATATCGCTCGTCTGAAAGACAAGGTTGCAAAATGTGAACCACCTAAACAAGCACTAGCAAAACCTTCAGCCACCCAACAGGCAATAAAAGAAGGTACACGTGCTGAATCAAAACCAGAAGAATCCTTAGCTGATGAAGCTGAAAATATGGGACATTCTCTGGAAGTGTGAGTGGAATTACAACTTAATCCCAAAGAGGCTGAACTAGCAACCCCATTGAGTGGAAAAAGGGCAGAGAGACAGCTTCAAGAGCAGAAAACTGAAAGGGCTGTTTTTAAACGCTCTGCAAATACTGCCATACAGTCTGCCTACAATAAGACGAGCACCCGACGCGAGGGAAATCTCATGACCGCGCACATAGCAAAAAGACTATACTTAGAAAAAGTCCTCCTCGTGCGATTGAGGAGTGCTGATCTCAAGCACCTTCGGTAGGAGGACGCGAATAAAATGGAGAAAGGGCTCCAATCCCAGCTGGACTGAGGGTTCTCTTCCTCCATCCACTCTCATTCAAGTCACAGAGATATCTAGAATGAGAGTGGAAGGATGGGCTTTGGCCGTGGCAAGCCCGACCTTCCCACAAACAGGGGAGGTATGTAACAGGGGAGTTATCCCTGTTTAGGTAATGTGCCTCTAATCCAGCAGTGTGGTGGTTAACTGCTGGTAGTCAATTAACAAACACCACCTGCCTGATTAGATTGCTTAGAAAAGCCTGTCTTTTGAGGCAGGAAGTGAGACTCCTTAGCTCACACCTGAGCTGAACTTGGAGACAGAGCAGAGATTGTCCCTTACTCTCACAACTTGTGAGACTGACATGGGGACAGACATCTTGAGTCTACTGTACTGTACCAGAAGAGGCTGCTTGCAAGACACAGAGGAAACTTCTAAACCTGAATGCTGACAAATCCGGAAGAAAAGGTAGCAACCAGGAACAGAGAAGATTTTTCCTCCAAACCACAAGGAACAGATAAGACTTTCATTTATAAGACTTTTTTATATCTGTTCATTTCATGCTATATGTTTTGGGCTGGGAGACATGCTTATCTAAAGGGAGTGGTGGATTGCATAGTATTTCACTAGAAATACTCCCAAGTGAATAGAAGCTTTGTTTACCCCTTGTTTGGATGGTTTCCTGATGTTAAGGAAACAGGCGCAATAAAAGCCTTATTTTATTTCACTATAACCAGACCCCCTTGCATATCTCTGTGAGCGTCCGCCTACAGTTTCCATTCACACAAACAATATAAAGGTCCCAAATCAATAAAACCCAATCCTGGAGCTGCATGATTTGGGCATGTGTGAAGAGTGGGGCCTATGACAACAGCTAATATGATGTTGATCCACTGATAATGGTTCCCCTGCCTTCCCCCTGCACTGCTTCATTTTTTGTTCTGATATCCCCTTCCACCCTCTTCCCTCTTATTTTCTGTACCCCATACTTTTAAAAACTACAATAAAATACAGTTAAAAAAAAAAGTATGAACCTGGAACTCACAGATCAAACATGAAATGCCCTCAGTATTTTATCTCCTTTATCTTTAGCATTGGCCTATGTTTAACTTTGTTTCTCATCCAATATGAAGCAGCCCAGGTTAACACTTCAAGCTTAGCCAGGCTATCATAGTTCTTGTGGGTGTATTTGTTTAACCTTCAGTGCTGTGGGTCTTTTATTAGATTCAAATCGTTTTATTTCAATAATGTATGTGACCCACTGCTTTATACAGTAGGCCAGTCATTGTGCAATGTAAAACAGCAAAGCAGATATAGAATTAGAAATCAGAGACAGTCTGAGGGGTTTTGTGATATACAGTAATGCTAATGTGAATATGTGTATAGTAACAGTCTGTATACAGAGTCTAAAAGTGTTAAGGTCAAGATAGGTGAACTAGAATATCAATGCTAAAATACAATCTATCAAATATAATACAATGCTAAATGTAACAGTGATATCTACATTCTAACGAAATGCTGAACCCTCCACAAAACATACACAGATGGCGGAATACGCTGCAGCTGTGGGAGAAAGGCAATGTACAGATGTAGCCAATGTTATTGCACCTGCTGGAGCTTCAAAGTTTCACACGTCACTTTAAATGATGCAGCCGCGTCATTTCAATATTGGCCTTACCATTTGCTTCAATGGTTTATTTTTTGTGCTTCTGGTAAAAAGTTTTCCCATTTTCTTAAAAAGGAAAATATAGTAAAAGCTTTTTCTGCTATATCTCTTTATGTATTATTACCACAGCAGTGATCACTCAGGAAAAGATTTGTGCATTTCTGCAGAGCCAAAGTCAAAGGATCACAAAAAGGCCACAGACATTATAAAAAAATAAAAGCTTTTAGCCTTCAGTCCATTTATTCAGAGTACAGTATTTAGTTGTCACCATTTGTGCTGCCTAAATTCCACTTGTGTGTTGTTTCTGTTATGTTCTCAGGAAGGGATTGAACTCAAAGCATAAACTATACTTTTTAACAGAGGGATAATACATTGATAGTGTAGAGAAAAATGGATAGGATGCAAGATGTTCTCCAGCTATTATAGTTAATTTTGTTCTTTGGCTTAGGGGATAATAGTCCATTCATTTTTACTTATGTTATATTGCTTTTATTACCCCTGACATTGGGACAGTTGACAGTGCAGTGCTATTGAACTTTACAATGAAATCTCCTGTTGAAAGCTGGTTTCTCTACTGGTGGCTGAGATTTTGTACTTTCTGAATCTAAAACTAAAAGCTTAACACAGAGTTAAAAGAATAAAAGCATGCCATCTCTGTGTTTTACCTCATGCACTTGCATTGGTTCTTGTATTATAAAATGCCATTGGTACCAGAGACCTTGAAATATCTGTGAGTAATTTTTATATTGCACTAGGAAAACACAATACAGATTAGAAATACCTCTTTAGCTTGTTTTTCTGTGTGTAAAAAAATACTAGATATACTACAGTACACATTTTAAATATCATGTTTATATCAGAAAAAAATGTAAACCGTGTTAGGCAGAGATAAAAAAAATTAATCTTTATTAAATAACTTATTGCATCAATGAAGTTGTCCTCTTCACAAAGATTCAATTTAATCAATCAATCCATTAAATAACAATAATTTGTTACTTTTGTGTTTCCTCTGGAAAATGAATACATTTCTACAATGAAGACCTTGAAAATGTAAACAAATAATTGAAAAAATACAGATATTTGCATTTTATTTAAAAGTGGTGTCACACCTACATTTCACTTACTGTACATGCTATAACCATAAGTTCACTTGGCTATTTTATTAATTAATATTCCAACATTTTAGTCAAGTAAAATGGCCGCTCAATGGAGAATGTGTAATTTGTTAAAGATTCTTCAATGAAAAAGACCATGTTACTTGGCCGAAACATACTATTATTAGTCAATTAATAAATATTTGTTGTGCTATTTCTGAAACCATAGAGTGTTGTGACCTTAATTTTATATTTACCATGGTTTGGGTTAAATATAGCACCCACTTATTAACTCAATTGAGTGTACCAAACCTTTAATTGTTTTGATTTATTAACTTTGGCCCTAAGAATGGCCTATTTAATAGAAATAATATGGGTACCTATTTATTTATGGAATATCTTCCTTCATATCCCTCAACTGGCGTGCCAGTTATACAATGTGTAAGGACAAGCATCAAGGAGGCCATTTCACTACAGGAAGACATGAAATGTAGAGCAGTTTCAATCATTAATGTATTTTGAAATAAGATTAATGTGAAAACATCTATATTCTAAACCAGACCTGCACAACTCCAGTCCTCGAGGGCCGCAAACAGGCCAGCTTTTCAGAATATCCCTACTTCAGCACAGCTGGCTCAATTAGTGGCTCAGTCATACTGTGCTTATACCTGCCTTATAACACAGCTTTTAAGCAGTCAGTAAACCTACTCACAGACAGCTATTTCAACCTTTGGAGTCTCATCAGAGGTTGATGGTTATACAGTTTTGGCTTTCCAATGTGAAGCTTGAATAGGTTTCAACCACGCATAATATAAATTATGGTGGTGTGAGTGTAAGGAATCCACACCTCAGTTTACTGCTTACCTTGCCTCACAGACAAGTGATGTCCTGGAACACTCCCTCTGGTATCTACTGCAGCTGTGCAAGCTATCACTGCAACCTAGCCTTGTACTCACTCATTGGAGCAGTGCCTTCACACCCTCCTCCAGGGATTGGCCCGCTGGCCTTTAAGTACTGCATCCCCCCACAATCCTTCTCTGCCGAGCATAACCCTTCCTGGTTTTCACAAGTGTTCTGTCACAAGCCCTATGGCTTGGCTCTGTTGTGTTCAAATCTCTCTAGTTCTATTCCCTAGTTCACGCAGAGTTCTGTTCCTGTCTCCTGTGCTGAAGCGGAGTACTCTCCTTGTTGACTTCAGTTCCCTGTTTCCTGAGACCGGCTGCTAGTCTCATGCCGCGGTCAGTTCCTGTCTCCTGTGCTGAAGCGGAGTACTCTCCTTGTTGACTTCAGCTCCTTGTTTCCTGAGACCGGCTGCTAGTCTCATGCAGCGGTCTGTTCCTTACTCCTGTTCTGAAGCGGAGGTTTCCCCAGTGTTGTCTTCAGCTCCCTGGTTCCTGGGGCCTGCTGCTCTTTCTCTATTGCAGAGGCCGTGTCCTGGTTCCTGCACTGAAGCGGAGGATTCTCCAGCCCGCTCAGGACTCTTGCGCTGAAGCACTGATCTATCACTGCTGCCAGGCGGTGTGCCCACTCCGGTCTACCTATCACTTCCTGAGACCAGTACCATGGGCCATGGTCGCCGCACGCGCAGAGTCCACTCCCGCGCTCACGCTCCTAAGCTGAAGCGGGGAACTCGTGATTACCTGTTGCCGAACTCCTGCTTGAACAACGTTTACTCTGATGTCTCCAGTCCTGACCGTGGCTTGTCCACTGACGATGCTACCTTCTCCAGTCCTGACCCTGCTACGTACGACTATGAACAGCGCAATCCGGATCAGCCTGCGTGGTCTAAGGTCGGTGCTTTTACAACCCCATCTCAGCCACGCGGTCCGACCCAGGTTTGTGGCGAGCACAACCGTGACATTGAGGTAGTATTCAAGAGGTTAAAAACTATCACTCTAGCACTGGGGTCTCCAAACTCGATCCTCAAGAGCCGCACACAAGCCGGCTTTTATGGATATCCCTGTTTCAGCACAGGTGGCTCAATCAGAGGACCTGTCAAGCACTGAGTCTCTGATTGAGCCACCTGTGCTGAAACAGGGATATCCATAAAAGCTGGCCTGTGTGCGGCTCTTGGGGACTGAGTTTGAGACCCCTCCTCTAGCAGACCAAAAAAAACACACCCTAGCTTGTAGGTCTGCTAGCTGATTGGAAAGAGGATGCTTTAAAGGCAGACAGCAGACTTTCTGCTGTCCTGCTCTCAATCTCTGAGGGAACATGTTTCAGAGCGCTTGTCTGGAGGAGAACCTTAACTCCTTTTCGTGTACCCGAGGTTAAGGGCTGTTGTGTTGTTATGTAGATGTCTGCTATTTATAGTACTTTGAGCTGTCTCTTCTATTCCTTTAATGCAGAGTAAATGAGTACTATTTAGTTTACTCATTTACTTTGCACTATCATAACTAGACTAACATGGCTATTTCTACTTAATTCTATTCCTCTGAAAGTATACTGAAACCCTGGTGAGGGAAATAAAGGACTTTCATTGCAACAAAGTGTTGTGTGAGCTCATTTCTGACCCTACCTACGAGGCCGCTCTGTCACAGGTGGGTTAAAAAATAAGTGACAAAAACCCTCCACCATACAGTGCACAGCACATACAAATAGCACTTGTCATTCACATGTCTCAGACATGTCTACAACCCTGCTTTTTCGCCATTACCTCTTAGCATACAATGCTTTCATTGCAGACAGAGATTCTGGGAAATGACATGCAAATGAGCACACGGTGTCACCTTTTGCTTCTTAGCCATCCATGTTATAAGCAGAAGCCTACAGCAGCTTTAAAATTCAAGGATGCGAAGGAAGTAAGAAAGAAGGAAGGATTCATAAAAGGAAATTCATAAAAATACAAGCAATCACTGACCCACCAACACACATACAGAAATACTTTTTATTGGTGACTTCAGAAAAAGTATAGTATTTTTGGCTGATGGTAAACCAAGTAGATAGTTGCAATTAAAACGATCCACATTCACAATACTCCCTACAACTCTTACTCTCATTTGACTTTTAGCCTTCTGCTTACAAACATTTGACATCAGTAACTGTTGTTTTGGTTCAGTGGTTGATGTAAAATAGCTCAACAATCTCTCTTTCGAGCCAATTCATAATTTTGATTTTGTCCAAAACAATGTTAACGTCAAACGATCCATGATAGTTTTGAGAGATACATACAGTATGTGTGTGTGTGAGAGCAATGCTTGAGAAAAGTGCCTTACATATTTGCATATACTGTTTTGTATTCATGTTTACATTCATGATTCAGTAATTTTTTGATAAAGTATGTGGTGTGCTTATAACTTTGTAAAAATTGATATCCATAATTAAACATAAATCATAACGTACAGGCGACTTGCTGTCCCTGGAACCATGGGAAGAAAAGCAAAAATCTGCGGCTCCAGGAACAGTAAAAGTAGCGGCTGCCTGTGGGGGTCCGGTCTTCCTAACGGAACCCCCAACAGAGAATTTCCAGTCTGCTGGTTCTTCTGGGAATTTGGAGCAGTGAGGCTCGCTACATCTGTATGAGCAAGTAATGATGATGCACTTTAATTGCAAAGTGCTTAGCAAACATTATTAACTATTTTGTAACCCTATGATGGCTGTTTTCATACTGTAGGTCATATACTGTATTCCAGTTTTCAATTTGCAGGTGAAAGATATTTTCCTTAATATGCATAACAGTGCACCAACCAAAGTAAATATTAACATTGACACATTTAAATTAATTTGGAGTAGAATTTCAATAACAGCCACTTGAGTGATTGGAGAAGCTCAATTGAACTGTGTAACATTTAATCAATAACAAACGTATTGTGCTCTAGAGAAATGCATCAGTTTGCTGTTATCTTTTCCTAGTTCATTAATCTGTTAGCTTAATTCATTAAATTGTGTCACCTTATTCAGGACGTGTGGTATCTAACAAGAGGCCTTGCATCAGTACAGTGTCAGATAATACTAGCATAATGCATTATTTGAATGTCACATAATTTCAGAGTGGTTTATTCAATGTCACCCCTCCAAAGTGGTTTATCATTACAATGTCATTGAACTGATACAATAATTCATCGCCATCTAACTCCACATTATAGGAAAGGGTAGTCAAGAGGTTCGCCGTGGAGGCGAGAAACGTGTCAGAGTTTTTAATCATCATGTGTATTTGTCCATTTGGCTTATATGCCTAATAAATAGTTTACTTTTTGCATCCAGCCTTTTGCCTTTGCAGTGCTCTACTTTTTCTATTTTCTATTTTAGAAGAGTATGGTAGTTCTGTAAACTTCAACATACAGGTAAATATAACTCAACATTCGCCCTTTCAAGAAAAGGCTAACATACAGTATGAAATGTCTCATCAAGGTTCAGATTTTCAAATTAAAGATCATACAGTATGGGGCTTTATTGGAACCCTGTCTCAGCTATTCTAACTATGGATGAGAGAATTCAGAACACATTCAAACTACATTAACTTTATTCTAAAGTATAGCGGAATAATGAATATGATTAAATAATTTTTTTAAAGTTAGTTTGTAAACATACTATTGTGGCAAAAAGTTAAAATATTTCTGTAGCTCCGAGTCAGATTGTAATTGATTTAGAAAACAACTAAAGATAATTAATACAGATGTAGCTAACATGATTACATCAAACTGAATGGGACTGCCAGGGACCCCCACTGTGTTAATCCGATGGGCCATTAGTCTGTTTGCAGAAATATCACAGAAATGTTGCAGCATTACTGGGAGATTGCCCCAGTTTTCAAAGGCAAATGTTCGGATACTCGTTGCTGCATCTGTATATATCTACCCAAACACACCCTTTCTCTCTCCCCTCTCCAGTAAAACCCATATTTCAGGGTCTGAATATGAATAATGCCACTTTTGAATAGAACAGATGTTATTTGAAGCTAACGCAAGACAGTGCTAATTTAACGATGTTAAGCCTATGCTTAACAATGGCTGTGTTTTTGTATATAATTACCTTTATGGATAAGTGTTAAACTCCAGGAAAATAATGTCCATTACTAATTAAGGTAACCTAATGCTATTTCCCTGATTTAACAGAGTTTAGTGTATACGGCCTTTTGTGTGTTCAATAAGAGCGTGCATACAATAGACACTTCCCCTTTCATTCGCCTTCCCATACTCCCATTATATTTATTATATCTCTGACAATTGGTTAAGATAAACAAAACATTTGATTAACAAATACTCTCCCATTCAGAAGCCAGGAAAGAAATGCAATTGTTAACATTTCCCAAAAAAGCAAAAAGGCAATTTTTTTGCTGTGTTACATTTGTTAGATTTGTTTATGCCAATTTATTTACAAAGAATTGTTTTTTTGCCTAGATATGTGGGCTTGTACCTTTAATAATTTGAATTACTATAGAATTGCTACTCGCTTTTTTACCTGAGAAGATTATCTCGAGAATAATAGTTCAGTGAAGGCAAATGTTAACCACACTCCCACACCGACAGACAAAATAGTTTACATTTAATATGATCAGGGGAAGGTTTAAAAAGAAGGAAAAAAAACAATAACAAAACAACTAATGTGTATCAGTATATTAGAAATGTTTTTCATTGTGTTGAATCAAATTTTGAATACATATTTATTCATATGTACTTAGATTGGAAACTATGCGGGGAAGAAACTTATTTTTCTAACACCTACTTTTATGTCTCGCATAATTTTGTTGCATATATTACAGCTATAAAGATGTACATTATAGATAGCTGAAACTGTCAAAATCCAATCGGGCACTAAAAAATGTGGCAGGCTACACCTAATACCCTATCCAAATTATGCTGCGACAGTGGTGCTATCCAGCAGTTTGTTTAGCACACACTGCTAGAGCTGCTGCCTAGCAGACCAAAGGTTGTGGGAGAATACCTTTACTCACATTTCAGGTGCAGCCATCACTTCATCTCTCCGTCTGGATCATCAGTGTCCCAGCGGCACTAAAGGTAAGAGAAGCAGGGATGTACTGGGCTTCCCCATGGATGATGTAGATGACCTTTATATGGGGCTCTACATCATGAAGCAGATGCTATATGGCCCTATATGGTCATCTACATCAAGGGGGCTGGACTTGACAGGTAACACTGTCCAGCCCCCTTGATGATGTCAAGGACCAAATATGGCTATATAGCCTCCCCTTATGATCATCTACATCATCCAGGGGGAAGGTAATACAGTACATACATCCCTGCCTTAGCACAGTCCCCTCTTAACTTCAGCACTGCAGGGACACAGATCCAGACGGAGAGGTAGACGGCTGCAAATGGTTGTGCAGCACATCTGAAAGGTGCTCTTCCTGCAGATGGTCCTTTCAAGTGAAGGATTCATGCTGCAAAGTCCCACTCAAAAACATAGACTCCCACAGTGTTCATCCTTCCCGGGCCGCAAATCTTTCAGTCCTTGTGGCAACACAGGGGCCGTGATTGGGTCCAGGATTTTAAATATAGATTCTGCGGGCACAAGAACAGTAATTCTTACTACATCTGCAGGTCATATGGAAATCCTTTAAGGAAATGTGAAGTGCGAGTAATTAAAATATTTGTGCATATCTCCCAGGTATCTAAGGTGCGCTCCTTTTTGAGCATAGGAATCTCTCCATATGTTATTCGGAGGGAGTTTATAGGGGATACATATAGTGCTTGGGACTCTACAAAAATAATAATATTTATCTCTCTATGTATAAAGATATATGGACATATGTAACAAGACTTACTGTTCCCAAGACCACTTAAAACTAAGTGCAATTTCCTCGTATTTCTTTGCATGTCACAGTCGTAGCTGCCAAACGGTGTTTTGCGGCTGCTGTAGTACTTTGCTATAATGATAGGTGGCGCTAGTGTGTTTTTAACCTAAATTCAATGCACAGTATTCTTTCGTTATTGCTACAGTAATGCACGTTTTGTAATGTTCTGTGCAATGTAACCTACCCCTTATTCCAATACACTCTTTTAATGCTAGGAAACATCAGATAACAGACAGTCTTTAAAATGATTACGTATTTATTGAAGTAGAGGAAACCACTTTGTTCTATCCCTCTCTATTATTAAAGTAAATGAGAGAAACATGTATTGTACTCTACTTTTGTGTAAGATTACTTTTTATACAATAACAGAAATTACAAAGAATTTGGAAAATAATTCAATTTTCTTGCATCAACATTCCTTGGCTGTCTCTTGTAGAGTTTCACCTGTAATATAATAGAGAATAAATAGATACATTAATTAAACACTATGCTGCTTTGTTAGAACACCGCTGTGCATGCATGCTCTATGTACAGTATACTATATTGAACGCATATGCGTCCATGTAATTTGTTCACATGCGTGGTACAGGTATATGCCAATTGACTGTAATACATACAGTATGTGTTCCATTCAATTATTGCGCATGCGCACTCTATACCTACTGGATGGAATGGAAAGTTTGAGTTTCATCAAATTAATGCACATGCAAGATGTTTGAAGATTAATTGTGCACTTCGATGGGGCTGTCACCTGCAACGGGTAGCATATATTTTCAAAGTTCCCCTGTGTAATATGGAAAGAAGGGTGTCATCTACTGGATCCCAACTGACTGGGACACAGGTGCATTTATGCTATTGCAATTCAGTTGCTGCAGTTGTGCTTTGGAAAACAGGAACAGGTAATTGTTCTTGGATACTACTTAATTGCAGGTCATTCTCATTAACATGTGGTCAGTAAGCACAATGTCATAGTCTCTGAATGAGCAGGACTGTATATACAAACTGTATGGTTTACTCACCATCTGGATATTGCTTGGGGGCACGTGGGGTGGGTGGTAGAAGAGGCTTCCTCCAGATGTCATGGTCTCTCTTGCAGCAGTCTATTCATAAGCGAAAAGAGACCACACATGCGCCTCGACACATGGCTCATTCTCTCTAACAGAAGTCAATTTGTTTGTCAATTAAGTTCAGTCTCTGTGTACAGGAACCTGAGCAAGAGAAATCAGTGGCAGGTCTGGCCTCATTGTGTACCAGCATCACAATTGTCCAAATACAAAACCAATTGATAATCCCATGGTATCCCTGAACAAGGCACCAATAAAACTTGGTTTAGACTGGAGCTCGGTCCAAAGTTTGGTGAATTGAGGGGATGTGAGCTGGGTCTGGAGTGGGGTGCGATGGTCCAAGGTGTGGTGATCTGGTGTGTTGGTGCTTGAGGTCCCTGCTACAAAACCATTTTTGCAGAAAAGTTCAGTCTATGGTTCTCACTTGCTTTTTCTTTCCAATTGGTCAGAGTCTTGCCCTTTGGAATTTTTAATGTTTCTGTAGGGTTTTATTTTCCCAATTTACTTTTTGCACAAGTGTTTTTAGAAATCACAGGCCACCTGGTATTATCAGCAAGTATTCTGCACTTTTGTATGGTCCTTAGAGCTGTAACTGGTATAGCCATGAGAAGATCCTTGTGTCCATAGAAGCTGGATACATTCTTGTAGCAAAAGATTGAGAAAAGCGATCCAGCAGAAGAGTTCAAATCTAGATCTTTCTGTTCATATAAAAATCCAATTTCTGTATGACTTTATATAAAATAAAGCTGATGTCTATTCTGTTCATGTGTCAAAAGGTGGTTGGTGGGGGCAACCAGTATGTACAATACAAGGGGTTGGGTAGGACTGAGTTGGGATTGGGTGTCGATTGTGGCAAGGTGTGAAAAGTTTGACTATTCAGTACCTCTAGCTTTACTGCTATAGCACACAAAGTACAATGGTCAATACCTGCATAACGAAGCTGCATTAAACATTCAATAGTACATTCTGAATAGCAACTATGATCCCAAAAACTTAACAACGAAACTAGTATAAAAATTATGTACATATACAAAAAGGGATTAAAACACTCGGGAATCAAACGGTGCCTGCGGCAAGGGGGCATCTAGATAACATTACGTTGCCTTTGGTACTGTATCATGCTTTTGGGAATACTAAGGTTCATATGATGCTCCGCAGGGTCCAAACCGAGTAAGTACACTACTGTATCCAGTTGTTCCTCTCGTGCTTTTCATACAGTATGTAGTTCACAGTATGCATCTGTAGTTTTTTTTTTTTTCATCTTCCTAATGTTGTCTTTTTACAGTGAGGTGGTTCAGCTGGTGGCTGAGATCAACATGGAAACTGACGAACAATCTGTTGCAGAGATTATGAATATTCTGCATCCCTAGTATGATATTTCAGTGTCGAGTCAAGCATTAAATGAATGAGATTTGGGCTGGACTTTTGGACGTTTGAGGTAAAGTGCTCTACTGTATAGTTTGTTTGTTTCTGCACATGCCAATAAACATTGTACCATTTTCCCGTTCGAACCGATTTTTGTAATTATTATTACTGACCATATCCCATGCTAAGGGATGTTAATCAGATTAAAAGAGTTGACCAAGCACGTGTGTGCATGGATTAAGAGTGGAGAAAAGTATAAGGATTTCAGATTTTCTGATTAAACATCTGTCACCCTGGAACAATTTGCAACCATAACATTCACAAACAAAATAGTTTATTCCTAAAAATTTGACATAAGCATCCACTCAAGGTTCATGTGTGGGAAAATCTCTAGACAAACCAGATCCTATAGTTATATTTGAAGGTAAGACCACTTTGATTTCAGTGTTGTGAACAGTAACTGTATCTTAATATGACCGTGTCTCTTTTCCCATAAATTAAAACAGTGTGCTATTTATATTGAACAGTATCTACAAGTATCATGGATAAAGTATACTTACAGGAGGACATTATTGCTCAGGCTGCAGTACCATACATTTCTGAATACTTCACATTGGGTCTCTGGTTTTTCCAAGACAACAACCGAAAACTCAGTGCATTTGCGACATTCATTAAGGACAGTGAAATCAACTGGGTCAGAACATCTCCAGAGTAAGCAACTGTACTGTGCACTAGAATACTATTAACTGTATGAAATACTGCTGTACTGTGCTGTTGTGTGTCTTTGCTTTATTTTTGGGAATAATATTTCTATATTTGTCTCTGTACGTATAGATCCCTGATTTAAAACCCATCAACTTGGTCTAACATGCATTAAAGCATCATCTGTGCTAGCATGTGAAGCCTGCTAATAAAGATAAACTAGTGAGGGGGATAAAGAACTACTGGAAGGAACGATCTTGGATGTTTGGCGGCTATTTGACTGCGACCATTTTACCACGACCAAATCACCATTGGTGCTCCAGAACCCGCACTACTCACCACAGGTCACTTCACCGTCTTCCGTCTTCCTAAATTCTAGCTGCAGTTTAAAAAACAAAGTAATTTAATACACACCATCTTTTTGTACATATTATTGTATGTAACAGTAATATAGTCAACTCTCTACACTTTATACACTGGCAGTTCTACAAACTGCAATGAGAACGACACACTACGATAATCACGGGATAAGTGAACAATATCCTGATGTCCCTATCCGACCCCTCATAGCTGCCTTCTCTCTCCATCAGCCACTGTGGGAGGTCATTGTCCTCGTCCTTGTCCAAGTGCTGCCAAGGAGGCTGTCCATGATCCTCCTCCTGCTCGTCACAGCAGTAGAGGGCATGTTAGCTTGGTCAGTGTCACTCTAGAAAACAAAGTATTAGAGACTTTAAACACTACAGTATATTTTATACAACATTTGTACATAAACACAGCATGCAATTATTAGAGTAAGTACCATATTCGCAGTTACTCTGGTAGGGGTTCATCGTGTTCCAGTACTCCCATGGCAACTGCCAGCGCAGGAATGTTTGTATGCTCTACGGGGTTCCGGTGGACTCTGTGCGGCGTCCGGTGCCTGCCATCTTAGAAATGATGATACATTCCTGTGATCGATTTGCGAAGATTTGACTCGGGGGTTTACTAAATGACTGTCAGTGCAGCAGAAGAGGATCAAAGATGCAAAGTTCTGTGGGGAAGATCATGTGACCAGGAAGTCACTAGATACATTTGGTGCACTACTAGAGAGAGGGAAGAGCTCAAAAAGGGGTGTGCCAGAGCCTGTTTCAGAAGAGGAAGGTGATGTGACTTTGTAAATGGTTGCTATAGAAACAAATAATGCTTGTTACATTATAATACATTAAACATAACATGCAGAGATGTTTAAGAAAATGCTACAAGTATTCTCATACTGTAGTACAGAACTGATTTATTTAAAAAAAACACATGTAGAATATTGTCTGTCTGCACCTTTAATACATTAGTAAAAGTTGTAGAAATTGCAATTCCTTGCATTTTTTTCAAAATCCTGTTACATATTTTGTGTTCTTCAAATCACTTGTGAACCTTACCTTTCCCTTGGCTTACAAGAAAAAGGCCTTCGTTATACACTATGACATGTCTTATTACTTAACTAACATTATCTGATACAGTAATGTTTAACACATTTATCAGGATAAACACTAGTAGTGCTGATAAGCAAAGCTTATACAGTATCTTAGCTACAAACAGGTCGGTGTCAAAATAGTGGATCTATTTATCTTCCTTGGATTTTCCTACCATTAATATGAGCATGCCTATGTTTATCCTCCTTATTTAAGAACATTAGCATGACTACTTGAACTGCTAAAAAAAAGAGAAGATATAGTAAGAAATATGGGAATACCTCTGAAAATTACCACATTAGACAACTTTAATAAACAACCAAAGAGATTGTCGGATCCAATTAATTAAAATAAGCCACATTATAGTCCACAGTGTCTCTGTTCATATACTGCAATTGAATCTTGTAACTCCCTGCCTGCAGAGTGGGATTTGTATTGTTTTGTAAAGACCATGTGAATTACAAACAGATATAGCCAGACTGCTGGTCTCCGGCACCAAGCATGCAACGGCAGCAGCCACTGGCACCGGAGAATTAATGCTGCGGTGAGTCCAATCCAGAAGCATGGACCCACTGTGCGATGTCATGGCTAGAACTGTCTCCGGAGCTTTTTGCTTTTTCAGCCACGGCTCTGGAGACGACGAGTCTAGCTATAATTGTATTTATCACTTATTGCACTTTATCTACAATGTTACATGCAATTCTTAATACAAACAGTCGAAAAAATACTGTGAAAAAGCGCTAAAGTGTCTACAAAAAAATTAGTGTTTAAACAGTGATAAACTCTTACATAAGAATAGGCTGCCTGGTAACTACTGCACTGTACAGACAGAATCAGAACAAACAACAAAATAACCTGGCGCCAAATAATGTCCAATGATGATAGGTCCTGAGATCTTCAGTGGATGAGCACAGGTGCTTGCAGATCATGAAACGAGAAAAACATAGAAGGGACAAAACATAGCGTATAACTGCTGGGTAACCAGAGAAGCAGGGTGACAACGAGCGGAGGTGGATAGAGGTAAATGTCCAACCGACATCAGGAAAAGTTCCAACAGAGCTCTACTCCGTGACGCTTGTGCTGTCGCCGGAATAGCCTGATGTCACTCACGTGGAAAGCGCCGGTGGGGGAAGCAGGCTCGCTGGAGTACTCACGCCGACACCGTGTGGAGCTATTCCTCCTCCCTCATTGCTCCTCCTCTCCGCCCGGCAGCTAATGCGCACCCGCATGCGTGTGCCCGTGAAGTAAAAGGTACACGAATCTCGCCGCTCGATAACACGGATGAAACTGCAAGTCCTGCAAAGTACTGTAGGCAGTCCAGATGGTGACTACTAACAACCGCCCTATGCGTTTCCTTAGAACTAATTCTACTTTCTCAGGGGCTAATGTCAAGATACATATGGCTACTCCTACCAAGGTTACCCTTTCCAATTAAAAAACAATGATTGGTTATAGAGATTCATACTGTACATAGGAACCTGTGTATCTGCCTGTCACTAAACAAAATACATGAAACATACAATACATAACCCAGCATTACTACAATTCAGACAATACATATATAGATGAGTGGCATAGAGGATACTTAAGCGCCTCATGGATGTAAAGCAAGACAACCCATGAGCAATTAACCCTTATTTATTACTCTTCCGTTAGGAGACTCTTAGAGAGCTGCAGCCAGCAGCCAAAACTCTACTGGAATAGGTGTATACATTTATATACATGAATCTTATACTTGGCCCTTAGACCACAACCCTATGCAAAAGCTCCAATACCTGATTTATTGAACCTTAGTTGACCAAAAAGGCCCCTAGTTCAAAATCAATGTTCAACCCACTTGGAGAGAGGGTTTTCAATTCATAAATCCAGAAAGCCTCTCGTCTATTTATACGTTTGAATTTGTCACCCGCTCTCCAATTGGGTGTACATAATTCAATGGGCTGACATTCCAAACCCCTAGGATTCTTATCATGATGGAGCAAGAAATGGTGTGATACACTACGCGTAGTCAGGCCTTTCTTAATTTATACTGCTGCGGCCAAGTTTATTCGAGCATTTGCCCGTTCTTGGCCGCAGCAGTAGCCTGGCGCGCGCCCGAGAGTGACGGGCGCGCGCCGAAGCAGCGGAAGAGCGCCCTCCGATCGGGGCGCTCTCCCTACCGCTGCCGGGTCCGCCGGGTCCCCCGGAACCCCCTGCCGCTGTCCCGCGATCGCGGGACACCAGGGCTCCCTCGGGGAGCCCCTGGACGCACGTGCAGGGGGCGCACGCTCCCGAAGACGCGTGACCGCGCGTCTATGACGCGCGGCAGGCCGAGGGGCGGCCACTAGCAAGCCGGGAAATCTCCCAGCTTGCGGATCTGGCCGCAGAGTAATAAAGCGTGTCGGTAGTGTAGATGTGTACATACACCCGTCTTTGAAAGGTTCTGGCCATGTAGCCCACATATTGTAGGCCACACGGGCACTGAAGTAGATAGATGATAAATTCTGACTTGCATGTAATCACAGAATTAATTTTATAAACTTTTGCTGTCACATTGGATTTAAATTCAGCACTACATTTACCATACTTGCATGCTATACATTCACACAAGGTCTCAAACCATTCTTAGCCAGGACATCAGTCTCTTTTCTACCTCCATTGCCAAGCGGGCAACTGGGGGCCAGTTTACCTTTCAAGTTATTAGCCTTTTTGAAGATAATTGATGTTCGTGGTGTAAAGATCTGTGACAGTGTTGTGTCTTGCAGTAATATTGGCCAATGCTTGGAAAAAATATTCCTAATCCTGGAAGCCATAGCCTTGTACTGCGTGACAAAGGAAACCTTCCTCCGGGCTCCTTGCTCATTCTTCCTCTCTTTATACTCCAAGAGTTCATTCCTGTCCATTTCTTGGACTAGGGGTAAAGTATCTTCAAGTTCATTCTATAGGATATTTCAGTTCTATGAATTTATTTTTAAGTTCGTCCACCTGTTTGGAATAAGTCTCCAAATTGGAGCAATTTCGCCTCAGGTGGACGAACCGCCCTTTTGGAATATTACAGATCCATTGCGGCTCATGATGGCTATCTGCCAATAAGTAATTGTTAGCCTTTACGGGCTTGAAAAATGTTTGTGTCTGAATCTGATTGTCAACTGCACTTATATTCAAATCTAAGAAATTAATTTCTTTGGCATCATAATGGCATGTGAATCTCAAATTATTTAAAAATAATATCATCAATGTACAGTAGCGCCGCCAGAGCATGATGATATTATTTTTGTTTGGGATGGCAGCTTGGAGCTGCTGGATACATTCATCCTGTACCTTAATAATAACAATAAAAATTTGAGATTCACATGCCATTATGATGCCAAAGAAGTAAATTTTTTAGATTTGAATATAAGTGCAGTTGACAATCAGATTCAGACACAAACATTTTTCAAGCCTGTACAGGCTAACAATGTGGCCTACAATATGTGGGCTGCACGGGCAGAACCTTTCAAAGACGGGTGTATGTACACGTCTATAACATTAAGAAAGGCCTGACTACGCGTAGTGTATCACACCATTCCTTGCTCCATCATGATAAGAATCCTAGGGGTTTGGAATGTCATCTCATTGAATTATGTACACCCAATTGGAGGGGGGGTGACAAATTCAAACATATAAATAGACGAGAGGCTTTCTGGATTTATGAATTGAAAACCCTCTCTCAAGTGGGTTGAACATTGATTTTGAACTAGGGGCCTTTTTGGTCAACTAAGGTTCAATAAATCAGGCATTGGAGCTTTTGCATAGGGTTCTGGTCTAAGGGCCAAGTGTAAGATTCATGTACATAAATGTATAGACCTATTCCAGTAGAGTTTTGGCTGCTGGCTGCAGCTCTCTAAGAGTCTCCTAATGGAAGAGTAATAAATAAGGGTTAATTGCTTATGGGTTGTCTTGCTTTACATCCATGAAGCGCTTAAGTATCCTCTATGCCACTCATCTATATATGTATTGTCTGAATTGTAGTAATGCTGGGTTATGTATTTTATGTTTCATGTATTTTGTTTAGTGACAGGCAGATACACAGGTTCCTATGTACAGTATGAATCTCTATAACCATTCATTGTTTTTTTTATTTTTATAACTTGTATTTTTATTTTTGTGAAAATACAGCATGTATACATCTTATTTCCAGTACTGTGACCTGCATTATTCATATCTCTTATGTATGATAGCTCAACACCAACATTATCATCAAATCCAAAGTTATAAGTAACAACATAAACTTAAATAATAAATAATCCTAAAGTAAAATTAGGTGGGGGGGGGGAAGAGGAAGAGGGTGGGGAGGGTGAGAGGAAAGTTGGGAGGCCGCGGCTCTGATCAACGCCTCAGGAACCGATGTCTGGTTTAATTTATTGCTGTTGGGTAAGCTACTCCATTACCGGAGAACGCATCTAGTTACTATTAAAGCAAAACGGTGGTTCCCTTCACCCCAGGGATGTCTGTCTGGGCAAGCCAAGGCGTCCAGACTTTTAGGAAATTTTCGCCAGTGTCATTGACTAGACTTGTCAATTTTTCCATCTGGCATACGAACCAAATTCTATTCCGGATTTTGGGGATAACAGGAATTTCATTTTGTTTCCATAATGCTGCAATCTCGCACCGCACGGCTGTAGCAAAATGTGCTATTAATTTAAGAGTGGCTTTTGAGAAGCCTTGTCTTGCCCTTCCCAAAAGGAAGAGACCGGGATCAAATGGGATATCGAGGTCCAAAAGCCTCTGAAGCCAATTAATGATTTTTTTCCACATTGGAATCAGCCGGGGGCATGACCACAGCATATGTAACAGATCAGCGGGTTCTCCACACTGCCTAGGACAGAGTGGAGAACTACCGTTTACAAATTTGGATAGTCTAAGTGGGGTGAGGTACCACCTCATTAGGACCTTATATGCGTTCTCCTTTAATGTTGTGCAAATCGAGCTCTTAGCAGCTGCTGTTGCTATTTGGGTCCACTCGTCAACATCTAGGGTCTCCCCTAAGTCCAATTCCCATTTTAGCATGTAACCTAGCTTGTGGGTGACTTTAGTTCCAGAACCGATCACTTCTCTATACATCTGCGATGTGAGTCCCCTTGTGTTGGTCTCTTTCAGACAGAGCTTTTCGAATGTTGTCAGAGGTGGGTATGGGGTTGAATTATTGTAGAAGGCTCTGATCTGGAGGTATCTAAAAAATTCTGAATGTGGGATATTTTTCTCTTCTCTTAATTGTGTAAATGATATGAGTTTGTTATCTACCACCAGATCTTGTAATCTCATAATATTATGCTGTTTCCAGATTTGAAAGTTAGCACTAGGCATACCCGGAGCAAAGTGTGGGTTCCCCCATAGGGGTGTCATTAGGGTTTTTCTGGACGTAAGTCCGCACCTAAATTTGGTAGCATCCCAGATTGCTAAAGAATTGGTCATTGAGGATAGCGGCTGTTGTATAGCGGATTTTCTTGCTATTTTTGGGGTCCATATTAGATTGCTTAGTTCCAATGGGGAACAAGCTTTGCTTTCCAATGCTACCCATCGCTTCAAATCAGGGTGTGTTTGCCATTGGGAGAGTTGGCATAATTGGGCCGCACGATAGTATGAAATCAAGCAAGGTACTGCTAAGCCCCCTTCTGTTGAGTGTTTCAATAGTGTCTGTTTAGTAATTCTAGATTTTTTGCCACTCCATATAAATGCAAAGATGGTGGATTGTAAATCTCTAATTTCCTTTAAATTTAACGGCACTGGGAGGGTTTGGAATAAGTATAAGATGCGTGGGAGAACATTCATTTTTATGCTATATATTTTTCCTATCCAGGAGATATTAAATTTCGCCCACTTTCTTATATCCTCCTTTAGTGTTTTAATTAATTTGGGATAATTTGCTTTATAAATAGATTTATATTCACTTGTGATGAATACCCCTAGGTATTTGATCGCCTTAAGCTGCCAGCGAAAGTTGAAATTTAAAGAGATTAGTTTTTCCTCTGGTTTTGGAATGTTAACGTTCAGGGCTTCTGACTTTGATTGGTTTATTTTAAATCCTGAAATTTTGTTAAACTTATCTAATAGGCTGAAGAGGTTAGGGAGAGAGGTGAGTGGTTTTGACAAGACCATTAGTATATCATCAGCATAGAGGGCTATTTTGTGGATCTGATTATCTATTTTGAGACCGGAGATATCTGGATTGTCTCTCACATGTGCCGCTAAAGGCTCCATGCACATGGCAAAGAGTAAGGGCGAGAGGGGGCAACCCTGTCTCGTGCCACTCTTGATCTTAAACATGTCCGATTGGTAACCTTGATGCTTAACTTTAGCTGTCGGACCAGTGTATAGCGCCATGATAGCTGATATTAATTTATTCTCGAAACCAAATGCTCCAAGTGTAGCTTTTAGGTATGCCCAGTCGATCCTATCAAAGGCCTTTTCTGCATCTAAACTTAACACCATAATTTTTACTTTTTGCGATTTGGCTATTTCTAACAGATCAATGATTCGTCGGATATTATCTCCCGCTTGTCTATCTTTAATGAAGCCGACTTGATCTGGGTGTATTAGTCTAGGTAGGATCTGACTTAATCTATTGGCAATTAATTTAGCATAGATTTTGATATCCGTATTAATAAGCGAGATAGGTCGGTAACTTTTACAGTCTAATGGGTCTTTGCCAGATTTATGAATTACAGAGATTGACGCTTGGAGCATGTCTTCGGGAAAGGGTTGGCCTGCTAATACCGCGTTGAACATTTTGAGCAGGTATGGGGTCAATATTTTACTGAATTTCTTATAATAGAGGCCCGAGAAGCCGTCTGGCCCCGGGGCTTTCGAATTTTTAAGGTTGTCTATAACTAGTTCTAGCTCTTCTGTGGTAAAGTCAGAACTCAGTCGTCCTCTCTCCTCGTACGTCAGCTTTGGCAGCTTTGAACTCGAGAGAAATGACTCACGAGATCGTTCAGTAGTTTGGTTATGTACTATTTTATCCCCATTATATAATTTCTCGTAGAATGACTTGAATTCTTCTACAATTACAGATGGATTGCCAGAGATAGAACCTGAGGATCTTTTAATGGCTGGTATACTATAATTAGGGGGTCTGTGTCTCAGCTTGTTGGCGAGCATAGTATCTGGCTTGTTTGCTTTATCGAAAAATTTCCTCTTTGACCAATTCAGGGATATATCAGCCTGGGATGTCAACAGAAGATTTAGTTCTATTTTGGCATCTTTTATTGGTTTGAGTAGGTTGGGGTTATTGGATTGTTTATGTTTGTCCTCTAGGGTTTTCAATTTAGATTGTAGTAAATTTAATTTGTATTCACGTTCTCTTTTCTTTCTAGACGCTATACTAATTAGTATGCCCCTGAGCGTGGCTTTATGAGCCCCCCATAGGGATAGATAAGAGTCTACTGAACCGTGGTTTGTTTGGAAAAATTGATCTATTTCGTTGGCTACTAATTGGGCGGTGACAGGATTTTTTAATAGGGCTTCATTTAGTCTCCAGTTTGCTCTAGGTCTGTCCAGAATTAGCTGGGTGCACCGTAGCTCTATAGGCGCATGATCTGACCATGAAATATCATGGATCCCTGTATGGGAGATCTGCGGGACCAGTCTGCTAGAGATAAAGAAGTAATCGATTCTGCTATATGAAGAGTGGGGGTGCGAGAAAAAGGTATAATCTCTATCGGTGGGGTGTTGTTCCCTCCAGATGTCTAGGAGATTATTCTCTTTCAGGCCCTGTCGTAGAGTGTATGCCGTATGTTTGGATTGTTGGGATTGAGGGTTTGATCTGTCCATGGTTGGATCGAGGACTGTGTTAAAGTCCCCCGCTATTATTAAAGGGCCCTGTGCAACCTTGTTTAATTTATTGAAAACGCTTGTGAGGAAAGTGGGGTCCACTTCACCAGGGGCGTAGATAGATGCAATAGATAGTGTTTGACCATTTATAGAACCTATGAGGATTAAATATCTTCCGTTCTTATCTTTAATAACTTTTTCTGCTTTAAAAGGACATTTGTTATGGAATATAATTGCTACTCCCTTTGATTTCTTTGGGGAGGATGAGAAATAAAATTGTCTGAATCTTTTATCTAGATATTTTGGGGCGTTCTTTATGCTAAAATGTGTTTCTTGTAGTAGTATGATATCAGCTTTTTTACGCTGGTAGTCAGCAAAAGCTATACGTCGTTTATTCGGGCTATTTAGGCCTTTCACATTGTGAGATATGATTATTAACCCCATTACGGCATATCTAGTCGGAGTGATCTAACCTTAGTGTTTGGTGTGTGGTTTTTGTAAGTGATCTTTACCTTTTCTGTAGCTGTCCATGACATCGGTGTCCTTTTGAGGAGATTCTCAGAATGTTGCGCGGCAAGCGGCCAGATGGGGGAGGGGGGGTAGGAAGGAAAAACAAGGGATGAGACATACAAAAATTTAACAACGGAGATACTTGTGGGGTCTGAGACTCCACTGGATCTCTTGCCTTTGGAGGAAGACTGGAGTCCCGTACACCACAATCTGGTGTACGATAGACCAGATCAAAACGGTCTTCTCCTCTCCAAAGGGCTTGGGTGAGTGTCCTGTGGTTACACAGGACACTCTGAATCGGCAACATGGCAAGGGCCAGGAGTAAGTGGCTCCCTCCCTCGGCTTTTCATAAACGAAAAAAATATGATATATAATATGTAAACACACATATAACTATTTGATAACCTTAACCTTAACTGTGAGGTTAATAAAAAGGACAGCAAACCTATATTTCACAAATTCACAAATCCCGAGAGTATGTGATGAACAGCTTGAGTCATGTCTAGGTTTGGGCTAACTTTACCTGTCTTGGATCTTATTTACCAGGCGTGTCTTATTTAAATATCTTAAGGACTTGTGGGGTTTCATTATAGATACACGAGTATCCCGCTTAGAGCTATTTCTATAATTATACTATAATTATTGCTATAGTTGCTTCTGTATTTATTTTTAACCTACATTTTTTCCTTTTTGGGGATGTGGGGTTCTATCTATATATCTAATTGAACTTTAATTGTTGATTGTTGAGAGTGTCATGTGCAGGGATATATAGCTCATTTCTTTGAGCGTTTTGATGTAGTGATATAATGCAGAGGCATTAATACCTAGACTGTATCCAGACTGTACTCAGATTGTGACAACCATTTTCTATCCCTCTTTGTTGTATGTAGGCAGAGGGCTGTAATTAAGGTGGTTTCTAGGGGTGCTCTGAGGATTTTCGTGTTGGAGGAACTATTGACTCTGTTGTAATCTTCCCCTGTATGTCCCTCTAGTGAGTGGCTGACAGTCTCCCTCTCCCACCCCCCAATCAACCTCATTCCCCCGGACTCATCATTGGCAGAAGATACAATATTCTATCAATATATCCCCATAATGAGTTCTGTGGCTCTTAATAGTGGGTAGATTCATTGTTTTTTAATTGGAAAGGGTATATAGGAGTAGCCGTATGTATCTTGACATTATCCCCTGAGGAAGTAGAATTAGTTCTACGAAACGCGTAGGGCGGTTGTCAGTAGTCACCCTCTGGACTGCCTACAGTACTTTGCAGGACTTGCAGTTTCATCCATGTTATCGAGCGGCGAGGTTCGTGTACCTTTTACTTCACGGGCACACGCACGCGGGCGCGCATTAGCTGCCGGGCGGAGAGGAGGAGCAGAGAGGGAGGAGGAATAGCTCCACGCGGTGTCTGCGTGAGTATTCCAGCGAGTCTGCTTCCCCCACCGGCGCTTCGCCGTGAGTGACATCAGGCTATTCCAGCGACAGCACCAGCGTCACAGAGTAGAGCTCTGTTGGAACTTTTCCTGATGTCGGTTGGACATTTACCTCTATCCACCTCCGCTCGTTGTCACCGTGCTTCTTTTTGTAAGTAGGGTTTTGATTTTACCAACTCCGGATGACCGGCTATCTTCCATTGTCAGTTCTGTGGTCTTTGTTTTAATGACATAGTTCATTATTTTTATTAAATTTATTTTTTAGTCAGTTACTAAGAGTTTGTATGTTTTGTCTAGTGTAGGCTGACGTTACCCAGCAGTTTCACGCTATGTTTTGTCCCTTCTCTGTTTTTCTCGTTTCATGATCTGCAAGAACCTGTGCTCATCCACTGAAGATCTCGGGACCTATCATCATTGGACATTATTTGGCGCCAGGTTATTTTGTTGTTTATGCAATTCTTAATGCAAACAATGACAGAATTGCGTTATATGACAGTGACCAGTAATATTAACGCTTCCTGAAACACAACATTCTCTTCCAGGGTCATTGCAGAAATTACATTATACACAATATACAGTGCAACTTTGCTCATCGACAACTAATTATTTTATGCAAATTATTTGAAACATAAGCAGATACACTGGGAATTAAAAATAAAACGGCCTTCATTTCAATTAAAAACACCACAAAGATAAATATTTGTAATTGCTATATGTACAAAACAGACATGTTTTAAACATGCAGGTATAAATGCTGATAGTTTTAGTATCTGCAGAGTGTATTGTGTTGTATGGGGTTGTAGAGATTGTGCATCCATAGCAGGAATGTTATGTACTTAACTGACATTCGTCTTTTTTTTTTCTAATTAGTTGAGAATTAATTTGAACTATTTAAATGTTGATAGTTAACAACCAATATTTAATTTTTACATTATGCTTCTCATCTTCCAAGTTAAAAAACAAAGTATATCTCATGCTTAGAAGCATAAACATCAATTGCTAGGCATTTTGGTATTTCTTCATGATTTTCTCTGATTTAATATGATTACTGTACATGGGCTAAGAACAAAGATTAAATCGTCTTAAGGATTTATAACTTCCTTCAGGTAATAAAAATATATATATATTATGTAGCAAAATGCTTTCTGTAGACTGCTGAGTTAATCTGTTTCTAAATAAATGGTCACTGTTGTGGTTAATTACCTTTCACTACGCTCCATGCTAATCTGTCTCCACAGATCAGCTCAAAGAGTGTTTCATGTTGAAAAAAACGAAGGCCGTTTCATACGCATAAAACAGCAGAAGTCTTTTTCCATTAGTTGTGTTGCTTAAGTGAATACCAAATCCAAGGGCAAGGTTGCTAGTAGCATTCCTTTTTGAGGAATGTTTAAGTTCTTTTTTTCATTTATCACATTTTAAAACATAAAAATATACTATACACAAAACATCATTGCAACATAAGCAGTGATAAGACGTCTTATGGCCCATTCATATGAATAGACCATAAGGTGTTAGACATAACACTGCTAACTAAATATGCCACCAATGTTTATAGAAACTGATGAACTAACAGCCACCAGATTCATTCAAGTTTGAGATTTGTCTTTAATGACATGTTGCAAACAAATTATAATATTGTATTCACTTTAAAACCTTAACCCTTATAGTGCCTTGACGTACCTGAAACGGTATGGGTCCCAGCATCGTATGGCCGAGATCCTTATGATGTGCCAGGTACAGTGTGGGCACTTGTTTGTTTTTTAGGTGCTGGTCATACTGACAGCAAAGAGGGAGCAGCCAGGCTGATCCAAACAGACGTGGAGCCCCCTCAACTTATGACATCCAAGCAGGGCCGCCAACAAAAATCATGGGGCCCAGGACAAATGAAAGGAGCAGTACCCCCCACACCCATAGTGCACCTACCACGAAAAAATATTTTTTAGTGCGCAACTTTTTCTTAACTGTTTTCGGAAAAAAACATTACAATGCAATCTGTTTATTTTCATATTTTTAACAAAAGACAAAGATACCCAATGAACATCCAATGTGAAAAAAAGGCCTGGGGGATTCAGCATGGGCCTGGGGGGGCGTGGTTAAGTATGGGCCGGAGGGGAGGGAGTTAAGTATGGGCCTAGGGGGATGGGGTTAAGTATGGGTGGGTGGGTGACTGACTGTCTGGGTGGGTTACTGACTGCCAGGGTGGGTGGGTAGGTGTATGTCTGCCAGGGTAGGTGGATGTATGACTGCCATGACTGACTGCCTGGTTGGGTGACTGAGTGACTGGGTGGATGACTGAGTGACTGAGTGGGTGGGTGACTGACTGACAGACTAGGTGGGTGACTGAGTGACTGGGAGGGTGGGTGAGTGGGTGGGTGACTGAGTGGGTGAGTGACTGGAAGGGTGGGTGAGTGACTGGGTGGGTGGGTGACTGAGTGACTGGGCAGGTGAGTGACTGGGCGGGTGACTGAGTGACTGTGTGGGTGGGTGACTGAGTGGGTGACTGAGTAACTGGGTGGGTGAGTGACTGGGTGGGTGAGTGACTAGGTATTTGTATGTGACTCAGAGACTCCTATGAATGAATTAAACCTTCCCGTGCTGAATGGGGCAGAGACGCATTGCTGTACTTACAGCTAGATGCTTCTCTGCAATGACTTACAATTTACTCAATGGGTGTAAAGTATTTATCTTATCTCACTGCTCAGCTCTGTCACGAGGTGAAGAATACACACACAAATGGCAGCCTTGGTCCGAGGATAGGATCGATAAGAATGAATTAGGATTCCCTGATTAATGCAGGGCAGAGTTTCACAGGGACTTGGACAATAATTGGGTTGACGGGCGTGGGCTCGCCACGGTGCTTCCCCTCCATCCCACGTTGGGAGCATGGGGGAGGGGAGCATGCCCACAAGCAGCAGACCGGACATCCTGCTTTCCATGCGTATGCACAGCATGACCTCGGCTCTGCGCATACGCACAGGGATCGCCGGCATTTTTTTCTGACTTTTTAAAAATAAAATGGGCACAGCTGTGCAGGGGGCCGGGGCGGCCGGGCCCCCTGAATCACGGGGCCCGAGATGCCACCCCCCCCCCCGTTGGCGGGCCTGCATCCAAGGCCTGTGAGCGGGCTTGATCAGTAATAAAAGGTTTATAATGATTAAATGTTTTAGTGATTTTCGATGTACATTGATCTTTTAGTTTTGCTATCCCTTTTTTTATCATAACTATCTATTATTATTATTATTATTATGATTTATTTTAACAATCTGATTATCTAAATTAATATAAACATTTTTTCAAGGGCTCTACCAAATTACTTGAAACTACTTGATGACTGAGTCTTTGGATTACTTGGCAAATTATTTTCTCTTAGGTATGAGTGCATAACTGGGCCCTTTTTAAAGTGTTGTGCATTTTATATAGATGTAGCTAACGTATTGCAACCACTGGCGCTCTATAACAAGAAACCAGCGGGAGAAGCAACATTTCCTGTATTCAGCCAAGAGCGAGAAAAAGACAGGACTACAGTATCACGCTATTTCCCCAACAACATTACGCCAAGGGTGTATCGTGATATTTGTTCTTCTGAATTCCACAGTTAGCATTTCAGGTCTCAAATCTTGACACTAATAAACATGTTCGTTATGAAATTAGTACTATTAATATTAAATATGGCACAGATGTGTTATACCTGTATGTTAGATCGCTTTCACTTTACAGACATTTAAGTTCATGATGCTAAGTCACACTGCACCTCTAAAAGGCTTGTGATGGCAAACTAATTATCACTGTATTTTATTCACCAGTTAAAAATAAACAATGCAATACTTTGTGCCTCAACCTCATTATCTGGTTAAGTTGCAGTATACTGTATTTGCTTTATTGCCAAATAAATCCAGTTCAGCAGTGTATTAAGGATTCCGTTTGGCTTCTCTATTCTCATTATGCTGGTGTGTTAGCAATTTAGGTATAACAAATTAAGATAATAAAGTAAGATTAGAAAAAAGATTGACATAAGTATCTATTGCAAAGTTAAATTGAAATCAGTTGGTAGTTATACAATTTTGAGATACTGTACAAACTTATAATACAATAATTGGAAATTCATAAGATGAAAGATCATTTAGAGATATATTGTATATTTTGGAAGCAGTTCTATTAAGGATTTAGTAACATAGTGAAGAAAATATATGATAATGGTTCAATTTGAACAATGAAATTGAGAAAATTAATTATTTTGCATGAAACTTCTTTTTAAGTTTCTTACATCTGACACTGATCTCTTAAGCCTGCAGATTTAACAAATGCAAATCTACACCTTAGGTTGGTTCCAACTTACTGTATCCTGACCTGTTTCCATCTGTTCAAAACCAATGCAAAGAACTTTGATACAATGACACAAGGTAACACAAAATGTAAAAAAAAAATTGGTGCAATGTGTTGCTTGAAACATATGACAAAGAATGTTTAGGAGGAGATAGGGAGATGCCCAGGGATCACCGGGGGAGATAAACGGTTACACTAGAGATAGTTTTGATGAAGAGACAAAAGAGGGAAAGTGCGGAAGGTGCCGGAGAAACAGAGCAATTTATGTCTCATAGCATTACATGTAGCGATGGGCGAATTCGCCCATATCCGTTTCCCGGATTTTCTCGCCTTTTCAAACCAAAATCTGTTCCACGGTGTGAAATCCGCAAACGGATTTGGTTGTTTTTTTTTTTTTTGTAACTTAAATTTTATTAGTTTATAATTTTATAATATTATACAATACAATACATTACAAAATACATTATGTCATGGTGATTCTCAGTGTATCTGGAAGTATAACGTTACTAATATCAATGGAATAGAACTTTAATCTGTGGTCAGACTGGTGGGCCTAAAGGGGTATCGAGACACGGCTCGCTTTCCGGGGTCCATATTATGGTGTCAAACCCCCCTTCTAATCGGGGGGGACCAGGTGTAAAAGCTCAGTCACCGAATCATTAACCGCCCGACCGACTAGTCGGCTGACACACGACTCATCCAGACGACGTATACATAAACAGGTAGACAACTACATGGGTAGACAGACAAACGTGAAGACCGACAAACAATCAACCATACGGACGGACAAACCGGTAGACAAACATTGATCCAAGAGGAAGAGGGGGGGAGGGGGGGAAGAGGGGATTGGGATGGATGCTAGTGATCGTGAGTGTGTCTCAGAGTTGTTACGCTGCCTCTCTAGGTATGTTACCTGTTTGAGATGTAATCATCTTATGCCGAGCATGGGTGTAGCACACCTCTCCCAAGGAGAACGGACTTGGAAACTATCATAGCCAGATTGATGCCCTTTCTAACCCCGGGATGTCTGTCTGTGCCAACCAAGGCGTCCAGACTTTTAGATAATTGTCGCCAGTGTCGTTTACCAGACTCGTTAACTTTTCCATCTGGCAGATAAACCAAATACGATTCCGAATTTTTGGGATGGTTGGTATGTCTGAGCTTTTCCATAGTGCTGCGATCTCACACCGCGTTGCGAGTGCAAAGTGAGCAATAAGTTTATTATGAGCTTTAGAGAGACCCGCTAGTGGTCTGTTCAAGAGAAACAGCCACGGATCTGGGGGAATAGTGAGATCAAACAGTCTCTGTATCCAAAGTCTAATTGTCTCCCAGAATGAGGAGATCCGCGGGCAAGACCACAGCATATGTAGCAGGTCTGCTGATCCTCCACATTGGCGCGGGCACAGCGGGGAGGATCCCGGCACGAACCTTGATAATTTTAGTGGGGTAAGGTACCATCGCATCAGGACCTTATATGCGTTTTCCTTGAGGGTGGTACATATGGAGCACTTTGCTGTGGCTAGAAAAATAGCACTCCAGTCCTCGTCTTCCAGACATTCTCCGATGTCTGTTTCCCAACGCGATCTAAATGAGGGTATCTCATGGGCTTGTTTGCTAGAACTGATCACTTCGCTGTATAGCTGCGAGGTAAGTCCCTTTGTGTCGGTCTCTGCCAGACAGAGCTTTTCGAAGGATGTCAATTGTGGGTACGGGGCAAATTTGTTATAGAAAGCCCTGATCTGGAGGTATCGAAAGAATTCTGAGTGGGGGATCTCTTTTTCTAATCTGATGTGATCAAACGTCTTAACTTTTCTGTCATGGCCTTCCAGATCTTTAATCCGATTATAACCTTTCTTTTTCCAAATTGAGATATTACCGACCGATAGGCCCGGCACGAACTCGGAATTGTTCCACAGGGGTGACATCATAGAGCATGTCGTTGTGAGGGAATGTTTAAATTTTGTTGCCTCCCAGATTGACAATGAGTTGGTCATTGAGGATAGCGGCACATTGGCGCCTTTTTCGCACCATTTTGGGGAGCCAGATTAGATTACTTAATTCTATAGGTTCACAGGCTGCGCTCTCTAATTCGACCCATCTCTTAGATCTCGGGTCAGACTGCCATTACACAATTTGGCTCAACTGTGCCGCTTTGTAATATGATAACAGGCAGGGTACCGCTAGACCCCCAGCCAAGACCGGCCTTTTCATATTAATTTTGCTGACTCTTGTTTTTTTACCTCCCCATATAAACTTGGAGATGTCGGATTGAAGTGAGTGCAGGTCCTTCAATCTGAGTGGCACTGAGAGAGTTTGGAAGAGATATAAAATACGGGGGAGTAAGTTCATTTTAACACTATGGATTCTTCCTATCCAGGAGATCCTTTTAGATGTCCACTTTTGTAGGTCTGATTTTAGGGTCCGGATTACGTTGGGGTAATTTGCATCATATATTTCTTTGACGTTTCTGGTGATGTGGACACCTAGATATTTTATAGATTTGTGTTGCCAGTGAAATTTAAAGTTTAGTTTTAATAGTTTTTCTATATGGCTGGGGAGATTGACGTTGAGAGCCTCAGATTTGGATTGATTTATTTTGAAGCCGGAAATTTTAGAAAACCTGTTTAGCAGGTCAAATAAGTTCGGTAGTGAGGTGAGGGGTTTCGTGATCATCAAGAGGATGTCATCTGCGTACAGGGCCGCTTTATGGGTTTGGGAGTATGCGTTTAACCCTGAGATGTCAGGGTTTCCTCTGATTTGCACCGCCAGGGGTTCGATACAGAGGGCGAATAGGAGGGGAGATAATGGGCAACCCTGTCTCGTACCACTCCTAATTTGGAAGGGCCGAGAGGGGTAGCCTTGGTGTACAACCCTGGCGGTGGGGTTAGAGTACAGCGATAGAATCGCATCACTCACCCGATCTCCATAGCCAAATGTCGCAAGCGTTTCCTTTAGGTAGGGCCAGTCTATCCTATCGAAAGCCTTTTCGGCTTCCAGACTTAACAACATACTTTGAGCAGTGTCAATAGTGGCCAAATCTATCAGATCTATAAATCGACGGGTATTATCTGCGGCTTGTTGGCCCTTGATAAATCCGACCTGATCTGGATGTATGAGTCTGGGTAGGATAAGACATATTCTATTGGCCAATAACTTTGCATATAGCTTGATATCCGTATTGATTAGTGATATGGGCCTGTAACTTTTGCAATCTAGTGGGTCTTTCCCTGGTTTCGGGATGATTGATATAGACGCCTGTAACATCTCCTTGGGGATGGGGGCTCCCGCTAAAATAGCATTGAATACTTGGAGCAACCTTGGGGCAAGTAATTTGATAAATTTCTTGTAGTATAACCCTGAGAAGCCGTCCGGCCCCGGTGCCTTTGAAGGTTTAAGTTCCGTAATGGCCGGTGTCAACTCCTCGTGTGTGAAGTCGGCATTTAGGGAGGCTCTGTCTGATTCTGTCAATCTCACCAGGTTGGAGCTAGCCAGGAAATCTCTTAGCTTACTGCTCGTGCTAGAATTATGTGCCACTTTCTCACCATTATAGAGTGTCTCATAGAAGGAGCCGAATTAATCTACTATTTTCTGTGGGTTTGAAGTAGGGGTACCAGATTTTAAGCGTAAAGCTTGGATGTTGTATTTAGTTTGCCGGTCTTTCAGCATGCGGGCCAGCATCGTATCCGGCCTGTTTGCTTTTTTGTAAAATTTCCTCTTTGACCAACTCAATGAATTATCAGCCTTGGAGGTCAGTATCATGTTTAATTCAATTTTAGTGTCTTTTACCTCTTGTAGGGTTTGCGGGTCTAGTTTCTTTTTATGTTTGGCGGAGAGAGTTTGTAGTTTAGTTTGGAGTGTGACAATTTTTGCCTCTCTCTCTTTTTTTCATCTAGCCGTGATATTTATGAGGGTACCTCGGAGAGTCGCTTTATGCGCCTCCCAGAGGACCAGATGTGAGGAGACAGAGCCGGCATTTACTTAGAAAAATTGGTCTATCTCATTACCCACAGTATCACAGATCTCTGGAATTTTTAGAATGGATTCATTTAGCTTCCAGTTCGTTCCTGGTCTACCCGTTTGAATATTGTTGCACCGGAGCTCTATGGGTGCGTGGTCAGACCATGAAATATCATGGATCTCCGCTTGGGTGAACTTGGGGACCAGGTGACAGGACACTGCGAAGTAATCAATCCTACTGTATGAGCAATGTGGGTGCGAGAAGAATGTGTAATTCCTATCTGCTGGATGTAGCTCTCTCCAAATGTCTATTAATTGGTTACATTTGAGACCTCTTCGTAGGGATATACCTGCTCCTTTATTGTGAAGGGTAGCTCCACCTGATCTATCCATGTGAGGTTGTAGGACCATATTAAAATCTCCTGCTAAGACCACGCTTCCCTGCACAACCGAGTTTAGGATTCTAAAGAATTTCTCGAAGAAGATTGCACTCTTTTCGCAGGGGGCATATATAGAGGCGATTGTGATCTTCTGTCCCCTAATAGTTCCTACTATTATAATAAATCTGCCATCGTTATCCCGTTTGGTTATTAGGCCTTCGAAAGGGATGCTATTACGGAATAGGATGGCAACTCCACGCTTTTTGACTTCAGCAGAGGCCGAAAAGACCTGGGAGAAGTCTTTATCAAGATATTTGGGGGTATTGGTTTTGCTGAAATGTGTCTCCTGTAGGAGCAACACATCTGCATGTTTTCTTTTATAATCTGTGAAGGCTGGTTTGCGTTTAGTGGGGTTGTTAAAGCCCTGCACATTGTGAGATATAAAAGTCAACGCCATTTATTGCTGTGTGTGACTACGCGCATCATTATGTTGCTTGACTTACCCGTGGCTTCCATGTGTAGGGCCGGACGATCACTGCCTTCAGGGCGCTTATTCGTAGATAGGTTTTTGAGGGAAGGGTAAGGAGGGAGTGGGAGGCAACGGGGAGGGAGGGGGAGAGGAGGGGGGAACTGGGAGTAGCACATGAGGGTCAACAACAAGGGGATTGGGTTCACGACACATAACAACAGATACTCTAATGTACAAAAAACAAATAGGAACATGAAGACAAGAGCCCACTCCGGGAGCCCCCGGGAGTGGCCCTTGCGCCCAAGGGATGGGTCCTTTGGCCCAGACTGACGACGGGATCTCCCCTGCCTGCTGGGTCCTGGCTTCCCTGGGACTTGTTTGTGACCCCTATTCTGTAGGGATCGTAGCGGAGGACACATACACGCCGATCAGGGAACTGTCCTGCCGGCGCATCTCCTTTAAACAGACAACAATTAAATAACAGTATAACTTATAACTTTAGCAATAAAAAACTCTCATTTACATAACATCCACCTAAAGAGTTTCTCCCAAAACTCCACCTCTCCCTACTCCTCCTGTTTTTGCCCTCTATGTGAGTATAGGTTGTAAGGAGCACCATGCCCCCCCAAAGGGTTCTTATTGTGTGGTCCTCGTAGCGCCAATCCCGACCAGTCTTGTTGGTGAGGAGTTCAGAGGACCGGCTACCTAATTTTCATTATCCTCTTATATGTGAATGTCTACTCCCTATATGGTAGGGTGCCGGACTCCCCTCCTTTAAGTGCCTCTGTGTTTTAATGTGTGGGTGGTGAACGTTTAATGTGCTGGTGGTCTGCATGTATTGTAACCATATAGCGGCATCCAAGAAGGCGGAGGGGCCACTGGCGCACATGACGCTGACGTTAGTCGACTACATGCAGACCTATCTCCATATGGTGGTCCATGTTCCCATGTGGGGTCAAGCAGGAGGCAGCCACCGATTCCCCAACCCTCGGATGGCCCCGGCATGCATTTGCAACCCCCTTCCCCCGCCCACCAGCCCACTCCGTCAGCACTCTAAGGTCAAGGCCCCGCTCCCTCCCTCAGCGCTCCTGCATTGCCGACAGGCGGGGCGCCGACATACACCGACCGCGATATGCGGTCTGCAGGGAACGGGAGACGGAGCGGGGGGTGGTCGGGATCGGGAGGCCTGAACGGCAGGGGGGCGTGGCCTGAGCGGAGGGACCCGCTACTCTCCCCCTCCTCCACCTTTCACAGGCTTGGGCTGGGGTTGCTGATCACAAGCAACATACATATTCAATCACACATGCAGGCATTCTCACACACACACAGGTTCTCTCCCATACCCACAGGCACTCTCACACATACACAGGCACTCTCACACATAAATACACAGGTTCTCTCATACACACACATATGCTCTCTCACACACACACACACGAGTTCTCTCACATACACACACACACACACACATACAGGCTCTCTCACATACCCACAGGCATTCTCATACATACACAGGCACTCTCACACACACACACACACACAGGCTCCCTCACATACCCACAGGCACTCTTACATATATACAGGTATTCTCATATACACACATACCCACACACATATACATGCGCACACACACAGATAAAGGCATGCACTCACGCACTCAGGCACACACACACAGGCATCTAGACATCCAGACACATATACAGATAGGCATCCCTGTTCCTCCGCTTCCCCCCCTCCCCTATGGCCCTCAGCCACATCGCGCGACGTGCCGGGGCCAGGGAACACAAATCTCCTGCGTCCCCCAGTGGCCGACGCATCACCGCAGTCAGCTGCGCAGTCGAAGGGTTCCCCTGCTGCGGGTCCCATCTCGTTCTGCTCTCCGGACCGGCCCACCCTGACGTCATTATCACGCCCACCTTGACGTCACCATACAGCTCCTCCTGACCCTGGAGTTTGGGTGCTGGGGAGACTCCGTTGGCGCCGTCTAGGGCTTCGGTTACGTCATCGCCCGGTGCCGTCGCCGCTGTGTCCCTCTGCGCATGCGTCCCGCTTCAAGTCTCGCGGGAGCCAGTGACGTCATCGAGGCATCCCGCGAAGAACAGGGCTGCTCCCGCTCGCCTCAGGGAAGGAGCAGGAGAAGATGGCTGCCCCTCAAAAAAAGTGAGTAGACCTGCGAGGGCTGAAAGTTTTCTTAATCTCCGTGGGGGGGTCAATGGGGGTTCCCGGACAAGCACCCCTTAGCTAGGGCCTTTCAGAGGATCCTGCTGGGGAGTTTGGGGGAGAATGTAGATGTTTATTGGGGTGGTATAGCAGAGTCTATGTGGAGCTCGGCGGTTCCTCCACAACTCTAGCTGCGGATCGTAGGCTCCCAGCTGCGCGCCATGAGGTTGAGGTGGCGCCATCTTCAGCAGCTACAAGGTGAGGGGGGCTTTGCGGGGAGCCAAGGACCTTACGGAGGAATCCCTCTCCATCCTCCACATGTTTCAGTGTGTGTGCAACACCGTTTTTCACAACCAGAACTGCACATGGGAACAGCCATCTATAGCGCACTTCTTTGTCCCGGAGCGCTCTAGTTATGGGGGCCATTGCCTTTCTTTTTGCCAGGGTAGCTGGGGACAAATCTTGGTATACTTGGAATTTGATGTGTTCAAACTCCACTGTTTTCATCTCTCTGGCGATTCTGCATGTTTGTTCTTTTGTCCTATAGCAGTGGAACCGCATAACGATGTCTCTGGGGGGGTCCCCCTGCTTGGGTCTTCCTCTGAGTGCCCTATGGCATCTGTCTAGCATTAAGTTCCTTTCTGTCAGATCTGGGAACAGATGCTCCAACCACTTAGCGGCGAAGTCTTCCGGATCTGTGACTGATTCTGGCACCCCGCGCAGGCGGATATTGCAGCGACGGTCGCGATTCTCCCCGTCTTCGATATTTTCCTCCAGGGATCTGATTTGATCTTTAAGGGTGGACACTTGTGTTTGTGTCTGGGATATGGCGCTGGTGTTCTCTTCTGCCCTAGACTCCAGGGTATCAGTACACTCCCCCAGGGCATCCACATCTTTCCTTAGTGCCCAGAGCTCTGTCTTGAAGAACTTTTTCATGTTGGAGCAAAACTCCTTCATGTCTTTCCTCCGCACCACTGCCATATCATCCTGCTCCTCTGCAGGACTGTCCATATCAGGGTCTGCTGCTGGATGCTGCTCAGGGGAATCGGGAGTCCCGGCCTTAGCTGTACCTTTACTTTTAAAAAATGTAGATACTGGCTGTGTTTTTCTACGCACCGTTTTGGTAGAAGCCATCTCTGTAGGTTGATGTATGTTGCGCTTAGCTTTTATTAAGAAGACGATAGCATTTTAACTGTTATTTCACACTATTATGCACCGGGGGGAATGGAGCTCTCACTCTAAGCTGCCATTCTCCATCGGGGGGGGGCGTGTCCTCTCCCGGATTTGGTTGGTTTTAACCAAAACCCCGCCATTCGATACAACCCATGGACGGATTTGTAGAATCCAATCTGCAGATTCTTAAGAATCCACCAACAGATCGCTAAATCCGCAGATTGGATTCCACAAATCCATCAACAGGTTGTGGAATCCGCGGAGTGTATTCGTAGTAATAATAAAAAAATCCGCCAAACGCGGACCGCCTTTTTTTGACATTGATCCGGTGATATCCGCGGACCAAAGGAACCGGCCGATCCAAATCCGCTGCAAAAATTCTCCCACCTCTAGTTACATGATGAATTAACATCACAAAGTAGTTGGCGAGGAAGAGAGGGTTAATGGTAGCAATGTTAATAGAGAGATTAGTAAAGATCCGGCGGTTCTATGTTAAAGGCATCTACACCTACATTAATAAAAAGTGTCATTTAAATGTTTTTTCACGAAAGGTAATAATGGTGTGTTTAAAGCAGCAATACACGCTGCTCCCACTTGTTTAACGGTTTAATTTTTAATTTTCCCTAACCTGATCCCTGGGGTCCCCCAAAGCAGACCCACGGACAATACGGTTACTGAGCAATCAGTTGTTTTGTCTACGAGCAACAATACCCAGTGGACACAAAACCATTGCTTGGCTAGGGCTCACTCTGGCATCCAACAGTAGGCCAAGATTTTATCTGAAGATCACAACACGCCTTTCTCTTAATGACCCAGGAAGCCATGCAGGTAGTTTTTTTCTCTCTCAAATAAACTGCAAAAAAATGACACTTTTATTGCTTGGGATCCTCGGTCCCCGGAGGTGAGGAGATCACGGATCAGATAAGATAAGCAAATAATTATTTCCATTTGGGGGGAAATGTTGCTTAAACATATCTAGAAAAGCCTAAATGTCAATAAAATAATAACACAAGGTACAGATATACTGTAGAAAGACACTGTCCTCTGCATCATGGGTGAACAAGCAAAAGTCAGCAGGGACAGTGTCTGTTGTGATGGAGCTGCAGGGGGGTCCATGCTTCGGAATGGGACCGCCCACAGCGTTAATCCTTTGGGCACCGAAGACAGCGGAATGTGACTGGGTAAAAAGTTGTAATTTTAAAATAAAAACTCAATGAAAAACAGTAAATGGAACTGGCAGAGATCCTCCTGATCTAAACCACACTATCTCTATTTACCTTTTTTTATGTGCTGGTGTTTCTGGTTCCATTTGGGAAAACAAAATGGCTGCCATCAAAGTCTCAGTCTCAGTGGCCAATAGGGAGCTGCAATGTCATGAGAGCATGACATTGCAGCTTCCTACTGAATCATCTTCTCTCCTCAGGTAATATCCCATATCTGAATCCAGTCTGCTTGTTAATTGAATTAAGATTTGACACCTAGGCAGGGAACACCCTGTGTAGAAAACCATCTGTTTTGAATGTGCCTCAGATGTGCTAATTAAGCAGACAGAACCACGCTGTCAGGTGACTTTTTAGGCCCATATAAACTGTGTCAGAACAGCTAGTCTGCCTGCAGCACATATCCAAGTGTCACATTATAAGTGGGAGGACTACTGAACAACTCTACTGAACAACTGAAGTTTAAAAGGAAGTTCAAAAGAGGTGAAGAAGTGACCACCCCAACTGGCCCTGATTCCTGCATTTGAACTACGCTGGAAAGGAGGATATCATCGATACCAGACTGCATCATTACTGCTGTGATGCTGCCTTTACCATTTATATTTGCTGTGACTTCACTTCTTCTCAAATTACTGTACGCACTTCTTTCTACCAGCCTCAGTATGTCTCAAACTCTAATTTATATATCTCCATCTCTCCTTCCTTCCCCACTTCTCAGTTCACATGAACTCCTTTCTTACCTGCGTCCTCTCACACCACACAGTTATATCCCCTGCACTAAAAAACACCCCTACAAACCATCCTCACACATACTCTTTCTATCCATGCTTCTCCTCCTTGCTTCTGGGGATATCTCTCCCAATCCTGGTCCCTGCCTTATTCCTACATGCGCTCGTCCTCGCCTGCCAATTGCAACTTCTACTCCTTCTGGTGTCAACCCCTCCAACCTCATACCCATCCCCTGCCACTCCCCCTCCTCTCTCAATCTCTCCTGTGCCCTTTGGAATGCTCGCTCCCTTTTCTAACAAGTTCCTCTCTGTACATGACTTTTTTCTCTCTCACTCTCTGCTCCTATTTGCTATAACTGAGACCTGGCTCACTCAGTCTGACTCTGCTCTGGAAGCTGCCCTCTCCTATGGTGGCCTTTCCTTCTCCTACACTCCGCGCACTGATGGCAGGGGTAGAGGTGTGGGGCTCCTGCTTCTGCTCTCCCCCCTCTGCCGTTACCGCACCCTTTCTATTCCTCCATCTCTTGCTTTTCCCTCCTTTGAGGCTCACACTGTCCAGATCTTCTCTCCTCTCCCTGTCCATGTGGCGGTCATCTATCACCCACCTACCTCTACTCATTCCCCTTCTGCCTTTCTCTCTCACTTTGAATCCTGGCTCTCTTTCTTTCTCTCCTCAGACTCCCCTGTTCTTCTCATTGGGGACTTCAATTGCCAAATTGATGAACCCTCTCTCCCCTGGGCTTCCCGCTTTCTTTCTCTAACCTCTTCTTTTGGCCTTCAACAGTGGACTGCAGCCAGCACCCACAAGGATGGCCACTACTTAGACCTGGTTTTCACTAAAAACTTCTTTCTCTCCAATTTCTCCATTTCCCCTTTTCCTCTCTCTGACCATCATCTCATCTCATTCTCTCTATCTCGCTTCTCCCCTTCTCCACCTCCATCTACCCCCCGGTTCTGCAGAAACCTGCGCTCTATTCACTTACCTGACTTTGAGTCCACTTTACGCTCCTCCCTCTCCTCTCTCAGCTCTGCGACAGACCCTAACAACCTGGTCAGGAACTACAACTCTGTCTTGTCCTCGTCTCTTGATCTACATGCCCCACTTTCTCTCTGCCGCACTCGCCCTTCTAACCCTAGACCCTGGCTAAATTCCCACACGCGCATGCTGCGTTCCTCCACTCGTTCCTCGGAACGCCTCTGGAGGAAGTCTCACACTCTCGCAGACTTCCTTCACTACAAATTTATGCTATCCTGTTTCTACTACTTTTCTTCACTAATCAACATGCACAAGTCTAACCCACGCCGACTGTTCTCTGTCTTTGATACTCTACTCAAACCACCCTCAGCTGCCTCTCCTTCCTCCATCTCCGCTCAGGACTTTGCTGACTATTTTAAGGAAAAGGTGGAATCCATACGGCAGAACACATTTTTAACTCCTCCCTCTGCTCTGGAACCTGTCCATCCTCCTTCAAACATGCAACAGTCATACCATTACTCAAAAACAGCAAACTTGACCCTACCTGTCTTTCCAACTATCGACCTATCTCCCTCCTGCCTTTTGCCTCAAAACTCCTTGAACGTCTTGTATTCTCTCGCTTTCTCCATTTTCTCAACCCTATTCTCTCCTAGACCCTTTACAATCTGGCTTCCGCACTGCTCACTCCACGGAAACAGCCCTCACTAAAATAACTGATGACCTCCATGCTGCCAAAGACAGAGGTCATTACACTCTGCTCATATTACTCGACCTCTCTGCAGCATTTGACACAGTGGACCACCCTCTTCTCCTCCACATTCTCCATACTCTTGGTATTCGGAACAAAGCTCTATCCTGGATCTCTTCTTACCTCTCCCATCATACTTTCAGTGTCTCTTCTGCTACCACCTCCTCCTCCTCCTCTATTGATCTCTCTGTGGGGGTACCCCAGGGCTCTGTCCTGGGACCTCTTCTCTTTTCTCTGTATACACTCTCTCTAGGTGACCTAATAACATCTTTTGGGTTTAATTATCACATCTATGCTGACGACACACAAATATACTTTTCAACACCCGACCTTACACCTGCTGTACAAACCAAAGTTTCTGAATGTCTCTCTGCTATATCATCCTGGATGGCCCTCCGACGCCTTAAACTCAACATGGCTAAAACAGAGCTCCTCATACTTCCTCCCAAACCTGGCCCTAATACCTCCTTCCACATTACTGTTGGAACTACAATCATTCACCCAGTAGCCCAGTGCCTAGGGATAACACTCGACTCCTCTCTCACATTCGCCCCTCACATTCAAAACATTTCTAAAACTTGTCGCTTTTTCCTCCGCAATATAACAAATATACGCCCTTTCCTCTGTTGCTCGACTGCTAAAACTCTGACTCAGGCCCTCATTCTCTCCCGTCTTGATTACTGTAACCTCCTGCTGTCCGGCCTTCCTGCCTCTCACCTGTCTCCCCTACAATCTATCCTAAATGCTGCTGCCAGAATCACTCTAGTCTTTCCTAGATCTGTCTCAGCATCTCCCCTCATGAAATCCCTCTCCTGGCTTCCGATCAAATCCCGCCTCTCACACTCCATTCTTCTCCTCACTTTTAAAGCTTTACACTCTTCTGCCCCTCCTTACATCTCAGCCCTAATTTCTCGTTATGCACCATCCAGACTCTTGCGTTCTTCTCAAGGATGTCTTCTTTCTACCCCTCTGTATCTAAAGCCCTCTCCCGCCTTAAACCTTTTTCACTGACTGCCCCACACCTCTGGAATGCCCTTCCCATCAGTACCCGACGAGCACCCTCTCTATCCACGTTTAAGACCCACCTTAAGACACACTTGCTTAAAGAAGCATATGAATAGCACTGTCGATATTCTGAACACATGATACATAAAGCTTGGCCCCCTGCAGACACACTTACCAGAACTCCTCCTACTGTCTCTGTACATTCTACCTACCTACCAATTAGACTGTAATCTCCTCGGGGCAGGGACTCCTCTTCCTTAATGTTACTTTTATGTCAAAGCACTTATTCCCATGATCTGTTATTTATATTATCTGTTATTTATTTGATTACCACATGTATTACTACTGTGAAGCGCTATGTACATTAATGGCGCTATATAAATAAAAACATTCAATACAATACAATAACCCTATCTCAGAAACATGGGGATCTCTAAAGATGGAAATAACACAGTTGTCAGGGTCTCGTAAACATCCTGCTCCCAGCCATAGTTACTTTCTCTGTCCACCAGATGCTGCTTTCTGGCTGCTCTGGGGTTCCTCTGTCTGTCTGTCTTCTTGTTGCTCCTGTTCTCTGTCTTTATAGTTCCCATTTCTCCCTTGTCTTTGTTTAATGTCCAGACTCCCATGTCCATGCTTATGCTTCTGCCTCTGATCCGTTCCTGTACCTGTCCTGTTCTGTATTTGAGTTCTGTTCATATTAAAGGCCCTTGCTATTGAACTAGATTGCCCCAGTCTGTTTCCTGCTAGCATGTCCCAGACCTGTTCTTGCTCCCCTGCCCTGTTCCTGCTCCCTTGTCTTGCCCTGCCTTCCTGTTGCCGAACTCTGCATGTGATCTCAACATTCCTGCTTGCTGCCTGCCTCCGACCTCTGTCTGTGACACCGACATTCCTACTTGCCGCCTGCCACTGACCTCAGCCCATGACCCCAACAATTCTTGCCTGCTCTCCATTGTTCCAAAAGGGAAAAGAATGCTGCAATGGCGGTTCACAGCTCACCATAGGGGTACGATCAGATACTTCCAAATGCAATTAATACAAAGGTTGTTTTATTAGTGCATGCATGAACAGTTCTGCCACAGAGTAACTCTGACACGTTTCATCCAACCAATAGGACTTTGTAATATGTCATGTGTTGTTGTTCATCTGAGGTTTTTGTATTTACCTAATTTTAAGACCTGCTAAGAAACAGATGATTGTTATTATCTCCTCATATGTAAAACCATAGAATTCAAAGAGAGTGTACTTTCTTTTTCACACCACTGTAAGTCCTGGTAGGTGCAGGCAGTCAGGCCCATCTTGGGTTTACCCCCCTCTGCAGCTTCCTTGAGTGGCAGGAGTGGGGGTGTGACAGGGCACGTGTTGCCCAATCCAAGTGCAGACCTTGTGCCCTCCCTTTCTGTTCTAAGGAAGAGGCCACCAACATTTTAGTTAGTCTGTGTGAGAGTTTTAGTCTGGCAGAAGAGACAGCACAAGTGAGGGAAGTGTGCTGTCTCACCGTGTGGGGTGGGATTATACTAACAGTCCCACTAGGGGACTCTGAGAAGGCCCAAAAGCTATATCTAACCCAGAGACCATCTGGGAGCAGGGGATCCAAGAGAATTTGCTGTATGTACTGCCAGCAGTGGAGGCAATAAAGACGTCTGTTCAATATACTCTGGCCTGAGGGTGCAGTTACTCAGGGAGAGGATGAAACAGTTCTATCATGGGGTCTGCCTCCAGCACTCCTGGGGCCCATGGTAGATGGAGGCGCAGCACAAGAGAGAAGAACCATGAAGCTAAACCTAAAGCCTGTCCTGTTATTCTCACACCATCGCAGACCCTCAGATCTCCTGGAGTCTAAAGGTACAGTGCACCAACTCACACCTGCTCCTATCCTTAGAAAAGTAGGAGAGGTCACCAATTGAGAGCATGATCGCAACATTGCCCCTAAGAAGTAATAGTAATCTAATCCACTTCTGTATGTCTGTCTATTTTTCTGTTATTTATATCTAATTCTGTGCTGCACTTTCAATATCTGGATTTTTTTTTGTTTACAGAATAACTACAGGCACGTTAACTATCTTGATATCCAAACATATTTCATGTTACTTGATAGCCTCCTTTAAACTACAGTTTAACAAAACAAAACTTTTAATACCAAACAAAAATATTGAGATTTTTTTCTAATACAAAAATGATAATGTATCACCATATGTAGATTAAAAATAGATATTTTTTTTTTTTTTTTTTACCATGCATGTATTGGAAACATTTTAAACATATGATCATTACTTGCCTGGCTAGCAAAGACTTGTGTTAAGAAATAGGCATGCGGAAAAGTTGTTTTAGCCATTAAACAGTAAAGAATCCCTTTGCAAAGCAAATTACTTTTTATACGTGTTAGCCCAAGCAAGCAAATTAAATTGGAATACCAGCATAGTACTCAATTATTTTTGCCCATTAACTTTAGTTAACTGAAATGGAGTAAGCAGAATTTTCATAATTTATATCATCATAGCTTTAATCAGTGAAATTTACCAGTTCCCACATAACTTATATGATTTACATAAATTAGAGTTCCTCGATTTAGTGCTCCTACATTTTAACCCGTTAGACACGGTATACATGTCACATATACCATGCTATTGGCGATATTATTGTTATCATATTGGATGTGAATGGGGGATTCTTTGTATACTACTGTACATTTGAGGTCACTTTCCCAATAGTTCTCCAATTGACACAAATAAATATATACATATATAATATCTTGGGTCTGGGTTTTGAGCTTGCTAAGATTGTGTATGTCTAATCATAAAGTAGAACTAAATGTGATTTATTTTCAGAGATAAAGAAAGCACACCAAAGTACATAGGGTCAGAAAGGTCCTTGGGTGCATAGGGCGGTAACCAGACATAAGAAAAAGCAGGTGTCCTACAGATGTAAAAAAACATCATTGCTTCCATTAATGCAACCTATTGCATCACAAAATACATTCAATCAGAAACTGATGTGCATCTTACCGTTTGTTTCAATGGAGCTGTGCTAAAGTTTGTGTCATATATCAGACCAGCATTTGCATCCCATTAACAGGAGCAATAACATCTGCTACATGTATATATAAAACGGAAATATATATATATATATACACACACACTATATGTAATTGAACAAAAACACAGTAGTAATCAGAGAGCGAAAAAGCAAAACCTGGAAAGCTGATGGGCTTTCAACAAGCATTCCTTTTGTGAAAGCATTTTTTACTTTTTAATGTTCCTCTTCTACTAACCATATTACACTGTATTGATTCCCCTGATTTTTCTTTTCTCTGTTTACTCCCTTATGCACCCAAGGTCTATTCTGACTCTGCATTACTAAGAGGAAGGACGTTGGGGAACTCTTAAACCTAAGGAAGCAGAGACCAGGGACAGAGTATTGATTATTGTATTTCTTGTTCAATTACAATTGGTTCTATTACGTTTTACCTTGTAGTATAATATTCAGAAATGCCTTCTTATATTTTCATTTCTTGACAAACTTATACGAATATTTGTTTTTTACCTTTGTTTATCACTTATGAGCATCAGAACATTTGTTTAACACTTAATGCACTTTAATATTGTATATGCTTCAACACTTCCTTCTATCACTGGGTAAACACTGCTTTCAACATCTGTTTTATTTAGGTGAAAGTATAATTTGAGAGATTTTAAATGCCATATTTTACATTCCTACATAAAAGTACACAGCCTGTTTTACTTTTTACATTTATAAGAATAACTAAAGCAGAATTGACCTACTATACTAAATGATCCCTGAAGAAAAAAAGATATTTAGAAATACCTCTTACATGAAAATCCACTAGAGTACATTAAATTATATGGCCACATTTTCTCCTGAGAGAACTTTATTACTGTACAGATTGCATACCTCGTTTCTGCATTGCTTAAAAAGATCAAGTGAGCTCCCTAGGGTTGCCAGGTGGCTTCTCCAAAATTACTGGACACAATGGTGAAAGGTGCGACACACGCGAGAATCGTTGGTGGGGAAATTTTTTATTTATAAATGACCTGACTGTTACGTAATTTTTTCTAAATTTCACTCCAAGTATTCACCAGTTTGCACCACTTTATACTCTGTTTCGTAAAAAATCTGGGGAGGGGTCATGGGGGGGAGTGGTCTTGGCAGGCAGTGCCCTTCTGATGATTTTTTTTAGAAAATAGAATATGAAATAGTGCAAATTGGTGCAAATTGGTGCATGCTTGAAGTGACATTTAGAACAAATGACGTAATGGTCAGATCATTTATAAATAACTGACCTGCAGTCACACTGTACATGGTGAGCAATACTAATCTTAATCCTCCTCCCCATAGCCTCTCACCCCCTCATTCTCTCACCCCCCTCCCTTCATCCTCTCTTACCCTCCATCCCTTCATCCTCTCCCACCCCCATCTCTTCATCCTCTCTCACCCCCCTTCCTTCCTCCTCTCTCATCTCCCACTCCCTTTCTCCTCTCACCCTCCTCCCCTTCCTCATCTCCCACTCCCTTCCTCCTCTCACCCCTCTCCCTTCATCCTCTCTCATCCCCCCTCCCTTCATCCTCTCTCATCCCCCCTCCCTTCATCCTCTCTCATCCCCATCCCCTTCCTTCTCTCTCATCCCCCTCCCCTTCCTCCTCTCTCATCTCCCGCTCCCTTCCTCCTCTCACCCTCCTCCCTTCCACCTCTCTTACCCATCTCCCACACATCTCCCCCCCCCTTCATCCTCTCTCACACCCCTCCCTGTCATTATCACCCTCACCGGAAAGCCAGGGAAAACATACACACACAACAGTACAAGTACAAATACTGATGCAGCGGCCGTTATTCGAACACTTCATGCGTCATGTACATCGGAATCCCGATTTGAAACCGCGGGATGAATTCCAGCCTTCCCACACTAAGATGCGAGCGCGGCGAGAGCCGAAAAACAAATTTTTGTGTACTGGCTTTTAAAAACATGAAATTGACACAGTAGCACAGTGACACAGTGACACAGTAGCACAGTAGCACAGTAGCACAGTAGCACAGTAACACAGTGACACAGCAGCACAGTAGCACAGTGACAGTAACACAGTGACACAGTAGCACAGTAGCACAGTAGCACAGTAGCACAGTAGCACAGTAACAGTAACACAGTGACACAGTAGCACAGTACTGTACACATTACAATTCATCCATTTTATCGCAAACGAAGAAACAGAATCCATGAAATTCAAACAAAACCTCCGCGATAAGTGCGGGTGCCTGGGGCGATTGGCCGCGTTCATGCTGCGTGGGGAACAGCAGAAAACTCAAAATCGGCGCCAAGATGTGTTCGAATAACGTCCGCTCCATCAGTACACACACACACACCAGGACAAAACAGAACAAATACACACATGACACACAAGACACAGCTTCACCTCTCTCTGCTATATGCTTTCCCTCCACTCTTTGCCCCCCCCCCCAGACTCCTGCCACCTCAATCCTGATTGGCTGCATTACAGTGCAGCAGCCTATCAGGATGGAGGAAGATGCCCAGCCCCAAGTAGCAGCAGCAGCCATGCTCTATCCCTTCAAATCCTGTGATTGGTTACTAAGGCCGAGTTCATGGTGGCTGCTACACGACTTGCACACGCTTTTGTGCACGCGCATGTCCGTCGCAATTTCAGGTTGTTCGGTGGGAGTGTTCAAACTGAAAACTGCATCGGCGGCAAAGTGCAGCGTTGACGCTGCTACAACCCGAAATGATATTTGGGGCTGCAGTCGCGTCACGTGAGCTGGTTCTGCGACCCAGCTCCATAAAGGACGGGCAGAAGAGTACATCAAATATGTTTACCTTAACAATTGTCACGTATAGCAAAAAATGAATATGGTTGCAAGACATTGAAATTATACTGTTGTGCTCCACTTGCTCTGTTACTATCTCACCCTTCCTCTGTTTATGTCTCTTTCAATGTTCCTCATCCATCTGTCTATAATTGTTTATTAATAATAAAAGGCTTTTGTCCTTAAACCTAAATTCAGCATCGGATGGAAATGAGGACATTTTATTGTTCATTTAATAAGTAAAACATAGGAAACTCAGTGAATCAGTTGAAGTGTTTATATCTGATGCAACACTGACATATTTTCCATCTGTTCCTACAGATAGAAATATATATTTATATTAAATACCATTTACAGCACACAACTGAATATGATCAAAACATTCAGGACATACTGTCCTCAGGAAAAGAGAAATATATATTTTCTAAAAAATATTCTGAAATTTATGAAGGGAATCATCACTTTCAAAGCAAATGAACTGTAACTTACTTTTAGAGGCAGCTCGTAGATTAAATCTAACCACTTGCATAGAGTCTGCTTGGATCCTTAGCTCATAGCTTGTAGTATTTTCATAGTCCAGTGGCTTTACGACAAAGATAACCCCTGTGCTGTTATCAATGGCAAATGTACCTGCATTAAATTAACAGATAAAAACAGTCACTTTTAAATATGTCTCTATAGAATACAGTACAACCTATAAAAACAGTCAGACCTTCACCGTAATTGGGTTAACTTTAATTGTTTTAGCTTCTAATAATATATTACTCATGCTGCATACTAAACAAAACATAAAACGCTTGGATTTTTGGTAAAAACAAAGCAAACCTGCCCACAGGGGAAATACAGAGAATTACATTTGCACTGCAGATATCAGTGTGAAGGGGAATGGTTTGGAGATGTCCACATGACACAGAAGATTATAAGGTTAATTGTCAGGTGAAAAGAACGTGTATTTCAGGAACCTTGTTGAGCTTTTTATCCAAGACAATACAAATCATAAACCCTTGAGTGTTGAATGAATCTCAATTCAGTAGCATCTCTATTCAATTAAATGTCACAACAGTTCCAGATAGAAGGTGGTAATACTAATCATTGTTGGCGTGTTAAGCACAAGCAGATTTTCTTTATTTTACACGTGACTAACTTTTCCCCCTTGTACATTTCTTTTATCTCTCCACTCCCTTCCTCTAACTCCTTCTCTCTAGGTTTTTTTCCCCCACTAAACAATGATAGCTCTTACAATGTGCAAACAGCACATTTCAAACATTATTTGCATACAATGCTAGCCTAATGTAGACATTAAAAAAAAGAATGACCTTCACTCACCCTGTCTAATATAATTCAGCTAGAGGTGCTATGATCCTGCATCTATACCACAAGATGCATACAACTATACTAAAAACAAACTGGATCAGCACTCAAAAATTACATCAAAGAAAATGAAGGACTTATGTTTTGCTTTTGGCCTCACTAAGTTTCTTCTTTAATGTTTCAAAAGAAGCAGCAATGCAGAAAAAATCAGCACACACTGTTATGTGTGCACAATAGAGTAACGTTTCACGGCTTCCTGGCCCCTTCGTCAGCATGGTGAAGGGGCCTGGAGGCCTTAAATCATTAAAGAAGCAACTTGGTAAGACCAACAGTAAAACGTAAGTCCTTCATTTTCTTTGATTTACATTTGGAGTGCGGATCTCGCCTAATGTAGACAACCTAATGTTGTTTCTAAGGATGACTTGAAATGTACTTTAGTACCAGGCTGCAATGGAAGCATTGTAAGCTGAGATATAATGGAGAAAGGCAGGTTTTACACCTGCGAATGTACTGTACACACGAGTGGCATTTTTAGTTGTTGTAAATGTACTACAAAAATGTAACTTGTACAAGCAGAAGAAAACAGGAGTAAGCCCCCACTGCACCAGAGTAGTTACATTCAATATTCCAAATTATTTGCCAGAAGACGTCAACAAATGACACTGCAACAAAATGCTGAGGAAACAGTGCATTAAACAAACGAATATTTTCAGTGGAGACAATACTTAAATATTTACGAGGACACTTACCTTGATCATTCCCTGAGACAATCACATACACTATAGTTTGATTTAGTGCAGCAGCTGTTACAACTGTCACAACAGTCCCGATTGCAGCAGATTCACTTACTGGAGGCGGCCTACAAAAGAGATTGTATACTTGTTTTTGCATTTATTTAACATGATAGTATAATTTACTGGAATAAAAAAAAACTGTGCTTTTTTTTTTTTTTGCTTAAAGTCAATGTTATCTCAACAGGAAGATAACTAGAATGTGTAATAAACAAATAATTTAAAGGCAATTACAATATTGTGTACATTTGTTAACCTAAGGTCCCATTTTTATTTTTCACATATATCAGGATTTTCTCCAATGTTGTTGCCCATACCCTCTTCCAGTCAAGGGTCAGATTTGGCGGGAGGAGAGGCTGTGAACGTATAACCCTTCGGTTACATGCTAACATGAAACTAAATGTTTGTGTTCACTATGCAACAAAGAGACAACCTATTTTCTTACTCTTTGAGGCTGATTTTATTTGCACCAAAGCCATCAAATCGGGCTATTTTCAGCCAAAATTCCCCATTAAAGTAAATTGACCCAATCGGCAACATCAGCACATATTGTAAAGAATCAACCCTCTTGTATGATAGTTCAATATGACACACCTCAGGATTCCTCAGTTTGTCTCCTCTCATAAAAAACATTACTTGTGTTTGTTTGGATGCTTAATTGTTTAATCACTATAGTTACACAAGTTATACATAAAGATGCCAGTGAAAAACAAAAATCATACAATATCATGTAGATATAAAAAAAAAAAACAACAACATTCACACCATTAAAAATATGGCATTTCAGAAGACATGAGCCCTTCTATAATAAGTGAGTACATAATAATAATGAGTACAGTACAGTTCAGTACATATGAAACTGTGACACACAACCTAACAATATCTAAACACAAGCAAAAAATAAATAAACTCTATTGTTGTCCTATTGATTATTTATGGGGTTTATGAGACTGCAGAAGGTACCAAGCAAAATCAACATAGCTGATGTGTTTGGTTGGGGCTATTTTAAGGCACATACTCACGGAAAAGAAATAACCTTTGGAATACTAGTAGTATAAAAAAATATTCTATCATTGTAGACTATAGCATGTTTATTTACAGAGAGAATTGTATTCTTCAATTTAATCCAAGGACGTCAACAGGTAGGAAAGCGCAGGCACTAGAGATGGCAACATTTTTGCAGAAACCTAAATCCACCGTGGATTGGCAAGTGCTTTCAGTTGCTGAATTCCATGGATCAGTCAGAAAAGGGCAGATTCCTTTTTTTATCCTTGAAAATTCATCCGACAGATTCGGAATCCTAATTTTTAAATGTAATTATTATGGGAGAAGGAGTATACCAATAGAGGTGCAGCCTCATATTAAGCCTTAGTGTTTGTAGGCAGTGTTTGGGGGTGGGTTGGTTAGAACTGCTGCTGTATTACTATAGGTAATACATTTATAGATTATTTCTTTAATAAAACCTGTAGCTTAACCCTTAACCTTTGACTGACTGGACTGACCCCCTGTCTGTGTGCTGTCCACTCCCTGTGATGATTGCCTGGGCTCTTCTCCTGTACTGTTTCTGCATCTAGTATACAGTATAAATGATATAGCAGTATATTATTATTATTATTATTATTATTAATAATAATAATAACAATACTACCGTAGTTTCCGGCGTATAAGACGACTGGGCGTATAAGACGACCCCCAACTTTTCCAGTTGAAATATAGAGTTTGGGATACACACAAACACACACACACACCACTATACATATATATATACACACACACACATCACTATATACACACACACACACATCACTATACACACACACACACACACACATCACTATACACACACACACATCACTATATATATATATATATATATATATATATATATATATATATACACACACACACACACACACACACACACACACACACACGAAAGTACTACTGTACTGCATGCTCGGCTCCCCACGCTGCTGAACACTGGAGGAGTAAAGACAGGAAGAGGAGGGCTTGTGTCTGTGTGTAGAGGGACGCCCCGCCCCCTCTGCAAGCACAGGGAAACAGCAGCAGCACGGAGCTTCTGCCTGCCACTGCTCTGCTCTGCTCCCAGGTTTCGCCACACAGGCTGCGCCCCCAGTTTGCGCACCGCTGGCCTGGCGCATGTGACCGGCGCCCGGCACGCCAGAAAAAATAAACAAGGAAGCCGCGTCTGCCCGCACTTTGCACTTTGCCGGCGTATAAGACGATACCCGGCGTATAAGACGACCCCCGACTTTTGAGAAGATTTTCCAGGGTTAAAAAGTCATCTTATATACCGGAATATACGGTATGTCAATTAGTTTCAAGGAGAGTTAAACTTATACACATTTAGTTTCTCTCATTCTCTGCATGTAGTGTGCCAGTATGCAGCCCAGGCTACTGAGGCCAGCAGCGGCTGCTATTCCATTACTAGAGTTGCCTCATTGGTAATACAGTACCACAGCCAGTTCCAAAGCAACAACAGCAACAATCAAGGACAATGTACAAAGTGCAAAAGCATCCCTAAGCGTAAATTAAAATCACTCAGTCAATTATATTTCTCTAGTCTCTCTCATTGTATCTCACACACATGGCTGACAACACACAATAAAAATACATACAATTTAAAAAACAAACAAAAATATAACAAAATAAAACAAAAACATTCTTTTTTTCTCATGTATTTTTCTTTCTATCTACTACTAATCTATTTTCATATTTCTCTCTCTCTCCCCCCTTACTCTCCAAACTCAGTCCAAACACCCTATCCCTTGTCTCACCATAAAGTGTGTGATAATAAGGCAGGAAGTGGGAGTGGCATAAGAAATGCATTTTGGCTGCAATTCACTAGTTGATTCTGAGGATTTTGCATGGATTTAAGAGGGCACAATCTACCTATGGATTTCATTACGCAGATTGAATTTCTTAGAAATACCTTTGAACCTATGTGCCTTACAAACTACAGCCCTCTTTCCTCCATGCCTTTTGCTTCCAAACTGCTAGAACATTTCATGGTCTGCTGCATGATCAACGACCTTAATTCTGATGCTCTCCTTTACCGTTTACAATCTGGCTTTCGTACAGCTCACTCAACAAAAATGTAACCCTGTATACAATGATCTACATAAAGCAAAATCCCATAGTAATTTCTCCCTACTTAGTCTCTCTGCTGCCTTCAATACTGTTGACCACTCTCCTCTCCTTCCTATTCTAAACTCAATTGTATTCACCAATAAAGCTCTATCATGGAATCTGTCTTCTAATGATCTGTCTGTTTGTGTACCTCAGGGCTGTTTTATGGGAACTCTCATTTTCTCTCTCTACACACTATCACTGGGTCACCTAATCAACTCTTTTTGCCTCAGGTATCATCTCTATGCAGATAAGCAGATCTATCCACTCCTACCCTCACATCTGCAATCCAGTCTCAAGTCTCTGATTGCCTCCTTGATATATCCTTGTGGATGGTGATCCTCTGCCATTTGTCTAAAACTGACCTCTTCCCATTTCCCCCTAAACCTTGCTTAATCTCCCCTTATTCTATCCATCTCACCAATCACCAAAGGACGTTGCCTAGGAGTGTGTCAGGGACGTCACTGATAGGGATTGAACTCTGGTCGCTCTCGCTCCTAACAATTTTCATGTATGCCACCGGGACTGCTGTTCCTTGCTGTTTCTGATATAGAACTGTCTTAAACCTGTTAATGACTTAATCATGTGCACTTTTCTTGCAGCCAGCCCTATTTAAAACTTCTGCTTCATATTTCCTATGCTTATTTATTGTGGCTCATCCCTATATTCAAGCTTGCTGGACCTGACTTCACTTGTCTCTCTCCAGTACTGACCTCTGCCTGCTCCAGACCATTTTTGCCTGCTGTCAGCCCTGACCTCTGGTTCATGACTGACCATTTCTCCCCCCTGCTAGTCTTTCCAAGCCACTGAACTCCATCCCTGCACTTGCTCCCTGTGACAAAGTGATATTTGACCCTTCCCTTTCCTTCTTCATTTACATTAACGGCATGGCAACCTCTTCCCCTGTAATATTGACAGGATTTGCCCTTTCCTCCGTCAATCTACTGCTAAAACTGTAATGCATGCCCTTATCCTCTCCCATCTGGATTATTTTAACATACTGCTACAGTGGCAGCCGCCTTTATCCTAAAGCAGCCGCCACCGCGGGAATTTTCAAACCGCGGAGGGCGCGCGACTTCTTTTCGGCCGGTTTCCCGTGCCTCTGGCGCTTTCAATGATAAGCGCCATTAGCGCTTATCTGCTGATGTGGCCGCCGCGCGGGAAACTCTGATACAAAACGGTGAAAAGCCCCGCATTTATCCCGGTAAGCTTTAGAATAAAGGCGGCCGCGACAGTAAGAGGCCTCCCTGCATCACAACTTTATTTGAGAGAAAGTGAAATTATTCTAGCAGCAGCATTGTGGATAGATTGCAAAGGAGAAAGTAGCTGCTCATCTCCTCCTTAAATCTCTCTCCTGACTTCCCATCAAAGTTCAGTTACCTACTGTACAAAGTTCTCCTCTTTACCTTCAAGGCTCTCCACCCATCTGCTCCTCCCTACATTTCAGATTTGATCTCTCGTTATGCTCCTGCTCGTCTCCTGTGCTCTACCCACAACTATCTCCTTTCCACCCCTTACACATTTACTGCTCTCTCACCTTTCACCTTTGTCCCTCACAGCCACTGCTATCAACCGTTGTGGCTAAGTACTGACATCTACTGCATTTGTTCCCTCACCTACTGTCTCTGTAAGTCTCCCAACATACCACTTAGATTGAACACTCTCTGCAGCAAGGCTTTCCTTTCTTTTTGTCTGATTTTGTTTGTTGCACTTGTATTATAATTCCCTGTACTGTATTGTCTCTTTTGTAAATCCCTATTTGCGCTATAGAAATAAAGATATACATACATACATGATATTTTAGAAACATATTTAGCATGAATGCAACTTCATTCTTTGTCATCCTAAACTTGTACCTAAACATTGTTTTACAGAACTGTTTGATGTTAGGCAAAAAATGAACCAATACCAATTGTATGAGTAATTACATTATTCTATTTTAATACCATTTAACATCCTATTTGTAGCAGTACATGTAGAAAAGTCTGACCTGATGGCTCATTCTCCAGAGAAATAGCGACTTTTCATTAGGGCAAAATGAAGTACCATTTATTCTCATGATTATACATAATAAACAGGCAATGTTAAAACTGAGCAAACCCTGAGCAGCAAACACTAAGTATAGTCTGTCATATTATAATTTGATTTTCCTTCTTTCCCCCTCCATTTTTCCAGCAGTGTTGCTACAGTGAAGCATATTATGCTTACCACAGATACAGCTTACAGTAAATGAAATATATTTTATCAGAATGACACATTAAATGTTCCCAAGTGTAGCATAAAATCCATCCTGCCAAACAAATGTCTTTACAGTGTAGCTGCCGCATGCTGCAGACAGAATAAAATGACATGCGTGCTGTACTATTTATACAGTTTTTTAAAAATAATGGTTGAGAATATAGATTGCAAAGGGCACTACAGCGCTTAAACAGTTATAATTCAGAAATGGCTAATAATGTTGGTAGTGGTGTATTTCATGAACTTTTATTTTATATTCTAATGATTTTAAATTATGATTCAGTTACATTGATATTGTTTGAAATATAAAATAACTCTTCCATAATTTAGAAAAGTACTTTAGTGGTCATATGAGAGAGTTTTAAAAGTAGTATTTTGACACTGGTTTTGTGTGACATTTCTGTTCCTTGTTTCTTTGCTACTCATCAGATGTGTGTGTGAATATGATATAGACAGTGCATATGCTTCCTTGCAACTGTGCTTCCAGTACACTTGAAGTGGAAACCCATAAGGGTTTGAAAGCTGACACATGATTTGTGTTTGCAAAGATACTTTTTATAAATCCTCAGTCAAAGATAAATTGACAACCAAATGTATTTTTACACAACATGATTAAAAAAAAAAACCTCACAATACTGTCTCACTACCCAAGTTTATTAGTAACAGTGAGTATATTATTACACAGTTCACACAAACCCATTGAACTTTCACATTGGAATCTTTAACTATTTTCAAAAACCCCAGATTAGTCAAAAAATTCAAATTATTTTTAATATTTGAATTAAAGTAGTTAAATTTTACATTCACTGTATCCACACAGTATAAAAAATGAATACATTAAAAAAATTAAAATAAACTATTATAAGATCCGTAACCTGCTTGATGATCTCTCTACACACTTTGCATAAATGTAACAGACATTTGCATGAAAACGTGAAGTATGCAGAAATGTGCCGTATAATAACAGAACACATAACTATTGTATTATCCAAATTTACAGTTTACAAACTAAGAACTATAGAATTTAAGATGAACACAACAGGGGTCCCTGCAGTCCCATTCAGTTTGAATGGGACTGCAAGGACCCCCCGCTGTGTTAATCCAATGGGCCATTAGTCTGACTGCAGAAATCTCACAGAAATGTTGCAGTTTATTGGGAAATTGCCCCAGATTTTCCAAGGCAAGTGATCGGAGACTGGTGGCTGTATCTGTATCATGTTTCTATCTGTATTTTCTCACATAATACACTTAATGCACATCTGTTCTGGCATACTAGGACAGTTTCCATAGAAGGATACATATGGTATCCTAATTTAATCAACAGGCGTTATGTGAATGGCCGTTTTTACATTATGACATAACATGCAGTCATAAATGTCCCCCCATGTTTTATTTGCCCAGTGGTGATAAAACTATCAATGGGGGTCAGTCTCACTCTGCTGGAAAATAGTGACATCACTGGAAGTACAGGAATACATTCAGAGGAGGGGAAGGTAACCAGTGGAGTAGCTCAGTAATCTGTCCTGGGAGCGATGCGCTTTAATATCTTCATTGGTGACATTTAAAATGAATTGGTGGGATAAGTATGCCCTTTTGTAGATGACACAAAATGACACTATGCAGGTAAACAAAATTACTAATGATATAGGTAGATTGGAGGAATGGGCAAAATGAGGTAAGTACAATTCCATGCTTAAAAATAAAAAATAATGCATGTGGGTTCTGAAAATCCAAAGGCAGAAAACAGCGTTAATGCACTATAATGTCAACTGCTATACAGGAAAGGGACCTGGGACATAAGCAGACATAAATGTAGGCGAGCAATGTAACAAAGCTACTGTAGGTGGAAAGCCAGCAGGATGTTAGGTTGTCTGGGGAGAGGCATTAGTAGCAGAAATGGAGGGGTAGTGATTGTACTTTATTATCAATGGTGATACCCCACCTAGAGTACTGTGTTAAATTCTGGAAACCATATCTCCGGCAGGACGTAAATAAATTGGAGATGCAAAAAAAAGGGCTACTGAGATGGAGTATGATTTATAGTATACCGAAGGACATGTCAGGAAAGATAACAGGGCCTTAAAATGTGCAGCTTGGAAGATTGAAGGGAGAGGGGGTATACAGGCATACCCCGGTTTAAGTACACTCACTTTAAGTACACTCGCGAGTAAGTACATCTAGCTCAATTGGCAAACGGCAACTCACGCATGCGTCAGTCAGAACGTCCTGAACAACAATACCGGCTCCCTACCTATACCGAAGCTGTGCGCAAGCGGGGAGACTATAGAGCCTGTTACAAATGCCTTATTTACATCAGTTATGCACGTATATGACAATTGCAGTACAGTGCATGCATCGATAAGTGGGAAAAAGGTAGTGCTTCACTTTAAGTACATTTTCGCTTTACATACATGCTCCGGTCCCATTGCGTACGTTAATGCGGGGTGTGCCTGTATGATAGAACCTTTCAAATACTTTATATAAAGGGATTCAACACAGTACAAAAAGAAGCAAATCCCAATGAAAGAGCAGTGCTAGAACAAGATCGGCTTTAGGAGACCTTACGGCAGAGAATAGATATGAAAAAAAAGTGAAATGTAGTTTGATTTAATGTTAGAACCAATAAAAATGGCAGAAATATTAATGCAAGATAATAAAAAATGCACAAATGCGCACCAGGGATTAGTGGAAGGTAATTATTTCCAACAACATTTGCCCCGTCATTCGCCAATTTGTATATGGGACAGTGGGTGTCTCTGGTGATCTTTAGATGTACTCCTTAAGCTGTGGAGGAGATACATCGATGATATTATTATTGTGTGGGAGGGGACAGAAGATTCCTATCTTGAGTTTGTCACAAATCTGAACAATAATGATTTTAATTTAAAATTTAGTGGTGAAAATAGCTCAGTAAGCATTCATTATCTCGATTTAGAGATTTACATTGAGGCCAAAACTGTACATACTAAAACGCATTTTAAGGCTACAAATGTAAATTCATATTTAGACCCATTTAGTTGTCACGATAAGAAATGGGTCCAAAATATTCCCTTTAATCAATTTCTCAGGTTAAAGAGAAATGATTCTAAGGCTGTGGATTATGAAGAACAATCTTTCTTTTAAAAGAAAAGATTCCTAGACAAAGAATATGATAGCGATTTAGTAAACTCTTCGCTCAAAAAACTAGAAAGGATTCCTAGGAAATCTTTGATGAAATATCATCATAAAAAGAGTGAGAAGAGACAAAATCAAATCCCAGCATTTATTACTCAATTTAGTGATACCCATTACAATATTAGAAAAATTCTGCAAAAACATTGGGGGATATTAAAAGCTGATCCCATTTTGGGTCCCAACTAAAGTCCAAACCAGGGATAGTGTTCAAACGAGCACCTAACCTTAAACACATTCTGGCTCCAAGTCAAGTCTCCAGAGAGGCCATCGTATCTGGAGATATTAAAACTCGCCTAGGAGTTAAAGACACGTACAAATGCGGAAAGTGTAAAGCGTGTAACCATATCTGTCAAGGGAAAACAGTTACATCAGGAGTTACTAACAAAGTCTACAATATTACAAGTTTCATTAATTGTCAGACAACGCATGTGGTCTATGCCTTACAGTGTAGCTGTAATTTACAGTACATTGGTAAGACAAAAAGACTGTTTAAAATGCGCATGTAAGAGCACCTGAGAAATGTTAAAAACATACAAAAAAAATAGCAAAGGGTATGCCATTAACTCCGCTTTTGAAACACTTTAAAGAAGTGCATAACAATGAACCTGGTTGTATTAAATTTAAGGGACTTGAAAGTGTATCACTAGGTAGTAGACAGGGAAATAGAGATAATCATTTATTGAAAAGGGAGCAATTTTGGATTTATGAAATGCATACCAGACATCCCTATGGTTTCAATGAATTAATTGAATTGACTCCTTTTTTAAGATAAGGTATTCCGTTTTTAATAAAATGAATTTATTAACATTTATTTGCATTAACATTCATGTATGTTTTTATATTTATTTGTTTTTATTTAATCATTTGTTCTTTTTTCTTTTATTCATATACAGGTTTCAGCATGATTTGTTTACATAGTATATTATTCATGTTGTTACTTAGCCGTTCAGCTGCACAGCTGTTCTGAGGTGGGGTTGGATCCCCTCAGTTTTTGTGTATTTTTAATAAATTACCTTCCACTAATACCTGGTGCGCATTTGTGCATTTTTTATTATCTTGTTTTTCAGGGTGCCTTCCCCCCTTTCTAAGGGGGGTTCACCTAGATTTGAGAGTTTCTGGGGAGACACTTTGTGTACATGCTGCAAAGGGATCATCCACACCATCACACAGCACGAGCGCTGAATATCCTGTTTTTTCTACCTTCGAAATATTAATGCACTAGTCATGTACATGATGTAGGTTCCTCTTGAAAACGTGAGGGATGTTTTCTTGGTCTTAATGTGCTATATAGTCTTTAGTGTTTAAGAACCTTATTCAATATGTTGGGAAACCACTTCAAAATGCTGGAGAAGAGATTGAATAAGGGCCTACATCAGACAGTTTTCAATTTCGGTTATTTCAGGCTATTACAAATCGCCACCTTCTCATAATTAAAAACAATAACTCCTGCATTCTATTTAAAAATGAAGGGTATAAATCTATGCAGTGCTGTGCTGATATCTTCATATATACAATAAACATGTAAATAAGTAGTTTGACCAAACTACTTATTCACATACTTTTTAACAAAGTCCAAAGGATGATAACAAGCTCTCAGTCCTAAACCTTGCCATATTTATTTTGCCTAAGCCAGGTTGAGTAATAGGGCTGCATGGCTATTTATATCATGAACATGATATAACTAACCAAGCATCCCATAAGGCCTTACAGCAGCAACGAACTGAGGTATGAAGAGCTTACAGGGGGAAAACAGATGGTAGAGCCAATTACATGGCAAAAACAGATGAAAAAAATATATTTGGGCTTACAGTCATGCAAGCAAACTCATTCAGACATACACGTACATATAATGATAGACACAGAACAGGCTGATCTCAGATAGACACATAGTAAATACAGTGTACTAATAGACAGAGCAGACCGACTCAGAGTCACACATACCGTTCTAGACACATATGGACTCAGACAGATATATACAAACAACTATAAACTGATAAGATGCAGAGCAAACTGTCTCTCTCTCTCTCTCTGCAGCCACATTCGCCTACAGGTTCCCATCGAAAATTCTGCAAGTCTCCAGAGTCTACTGGAAATTTCAGTAGTGTCGACCAGAGATTTTGGGAGACTCCTGGTCATTTGAGGAGACTTGGCCAATGTGGACCTTGGGGGCCCATCTTATATTTGCAAGCACCAGGGATTTCCCCAGGTACCCAGTGGGCCAGTCAGGGCTTCCCAGCCCAGACTACATGTAAAGTTGTAATAAAAACATACAACTTAAGAAATATGACTTATTAACCCTGAATTAGCCACAGTAGTCATAAAAACATGACCAATGCATGCCATAGCCAGTGAAAGGTTCATTGTATCAACATCCAAAGCCTAAAAACAACTATTTCATGCCAAAAAGGTTAGTAAGACTTTGTTAGTTAATGCCTTACTAACCATTAAGGGATTCAAACTATTAATTCCTCTCTATTCTCATGGAAAGGTTAACTCTTAAACTGCACACAAGAGTGCCTTCTTAAATCCCTCAAAATACATGCTCCACTAAGACCCATTCTGATTGAATATGATGTTCTCAAGCTGTTTGAATATTCATATTCTTTTTTCATTTTCTGACGTTAGACATCTTTATTCCTTTTTTCGTCTTATCGTCAAGAGGTTCAAAATTGACAGTCTCTCTCTCAACCATCAGTCAAGGTAGTATGCAACAACACTACCCTTTTAAATGAATGTTGCATTGACTTTTAGTACATGCTAGACAAGCAGTAGTTAAAAGGATGTTTTGCTCTATTATGTGTTTGGTACCCTATGTGTGACAATACTACAGAATAGGCAATGTGGCCCATATTTACTAGAAGTATTTTGCCATAAAGCACTGTGACAGTGTGACCTCGTGGTTTGGTTAGTAAAAGACTTGAACACCACTTATTTTGCACAAAATTGTATTTATTCTCCCAGACAAAGGAAACAGCTTCTCAAACACTTAAAGGGACAATGCAACATCAAGCTAAATGTCCTTACTTTAGGCTTTTGAGGAAAGTCCAAATACAACCCAAGCACATCCTCTGAGAGAGGACCTCCTCCAGACTCCTTATCCGTTGTAGGCAATGGAGTCCTGCAATTCCTAGGCAAATCCCTATGGGAAACTTAAACCCTTGAACCTTTCAGCTCTCTCAGGTTCAAAAACAGAAAACATCTATGGCTGTTGGTTTGACTCTTTTAATTTGTAAACAATTGAGCCCTGTCGTTCCCAGGCACACCCCTCTGGGCAACTTGTTTCTGTGGATTTTAATGCCAGACATGAGGGCCAGTTGTTTCCCAGGCAATACTCCTGAGAAATTTGAACCTGTGTCCATACATGTTCTGGAACACGTGACAGGGAGCAACTTCCTGTCTTTCAAAAAACAGTCCATTTCTGATTAGGAACTCATTTCCAACAGGCTAGCAGAGCTTACAGCCAGGGTGTGGCCTGTTAAGCCTGCACAGTGAGAGGGCTAACTCTTCCCTCTCTAACAAGCACCTTTTGATGCAGAAAGGCACCAAACAGCCTATTAATGTCAATGGAAAGTAAGGTGTCTTCCAGTTCCTGAAGGTTTCTTATGGCAGAACACTGCTTAGTAAATAAAAATCCAGCAATGGATGATTTTCATCCTCTATAAATTCTAGCAAAGGTACACCTACAAGACAAGCCAATACTTGGCTTGGCTGTATTAAGTACTTTATTACTTGGCTGTTCAAATTCACTTGTTCTTTTTAGATGGCATTTCACTTTAAGAAAGTATTTTCCTATTGAAAAAAATTACCTAGTTAAATCAGTAACCTTCCTTTCTTTCAAAATATGCACACTACGGCAAGTATAGAGACATCAAGTGTCTCAGTAAAGTAAAAAATATTAGATTTTCAAATTAACCATCCATTTTCAATGAAATCACTGTCTTTATCAATTAAGTCTAATATTCTATAACTGCTGTACAAGATACGTCTTTCACCCTACAATTTACAGATAGAGCCAAATAGTATGACCTTTTTTTTTTATTGATCAGACAAACCTGTGCCAAGGATATTCTGGTAACATATGGATAAACGACTGTCATTGATTATTGTTAGTAGGGAATAAATATCAACCCCGGTCTTATAGAATTATCATCCCTGGACTTAATTACTTACATCATTGATCACTATTAAATCCCAATAGAATTGTCCAAATGTGTGCAAGGAAGCAGAAGAACTGCAGTGAACAGCTAATAAGAAGATATCTGATGGGAGAAAAAATTAATAAAATACTATCAATTATATAGCGCCATTAAAATAAGTAATGATATATACTGGTGAATGTGCACCACATATGCACAAGTACTAATTAATACCATGGAAGAATTTAGATTTCAATAAATAGTGTATATAGACAAATCGAAACTAATAATCAGAAGTTAAAATATTGTTATATTGTCCAAAAGGCAGTATGCAAAATATAACCCCTTTACATGCAGACTGTTACATGCAAACCTGTAAACAAAACTCTTCTTTTTATATGTTAAGCTGCATAGGATTTTAATTTGGGGTTAAAACCATAGGATTGAATATGCAGCATTTCAACTACATGCAAAAATGTTCCTTTCATTTAAGGATTTTTCTTTGAATGGTTTCTAATATAAATATAATTGCTAGTACTGGCAAATTCAACACAGGTAGAGGGTCAGTTTAAAAAGAAACCCACCAAAAATCAAATCACCCCATTTACTGAACATTTCATTTGTGTGTGAATAGTTAAGCTAAACTAACCCGATCAGACTTCTGATTGAAAGGCAGAGGTAGCAGTTCATGACGCAGTATACAGTATGCTCCAGGCATACACAAACAGATCAATCACTCAGATTATCATCAGATACATACTGTTTAGAATACAAGAAATCCACTAAAGCATATATAGATTTAACCTTTGCTTGGAAGAAAAGGCACTGGGGTGTCAATAGACTCTCCCCTTTCTTACCATTTACCTTTCTTAAATTATTGAAAGATCACAACACCTAAACCTACTAATATTAGTGCCTTCACATGAGTAATCACTCTAGATTCAGTGATCTTGAAGTTCCAGAATTAAGACTAATCAATAAACCTGTTACTGAAATGTTTTAATAGCTCTGGGTTCCAACTCCTAATAGTGCAGTAATGCAACATACATGATGACTGTAAGTGTTTAGAAAAGTCATTTTCAACTGGGGTTCTGCGGTCACCATGGGGGGAGAGCTAGGACAACTCTCCCAGCTGTCCTAGACCCATTGTTGCAGCACCACCGCACGCAGCAGTAACCCGTCGCCTCCCTAGCGTAGCAGCAGCCACCTGGTCACGGCGATCCTTCCTCTCCCGGCTACTGTATGCGCTGGAAGTCGCTTTCAACTTCCAGCTGACAGGATGAGGGAGCTACGGACCGGCACAGCATCACAGGCCCTAAGGGGTTGTGTGTGTGTAAGAGAGAGGGGGAGAGTGTAAGGGGGAGAAGAGAGTGTAAGCGGGAGAAGAGAGTGTAAGGGGACACGAGAGAGGGGAAGAGTTTAAGGGGGAAACAGAGAGGGGGAGAGTGTAAGGGGGCAAGAGAGGGGAGAGAGTGATGGGGAAGAGATGGGAGAGACTGTAAGGGGGAAGAGAGAGGGGCAGAGTGTAAGGGGGGATGAGATCGGGGGAGAGTGTAAGGGGGCAATAGAGAAGGAGGAGAGTGTGAGAGGAGAGTGTGAGGGGGAAAGAGAGGGGGAGAGTGTGTAAGGGGAGAAGAGAAAGTGGGCAGAGTGTAAGGAGAGAAGAGAGAGGGTGTAATGGGGGAGAGAACAAGGAAGAGAGTGAAAGGGGGAGAGAGTCAGGGAGAGAGCATATGTGGGAGAGAGTGTAAGGGAGTGAGAGAGTATAAGGGGGAGGGAGAGAGCATAAAAGGGGAACAGAGAGATGTAGGAGAGAGATGGAGGAGAGAGAGAGATGGAAGTGGGAGAGAGATGGAATTGGGGGAGAGATTCTGATAGGGGGTAGAGGTTTGAGGCTCCCCAGAATGTCACAATTTCACTCTTCTTAACCAAAAAATGGTTGAAAACCACTGCTGTAGACAACAAACAACATATTATGTGTTCAACAAGAGACAAAAAAGGCTCTATACATCCATACAATATAACAAATAATTTATTACATTAATACAAGAGATTAGTGTACAAAATTAAGAAAATTAGACTCAGAAAAAATATTTTCACCTGGATTGAAAACTGGTTGAAGGATAGACAGAGAGTTGAGAACTTTTTTAGGTTGCGCTCAAGTTGTGAGTGGAGTAACTCAGGGATCGGTACTGGGACCCCTGCTTTTAAACTTGTTTATTAATGATCTTGATGTTGGCATAGAGAGCAAAGTCTCCATCTTTGCTGATGATACTAAATTGTGCAAGGTAGTAGAATCAGAGCAGGATGTAATGTCTATTCAGAAGGACTTGGAGAGACTGGAAACTTGGGCAGGTAAATGGCAGATGAGGTTTAATACAGATAAATGTAAGGTTATGCACTTGGGAAACAAGAATACACAGGTGACTTCCAAATTAAATGGGGTTAAATTAGGGGAATCCTTGATGGAGAAGGATTTAGGAGTGCATGCAGACCGCAGGTTTAGCAATAGTACCAAAAGTCATGCAGTAGCTGCAAAGGTAAACAATATCATATCTTGCATTAAAAGGGCAATGAAAGGAAGGGAAGTAAACATAATTATGCCCCTCTATAAAGCATTGGTAAGACCACACCTTGAATATGGAGTACAATTTTGGGCACCAATCCTTAAAAAATACATCATAGAACTAGAGAGAGTGTAGAGAAGAGCCAGTAAAGTAATAAAGGTGTCAAGGGTTGATCTTCAGCTGGAAAAGATTCCAGTGGAAGGAACAGCAGGGGGCGTTGTTGGGGTCACAAGCAGAGGTTAGAGGCAGGCGGCAGATAGCATAGTCAAGGTCACAAGCAGAGGTTGGCAACGAGGAAACAGGAAAAGGACAATAGCAGCAGCAAACACAGGAACCTAGCAAGAGCTGGAGGAACCAGTATAAACAGGCACTGACAGACAGGAAGGGGAAGTTTATATACAGCACCGACATTGTTTATTGCACTAAATCACGACGGCACGCCGAGATCTACCCCAGCTGCCGCCAGTAACAACCGCGCGCCGCCGCGTTTCCCCCACGCACCCCCCTCCACTTCGCGCGCAATTTACCCCCCTTCCCGACCCCGTACCCGGCTCCTGCTCTGCCCCTCTGCTTCCCCGCACCCCCGCTTACCTTCATTTGATCTCCAGGGGTGTCGGGGAAGCCTGGGGAAGCCGGGGAAGACGGGGAAGCCGGGCGCACATGTTACTGTGACGTCACAGTGCGCCGCCACGCGCCGCGGCTACCCGCTTCCCAGACGCATGTAGCCGGCGGCTTTTGCTGCAATAAACAATGTCGCTACTGTAAGCAGGCTGAGAGGTAAAGCACAGATGCAGAGGTGTCAGGTTTCAGGGTCTGGAATGTTCGTTGAGAGAGCTAGCAGAGTAGCAGCAGTCCAAGTGGATAAGCATGGGCACTGCAGGCTAGAACATGACAAAAGGGGGAGGATATTATGACTTAGGCCTCAGCCATGTTTACTGCTGGCGTGCGGAGGCGCGCTGAGGGAAAGCGGGTGCTTTCCCTGGCCTTAGACAGCGCGCCGTCTGTGGGCGTTTCGGGGGCGGGCCAGTGACGTCATGGAGCTGGTTCGCCCTCATCGTTTGCGAACCGCTCACGTGACTGGCCCTACGCTCCGGCAAGCGGGAAAATGTAAAATTTCCCTAAGACCTACGCTTCCGCGCGCTTGCAGAAGCGTAGGCGAGCCCCTACTAAAGCCGCTCTCATTGCGTCTGTAGGGGCAAAGTGCCGAGCGGAAGCGCGCCTCATTGTGCCTCCGCCCGCAAGCAGTAAACATGGACGTGGCCTTATGAGAAGAAGCAAGCAGATGGGATATAATAACTATACAAAGGACACAGGGTCATCACTTAAGATTGGAGGAAAGTAGATTTCAAAAGAAACAAAGGAAATTTCAAAATAACTATTTATCCCAAGGACAGTACAAAGGACTTGTGTCATCCCTCAAGCTTGGAGGAAAGGAGATTTCACCAGCAACAAAGGAAAGGGTTCTTTACAGTATGGGCAGTTAAAATGTGGAATTCATTACCCATGGAGACTGTGATGGCAGATACAATAGATTTGTTCAAAAAAAAAGTTGGACATCTTTTTAGAAAGGAAAGGTATACAGGGATATACCAAATAAGTAAACATGGGAAGGGTGTTGATCCAGAGAATAATCCGATTGCCAATTGTTCGAGTCAGGAAGGAATTTATTTTTCCCCTTATGAGATATCATTGGATGATATGACACTGGGGTTTTTTTCCTCTGGATCAATATACTCTAAGTACAGATATATGATAAAGTATCTGTGTATATTTAGCATAAGTTGAACTTAATGGGCACGTCTTTTTTCAACCTCATCTACCATGTAACTATGTAAATATTTTATCTGTATTCTTTCTTCATAAATATGGACAATTTAACTCAATACTTTGTGACTACAATCATGTCACAGTATAGGGGAAACAGAATACTACAGACAAAAGGCATGACATATCTGGTGCCTAAAGGGTTCAATTGTAAGAAGCACTAAATGTGCTATGTATGAGCTACAGTACAAAACTGGTTGTAAACCAGAAGTGCCCCAATAATTATAGTGTTTTTTTGTGTTTGTTTTTTAAAGAAACAAATATATATATATATATATATATATATATATATATATATATATATATATATATATATATATATATATAATCAAAAAAATAAAAAAATAAATAGATGATCCCCGTTCTGTGGCTAACGAAATGCTTTTATTTGTGCGAGCTTTCGAGATACACTGATCTCTTCTTCCGGCGATGTTACAGTCTTCCGGAAAAAGAGATCAGTGTATCTCGAAAGCTCGCACAAATAAAAGCATTTCGTTAGCCACAGAACGGTATCATCTATTTATTTTTTTGATTATTGAAGCTCGGCTAACACGGTACTGATACCTCTACATGTATATATATATATATATATATATACATACAGTGGTTGACAAATCACTAAAAAATCTACTCGCCACACAAAAAAATCTACTCGCCACCTAGTACCAAACGTGTGCTGCTTGGGCCAATATTTACTCGCCCGGGGGTTAAATCCACTCGCCCGGGGCGAGCAAATGTATAGGTTTGTCGAACACTGTATATATATATATATCATAGAAAAAGAACAAAAAGCACTCCGTAATAATAGTCAATGGTAACGAAATCAGCAGGCAGCACTCCAAAATTAAACAAACAAGTGTATTGAAAAAATAAACACAAAACCAACGTTTCGGTTCACAAATGGGACCTTTGTCAAGGAGGCACCACCTATATATATATATATATATATATTGCGCATACCTTGTTGCAGCATCAAGTGCACCCACCCCTCCCCTGGATCATGTGTTATTGTCTTTTACCAAACCTCAGAATCGGGCTCATTTAAATTCTTACACCTGAATGTCAACAGATAATGCAGGTTTCATTATATTTTTCATGGCAACCAGTTAGTTGTATCATATTCTTTAAAAAAAAAAAACAGCATATTTTAGAGAGAGAGATGTTACATCAGCCATTGTTTTCATGCTTACAGACCATTCTTTGCCTGTGTCCATCCAACAAAGTTATATACTTTAATGCAGTAGATGGTGCTATACTACAGCATGGATTCACAGGACTTTGTAATGGTAAAAAGAAGCGTAAGCTGAGAAGAAAATAACTAGTACTTTGAAGAGTAAATTCAATTCTAAAGCCCAGGAAATAAATTTTAAGGGCCTTTATTTAGCATACAAAGTCAGAATGTTGTTTGAATGTATAACATAAATAGACATTTCTTCCTTTCTTCTGTTTTGTGACTGCAGTGAAATTGATAATGTGTTCTCCGAAAGTAAAAGTCTCATTTTAGGAAACTAATTTCCAACACAATGAAGCAAAGCAGCAGGGCAAAAATGACTTCAAGTTAATGATGTGAAGTAAAAAACAAATTTTATATGTGAGAAAAATAGCAGACAAGACAGAGGGAGGTAAGGTAGCGAGAGTAAAAAAAAAACAATATATTCATTTAGCACTGTTGTATTTTTCTGAAGAAACACATTTTCTATTATCCACTATACAAAATAATCCAGGAACTGTAATAATATGTGCATAACGCCCTACCGCCCCCCCCCCCCCCGCCCCCCTCAACTTCAGGAATCCAGCAATATACAGCAACCACTGGTAAATGCTTCAGGTAAATAAGTATCAATATAATTATGATTAGAAGCAGACACATTCTTTTGGATACAGGTGAAGCTATTTTACAGTACCTAAACATAAACAAAAATGTATGTGATATTATACCCATCTCTGATAGATTTTAATGGAAACCGAGCAAAATCTGTAATTTCACTTGAATTTAAGTAATTACTGCACATCATATACTACTACTATTTAGGTAGAGTGTGCGGGAGCATTGCATGGACTTTTTTTTAAGAGATGGGAGGAAAGAAGAACAATCTATTTACAGTATGTCCTGATAAATAAATACAGATGTCAACATATCATCAACCAATTACAGTATAAAGATGCATTTTGAACATACAGTATCCTTTGTGTTAAAAATGTTCATCTAAACAAGTCAGCGAGCAGCTTGGAGAGTGTTAATGGGTTTCTTTTTAAGATGTGAATACATATTATTACAATGTGAATGGAAGCCCACTTTAAAAGATTGATATATAGATCTCATAGTATGAAAGAATATAGCTTTCTTTGTCAAATTATATGTCTGGATTAAAAAAGAAATACACTAACCTCAGCTTTTTCACTCAGACACAGATCTTTAGAACTTACTCATTGACTTAATGATACGTGTACTTCAGTTAGCACATCTTTAAGTGATAACGAGGATCCCAAAAATGCAGAGTTTGGTGCAGTTCTGGTTAAGACAGGGCATTGCGTTAGCTATACCAGATGATAGGGATAATCATATGTAAAAGAGGCATTTCCTTTAACATCGCAAATCCAGAGACCTCAATTAAAATGAATGCAGCTTTTTAATGATGTGCTAGTTTGGTCACACCAGACCCTTAAAGAATCTGCCGGTTATGTCAAACATCAGCTTCACATAACATCACAAGATAGATATCAATTTTACAATGACAAGAGTCCCACTGCTTTCTAATGTTAACCTTACTAACATCTAAAGCTTCCATACGTATGGAAATCATATACATTGCATTACTGAATTAAATTTATATTTTCAAACAATGCACTTGATTATTTTTTTTAAAACGGGAAAAATAGTGAGTGTTATCATAAACAATTTCACAATACTTCGAAATAATATATTTGACTTCATGTTAGATAACTATATTATAATTTAGCATGCCAGGTGAAAATTCTTATGTGTAATTACCGCACCTTACTTATAGTTTCTTTGCTTCTATTATCATGCTTCCTTATTACTGTATATCCAAGCGCAGCTGCATCATTTGTCCTATACAGTTATGAGGATTTTAAAAACTATATAAACAATCAACCCGGTGTTATCAATAACATACTAAAACCGGGGGAATAAAAGCCATTCATGATAAACGCTCCAAAACATTTCTTGCCCTACACACTTTCCCCAGTCCATTTTATCTTGTTAACTACCCCCAACATCCACATGGTTAACCTCTATCGATCAATACACATGGTTATAACATACACAGCTATTAACCTTACATACATAGTACTACTATACCTCATGTTCTACATGAAATATACATATTAGATTTTTAGTATAATTCCATATAATTCATTATATGATTATATTCACAATAAACAGCTTCAATGTATATATTTATACAATATAGGCAATTTGAAATAAAGTACCGGTGTCATATACTTCATGTATCTCAAGAGCTTAACTTTAAAGATAATTCCCTTACCACATCCAAGTAATGCCTCTCCCCATTTTAAAAAAAAATCACATTTGATTATGTAATCCAATGATTGTATGATGACCAATTACTGTAGCTACATGTTTAAAAGAAAGTCCTGCTTCAGATATTTTTCTAGGCAAGATGGTGGATGTTTGGTGGTTGCTGTGGAGGACATTGTGGAGAGAGTGTAAAGCTGTGGGTGAGGCTGGAGATAAGAGATAGTTGGTTCCTTGGCCACTTAGACTGTATAGGGAAAGGCAGACTTTAGAGGGCCTTAGTCAGGAAGAGGTGATTAGTTACTTCTGTTTGAACACAGTTTCATTCTGGCTTTATATGAGCTTTAAGACCAGATTTGGACTTATGCACTGACAGGAGTTTTACTTGTCCTGGACTGGTGAACATGTTAAATTCACTCCATTTTAGCTTCTGGTTCATTTCAGAGTACAGTGGCTGAGTACTGTAGGTGGGATGTAGAACCACATGTTCCCACATTTTACTGTGTGAAAGTACACAAGGTGGAATATATACATTTTCACAGCAAGATAAATGGTTGCAGGACTTCAAAAGATAATTTTACAAAATGGTTGGCTTTCCCAATGTGATGGGTGCAATAGACTGCACGAATGTTGAATTATCCCCACATAGAGAGAGGGGATTTTTTTCGCAAACACAATACATTCCATCAATTTGAAAGTGGTGAGGGATGCCACCTTACGCATTCTGCGTGTGTCATGCCCACCTTATAAAGGAGGGAAGATATGGTGATGGATGGCTATTAGGTTAATTAATTAAAAAAATATATATAGAAATGAAAAAATGTATTTGCGTGTTTTACAGTATAATGACTACACATAGCTTCAAATTTTAGTGGACATGGGTAAGTGTTTAAACAGTTAATGAATGTGTAAAAAAACATATTGCATTAGTCTAATAATTTTCTTTATGTAACAGGTGCTGCGGAATATGGATGCCAAATATGGCTTTTAACGCCCCCTGCTAATCTTCAAACTCCACCACAAATGTGTTATATTGTAATTAGGCACACCAACTGTAGTGCCGACGATTATTCTAAAACAAACCTGGGGCAATTTTCAAAAAGACCCAGGTACATGCTGGGCATATGCTGGGTACATGATGCAACATTTCACACATTTCTGCAGACAGACTAATGGCCCATCGAATTAACAGCGGGGGTCCCTGGAAGTCCCATTCAAACTGAATGGGACTGTCAGGAACCCCTGCTGTGTTAATTCGATGGTCTATTAGCCTCTGCAGAAATGTCACTGAAATGTACCCAGCATGTACCAGCATGTACCTGGCTAGTTTAAGGCAAGTTTAAGGCAAGTTTTAGAATACTCGTTTGCTCGTCTGTATCTACACTTTCTGTAATTGAGCAGATATTTGGGGTGTTGAAAAGTCACATTAGGTTTTTAAATAAATCAGGAGGTGTGCTACAGTATAGCTCTCACAAAGTGATTGATATAATTATAGCTTTCTATATTTTACACAATATAGCTATCAATGCTTACGCGCCAGGTAACATTGAGCAAAATCTGGGGGGGAGATCCCGATGTACCTCCTGCTGGAACTGAGGATAATATGGGGGAAGGCAAATATGTCCAGGGCAGACTAATTGCCCAAAATGTTGGATGTACAGATTTACTGTTCCTGTGACCACGCAAAACCAATTGCAATTCCCAGACACTCCATTGCATGTCGCAGCCCCATGACTGCGGCTGAGCCACAGCTGCCAAATAGTGTTGTGCAACTCCTGTAGTACTTTGCAGTAATGATAGGTGGAACTAGTGTGTCTTTAATCTAAATTTAATGCACTGTATTCCCATACACTTTTCAATGCTTCAATATTTCAGATAACAGACACAGTCAGTCTTCATAAATTATGACATATTTATTAAAGTAAATTATATACACGTATTGTACTATACATCAGTTTAACATTAATGAAAATATGTATTGCTTTATATAGTAACTAAAATAACAAAGACTTGGGAAAAGCAATACAATCTCCTTCTTCTATCAACATGACCTATCTCTTGTACAGTTTCACCTGTAAGATAATCGAGCACTGTTGCCTCGCTCATGTGCTTTTCAGTATGCCTCGGTACTCCTTTTCAGCTTCCTAATTTTGTGTTTTCATAGTGAAGCAATTCGGTTGGTGGATGAGATCAGCTTGGAAATTGATGAAACCTCGACCTAAGCATTCACTCAAGGTTCATGTGTGAGTGGCAATCTCTAGTGTTGTACCAGCACCTACGTACAGTATAGTTGTAGATGAACGTAAGCCCACTTCAGTTTCAGTGTTGTGAACAGTAACAGTATATTAACATGACCCTGTCCCTTTTGTCATCAAATGAAACAGTGTGCCTTTTTTATTGTATCTCTAGGTATCATGGGTAAAGTCTACTTCCAGGAGGTTATTATTGCTCAGTTAGCAGCACCTTATATTTCAGAATACTTTCCATCTGGTCACAGGATCTTCCAAGACAATGACGCAAAACATGGTGCAAAACATGGTGCATCTGTGACATTCATTAACCAGCGTGGGTCAGAATAGCTCCATAGTAAATGCCTGTATTGTGAAGTTCTATTGAATTTACTGTATAAACCAGTGCTGTATGTGCTGTTGTGTGTGTTTGCTTTATTCTTGTCAATAACCTTTCTGTATTTATCTCTATATTTAAAGATCCCCTGATTTGAACCCCTTCAAATTGGTCTGGAATGTATTAAAGTTTCATCTGCAAAAAATGTGAAGCCTGCTAACAAAGATGGCCTAGCGATGGGGATAACAAATTATTGGAATGAATGTCTAAGTGTAGAAACTTGAAACAACTATATCAACCATATGAAAAATGTGTCACCAGCGATTAATGAAAAAAACGGGATTGAAATATGGATGTAATATTAATAATCTATTTTACTGGAAATTATTATAGTGTCAGTTGTAATGGTCATAAAAAATGTTATTTTTCTATTATGTTATAATGCACCATTATCAAGTTTCTCTGCTTAAGGATCTTACCGTGGGAGGCTACAGTACTGCTGCGGCTCATTTTATTCTAACACATCGCCGGTTTTTCCCTGGCTTTTTCCTGGAATGCGATGCACTTCACCGGGAGCATGCCGCATTCATTTTGCGTTCTCAGCCACGGGTCATGCGCGGGTCATGCGCGGTTCACGCATGGTTGATGCGTTTATTGATAATGGTTCGGATTTAATAGGTTGCAATTCTTCGTGTGTCTGCAGATGGCAGATATTCATGAATTGTAATGCGCATGCGCATCAGTATTGTGTCGACTTGCAGGTGTTTCGTGTAAAAAAGAAACCACAGTGTGCTATTGTAAATTTGCCTTGAGACTGAAGGAAGAGGTTGCAAAAATGTATCAATTTAGGCTTTTCATATTAAAGAAAGTCAAAGACCAGTTTCTGTTACAGTATTCTCCAGAGAGCCGTCGCCATGAGTGTTCAAGTGCAACCTGTTTTCCAAAAACCCGACAGAAGTTACGCGTATTTGATATGGGCCGCGATTAATGCAACAGATGATAAGATGGCAACAGTTGTTCAAATTTATCAGTATTTTATCGAAAACTATGACTTTTACAAATTTTCGCCTGCTCCTCATACGTGGAAGCGTGCAATAAGGAAAAAGTTATGTAGCGATCCCTGTTTTTATCGTATTGAGCCACAATTTGTTGGAGGGTATTGGTGTGTATCACCGGCTTTTTCCTGTATCTATGATCGTGCAGACGGCAAAAGGCGAAAGGTCGTGTTAAAACCAACTAAGAAACGACAGTCGCTGCCAAGCAATGTACCAGCACCAGCTCCGGCTTCCAATAACGGTCCCACCGTCAGTGACAACCCTTTCTGTCTATCCAGCAAGCCTGAGCCGGATTTCGCATGCAGTTTCGATCAAGCTTGCATGTACCTAAGCAATTTCCAGCCTCATCAGCTGACTACAGGTGGACTAGTCCCGCTGCAAACTATCGACGTGGATGATCAAGAACAATGGACTGGCAGTGGCCCAGCGTTGGCGCCAGCTGAAATTCTGGGAAATTCTATGGTGAGTATTGTTGCCATATTATTTTATGTGTTTTTTTTATTTGGACAATACAGTATCACTATCAGTGTGATTCAAAAGTCAAGCGATTCTCCTGTAAGCAATATTATTGGCTGAGCGGCTTCTCCAGTACTGTGCTGCAGATACTGAACAATTGGTGGAACGCTAGGCGCATGCGCATTGGAACCTTCTTGAAACGCATATGCGTGTCATTACACGGTAGGCGCATGTGCATGTGAACAGGAGACGCCCCCCAAGAAAATTATTGGTGGGACTGGCTGGGTACTTCTTTAGGGGGCTGACCATTACAGTAAAACTTTTCTTTTTGTTTTTCCTCAGAAAAGAAAACGGCTAATGGAGGGATTTCGATGGATAATATCGCTTTGTGTAACAATGCCTGCACATTGCTGAATCGGATTTAAAAACCCACGTACCGGAGTCTACAGTTTAGAGGCCATTGTTATTGATTAGGATAGAATACTATACCTGAAACAGTATGCTGATATTTTCCGGCCGTACAGTATACAATACTTTTTTATATACAGTATAATGTGTAATAAACCCGAAAAAATAAAAACTATGCATTTATTCTACATGTATTACAGTATTGTACATACATTATTTGTCTTCTATACAGTGCCAGTACATACAGTACAGTACAGTATGTGTCTTCTATTTTTTTTAATTCTCTTATACTGAGCATGCCTAAAGTATACAGTACAGTATGCCTGGACAGTAGTGTACATTCTAGAAACACTGTATTTTGTTACAGTAGCAAAGGAGCCAATGGAACAATGTAAAACAAATCAACATGTTCTTTTATTGGTGTAGTAAGTACAAAAACATTTATTTACAAATACTGTACAATGTAGAAACATTTTAAGTGCACAGCAATTCAAAACATCAACAGGTGTATGGTTTACTGCTGGTGAAAACATTTATGTACAGAAAGTAAAAACATTTACAGTCAGTCAGTATGGTTTACAGTCACATGTTATAAAAACAAATTCTTTATTCACAAAATATACAAAACGCAACATCTCCTTTATTAAAGAACGGCAAGTCAAAACATACAGAATACAGTGGGATGGTGTGCAAAACAGTCAGTCAAGCCTGCCCTAGTACAGTCCTCGAGGGCAGCAAACAGGCCCGGTTTTCAGGGTAACCTTTGAAAACGTGCCTGTTTGCGGCCCTCAGGGACTGGAATTGTGCATGTTCTGTGTGTGTGTACAGCAAGTTAAAACATTTCTGTATAAATACAAGTTAAAAAACACACAACAACATCTCCTTTATTTAAGTACAGCAGGTCAAAACATGTACAGTACAGTTCAGCACAACAGTATGGTCTTACAGTACCCGTGATTCAACCAGAAAGTCCACCAGATTGTCCGTCCATGGCCGATTCCTTGCATGGCGCAAAACGCCATTAATGCAGTCTCGAACGCCTTTCATTACAGGATCTGTAATTGTATAAAAGCGCCGCAATTCCTCCAGAATGGTCTTTCTTAAATTGTCAGGAAGCGCCTTTTTTACGCGATTTCCTTCGTAGTTCACTCTGAAGGTCCAGTCGCAGTACAAAGAGTAGGGCACATGGTGCTTAAAAAGTAGCAAGGTATACTTGTGGGGTGCACCAGCATTCATCACCCTATACTTCTCCCTGAGCGCCGGTGGCAGATCGCACAGGGTGATTGTCGGGCACCGTATCGATGCGAGTAAATGTAGGTCTTCTGGGAGCGGGTGTGCTTGAGGCGATGTTATCTGGGAGGAAGCTTTCCTCCGGTCTTGGTCGCCGTATTGTCTCCTGGAGTGGTCTTGATGGGGTTGTCATGTCCTTCTCAACGGCATACATGTACACTACATCTTCTGGTGGAGGGGGTGCGCTTGGTGATGGAAGGGGGTCGATGCTCCCATTCATCACATCCATGTCACCCTCCTGCTCCGGCGTCGGGGAAACAGGGCCATGAACTCCGAGCAAATTATGTATACCCGTAATGTCAGCCTCTATATTCTCCATCCATCAATCCATCCGTTGATCCATATGTTGCATCCGTTGATCCATATCTAGCATCCGTTGATCCACATTTAGCATGGTCTCCAGAAGCAGATCTATCTTTGCCAGCACAATAGAGTTCCCTGGGATATCCACACTTATCCCATTCAGCATCCTGTCTAACGAGCTGCTTCTTGTGCATGGCGTGTGGACATCTGGGTGGATGGATTCAACGGAGGATGAGATGGGGGCTCCATGGAGAGAAGCGGCAGCATCGTCGAAGAAGGGTGGAGGAGGTGACCTGTGGATATCTGATAGAGGAGAAGTGGCAGCGTCGTCGAAGAGGGATGGAGAAAGTGACCTTTGGATTTCCGGGCGAGAAACAGAGTCGTCTAAGAGCAAAGGAGAAAGCAACCCGTGGATTTCAGAGGCACCAGCGGCAGCGGCGTCGGATAGAAATGGAGAAGATGGCCTGTGGGTTTCCGGGCGGGCGGCGGCAGAGTCGAGGACAAGGGGTGGAGAAGACGGGCTGAAGATTTCCGGGACAGCGGCGGCAGAGTCGTCGAAGCGTATGTGAGGAAGTGGTCTGCGGGTTCGATGGGTTGGCTGCCAATCGTTTTGCGTTGATAGTACATCACCGTATTTTTTCTTGACATAATAATGCTGACGTCTATGAAAACCCTTAGCCTCTGTGGTCAGCAGAAGGTTTTCTTTATTGGCCTTAGCCTGTTGCTTTTGCCTTGGCGTGGAAACTGCAACCGCCTTTCGCTTTTTCTGCATGACAGGCACAGCAGAGGCGAGTGGGTTCCTGCGTCCGTAGAATCGGGGTTGATCCATGGAAGCAGATGGCATAATGCAGAATCTGGACAAGGGCAAGTTCAGATAAAGATCATTGAGTGGTGGGCTATGCAAAGTGTGTAACCTTTTATGCATTGCAGCGAGGTACAGGTGTTGAAAGTGGGCATACTCTAATGTGGGTCATTACCGTATAAATACACCATCCATTTTGTGGATTCACTGCACATTGAATACACATCGACTAAACATGTGTTTGTATTTCTTTCTACTCGCAGCAATGGCTGTTAAAAATATTTCCAAGGATTTCAGCATGCGAATTAAGGAGATGTACACGAGCGGACACCGAATTGCTGCTATCCAACGCTGGTTAGCTACTTCTGGCCTCTTTGTGCCAGCAACCACCGTGAGCTATCATGCAGACGGAAAAAACAGAGAACGCAAAAGGGCATCAAGGGTAACTAACGCGTAAGTATATTTATACAACTTAAAAAAAAATTATATCAAAAAATGTACTGTAGATCTACAGTACTAATATAACAAAAGACAGATAAAGTGCGCAAATTAATAGTTCTATTGAGTAAACCCTTAACCACCGTGTGTTAGATAAAACAAAATACAACCTCTAATTCGATAGGTGACCTGCAGCTATATGAACAGGGGTAAACCCCTAGGCAACTGAAACACAAAAAAGACAAAAGCGCAAACGCACATAGTGAAGTTTTTAAAAATGGGTGGATATAATTTTAGGGTATAATATCTGCGTACATCAGGTTAGTGGGTATAAAGCATTTAATGTACAATACATGAGTTTACCAACGCCGCACTGCCGCCTCCAGACTTTAGGAATTCTCTCTCACAGCATCCAGGACACGCTGTCTTGGTTGTAATAGGAAACCTCCTCTGTGGTGCTGTGTCTCGGTCAGTCTCCTTCCCCGATCGCTGCCGTTATAGCTGCTCCTTCTCGGGTCTGTTTCCAGCTACCACTGGAAACAGACCCGAGAAGGAGCAGCTATAACGGCAGCGATCGGGGAAGGAGACTGACCGAGACACAGCACCACAGAGGAGGTTTCCTATTACAACCAAGACAGCGTGTCCTGGATGCTGTGAGAGAGAATTCCTAAAGTCTGGAGGCGGCAGTGCGGCGTTGGTAAACTCATGTATTGTACATGAAATGCTTTATACCCACTAACCTGATGTACGCAGATATTATACCCTAAAATTATATCCACCCATTTTTACAAACTTCACTATGTGCGTTTGCGCTTTTGTCTTTTTTGTGTTTCAGATCTACAGTACTGTATATAATATCTTTGTTATTTCTCTAGATTTATATTACAACAGTATATATATTTTGTATATTTATATTTATATTACAACAGTATATATATTTTGTATATTTATATTACAACAGTATATATATTTTGTATATTTATATTTATATTACAACAGTATATATATATTTTGTATATTTATATTTATATTACAACAGTATATATATTTTGTATATTTATATTACAACAGTATATATATTTTGTATATTTATATTACAACAGTATATATATTTTGTATATTTATATTTATATTACAATAGTATATATATATTTTGTATATTGAAGCATATTAATAGAACAATATATTGTATCCTGTTGATCTAATGTCTCTAATATTTTTACTTACCGGATTGTTTTTCTTTACATTGTAGGGAGACAACTCTTCTGGTGGATAAAATAAGTGAGGTGAATGATGAGAAGAGTGCATTAAGGGTCAAATACACTCTGCAGGAAAATCACAATCTCACTGTATCCGAGACCAGCATAAAGAAGATGAAACGTAGCATTGGATGGAAATATGGACGTGTGAGGTTAGTACTGGACAGTACTAGAGGTAAAAGTGTTGTTTAGGAAACTGTACTGTACCGCTAAAATTATTTATTCCTTGTCATTACAGAGCGTACCCCATGATACGGGACATAAACAAAATAAAAAGAGTGGTCCAGGCCCAGGCATGGATCGACAGTGGAGAAACTTTCCAGTATTGCATCTTCACTGACGAGTCTACTGTGTCGCTGGAGAGATTTGCAACCTTTGCATTCCACAAAAAAGGCAGCATATCTTTGAAGCCGCGGCCAAAACACCCCGTGAAGCGGCATGTGTGGAGTGCCATCTCTAGGCGTGAACCAGGATGCATTTTCATCTTTGAAGGTAAAATATATCAAATATAATGTAGCCTTATGCACTGTACTTTACTAGTGTAGCCTTACTGTATGCACTGTACTGTACTATTGTGCAGTTTTTTGAGCACTTTTCTTTTCTTGCTATAGGAATCATGAATAAAGCTTTCTTCCAAGACAACATTGTCCCTGAGATAGTGCAATACATCACACGCGAGTTCCCGGATGGTCACCATTTCTACCAGGACAACGATCCGAAGCACACCGCGTCAACAGCGCATATCCTTGAGCGCGGTATAAATTGGGTGAAGACGCCAGCGGAGTATGTGCGGTAACCGTGTCCCTTTTTTTTCCCACTTTTTTTACTGTGTACTGTATCTCTTAAACTAATTGTCCTTTTTTTCCAATGACAGATCGCCAGACTTCAATCCTATCGAAATGGTCTGGCATCAGCTGAAGGACCATATCCGGAAAGTGGTGAAACCATCCAAAAAGGACAAGTTGTTCAAAGGCATTATGAGTTTTTGGAACGATGTACTCACCGTGGAACGCTGCAATAAATATATAGACCATATTGCGACTGTGTTGCCCATTGTGATCGCGCGTAATGGGCAAGCATCAGGAAAGTAGTACTGTACTCTAGTATTGTAAGTACAGTATGATACAGGTAAGTATGGCACAGATTTTTTCGTTCCTAATAGTCAGAGTATACAGTAGGTACAGTTTTTTCTTTACAGAGAGAGCAGCACCAGCCATGTACAGTAGTACTACACATCACACAATGCCATAATACAGTACGCACATAACTGCACTAATTTTTTGTTTTCTTGTCGTTTCAGGACAAAAGGGTGGCCTGGGGGGAGGTGGGGTGTTGTGTCCAGTCTAATCTGTTTGTACAGTAAAATGTACAGTATATAAACGGCAGTAATGATGTACACAAAACCTCTCCTCTCTCAATGAACTACTGTACTGTACTCAGAATAAGGAACAAAATAAAGATGGAAAAAATAATATTACTATATATACTGTATATATTTATTATACATTACAGTATATATTATTAAATAATATTCTTATAAATGTGCATTACTCATGTTTATCCATGTTTTGCAAATGTTTTCTAAATGTTTATCCAATTTCAATCTGCCAGAAGAACTTAATAAAGACTGCATTATGTATTATTCATGATTATTTTTATATTTGTATTTTTTGGTTCCTGATAAAATAAAATAAATATTTATTCACATTCCTGCTAATCATAATCATTGACAGCAACCACAACCCCCCCCCCACCCCTTCAGTACACCAATGAATAAGAATGAATGACAAAACAACATGAATCAGTTAATGTTTTTTTTAACTCTCAATTCTCACAATGCTGTGCAAATCAGATTTACATTTCAAAATCGAGAAGGGATTTTCCAAAGCGTTACCGTAAACTAAGCCTCAAAGGGTTGGGGGGGGATGGGGTGAGTAATGTGCAGTAATCAGCTAGCTCCCATCTCAAAGAGGATTCGAAGCAGGCGCAGTGAGGCTTTGTAGCTCGGCCATGGACGGATTAAGAACACAATGGCAATATTCAGAAAATTGTTCTCACAACCCGCACACCGCACTTCCATTTGAATCCGCTCTGTGCCATTGGAAGGCAGGCTCAATCACCGCACTGCTGTTGTTTGTCCCCTAGACGCTGGGTGGATCACCTCCAGTGTATTTTTCGTGGCGATACATCACTTCCGGTTTGTGCTGGGCTCCGTCGCGTCACTTCCGGTGCTGCAGTTTGACAGGCGGCTGGCAGGGCCAATCCACACGGGCAGGGCCAATCCACACGCTTCCTGGGCGGGTCCTCTCAACGCGTTTCGCCCAATAGGAAAATAGGCTTCGTCAGGAGGCTGCACACGAGAGCCAAGTTTCACCCCACATTGCTATATTATAACCTACAGTCTGCACTTAGTTTGTATTTTCTCTGTTGTTTTTTCCTTTATGCTCCCCCTGGGTTGTGAGAACATATATCGACCATCTGGGACCAGTGAAGACAGTCCCTTCCAGAGGGTTTGAGCAGGGGTTACAACTTTATATACATGTTTTTTGCACTATTATTGGTCAATTAATTCACGCACTTGATTATTATAAGTACTTAAATTATTCACTTATAGATTGGTGATCACTAGTATTATTTCAGCGCCTGTTTCACATCATCACTTTGTCACAATATTCAGAAAATTAACGACTCTGTGGAGGGGGGTTGGGTGACTCATGCGCAGTAAGCAGCAAGCTCCCATCTCAAAGAGGATTAGAGTACACACAGGCGCAGTGAGGCGATTGACGCTCGGCTAGGGACGGATTAAAAACAATGACTAACTTCAGAAAATTAATGACTCTGTGGAGGTGTCTGTCGATAAGAGCTTGTGTGTGGGTGGGGGAGGGATGAAGGATTAGTTGTGCAGCAGTTCAAAGAAATTACATAGAGTAGAGTACAGTACAGTAATTTCAAAAGGCAGTTCATCATAATACTGTAATGTGATCCCTACACCCCCAAATACAGTACATAAAAAGCACACAAATCAACCATGTGCAGGCAAATGCACAGCTTGAATATCGTAATATCAAGATTGTTTTTGCAGGCTTGTGGATAAAATAACAGTTAAAAAATCATAATTAAAAAAAAAATTATTGGGGCACTCAAGCAAGCAGTGGTGGGTGAAGTTACACACGCATGAGCAGGAATCAACTAGCTCCCATCCGAAAGAGGATTACACACAGGCGCATAGAGAGGTGATGCTCTGTGCAAATCAAATTCGAGAAGTGATTTTCCAAAGCGTTGCCGTAAACAAAGCCTCAAAATCCCATCTCAAAGAGAATTACACGCAGGCGCAGTGAGGCTTTGTAGCTCGGCTATGGACAGCTTAAGAACACAATGGCAAGATTCAGAAAATTAACGACTCTGTGGAGAGGGGGGGTTGGGTGACTCATGAGCGCTAAACGGCTAACTCCCATCTCAAAAAGGATTATACGCAGGCGCAGTGAGGCTTTGTAGCTCGGCTGTGGACGGATTGATTAAGAACACAATGGCAAGATTCAGATAATTAACGACTCCGTGGAATTTCAAATCCTTGAGCTAGCGTTCGTGGGGGAGGGGGCTACAGGGTACAGCTGCATGAAGTTCAAAGCTAACGACATACTTTAATTTCAAAAGACAGTTCATCATAATAATACACCCCCAAATACAGTACGTAAAAAGCACACAAATCAACCATGTGCAGTCAAACGCATAGGGTCGCAGTCAAAAGCTACAGCACAGATTGAATACCGTAATACAGTAAAATGGTTTTTGCAGGCTTGTGGAGAAAAAAAAATTACAATAAAAATTATTTTTAATTTTTTTTGGTCACTCACCTAAGCAAGCAAGCAGTGGTGGGCGAAGTAACAGGCACATGTGTAGTAATCAGCTGTTGTCAAGCAGGAATGTGATTGAAACCAGACACACGTTCAAAGGAATGGTGTGGGAGAGATGTACTGCATTGTAGAGAAGATAAGAAGTTGAAATACCCTGCAGTGCAGTTAATTATCCTGAGTGAGGGGAGAGCGCTGTATATGCTGAAATGTGACACTGTTACAGTACTGTACACGCCTATTCGTTTCAACAATTTTCAAATGAGGCATACTGTACAGCAGCACAGCACTGCAAATGCATGTATACTTTAAATATGCAAATTTACAATTACTGCGCGCGCACACACAGATTGTGTACTGACGTAGGTTGAACCGCGAAGGTATTAGACTTCCAAGACAACAGCTCACAAACGCCCCCCTGAGTTTTTACACGGCATTGCAGTATTGCAGACGGCGAGAATAAAATGCTAAAATCACGAGCGCTAAAATAACGCAGTTCACTACGGGCGAAACAAACAGAAAACTGCACCTAACCGGGATAATCTGAGAGCTGCAGATCTAGCCGACTTAGACTCAGGTCGGCCGTCACTGTATGTTGATTTTAATCCTAAAGTGTGGCTGACATGGCCCCAAAACTCTAAACAACAACACAGGTAGGACTTCGGGAACTAGCATCTACTAATGATGTGAATAATGTAGCTTATTCAAATTTGCACTTTTGGTAAGAAAAAAAAGCTGAGAGAGTATGGCCAGTACTCCTAAATTTGGGTACAATATGGGTCAGTACTCTTAAATTTTATTCAGATATGTTACTAATTTATGAATCACGCAATCTCCCATAGATAGGAATAACAGAGTGATAATGGCTTTGTACAATGCATGTAGTCAGTGCGTTGCAAAACAGTTATAGCAAACTTTTGTTACATGTTTATTACATAGATAGAGGACAATTCACACCCAGCTCAGGCAGTGACGCTCAGGAAGAGGGGCGGGGGCATTCTCTGCTTCATGTTTAATACGACTGCATTGTCTGGCGAGTGAGTGCTTAATTGAATGGTGCAGGAGAAAACTGAAGTCAGTATTCTTACTTAATGATGAAAACTATAGTGGTGTGTGATTCAAGTACAGAACATGAATTGTTGGTCTGCAGATGCTGTTATTTAACACAGAAAGTAAGTGGGGAGACTAATGATCAACTAAAACTACCAGCTAATTGGACCAGAATGGGTGAATGAGTATAAATGGGAGGTGCATAAGTGAGCTGAGGATACAGACAAAACAAAAAAGAAAATACTAAGATATTAACTATAAAGAAATTCACTTACAAGCACACCACCAAATAATATTAATAATATTAATAAATAACTTTATTAGTAAATAGATTAAATAAAACATATATCACTGTACAAAAGAATAGTGAATAAAATACATAGCGTATAGGCCTAACTCCCACGATGTATCTTACACTAACTAGTTACAAAAATACCAGTGTAAGTACAGAATGATTGTGCACTAAAGTTGATAAATGTGTGTCAGGATCCGTAATCCGTGACGTGCTCGGTGCACTTCCATCGTCCATGACGTTTCTCTCCCTTCTCATGGGACCAGCCACCATGCAAGGAGATCACGTCCCACATGGATGTTAATACCACTTTCTCTGGTCCTGCCTCCAGACTCCACCCACGTGGCAAAGTCATCAGCACACGGCGTGCGGTAAGCACGCGCACGGGCTGCATCACCTTTATGTTTCTGGGATCCTCCCCACACATGTCTCCTGCACCTTACCCTCCTATCACGGTCAGTCTTACTGACGCACCTCCTCCAGTCTGTTACCTCATTGGTCCCTGTGTCCTATATATGCTCAGCTGGCCCACTGGCACATTGTCTGAGCATAAACCTTTCTATGTTACGAAGTGTTCACTGCTACCCTTGCCTCCACAGTTTCGTCTTGTACTTCGGTTCCTAGCCTCTGTTCCTGACCTCGGCTATTCCTTCGGACTCCACTCTTCTATGCTCTTGACCTCGGCTACCAATGACGATCCGCACCTCTCCAATACTGACCACAGCTAAGTATCTTCAACGATCCGGACCTCTCCAACCCTGACCTCATCAAAGTATCTCTGACTACCCTGACCTCTCCAACCCTGACCAATCTAGACTCCTGACATGCCCAGGCTGCGGGTTGGTGTTTATATATATATATATATCCCCACCGCAGCCTCGCGATCATGCCTTGTTTGTGGTGAGCACTCCGTTACAATGTGACAATCGCACAGTAAATATGGCCCGATAGTTGTAATGGCAGTATTGCTGTTGATAAATGGGTCACATAACTCCCTAGATGCGACTCAAAGTCAGAGAAGAGAGACTATGCATAGGGATTAGTATTGAACATACTGTAAGCAAAGACAAATATAGCCATGATAAAACAACACTACACTGAACTGGTATATAGCATGATGTGGATCACTCAGCGTAAATAGAGATCATACAGTACATGCCTATAATTAATTGCCACTATGAATAGACAACATGTTACCTATGATTAGCAAGTTGCTAATACACAGATGAACAGCAAGTAGATGGTTAATGATCAGTCACCAGTGAATATATCCCTTGTAAGTAACTACCCCGCTATTGGGGATATACCACATAAATGGTAGTGTATCTGGTTACTCAGGCTGTTGGATCAATAATAGTGTAGGTAGAGGCTAAATTTTAGCAATCAAAATTTCTAAATTAGCGGTGGATAGAGAATGCCCAATATTATAAAAACGAACCCATAGTGGCATCTGATGTCACAATTGACGTTGGTTCGAAACTTTTGGGGAGCGCAGGTGTCACCATGAAATGAAAATAAAGACTACATAGTGTAATCAATTCCCACTTATTCTTAATCTAGGATATCAGCTAAATGGAAACTCACCCTTTGCATAATGTATTAGCCTTTCCCACTAAATATGTGGTGTAGATAATAAAGATGTCAGTGATTTTGTGTGCGTGGTCACAGGGTGATGTGTCCTCGATAGGAGAAATGATACAAATAGTGTAATCCTGTATTATATCACATCTATATTGGTCACAGTATCACACTTACATAAATCACAGAAATATAGGCACATAATAATTAAAGATGAGTGGACTCCTGACGAAGCTGGTTAAGCGAAACGTGTAGAGTTGCTGCTGTAGGCGTGACCGGAAACTCCAAATGAAGCACAACACATTCTCCTGCATTATTCCTGACCTCGGAGGCACCGGGAGTGATGCGTATGTGACGTACCGCTACTGATCACTGTGAACCCGGCAAACAGGAGGGAGAGACACAGACCGTGTCAGAGAAGAGCTACCTATCGTGCCACTCATCTTTAATTAATACGTGCCTATACTTCTGTGATTTATGTAAGTGCGATACTGTGACCAATATAGATATGATGTAATACAGAATTACACTATTTGTATAATTTCTCCTATCGAGGACACATCACCCAGTGACCACGCACACAAAATCACTGACAGAAGAAAAACCTCATCTTTATCATCTACACCACATATATAGGGTAAGTTTCCATTTGGCTGATATCCTAGATTAAGAATAAGTGGGAATTGATTACACTATGTAGTCTTTATTTTAATTTCATGGTGGCACCTGCGCTCCCCATAAATTTCGAACCAAGTACACAGAAGAAGAAAACAGAAACCTTTCTTCAAGAGGGTTGAGCAGCATTTATCACATTATTTTATTACTTATTTTGTGTTAATTTTGTTCTTTTCACGAACACCTTATATACTATCACTTACTGCACTATTGATTATTTTCACTATTATTCTGGCACTATTGCACCACCCTAAAATAAGGAGCGCCGTAATACCACTTTTTTGATTTTGTCACAATTGACATGCCTGATGCACGTTTCCCTCCAGCTACAAAGCTTCGTCAGAGGAAATTAGCGAAGTGCTCGAAATACTAACAATTTATAGGGCACCGTTACTATGGTGAAAAGTTCACCTTTGTTATAGGTTAAGCTAATACATGTCGATTTATCTCCTTGTCGTTCCTGCCATTCTCCAATCACTGTGCATGTGTAAGAGTGTTGAACAACTTCTTGCCTAATGCTAATCTTCTGCGCATGTGCAATGGACTATGGAAAATAAATATGCTCTGCTATTTTAAATTATGCATGCAATGCAGCGATAGCGCTTGTGTGTGCACTCATAACTGAAATTGACTGATTATTTTTTGTTTAGAATGACACAGTTGTGTACTGCAATTTTTACCTTTCTACTCCCCTCTCTCAGCTGTGAAGGGCGTCAAACTAGATAGGTTTTTTTAACAGAGGACCATGGTGGCCTCCGTATTGCTTCTCCAGTAGTCGATGATCGTAGAGATGTGATGAGTATTACTTTTGTTAAAAAAAATTGATGGTGGAGGTGCTGGTTTCTTCCTGTATTATAATGTATTGCCAGTGACACAGGATTGTTTTTTCCTGTGTTGGATCAGGCATACAGAATCCGAAGAGAGTGACTAGTCAGGTAGTGTACAATAAAGTGCTTTACTCCTGCATTGTATACTGTTAAAAAAAACACAGTCAGCTCATCTTTAAAGTACTTTCCTTAAACGTTTGGTCCCAATATGAAGACGATCCACATTTGAACCAAAAAAGTGGTCCATTTTTTGTATTCTTTCATGTTTAATATACTTTTTTATATATATAATTTAGAAGATCTATGCTGCACACCATAAAGAAAAATAATTGTTACAATTACCATTGCTCCTGGTCCAGGGAATACCTGACTGTAATCCAAATTCTGGACAAAAGGTCAGTAAGGGCACTACAGATATATCCAAAATATATTTATTGAGCCAAATGTGACATTTCGGCCGATGCAACAGCCTTTCTCAAGTGTAACTGACATAATAAAACCACCCAAAGTGTCTCTCTTAACCCCCAAATCCACAGGTGTTCCCTGTTGATAATTATCTGCCGATGTCCTTCATTAGTTCCCCTCCATGTTGTCCATTGGATGATCCCGTGTAGTCCTGATAAGCACTTGACATCATCCCCGACATTCGCCGTCGCTGATTGGTCTTCTACAGATCCATAAGTCCTGAGATATCCTGGGTGGCATCTGACTCATTTTTTTGCTTGCCTCCATTTGTTGTTCTCGTTGTCAAGTGCCGGGTTACTCTCTTCCTCTGCGCATGCATCTCCACGATCTTCCGACTCAGTACTGAGCATTAACTCTCCAATACTTCTGACAGGTGTCTTCTGCAATTTATCAGAGAAGGAGGATAAGATGTCATAAGCCAAATAATCTCCAATCCTTCCTTTTAAAACATCTCTTCAAATTAGGTCCCATCATGATTAGAACATGAACAAGTATGACCAATATAAAAAGTCATTGTTGATATGAAAAAAACATGATAAATGTAAAAAAAACCTTTCATTTGTATTTGTCCCAGAGTTACACTAACCTTTTTGATGAGGTACAGCAACAGCAGTAGTCAATAAATCTTTGGATAGAGCATATATTCTATGTCCTCATCTCACAAATGATCTGCTTGTTAGAAAGCAACCACGGGATAAGATGTCATTCAATCCCTTTGGGAATAGTGTCTAGGGTATATATCCAGTATGCCTCTCATTGCTGTAACATAACATCTTTCTCTATCCCAACAGTAGTTCTCTGGACCTACTCTATTTCCATAATCTTCAGCGATGAAACTGAATGTTTAAAGTGGTTTCATTATGACTGTTACACTTGAGAAAGGCCTTTGCATTAGCCGAAACATCGTACTTTTGGCTCAATAAATAAATTTTGGATAAATCCGTAGCAATACACTTTTTTTAAACATCAATTGTTGTGTCTCAAGTACACTTTTTTCAGTATCAGTATATACACCTCGAACTGGGAAGTGTTTTTTTTGCAGGACACTTTAGCAACTTTTTCTTACAAAGGGCTTCACGAATGATTTTGTATCTTTCCTTACCTATTGTATAATGGTTAACTCTTTTTCTCCATAGGTGATACCTGTAAGTTTTGGCGGCTGTGAAATCATGGAAAACAGCAATCAAGCAACCGACTGTCGTTGTTTGCTGTTCAGAGTGAGCGGTGTGTGTGATTTTAGTGTTATGGGGGTTAGTGGGGAGGGGGTAGGTAGGGGGGTTGATTGGATATTGTGGGGGCTAGTTAAGGGCTTGTTGATTGATATAAGTATATAAGGAGAATAAGTACTTTATTGGTTTGTGTTTGTTAATACACAGAAAACACTTTTTTTTCAAACCCTGTCCTCAAGGACTACCAACAGGTCAGGATTGAAGGATATCCCTACTCGAGAACAGGTGGCTATGTCAAAATGACTGAGCATCAGACTGAGACACTAGTGCTGAATAAGGGATATCTTTCAATCCTCACGTTGGTAGCCATTGAGAAATGAGTTTACATGCACAAGGACATGACATTATTACACAAGAAAAACAAAATGTATCCAAAGTGCCTTTGTTGAGGGGATAGTGGGGGGCACAGTTGCAGGGTCAGTAAGGCTAATAATAATAACAACTGTACTATCTCCCAAAAGTTCTTTATTTTTTTGTGTTTCTTAATATAACTAAAAAACGTTTTTTCTCAAACTCAGTCGTCAAGGACTACCAACAAGGCAGGTGCAAAATGAGTTTACATTCATAAAGAGATGATATTATTACACAATGAAAATTAAATGGATCCCAAAAAAATGTCGTTTCTCTATTTTACAAGTTTTCATTCATTTTTTTTAAGTAAAGTGCCTTTGTTTTACACTCATTCTGAATCTGGTCGGATGAGTGCATACTAAAAGTCTAACACAAATAAATCAGTTGTTAAATATGGTGCAGAAAGCATGTATATTATCACGGCCACTGACATCTTGATAAAGAGACAGACAACAAGAAATAATAAATACTTTTTACAAGAAAGACAAAGCCCGGATATTGCAACCCTTTTTTTAAATAATAAACCATTTCGTTTTCACATTCATATTCACTTTTAGAGGAATCTCCGGTATTTTACTGTATATGAGTACAATATATCACTGTATAATCTGTTTATATTGACAGCAAACATACTGTAGTGTTGTGTTAGTAACAAATAAATATCTCACATGATTCTTCAGTACAAGAACTAAATAGCAAACATTCAAAAGGAGTGTCCTTTCAGGTAAATCTGTAGCCAGCCTCGTTCTTTAAAATTACATGCAAACAAGTATGTCTTTTAGAGATGAGAAGTTGATAAGAACAGAACATTCAACACATTCAGCACACACATTAGAAAATCAATAGTAATGCACATGAATAGACAGAAACCTCAGTAAAAGACTCAACAATCGAACATTTATTCCATCCTCTTTATCCACAATGAATTCCAAACATTCCGTTATGATGACCTTGATATACCAGTTCCATCTCTATGCACATCAACTTAAATCAGCTTGGTACTTTTTAAATACAGTTGTCACCATGCTAACATTACCCTACTGTATATGAGAAGCACAGAGAAAAGGGATACTTACTGTAGAACAAGCACTGAAAGCTTTGTTATGATCACACTCAAAACATAAAGTACAGTACTGTAAGGACAAGGTTATACCATTTAAGGACCATTAAAATATATTGCTTTATTTGGTATAAAAATCCAGGATTGTCTTGTTTGATTTGAAAATAAATATAGTATAGAACTGTTTAACATATAGTACCATGATTAGTTCTGCATCCCACATGCCCTCAGCATCGTCAATATCTGTATAGCGCATGATATGGTCAATAAGGGTGGGCGTGGTGCATGTACTGTATAAAGTGTGGGGAGGGATGTCATACCTTTTTTTATTTTCTTCTGCACTTATTCATCCTCGGGAGTCTTGCCAGAAGGCCAACTCAGCTTCTGTCGGGATCTACCTTAACTCAACATCCTATCAACTATAGTTTTGAGGTTCTCAGTGTTTTTCCTGAAAACCACAGAAGCATCACACATATTCATTGTTGCCTGCTTCAACATGTCCCCTACAACTGTATGCATGTAATTAGTCATACAACCTGGTAGGGTACAATCCAGAGTAAAATATGACGGGGGTCATCCAACGGGACTTTTACAATGTTGCAATTAGTATGGGGTCCATGAATAGGGATGTGGGAGATACAGCCTACCTCAAACCAATGATTAACCCAATAATATTTATCCCTATACTGTTTCTATGTAATGGGACTACTACACGATTAATAATTTTTGGCTTACTTACTGAACACTATACAGGTGTGTTTCAAGTGTATAACATGTAACTATAACACACCACAGTGTACACAATACCATGTGCTGCACTACATGATAATACCGTATAGTATAGAAACCGATAGATTGTAACAATAACCACAGAGCAGCAGGCAAACCATCAGAGATGGCAGGAACAGGATGGTATGCAATACCGCTCCAATAACAGCCTGTGGTCGTTAGAGGTGTGTGTTGATTTTAAAAGGTTTTTAATTTTCCTTAATGGTGCTGTTGACGGGTTTCTCTATTTATTAAAATTTATAGAGAACAACAGAGCATGAAATTATAATTCACTTGATCATGCAACTACAGTAATACAGTTCATTTGTATTTTTTTAAAGTTATTTCTTTATTAGATATTTCAGAGTAAATGACATACACAAATAAAGAAATGCAGTGTTAATCAAAATAACAAAAGGTGAAAATATCATATAAACATTGGCAAGACATTGAGTATATTAATACTGAATACCGTAACAGAAAGACAAATAGAGTAAAGATTGGTATAGTACCAATTATACTTACTAGTCAAAGACATACTGCCATTTGAAAAAAGATAACAAGAAAAGAGAAAAGCAAGAGTTATCCGAAGGTAGTGCGCGATATAGCAGTCCTGAATGGCCTCCTCCCTGTGTGTAAAGGTTGTGTTATGAACAATCTATGGTTGCCAAGTGGCCTCAAATTTGTCCATGGAATCATGCGAGAGATGGGTGAGTCTCTCCATGTTGTAGGTATCCTATACTCTAGAAGTCCAGACAAGTTCAGGAGCAGATGTTTGTTTCAAGAAGAGAGGGATAGCCCCCCTTGCTGCATTAAGTAGATACAATAAAAGGTATTTTTTTATCATGTCATTGGGAAATGTATCCCTATTAAGGAAGTTATTCAGGGGTCGCTAGGTATGCGTACCTATTATTACGCTATTACTGCGTGTATGGTGTTTCGCACAACCTTTCAGAACTGTGTTATATTAGTGCAATCCCACCAGACATGTAACAGAGTGCCAAAACAAGAAACAATTGGGAGCAAGGGTTTAAAGAACTGTGGCAATCAGGATTCTAATCAAGAAAAACACACATACAGTACCTAACCTACAATGAGGTTAGGTGAACCGGGGTGGGAAGGGGAAATAGAAATAATAATCCACAATACTTACACGGCCAAGTGTAAGTACAGGTACATTGAGGGGTATCTGTGTTACTTCAACTCTCCTGCCCCGGTCCAAACAGCAGGGAACCGTGGTTGCTGTCAGGCAATGATGTGACGTTGGAGACCCACACTCTGCCAATCTTTTCCAAAGGCTCCCGCGTGTGGTGGTGTAAAGATGGTGAGGCAGACGTGTTAACAATAGATCAATGTATCAGAAATATGAACATATACAGTAACAATGCACTCACATAAAAACAGACTCCCAGGTCGGCGCCCATAGTAAGGTAGCAAGCCCTGCAATGGAGGTCCCTGCCGCCGCGTCCGGAAGCCAGGGAAGTGTGGTGATGCTCTGCAGCTGCTTGCGACTGCTACGGAGGCCCCCGTGGGACAAAAACAATCAGCTGGTCGGAGCTACGCTTTTCGAAGACACTTCGGCTTCATCAGGCTCAGGAATGTCCATTGGGTGAACTATTCATCTTATATAGACCCATCTGTTAGTTAAAAACCGCCCCCACCTGTCTCAAAATGGGAGGGATGGAGGCTGGCTATGCCACCGTCAGTGCATCTTGCTGATTAAACTTGCAGCTTTAGCTACTTAGCCTCAATGAGGCATACAGCTCTGTTTGCAACACATGAGGAATCTGTGTTAACAGAGCATGTGCGCACATGCAGCTGGGCTAGTCGTGTCTCTGAGCTTGGCTCCGCACCTCCAGACACGTCGCGCATTCTCCAGCGCGCTGCGTGCTCACGAGACTACGTGCGCCGATCCCCAGCTGCGCGGCAACTTCTCCTATATCGTGTCTCCTGCAGCTTCCCCACCTAGCTATTTGGTCCCTTTCTTTCTCTCGGCTTGTGTGTAGGAGCACAAGCGTAACATCTAGATCCTCGATAAGCCTCAATAACCTAATCGCAGCTACTGCCGATAAGTGGCTTATCACTGCTCACCCCACCAATTTTTAATGATGTCTGAAATTTTTGGCGATTCATGCCTTTATTGCCCACGTATCGAGGCTTTGTGTATAGCAGTAGGCAATTTGGCCAATAAGTGCTCGATATGTGGCTTATCGACGCTTATAGCATAGGCCCTATAGTGTCTTTTCCAATTGGACCGATATTTTGGGGTTGCTGTTAGCATGCTAATCTACAATGGTAACTAATTTGACATATACTGTTGTAGCTGTTAAAATCTGGCATCTGCAGTCTGCCGATTTGCCTCAATAATAAAGAGGCTTTCACACTAGGTTTTCTGTTTTGTCAGATGAATTTGTTGACCAGAGACTGGAGTGATGGGAAATGTCTTATTAATTTTATTGCGATGGTTTGGAGGATAATAATAATAATCATAGCATGTTCTTGTATAGCACTGCTAGTTTTACGTACGTTACCGTTTATAACCAGTATAGTGATAAAGGGTTAGCCCACCCTGCTCAACTACCCCTCCCCCACTACCCAGTAGGCCTAAATACCCATCCTTAGGGACAATACCCCCTTCACCCACCCCCGCTACCCACTATTAAAAAAAATACACACAACAACCCTACTACCAACCTCCTAGGCCCCCAATAAACCATTACAATATTTAATACACAACAATACACAAGCCACTCACCCTGTGCCCCTACAAAAAACACATATTTATTTATTTTACACACATGATTAATACCAAAGGCCGGCGAGGGAGCCCAGGTGGTGTCCGCAGGCCCCACAGTGCACCCCGGGGGTACCCATGGGTGTCTGGGGGCCTCCGGGTGGTCCCCACTAGGCCCCATGGCCTACAGGTGGTCCCCACAGGTCCCCGCAGGCGACAATGTGGTCCATGGGTGGTCCCGTGGGTTTCTCCGGGTCATCCCCATGGTTGTCTGGGGGCCCTCGGTGATTCCCATGGGGGTCTGAGGGACCCAGGTGATTCCCACAGGAGTCTATAGGTGGTACCCGTGGTCATCCAGGGGTCCTCAGGTGGGCCCCGTGGATGTTTGGCGGTCCTCAGGTGATCTCCGTGGGTCCCCACAGACCTGTGGTACCAATCCTGTATTTAAAAAAAATAAAACATGTCCTACATTTAAATATCAATACCCCCCCCCCCCACACCAAAACACATACAGTACTGTAATGGGCAAAATAACTATTATCCAGATATGGATAATACATTATTTGCCCATTATTAAACACAACATTAGCAAGCATTAATAAAGTAAATAAAACCATTCTACTTACCCTGGGCAATATGAAGGGCATCCTCGTCAACTTACAGCAGGTCCATGTCCTCCGTTGACAGAAAAAAAACATAGCAGAATACATTCTAATTTCCCCTAGCCTTTAATCACTTTAGTGGTTAATTACCGCTATAGTAATTAAGGGGTTAACCCGCCCTATGGCACTTCCCACCCAGAAGGCCTCCCCAGGAAACCTTCACCCATTCATTGGTACAGTGGTACATCATGCCCATATAATATGGGCATGATTTACCAATATACCAAGAAATGCTGAAGGATTAAAAAAAACAGGCACAGTTACAAAACATTACATAGCCAAATCAAACACACCACATAGCAAAATAAAATACAGGACATAGCCAATTAAATAGATAACAAATGCCAATAAAACAATTGAATGGCACAGTGGGAACATGATGCCCATATAATCTTTGCATCATTTAACACTATGCCAGTCAATGGTCAAAATAAAAAAAACAATCACTTATGCATCCAAACAATCAGAAAATAAAAACAAATAAAGAAGTAAACAGAACTAAATTACCACCAATCAATTTATCCTATCCAAAATAAAGACCTCAATTCACAATTAAAACACCAAAACAAAACCATTAATAAATAAATGAAAGTTCAAGTAAACACCATAAAAATTACATTGGCCAAACATTTCTAAACATTCAAGCAAAATTCACTTAAAATACATAAAAACAAGCATTGGCAAAAACAACCATTGATTGTCCCCTGTATGTATATCCATAGAGACATACATAAATACAGTGGCAATGAATGGGCATCCCCCAAAAATTAAATCACAATAAAAATCAAAATCAAAAACTTTTAAAAGTAAATTAACATCCATTAATTTTTTTTTTGACTTACCTTTAGCTGTCTTCACACTCCGAATCCCGGGGACACCGCAAGCTCTAGAACCAATCCACGAACAGGAACAGCCACAGGTAAAATAATCCAAATTCTTTTTCTTCTTTCTTTTTCTTTATCTGTTATTTGTAATTCAATTTTGCGGTCTTCAGGGGTCTTCGGGGTCTTTTTCTTCATCTGTATCATCTTACTTCTTCCTCAGGCACGTCCTTGAGGTCTTCTTGGTAGAGGATATCCTTCATCCTCGGCTTCTTGCTGTCAAATGAGGCTGCATAGGCTTTTATAGGGCTACTGTATGACATCACATTTTCTGCAAATGGTTCCCGTGGGCCTAATTGGCCAGTGAAAACCATGTGTTTTTCCTTTTTTTTGGGGGGGGGGATAGCAGGGGTGGATGAAGGGGGTATTGTCCCCAAGGATGGGTATTTAGGCCTACCGGATTGGTAGAGGGGGTGGGATAATGGGACAGGGTGGGTTAACCCCTTAATTACTATAGCAGTTATTAACCACTAAGGTGATTAAGGGGTTAGGGGACATTAGATTGTCTTTTTTTTATTCTTCTGTATTGTTTGTAGCAAAGGAGGACATGGACGGTTATGAGGATGAGGACGGCCTTCATTGTGGCAGCCTGGCAGAGGTGACTGCAAATGTTATTTACTTTATTTATGCTGCTTAATGTTGTATTTTAAATGGGCAAATGCACTATTATCCATATCTGGATAATAGTAATTTTGACCATTACTTTACTGTATGTGTTAGGGGGGGTGTGACAGAGTGAAGTCAACTCCTATCAATTATGCCTGGGAGACATATGTCTGAGTGCTTCATCCAGCACTCATAAGGGTTACTCAGGTGGAAGTTAGGAAATCAGAACTCTTTAGCTGACACCTGAGAGCCAGCAAGGTAGATAAAGGATCATGTGACTGGCAGTAGCTGCCAGAGAGAGAGAGAGAGAGATAGAGAGAGAGAGAAGCACACTGCTGCGTGAGCCCTTAGCCAGAGGCATTTCACCAAAGACTACTTCAACTAAAGTAAGGATTATTCATTTGTTTACTGACTGCTTAAAGTACCCTTATGGTTTGGTTCTGGTTTAGCCAGCCAGCCTGCTAGATAGTTCTGCTGTGTTATTAGTCAGTTTTTCTCCCAAAGTGGAGCAGGATTTATTTTGTTAAAGGGACAGTGTACCCGCATGTTATGTTACTGTGGAGAAATAAAGCCACTGAACGTTTTTATTTATCCTGAAACTATACATGTGGACTGTTCCCTGACCTCGGCTACAGGCCGTCCTGCCACAGGGGGGTATTTATTTAAAAGTGTAGTTTATTTTTTTGGGGCACACCATTGGTACCGCAGGCCAGCACTCCTGTGGGGATCACCCGAGGACACCCACTGGCCTGTTGCATGAAAGGTAAACAAAGATTTTTTGTCTATCTCCAGCTTCTTTTGCACCTGCCTTTAGCTGGCGTGTTATTCTGGCGTGCTTTTAAAGAACGATACAGTTATCACCACTTAGAGAATCCCATTGACTGGCTAAAAACAGTGCGTTTGTAATTTTTTGCCTGATTGAACGTGTTTTGCTCGCAGGGCTTAAAAAAATGCTTTTAAAGACTGATAAAGCGCTGTTATCATTGCTTAGTGAAGCGCGCATCAGCCTGTATCAGCCTTAAAAGCTACTTATCGCTCTTAAAAGCAGTTATCACTGCTTAGTGCATCGCATCTTTAATCTCCATTTTATCCTTATTGTAAAGTAATTTAAGAACAATGTCTATAGGCAGGGATGGATTATCTGCTCGGTCTGGGCCTGAGGTCTCTGTGTGCCCTGTCCATGAGAATGTCTTAGCGTGGGCCTGAGCCTAGGATATGTGAGAAAAGGCTTAGCAGGTGTCTTTCAATCTCTGCAGGGTACACAGTCTTATGGACCCCCAATTAGGAGATTGTATCTCCTGCCTCTGTTATACAGGTCTTTGACTTGACTTTGTAGGTTTTGTATAATAAATAAGCACTGGGAGGGCAGCTGCTGACAGAGCTGCTCTTGCGTGTTCAGCATAGACCAGTAGTTTTCAACTTTTTTTTGGTTAGGGAACTCCTGAATTCGATTTTGAAATTCTAGGGAACCCCCAACCCTCGCCCCTTGTCTCTCCCAACCCATAGCCCCATCTTTCTCCCAACTTACATTCCCTCTCCCTACACACACACACACACACACACTCCCACTTACAAACACACTCTTCCACTTACAAACACTCTCCCACTTACAAACACACGCTCCCACTTACAAACACACCCTCCCACTTACAAACACACACAGCCTCTTACAAACACACACACACTCCCAATTACAAACACACACACACTCCCACTTACAAACACACACACTCTCCCACTTACACACACGCTCTCCCACTTACAAACACTCTCCCACTTACAAACACACTCTCCCACTTACAAACACACCCTCCCACTTACAAACACACACTCCCTCTTACAAACACACACACACTCCCACTTACAAACACACACACACACACACTCCCACTTATAAACACACACACTCTCCCACTTACACACACTCTCCCACTTACACACACACACACACATACTCTCCCACTTAAACACACACACACTCTCCCACTCACACACACTCTCCCACTTACACAGACACACACACACACACTCCCACGCTCTCCCACTTACACACACACACACACACACACTCCCACACTCTCCCACTTATACACCCACACTCTCCCACACTCTCCCACTTACACACCCACACTCTCCCACTTACACACCCACTCTCACACTAACATACACACACTCTCCCACTCTCCCACACACACTCCCCCACTTACACACAACCCCCCCCCCCCCCACACACACACACACACACTACAGTCACAAATACAGGGAAATTATAGTATGAGGAAGTTTATATGACACATACTCCTTTTATTGTCAGAGGGGGCATTGCCTTCGCATGTCACTCTGGCACTGACTGGGAATAAATCCGCAAAGGTTTCCAATTTCCTGGGTAAACTCTGATCTCCTGTCGGACCCATTCAGGAGTGAAGCATGTGGAATGTGTTCCCCACAAACCCCACCCTCTGAGAGAGCGTGCGCACACCTGAGCAGGCAGAGAGAAGGATAGCAGTGGCCGGGCTGCTGCTGCTGAGCTTGGGAGCTACTGGGTCACTGCTATGTGGGGGAGCCACCGAGCCTGGGACAGCTGGGAGAGTTGTCCCAGCTCTCCCCCCATGGAGGCTGTGGAACCCCTAAGAGGTGCTCTTGGAACCACAGGGTTCCGCAGAACCACGATTGAAAATCACTGCCTTACTGTATCAGATACAAACATCATATACATATGTACCCATAGCAGGCACACATACATACATGCAGACCAGATGTACACCACATGCATGAACATACCCACTATATATGTTACCCACTATTAAACACATCATATATGCAGCATGCAGCACCACACATACCTGCCTACGATGTCACTGATTTCTATTGGCCCATGTGATGGGACATCAAAATGAATGTGGTTCAGCTCTGAAGACCCCTGCTTCCTACCTAGGTGGGGGGAGGGTCCTTAATAGGGCTTGCCTATCGGCACATGACCTAGGAATGGGCCCAATCTCTGTCCCCCTTCCTAATAGGAAGCTGTTCACACATTTTACCATTTTATTTGTAATAATATAACATCTCATCTTTGTGGCGCCTTCCTTCTCTAATAATTCTGCCTGTTCTGTTGGCTTCTCCTTCCACACCTGCTTTCTCAAGCACTTGCTGCACCTGAGTAGAGTTACCAGATGTCCGGTTTTATCCACATGCACACTTTATAAGGGTCTGCGACATTGTCCGGGAGCATTTCTGACACACATGTTGTTTTCGGACAGGCACTCTCTCACAGGCCCTGTGTTTTCAGCTGGGCAGTCTCGCAGGCCCTGATCAGGTGCATCTTCAGGGAGGACGTAGGTGTGAGGAGGTTGGGGGTTGAACTGTGCGTGGAGGAAGATGGCTGGATTCCAAAACAAACCCATTTGTTTGCAGGGGAATGTGATGGAGCGGCTTAGTGAGTCCACTTCACTTATGCTGAAAGAATCATTTTGGTGGTTTATTTTCCACACAAGTAGACAGAAAGTTAGGTACACTGTCCCTTTAAGGCAAAACAAAACCATAAACAGAAAAGCCTACTCCACATTAGGGAGACTGACTAAACAAAACAGGCCCTGACAAACCGACTGGTTAGCTAATCTAATTACCAGTTTAAATAGGTCACAGCATAATACAGTATATCTGTAATCAACATAAATTCCTATCAAAGGTGCTGGGGATCCGTCCCAGGAGTTTCCAGGTAATCCCTCTGGGAACTTTTACACATTGCAGATAGGTCAGCCCTGCTTCCTTAGCAGACAAACCCTGTGTCCTTGCAGGCTTGTTCAACTTCTATTGCTGGGTGTGTGTCCGGTCAGGCCCAGGGAACCGTTCCAACCTGCATCCTTGCAAGTTTGGGAAAGACTCAGTTCTGGCTGGCTGCTGACTGCCTTTAAACCCCTTGCAGGCAAGAATTTACTTAAAATAGCTTAGAAGATCTGACACTAGGGTGCTGTCTCCTGTGCCTGAACAGAGAGTCCTGGCCACAATTTTCTGCTCGGTTGCATTCCTACTTTATGAATTTAAAAAAAATAGCTGTTAGTCCAGTTGCGATAGAGCAGAATAAATGTGCTTCGGTTCTTACCGTGCACTTCATGACTGGAACAACCAACCAGAGCAGTGGTTTCCAACCTTTTTTTGTTAAGGAACTCAGCCTCAGGACTCTGAGAATTCAGCAGAGAGACATTTAATTGCAGCCACTCAATTAACTAGTCTCCACCTGGACTAATGAGAGCTCTGTAAAAAGCCTGATGTGAGAAACAGGAGAGAGATTCCTTAGCTCACATTTGGGCTGATGGGTGGACAGCAGAGACGCCTGCACCCAGATCCTGCCTTGAGCACAAAGGCTGTGTTGAGATCAAGACACCCAGACACCAAGATACCTATATTTCCTGTACACAGAGGACCCATGAATCTGTCAGGGACTGACATGGAGGGCCACCTGCTTAAGGTACCTCCTAAAACTTTGGGGTGATAGGCTGGTAATGGGAATATGCCTCCAGTCCTGCAGATAGGGTCTGGGGAAGTAAGTTATACAAACAAAACACACACAGAATGCCTGCTCAACCTACCGATGTGAGTATAACCTTTCTAGAGTGGTGCTGTCAGGGTATGCATATAGGATAACACGGGAAGGAAAAGACCCTATTGGGACGCACACGAACCTCTACTAATAGTACAATAAATACATTTTATTAATTATTGGAAATAAACACAAACACAGATACAAATAAAATAGCGCTTGGACAGCGTATGACTTGACTCCAGCAACCTAGTTTATTCCCCGCTCTCTCCCTGATTAACAATGAAGCAGGGTTGTGGAAAGCAGTATAAGGCAACTGACAGGAGAGTAAGCAATTGTGTCTGTGCAAAGTCTCTGCTATGAAGGCTTGTTATTCGTAAAGGCGTAACATAGCTGAATATCAGTGCCTGGATCCACCAGTGTCCTTTTGCCTTGACACAGGAGCAAGGGTAAACAAGGTGTGTCTCTGAATAGTGTCTAATGATAAGAGAGTGTGTTGGTCATGTAGTGGCACTGGCAGTGTTGCTCATCTGTGAGGTCAATGACATCCACTAAGCAGTCAGTGCACACATACAGGGCAAGTACACCTAGGTAGTCAGAATCACAGGAGATAGCTATTGCAAAAAGAAGGCTGTCTAAAGACATATGATAGTCAGTAGGAGCTCTACTTGCTATGAGATGTTAGCAATAGTTAACAGAGAAGCAAACTCCCTACCCACTTAGAGAGTGCTTGCATTTATGATCCTAAGCACATCAGCTTTTAGGGCAAAGTAATAACTCCTAACATGGGGTAGGTGAGGCTGAATAACTTGCTCTCTATAATCTGAATAGTCTGTGATGACAATACATTTGCCTAATATAGCAGGTCCTATTGACTAAGCTGGTCACACAATATAGTGACTCTGGTGGTGTAATCAGCTCTGGGTGATCATATCTGACCTCTTAGGACCCCTTCACTTGAGCCGTCGCAGACCCATCTCGCATGGAAACAGGTAAGTACCCTAGTGTATACACTCTGAGACCTAGTCCTAGCTCAACTAGTGGCTACCACGTATGGCCCACATCAAGGTTAAGTAGCTAGATAGACACATTGAGGCAAGTCGCCGCCGCTCGTAAAACTGAAGCGGCCGCTTCAGTCGCGCTGATGACGTGGTAGTCACGTCAAACCCGACGCGTGTTTCGTTCAGAGGGCTGAAATTCTTCGGGGAGTCAGCTGTCAGTTGCCTTATACTGCTTTCCACAACCCTGCTTCATTGTTAACCAGGGAGAGAGCGGGGAATAAACTAGGTTGCCGGAGTCAAGTCATACGCTGTCCAAGCGCTATTTTATTTGTATCTGTGTTTGTATTTATTTCCAATAATTAATAAAACTTATTTATTTTACTATTAGTAAAGGTTCGTGTGCGTCCCAATAGCGTCTTTTCCTTCCCGTGTTATGAAGTAAGTTATCCCTTACAAAGCGATAGGGGTTTGTTATTTTGTTTTGTTTTTGTATGTTTTGTCTGGATAAAGGAACAGGCTCAATAAAGGCTCATGCTGAGGACTCCACATGAGCACAAGGAGCAGAGCCAGAGGGTTTGAATACTGTCTTCATTTGCTATTCCCATTATCCTTTCATTGACTGTTGTGGACTCCTGGTGCTTCTTTGCAAGCTGCTTTCTTGCAAGCTGTGTTCAGCTTTTACTGTACCATTGCCCACAGTGTCTTGTGGTACTTGAACTTCTGGCATTGACTGTAGTGGATTCTTGCTTCCCTGCTATTAGCTGTTTAGCTGTATTTAGCCTACACTGTATGTTTGCAATCTATTTTCAGGGGTGTCTGATTTGACCAGTTATATGGGAAGGGAGGCTTAAGGAAGTACCTCTGGGACCTTTTGGACCATGGGGAATGGGCCAGATGAAGAGGTAGTCCCTCGAAACATCGCCCCCCCCTAGCATACTTGCCGCTCTCCGTTTTTTGTGTATATTCCTTGTGTTTTATGTTTTTTTCCCCTTTTCCTTCCCCCCCCCCCCTAACTTTGTGACATGCCCATTTGTGATACTGGTTTCTGCAAACACATTTGATTTATTTCTGGTTCGTTTTATTATTAAATGTTTATTCTGCATTACAACTGTTTTCATCATTTAGCTATTAGACAGTGAGTGCTGGTACTTACGTAAATTTGTTAGTACTATACAGGGGAATAAGAGTCCCCTTTTGTTCCGTGCACCCTGCAATTGCATAAATTTAACACTATCAGAGTGCTGTCTATCGTCCCCTTTTACCCCTAAATTCTTCTGTATTTGATACAATTTTCAAATGACCCAAAAATGACAGGGAACCCTTTAGGGATGCCCAGGAAACCCAAGTTTAAAAACACTGGTATAGACTACAGTATTTTGCCTCCTCCAGATCTGCCACATGGCTACTGTACCAAGGTGAGAAATCTCCATTTATATTTCAAAAAACTCTTTTTTTGAAAATACAGTATGTTTAATATGTGGTTATAATTCACAATGATCAGTCTTTATTTAGAGCTTCTTTACATCTTTTTTTGTGGTACTGTATAGTCACAGGAGGGACTCTTTCCTGATTTTTATCTAGCTCGGTTTCAGTGAATTGTGAAGCTTAAGCCTTAAGCAACCATCGTGTGGATCCTCAGCCATGCCCCTTCTTCTTCCTCCCGCCCCCCCCCCCAGCCATAAAGTTAATTTTTAAGTAGTCAAGTAGTATACACGATAAAGTGTGATACACCAGTATACTGTAACAAAACATATAGCACATGTAGGTTGTCCATGCTTCTTGTATACAAGTACTGTAACAGTGATTTTCTCATTTTCCATGCAGGTTTGTGTTAATGAAGGTTGCAGGCAGTGGAACAAAGCAGAAAAAAAGACAGTCTTCTTTCTTGGGGGGAGGGAAGATGTGTTCGTTGTTGAGGGTGCTGTAGTGGGCAGTGTTAGGGTGTTTTGTTTTTAGGGTGTTGTGGGGGGGGGTTGTTGGTTCATTTAGTGTGTATTGTGTTGATAAACTTACTAAATAAACATGAATTTCATATATAAAACCATAAAGGAATGTGTTTATAAAAAATAATAATTGTACAATGCTTCCAATGTTCAACTAATTTTTACAGGGTGCCCAAATTCCAGATCAAATGTCTAAAGTCACAATAACGGTCATACACAAAGATGGAAAGACCAGATGAGATGTGAAAGCTTTAAGCCGATCTCGCTTTTAAATACGGATATTAAAATATATAGTAAAATGATTGCCAATAGACAGCAAAATGTACTTCACAGACCCATAAACTCAGACCAAGTGGGCTTCATAAACAAGAGACAAGCATCAGATAATACCAGGAAGGGAGGCGGTACCCAATAGCAGCGCTAGTGCTGAGGGGATGGGCCGCGGACGGTGGCCGGGAGGCGAGTGGTGAGTGGAGGAGAGAGAACCAATGAGAGAATGGCGGGGGTGGAGCACAAACCATGGCGGTGACCGCGCCACGCCTCATGTTCCAGTGTTGTCTGCCAGCTAAGTAAGGTAAGAAGCTGGCCCGAGATGATCATGATATTGGGGGGGAGGGTGATGATGATGATGATGGGGGGATGGTGATGGGAAATGAGAAGATGATGATGATTAGGGGTTGAAATTAGATGATATGATGATGGGGGGGAAATGAGATCATGATGATGAGGGTGGTGAGGAGATCATGATGAGGAGGGTAGTGGTGTGGCCTAAGAGGAGGATGAGGAGGGGGTTGAGAGGATGAGGGGGGGTGAGAGGGAGGAAAAGTGGGTTTGCAACAATCTTGGAAGAAGTGGGAGAGAAGCATTAAAATCAGTATAGCTCGCCCTGTATGACTGCTGATATGTTATTTATAAATTATCTGACCGTTATGTCATTTGTTTCTACATTTCACTCCACGGATGCACCAATTTGCACCATTTCATATTCTATTTCGTTAAAAAATGCTGGGAGGGCGCTCACTCCCCAAACCTCTCCCAGAATGTTTTACAAAATAGAATATGCAATGGTGCAAATTGGTGCATACGTTGAGTGCAATTTAGAAAAAATGACATAACAGTCAGAGAATTTATAAATAACATACCTCCCCTCCAACTTTTCGAGCGCGCATCATATTTAACCAGTGTGTCCAGTATTTTTGGTGAAGCCACCTGGCAACCTAGGGAGTCAACAACCGACCTTAAATGGGTGGTGTCAAATTATACACATTTTTAAGTGTGCGTTTGCATCTGTTTTGTGTGGATGATTTTAACATTTTTCTCTGCTTTACAAGAAAATGTTTATGTTTTAACATTTTTCAAATGACTCCCAGAGAGATGATAAGTGGGTGATTCAAAAACAAAGTGAACTAGCAGCAGGTGATAGTGCTGAGGTGAGTCAAGCAGCAGCAGGTGATAGTGCTCAGGTGAGTCAAGCAGCAGCAGGTGACAGTGCTGAGGTGAGTCAAGCAGATGAACTCATTGATTCGGAACCTAGTGGTAAAAAGCAAAAAACAAGAGCATGAAAGAGCGTGACATGAAAATTTCAAGAAATATGGGAGCTAAAATTTGTACTGATGCAAGTAAATGAAAAAACATTGCGCCTCCTGTGCAAAAAAAGTTTCAGTGAGAATAAGGCAGACTGTTTGTAGAAGCACTTGAAAAATAAGCACAGTGCATTCAACAATAAATTTCTAGTTGATGGACCTAGTCGTGTCCGTGAAATTGCCCGTCTGAAATCACAGTTTCAAGATCAGAAGAGCAGCCTGAAGCAGTTTCTTTCGTCGAATAAGCTGGTGACGTTAGCAAATTATAAAGCAGCCTGAATTTTGGCTCTGAAAAATAAACCATTTTCCGATGCTGAGATGGTAAAAGACATTCTGGTGATGGTAACTCTGTTGGAAAACTACGAATCGAAGGTGAAGAATGATATCCTCCAAAAAGTGCAGATTTGCAGGTAAGCCGCACGATGGTTGTTCGCAGAGTGCTCAAATTATCTAAAAACCTTGAAGAGCAACTGCTTGAACAATTGAAAGACTGTTTGTTTTTCCCAAGCGCTGGACGAGTCAACCAACTGTACTGACATGGCACAGTTAATATTTTGGGTTCGGGTTGTGCTTCCCGATTTTACAATTTGTGAAGGAATCCTTGTACTTTGTGGACTGCAAGGCCATACTTGTGGAACTGATATACTCAAAAAAATTTTGAAGCTTCAAAAAAATGTGACCTAGATCTGATAAAACTCGCTTCTATTACAACCGACAGTGAACACGCGATAATTGGAAGAAAACTGGATTTGTTTCTTGTTTGAAGCAGCATTTGAGTGGAATGGGGTGAAAAACATGTTGCCCTCCTTCCATTGCATTCTGCATCAGGAGAATTTGTGTGCTCAGATGCTCGTAACCGACACGTTGAAAACTTTGATGGACAAGGTTGTGGAAATCGTGAATTATATCCGAAGTGGAAGTTCCCTCATCATCGACAGTTTGTTGAGTCCTTCATAGAATGCGGTGACTGACTTCCACGATCTTACTGACTATGCAAATGTGAGATGGTTGAGCAGAGGAAAAGTTCTGGAAAGGTTTACCTATTTGCTTCCGCAAAGTCGAGATTTTCTTGTCGTCAAATTGAAAAAATGTCTGACATTGAGAACCGTTCATGGCAGTGTGATTTACATTTTCTGTGCGATATCATTGCTCACTTAAATGAATTAAACGTGAAGTTGCAGGGAAAGGGTAAAGTAATATGTGAGCTGGCACAGCATATTCAAGAATTCAAGTAAAAACGGAACCTCGTTCAGGTACAAACACAGGACGATTTGACCCATTTTTCAGATAATCAGCCAATGTTTTCTGCAACTTGTCAGAAATAAGGATTGCCAAATTTTGCATTAAATTGTCTTACATTTTCAATTTGAACCATTTTCATTGTTTGCGTCTGACGCAGTTCTAACTGAGTAGTCAAAGTGTTCATCTTCTGAATAAACTTGTTCAAACAGTGTGTTTTAAATTTTCGAATGTGCAACATAATAACTCCCTTTTTACATGGTGGGGCTATTTTCACTTTTCATTCGCCACACCTGTGGCTACATTGAAAAATAGGTTGTCCACCCCTGGTCTATATGCAGGAAAAGCATTTGATTGAATTGGTTGACTATTCATGGGAGGAACATTGGAGGCATTTGGATTCAGAGGTCCGATTGTGGCCATGATAAAAGCACTATACCGATCCCCCACAGCACCTTTAAAACTTCCAGATGGAGATACGATAAATATAATGAATGGAACAAGATAAGGCTGCCTGCTGTCTCCATTGCTGTGTGCCCTAACAATTGAGCCCCTGGCATGTAGCATTAAGCAAAACGTTAATATTAAGGGAATTAAAATAGGAGATGCTACCTACAAGATTTCTCTTTTCGCAGATGATGTCATACTGACGTTAGCAAATCCATTGAACTCCCTCAACAAACTACAGGCTGCTTGCCAGAATTTGGACAAATTTCCAATTATAAAATAAACACAGACAAATCTGAGGTCCTAAATATTCCCCTCCCTAAACATGAAATCAAATAACTCCAACTAAATATTAATTACAAATGGAAGGAAAACTACATAAAACATTTAGGAAGAAATATTACAGAAACATACCACTCTCTTTATACCTATAATGACCCCAATTTAATAGTACAAATTAAGAAGGATTTAATGTCATGGAATAATTACCAGACGTAGTGGTTTGGACGCATGGCTTAGCTAAAGATGAACATATTCCCATGGCTGCTATATTACTTTCAGACGCTGCCAATAACAGTTCCATAATAAGTGATAAAAGAACTACAAAATAAAATATTCTGATTTATATGGCAACATAAAGCCCCAAGAGTTGCAAGACCATTTCTTCTAGCACCAGAATAAGGTGGTGATCTGGCAGTACCAGATCTTAAAAAATAATACCAAGCAGCACACATCAAACAAATAGTCATGTGGCATTCAGCCCCGCATATCCATAAATGGGTGGATATAGAAACTAACTACTGAGCTAACTCGGCTTTACTGTCAAATCACAAAGAGGGAAGAGAGAAGAACCTAGAACTCAGCCAAACTATGTTATTCACACTAAAAATATGGCATAAGGCTAACTCCAGATACAAACTCCTCTCAAAATTAACACCTTTATAAGGAAATCTAGATTTTGCCCCAGGCTTCCCCGCAAAAGAATTTAAGACATGGAAAAAAGTTGGGTTGTGGGACGTGGGTGATGGTCTCTATGAAGGTGAGATCCCAAACTTAGAAGACTTTATAAAATGATACAACTTAGATAGTTCTGAAATGTAAGGATGCGTACATGCCAAACACTTGAATAAACAAATATCCCAGACAGGCCCATTCCCTCAATACACACAACCTTCGAAAATGTATGTAGACTAAGGTCATATCAGAAAGGAATAAATTCGACCATATACGAGAATTAGACAGTCCGGTCCCGGCGGGTCAGTCGCAAATGCACAAATATATGAAAAAATGGGAACTTACCTGCAGAGGGAAATAATAGCTGATAAGTTGTCTAATATTTTGGGAAACACCTCTAAGACCTCTATTTGTACACAAATAAGGGAAAATATATACAAAATCCTTTTTCATTTGTACCTCTCCCCCAAAAAAATGAGTAAAATGTATCTGGGAAGCTCTGATAGATGTTGGAGAAACGGCAGATGAGTAGGAGACATAATCCACATATGGCGGTTACTGTCCTAAAATAACAAGATTCTGGAGAGATATCAGAAGCCTAATAGAGGAAACAGTATAAATTGATATAACAATGGATCCTTTGGTAATTTTGCTGGCTGTCTCCGCGGAAGGTGGGAATCACTACCAACACAAATTGATAGCCCATACAGTATATTAACGGTGGCTAGATGTTCTAGAACTGCCGCATGGAAAACAAAACAGACACCCCATCCAAGAGAATGGTAATTAATACAATGAAAACAGTTATGCATATGGAAAAATGATCAACTTGTTTGAAACATACAACCAAAAGATTTTATAAGGTATGTGATCCTTGCTTACTGAGATAAAAGGGAGTATATTATACAACTAAGAGAAAATTAAACAGCAGCAAGGGAACGTATTTATATTTATACTAATTTGTATTGACTGTATACCTCTATAAAAATATTTAAAATAATGTGCTGTGTGCAGCGATGATGCTGTGTTTTCATCCTCCCCCGTTCCCCTACATTGTACTTTCTGTAATCCCACCCCCTGTATTTCCTATATACAAACCTAATTTAAAAAAAAAAGGTAGGGGTTATCTGTATAATAAAATGAGAAACAGTAAACCAATATTTTAGTTTTTGTCTCATGTATTTAATGTGGGCAGCTTATACTGTATACTGTCTTCTGGAAGGTTCCATAGTGCAATGTGACATGGGCTATTAAACATGACAAACAATGATGCAATCGGTATGGGTCCATATCTGGGGATATTGGGGATATTGGGGAAAACATTGCACATCTTAATCAGTATAAACCATATTAAGTTTAAACCTATAGTGTTTCTGTGGACCGGTACCACTACTATTGAATGATATATGAACCTTGGAGCTAAAGTTACTGCTCTTTACGGAGCCTGCCTGAGGCTTTAGTGGTGGCTGTTTCATCTTCCCTGGTGCCGCGATCCGGATCCTGTGCGGTCATCTGTGGACCCCCACCTTTGCCTTAGTGTAAGTGTTCGTCTCCCCCTGTCAGCGGTTATATAGTCCTCTATGGCGGTTTTCATTTAAATCCCCTTGGGCTGTTAGTACTTTCTTTGTTTATTTTTACACTGATTGTCTTTTGTTGTATGTGATGTATTTTCCCTAGACATTTTATGTTAAGAGACCATATGTATGGTTTTAGTTTCTGGGCATTTTACTTCTTGAGCTGAGAAGGGGTTGGATCCTCTCAGCTATTTATGTGTTTGTTTTATTAAAATACTGTTATTAATTCCATCTCTTGTGCGCTTCTGTGCAATTTTCTTTCTTGCTCTTTACTATTGCACTTATTTCAATAGACATTTCTTATTCAACTACAGTGTACCGCTGTCTGGATTTTTGTAGTATTGGGACAATGTAAGGAGCAGAGCAAGGGTGAGAGGTGTTTAATCATAAGGTGTGAGATTATTTAGAATATACAGTAATAATGCTGATTAAATATAATTCTACTTTATATCCCTTGTTTGAAGTAACAACATACTGACTGAGTCAACATTGTTAGGAAAACGTGCTTGCTGTTTGATTAAAACGACATGTTCTGTAAGCAATGCGGATTAATTATTGACAAACACTAGAGCTTTCCCGCCCTTGATACGCATGCAGTCCTTGTTGGCGAGTCCTAATACTGAAATTCAGAAATGGAGAGTTACAGAAGACGAGCAGAGATGGCAGCAGCGGCAGATGCAACAGCAGAGGAAGCGGCAGAATCAGGTCCTGTGTCGCGCCCGCTGATGCTGTCAGTGCACCACCTCAATCCCTTCAAAAGATACGTTTTCAGCAGGAGGGTGTACCAGTTGTAGTTCTTGTTTCAGGTGGCCCATCCCTGGCTGGTAATTGCCTTTTACTAGTTTTTTCTTTCAATACCCTGACCCATACCGCAATTGTGCTTTTGTGTACACTGTTAATTTAATTCCTACATAAAAAATGTTTTACTTATTGTTTTGGACAAAACCAGAATCATGCACTGCACTTTAGAGTGCCATGTGATGGGCTCCCATTGGTCCATCACCAGCAATTCATGAAACCCTTCTGAAGGGTGTACAGATGAACATCTATTTTTCTTTAGAGCAGTGGGGCTGCTATCGCTGCAACCGCAGCATCTAGGCAATAGAGGTGTGTGCTACAGTAGTTTTAACAATAGTTTTGTTCAAGTCTTAAATGCGGCTGATGACAGGGTTCTCTTTATATTACATGTTGTAATAAGCAACAGATTCATAGCCAGTCCTTCAGTGGATCCTCAGGGTGCAAAACATGCACAGTCTTTACAGCCAGGAAGTGAACAGTATTTCCAGAGTTTAGGTACTGCTTGCTACTGATTTGATAATTTCCCTACTGGTTAACTGTACATAAAGCAGGGGAGATAGACAGGGTCAAGAAAGCACCTGTAGGGAAGGCCAGACAGTCATAGTCTTCCTTTGGGGGAGAGAGGGGGTTCAAAGTGGGGGAGAGGAGGTGGAGGAGGTTTAGAGGATTGGTGAGGGTTGTTGTTGGGTAGTGATAGTGGGAGGGGGGAAGAGATATGGGTGGTTGGTGAGGGCTGTTGGCTGGTAAGGGGGAGGACAAGGTTGGGGGGTGGGTTGGTGAGGGTTGTTTTCAGGTAGTTGTAGTGGGGGGTAAGGGGAATATTGAGGCATTGGTGAAGGTTGTTGGTGGGTAATGGTAGAAGGGGGAGGGGGATGTTGGTGGGTAATAGTAGAAGGGGGAGGAGGATGTTGGTGGGTATTGGTAGAAGGGGGGGATGTTGGGGGTTGGGCAGTGTTGTGAGTTTGTTTTGGGTAATCTGGAGAGTAGTATGAGTGGGTGGGTTTGTAAGAATTTGGAGGGTAGTAAGGGGAGGAGACGGGTTGGTATTAAATGTTTTAAAAAATATATTTTGTCAATAAAAATAAAAACTTTATTTTTCAACCCTTGTTTGCTATTTGTTTATTACCATGTAAAGTTTATGAGTGTTCTAATGGGGGTGAAGTGCTGTGTATTGGTAGGAATTTAAAGCAAACATTTGGGGAGAGGTGGGGGGAGTAAAATTACAAAAGCTAATAATATTAACCCAATAGTGTTAAACATTAAAGTTTCCATGTACAGCTACAATCCTTAATGAATGATACATACCTTGCAGTTAAAGAAACTGCTACAGTGTCTCACCTCACATAATAATATTTCTTATTCAACTACCACTGTCCGGATTTTTTGGATAACACATACAATACAGTGCATGGCTGCTTCCCCTTCCCAACCCACTTCACACACAGAGAAGTCTTTTATTTGAGAATAATTGGATGGAGCACTCACATCATAGTTTGGAAACTGCACTGGGTGCACGGCTACACCACAGAGGGGTAATCAATGAAGAAAATAATCCTGTCACCTTTGTCAAGAGGTCCATGTTTGGACCGAAATGTCTATCAGTCCACAAATAAAAGCTTTATAGTTTTGCAAAGTCCTATGGATTGCTGGCCTTCTGTGACAAGATTATTTTCTTCTTTTATTGAGAATATACATGACTGAGGTTGAGAAGGTTTTATTATTTTAAATATGTGATAACAAGCATGAGTAAACGACTTCAACCACCCGTACATTCACAACATTGTGCCAAATTTTATTATACACAAAGGTTGCTACGGTGTGACAAAATTTGAATTTCCCTTAAGAAAAGTGACACGATCTAACAGTTAATACAATAACAGGCAAATAATATGACAAAATATATTCACTGTGCCATTTCTTGGACACATGCTGAATTGGAATAAAAATAAATAAAATCCACGAACCCACGAGATGTGATTCCATTGGCTTCCCTTGGCCAGACCGCTTTCTACAAAGTGTTCCCGTTGGTGAAATCATTACCAAACACAGTACGTTTTGATACTGTACATCTTTCCTATACAGTTTTCACTATCATGAGCTTATTTACCAAACACCCAGCCTTAACCTTCTTTACCAAAGGCATACCCACACACCCTTAGACGTCAAAATAAGTCCTGGCAATAATATGTGCCATTACCACTGTTGATAAAATAAATTATTATGTTGCGTGTCATGACACATATTTAAATATTATATATTTAATAATAATAATAATAATAATAAAAATGACAGATAACAATTATCTTACTACTTCACAGTATTGGGCACACTGATAGTCAAATAAAATAAATAAAAAATACACAAATGGCTAAATAACAGGAAAAATATAAATAAGAGCAACATGCTTTTTTCTGTCTTGTAGGAATTCTGGTTCTGCCCTCATGTTGGTGTCTTAAGCCACACTGTGGCTCCTGAGGTGGTGTAGTCGCAAATAGGATTGGACAATCCACTAGACTGGTTCACAGTATGTGTGATCAGTAATGAAGCTTGTTGGATGCATGCTGCATCATTGTAACCATCAAGCGACAGAGAAGCCCAATGCAACATCCAATATGACAAAAATACAAAGTAAAATACTTATATATTCTCTTGAAAAAGGGGTAATTTAGTTTAACCCTTTGGCGAAAGCATTGTAAGCCTTTGAGCCACGACAAGGCAGACCCAGTTCACAGGTCCCAACACTACCAGATAAAATACTAATATTTATCTATATAAATATATATCTATTAGGATTACAATTCTCATTTACCTCTATTAGGCTCAGGGGTTCCCAAAAGAGCTTGCTGTGGTTCTGTGTGTTGTTTTCATTGTAACCATCTCAATGGTAACATTTTGAAGGGCTTGTGTAAATGTCATCTGTGCTTTCATGGCTTCCCGGTGCTGTCAGCGGTGAACCATTATTTGGAGGTTAAGTATCGCTATGTTGTCGCTGCAAAGAGACCATTTCCCTCTGGTATTGCAGAATTTGGTACTGCCTACAGCAGGAGTTACTACGTGAACAGCCAGAGGGGCCAGAGGACCACATGGAAGAGCAGCCGAGTGGGCACATGAGCTGATGGAGAATAATCCCGAGGGGGTAACAGTGGCTAATGAAGCAGCAGCTGATGGAGCATAGGAGCTACTGTGGGACCAGCCAGAGGGGTCACAAGAGCTACTGAAGGGGCAAAAAAAGCAGATTACTGTCCAGAATCAGATGGAGGGGCCACCGCTGAATCATCTGTGTGAGATTGTAGAATAAAATAATCCTCACTTTATGTCACCTGTGATGTTTCTATTTCTGAAATAAAGGGTAGTGCCCGCACTCAAACAAATAGGTGATAGTGGGGTACTTAGCTGCCTGTGCGCTGGTTCTGTGGAGCTCCTGACGTTCCCAAAATAGTCCAGTAGAGAAGTAGAAGCAGGCAAACGGTCTTATTCAGCAGTGAAAGGGTTTATTGTGCCAAGAAATCCAACGTTTCGGCAGTGATACTGCCTTTCTCAGGGTGTAGGCTACCAGATACCAGTGAACAGCATATATTTATACATATCCACCCTAATACTCACCCCTCCCTGCTCAGCTCCACAGTCACGATGTTGACACCCACGTGATGATGTCAGTGCGCCTACGTGGTTCTCAGGGATGACGTCAGACGTCATGGTGTGGATGGGCTACCAGGGACCCACACTATGACGTCTGACGTCATTACGGAGCGCCACGTAGGGGCGCTGACGTCATCACGTGGGCGTCAACGTCGTGACTGTGGAGCTGAGCAGGGAGGGGTGAGTATTAGGGGGGATATGTATAAATAAATGTTGTCCACTTGTATTAGGTAGCCTACACCTTGAAAAGGGCAGTATCACTGCCGAAATGTTGGATTTCTTGGCACAATGAACCCTTTCACTGCTGAATAAGACTGTGTGCCTGCTTCTACTTCTCTACTGTTTCTATTTCTGAACCATCACCCTTTGACACTGGTAGATATCTGTGAGATGGTCCTATGAAGAAAAGAGGGAATGGGGGTAAGCAATCATTAAATACATTATTAATAAATATATAAATACAAATTATTTCTACAATTATGTTTCATTTTGTTCCTAAAATGTACATATACATACATCTTAATTAGGCCAAGAGACATAAAAGTGTGTGAAACTTTAACATATCTTTATTCCCATTCATATGGCAGGGAGTAGAGGCACGCTAAAGCTTATTACACTTTAGTGGATCCGGGCCTATGTGAATTTATATAGTATAATGAGTTTACAGCACAGGATAGCAACTTGATCAATAATTTTAAATGTAAAGTGTGCTAATATTCTAGTAAATGTTTAGAATGTTCATTAACTGGTATATTTAAAATGTACTGTTAGGGAGTACACATATTCATACAGTATATTTGTATTGTCTCCATAGGAAATCATACTGTAGTCTCAACTTCGATTGTAATATTTATTTTTCGATTACTTACCAGTTTTCTTCTCTTGCAGGTCAGTATCAACCGTGCTCGGCAGTACCACAACCTATGCTGGCGAGATGACCTCAATAATGCGTTGCTTTTAGACTGTGAGTTGCCTCTAGTTGGTGGACACACCCCGATCATCCTGGCTGACCTGGTGTGGTCCAACAGCTTCTTCTTACATTTTTGCTTGTTGTCAACCCATTGCTTCATCAGCATGTCAATGCTCACAACAGCATGCCCAAGAGCATTGATCGAGGGCAGGATATTCCTCCAAATGCATTGTTTTTTTAGCAGTGATTGTTTTGTATTATGGCTCACCAAAGAGCTTAGGATAATGGTCTACAGTACAATTAAAAAGCATCTGTAGCTCACCCTCAATGATATAAAAGAGAGAAAAGTTGCGCCAAAAAAAGAAGAATTATCCTACTGTTCAGTATATGGCTCCTGTCCTTGGCACAATGCAGTTCCACAGCCTGAGTCTCTCAGAGGTGATTCACCAACCTCTGTGTGGATACTGGTAGAAAAAAGGGGGGTCCTCCGGCGCGTTGCTCTGCTTGTGGCTCCACGGCGTTTAAAGTATATAAGTAAGGGAGAGAAGAGAGGGGACCACAGTAAGGGACCAACACAGTGATTATACACAGCTCTTCGTTTGATTAGGGTGGGGGGGAGGAGTGGGGGTGTTAGGAGATCAATGGAGATTTAAAGATACTGCTGAATGAAAGGAGACACACTTACATCAAAATGTCTAATTTCTTGAATTCTTGTACTCTTCTCTTTATATAGTTGTGTTTTGTTGAGGGTGAGGAAAAGCCTCCTGGTATCCTCCTTAGCAAAAAAATAAAGGGAAAAAAATAGTGCAATAAAATTTATTAACAGTGGAAAAAAAAGAGATTGAACACTTACAAGCGGCCGATAATTTCAGGCATAGAGAGGAGATGCTGCCAGACTCCACAACGAATCCCTTCCTGGGTTGGGGTGGTTTGTCCTGGCTGTTTCCCTATTGGCAGATGATTGCTGTGTTGATCTTCACTTCGGGTGGCTGGGGTTGAGAGTTTCCAAAAGCCAGTGCACAGGCTATGTCCTCCTCAAAACGGCCTGTCCCTCAGCATACACAGATTTCAGCTCCCTGCTCCGGTGCGCGTGCGCATGCGCAGACGGCGGGATCGCCGAGCCAGATAGTACAGGGGAATCAAGTCCTCACTACGGTGGCTTGTAATGGCCAAAAAACGTCAAACGCGTTTCGCCAATGCTTCCTCAGTGACTCAGTGACTGAGGAAGCATTGGCGAAACGCGTTTGACGTTTTTTGGCCATTACAAGCCACCGTAGTGAGGACTTGATTCCCCTGTACTATCTGGCTCGGCGATCCCGCCGTCTGCGCATGCGCACGCGCACCGGAGCAGGGAGCTGAAATCTGTGTATGCTGAGGGACAGGCCGTTTTGAGGAGGACATAGCCTGTGCACGGGCTTTTGGAAACTCTCAACCCCAGCCACCCGAAGTGAAGATCAACACAGCAATCATCTGCCAATAGGGAAACAGCCAGGACAAACCACCCCAACCCAGGAAGGGATTCGTTGTGGAGTCTGGCAGCATCTCCTCTCTATGCCTGAAATTATCGGCCGCTTGTAAGTGTTCAATCTCTTTTTTTTCCACTGTTAATAAATTTTATTGCACTATTTTTTTTCCCTTTATTTTTTTGCTAAGGAGGATACCAGGAGGCTTTTCCTCACCCTCAACAAAACACAACTATATAAAGAGAAGAGTACAAGAATTCAAGAAATTAGACATTTTGATGTAAGTGTGTCTCCTTTCATTCAGCAGTATCTTTAAATCTCCATTGATCTCCTAACACCCCCACTCCTCCCCCCCACCCTAATCAAACGAAGAGCTGTGTATAATCACTGTGTTGGTGCCTTACTGTGGTCCCCTCTCTTCTCTCCCTTACTTATATACTTTAAACGCCGTGGAGCCACAAGCAGAGCAACGCGCCGGAGGACCCCCCTTTTTTCTACCTGTAGCTCACCCTCAGTGAAGTGTTTCATCTTTGGCCTACCTGCCTCTGCAGAAGAACCAGATGCTGCATCCTGAGACATGATGCTTGCATCTCTATGAATGCGGATATGTGCTTTGAGTAACGGGTGTTAATTACCATTTATATATACGTGTTTCAATTGCTTATGTAACGTGCATGCGCCTTAGACATGCTACAGTGCATGCACACTAATATCTATTGCGCATGGGTTGTTAACACGCATGTGCGACTTGGTTCTCTAACGGACATGCATAATACTGTTGACATTGTACATGTGTGATGTAAGGTTTAATACATATGTATGTTAATACAGGTTAACACATGTATCGGCGCTAACATGTATAATGCACTTCCGCTACTGTATGTTAACGGACTGTCAGGGCTATACTAGTGAGAAACCTAAAATATGTTGTTTTAGCATAAATGTAGCTTTGTGACTTGCCAACAACCTTAGGCAAAATAACGTTTGAGATGGCAAAGGGGTCCAGGGACCAGTAATATAAAGGTTTAGCCAGTCCCTCGCCCTTGATGTCCTTCCATGGGGCTCATCTGTCCCCCAGATCCCTAAGCTACCTTGTTCTTACATGCCCGGTAGCCCCTTGAATCTGATGTAAAAATGTACTTTCTTCATGCGTGTATTGTATTGTATTATATTGTAACAACAACTACAGTATAAAAAATAGTTTTGTGCTACAATAAAGCAGAGCCAAAGTCTCTGGACATGCAGGGCTGAGAAATCCTTTGTGCTGCCCGCATGTCCAGAGAATATGGCCGTTGCTGGGTCTCGAGGGAGAGGAGAGGTGCAGGAACATAAAGATGATGTCCAGGGGCGGAGATCTGGCTGAGCGACCATCCACCAGAAAAGCGGAGCAAATTGTTACCTCCCCAGCCAGAGCAGCACCAGCCCAGCAGGAGATACTGACGGACCGGAGAAGCCGTTGCCAAGTTCCTCTGGTAGCCACTGCTCCCATTGGCCATTTAAACTTCTTTACACCAGCCCTTTAACTCTGTAAACATGTCCTCAGCTCTGATTGGCTGATGGAGGCGAGCCTTCGGCTGATTGGTCTATGAACAGTACCCACACTGTGATTGGTTGACAGTTCCTCCATGCTTTCCTATGGCAGTGGGGAAGATAGATAAGGGAAACCTGAACAGCGGCCCACAGCTCAGTTGGATCCTAAGATGTAGGTGATCTAAGCAATGTGCTCCAAGGCTTTGCCGGAGACACCTGAAAACAAGGCTGAGAGCCTTACAAGTGGGAAATTTAAAAGTGGTATATGCTATGGGACTGTAGCTGTGCCAGAGAAGCAGAGAGCAGGACTTTTCAGTGGTACTTTTGAAAGTGCTCTGCTGTGAAATCTATCAGAGAAGACTGGACAGTTCCTGCCTCATTGGAGAGTTGAAGCAAGACCTGGGTAAGTCTTTGATGTGGCGCTTAGCACCTAGTCTGCTAGGATTCCCCTCATATGCCCCGTTTTTTGTGAGTATGCTCTGATTGTGTTTTTTGTGCTGTGCTGTTCTGTGCTGTGCTTGCTGGTTCTGGCTGGAATAACAATTCTTTATTGAACTGCTTTGTTCTGCCTGGTTCCTTGATCCCTGGGTTAAGTTCTGGTCTCCCTTGACAACGTTCATGATCAATTTTGATAACGAACTGTTATATGCCCTGATATAACAGAGTTCTTAAGATCTGTGTCTTTGTAGGTCAAAATACATTCTTGATGTCAATTATTGATTGAATACAAAAACAAAGCAGTGCACTACTAAAATGAATGATAGGGGCTAATCTTCATAAAGAAATTATGAATTTTATAAAGCCATATTAAAAAGGATTCATACAAAAACCCTCCAATGGGTTTCACGCCATGGGCACTTTATCAAGAGTTACTCCTTGATAATAGTCTCGATTAATTAATATAGTGTAATGAGTTTACACCCAGGCTCGTCACACTCAGAAAAGCATGGGGGACAATTCTTAAATTTGACTGCAAGACTCGGGACGCATCATCAGATGAGCAGAAGGAAAAACATAATGTAGCCTGCAGTCTACCAGACTTGCATAGTCACTATAACCTATGAGTACATATACACATTTGTAAACTTCACTGGTGTCTCTCTCTCCCAACCCCCATACCTTTCTCTGCCCCACCTCACCCTCTATTCCCCATTCCTTCTCTCTCTTTCCCATCCGCCCCTCTCTCTACTACTTTCCCATCCCTTCACTCTTCCCCATCCCTCCTCTATTTCTTCCCCCATACCCCCTCTCTATTCCCACACAACCTCCACTCTCCTCCCCATCCCTCCTCTCTCTCTTCTCCCACTCTTTCTCTTCTCCCATCCCTCTCTCTCTCCCTATCTAATCTCTCTCTCCCCCAAACACCCTCCCTCTCAAACAGCCACACAACCTACAGTACCTTCCTCCATGACTGCATGACAAGGTTGCTTGGGCTGCATACAGTATATAGCAATTTGATAAACAATTTTAATTTTACAGTGTGCTAATAGCCCAGTCAATATTTAGAATGTACATTAACTAGTGCATGTTAAATGTGCTGTCATGGAGTACCATTTATATGTGTTCATATGTATGTGTAGTGTCTGCATAGGACATTATAATGTTAACATTGATTGTAATATTTATTTTTCTATTACTAACCAGAATCATCCTCTTGCAAGTCAGTATCATGTTCGGCAACCTGTGCTGGCGAGATGACCTCTATGATGCTCTGCTCATAGGTCGTGAGGTTTTAGTGTGTCTGATGGCATCAAATGCGCTGGCGGGTTTTCGTATGCTTCATTTTAATATGGCTAAATAAAATTATTATTATTATTTTTTTAAGACTAGCCATGTTTAAGACTAGCCATGTTTAAGACTAGCCCTGTTAAAGACTAGCCCTATTAAAGACTAGCCCTGTTAAAGACTAGCCCTGTTGAAGACTAGCCCTGTTGAAGACTAGCCCTGTTGAAGACTAGCCCTGTTGAAGACTAGCCCTGTTGAAGACTAACCCTGTTTAAGACTAGCCCTGTTTAAGACTAGCCCTGTTTGGTAGTGCACTGCTTTTTTTATTTTGTATTTTGATACTTCTTTAAAAGCTGTGTAATATAGCAGGCATAAGCTTGTCCATGTTAAAATGCTTAAAAAAATATTGTCATAGTTTGTGTGCTCATTTGCATACAACTACCCAGAATCCCTGGTTGCAGTGGAAGCACTGTTTGTTAAGCGATAATGGGGGAAGACATAGTTGCAGACCTGTCTGAGACATGCAAATGTACCACAAGTTATATTTTTATTTTTTGTATTTTGATACTAAATTTTTGATTACGATTGGCACACCCTGGAGCCCCAGGAATTGGATAATTTCATTTGGGACCAGAAATTTAGAAAGAATAAAGTGTCCTCTGAAGCCTTTGAATTGTTGCTGTATTTATTTCCTAATGCTTGTTAAGATGTAGCCAAAATGTCAGAAAAAAGTGGTTTGTATCTAGAGGGTACTTGCCCTTATATATTGGTGCGCAACAGACCATGAAGTATAAATATATAGGTCCAATGATGCTCACACTGAGTCTGTTAAAAGATTACATTTTATTAAAACCAAATGTCTACACAGTTTTTGATTTTCCGAAATTTTAATTAAAAAATGTTTTCCTTGCTTAGGATTTCTTGTATTTGCATATAGGAGAATATATAGCAGGAAATCAAATAAGTTGTTTAGATATTAAAAATGCTGGGACAAGCAGTGCCTGCTACCCGACTTACGTTTTGTCGATACAGACGACTTCTTCCGGGGGTCGCAGTACCTTGCACTCCTCTTTCTATCAGTAGGTATATATGGTATATACATCTCTTCCAGCTTATACCAACACACCACTGCTCATACTAAGTCTATGTGGCGTTTGATCAATTGAGACTATTGGTCTTGTCGCGTAACAAGACATCTCAATTTGGCAATACCTATTTCACCGGCAACAAGACTGCTCTGATCTGGTGCAAACACATCAAGAGTAACAGAGATACTAGTAAACAATTTTCTTGGGTGTATAAATAGCCACTATCCTGACCCTCCAAACAAAAGGTCTATCTATCGATGGAAATAACGTGTGTTGCTGTGGTTTTGTGCTATTAAATACAAGAAATACTAAGCAAGGAAACCATTTTTTAATTAAAATTTCGGAAAATCAAAATCTGTGTAGACATTTGTTCTTAATAAAATGTAATCTTTTAACAGACTCAGTGTGAGCATCATTGGACCAATATATTTATACCTCATGGTCTGTTGTGCACCAATATATAAGGGATTTCTGCAAGTGGCAAGTACCCTCTAGATACAAACCACTTTTTTCTGACATTTTATCTATCTCCCTGGTAGCACACAACCTCCATACGACTCCCCTGCTATAACAGTGTTTGGTGCGAGGTACTCCAACTCATTTATTAAGCTGTAGCCAGCCTTAAAGTTTTCGCTCACTGCGACGTAAACTCTGGAAAATATGGCACTCGGGTAGGTGGCAGCCATGATGGTGCTACATGGAGTCCATTCCTTTCAATGCGACCTCCAGAAGCATTAATTCTCCCGGCACACAATTGGTGCAGTCACTAGACCACGCACACGCAATGCCGTAAACAGTAAGGATTCTATCGTACATCTGTATTCACACATAGGGGGTTATGCACTAAGCAGTGATAAGTGGGTTTTCTGGGTGCTATGCACAAAGCAGTGATAAGTGCTTACAAGTGATGTAACTGCCTTTATAGCGTGATACTGCCTGCTGTGAGATTCACAAAGCAGTGATAACAGTGCAGTATCGTGCTATAATGACTACTTAAAAGCACTTATCACTGCTTTGTGAATCTCACAAAAGGCAGTGTCGCGTTATAAAGGCATTAATCTCACTTAAAAGACTTATCACTGCTTTTTGAATCTCACAGCAGGCAGTATCACGCTATAATGGCTTTTTATCTCACTTAAAAGCACTTATCACTGCTTAGTGCATAACCCCCTTATTATCTGTGTTGTGTAGGGAATGTTCAGTGATCACTCTGTCAATGGTGGTTACTGATCTCTCCTCACAGTTTATCCCAGTAGGCATTTATTAATGGGAATTTTGAGATAGACGTGAATATATATAAATTTGTTTTTTTTTATATATCCACTGAGGGAGCTTCTATATGATGCCATGCTTGTATGTGCTTTTTACATCATTATTATGTTTTCAGAGTAAAATATAAAAATACTTTATTTCCTTTTGAGCACCGTGTCCAGTTACAGTACTGTATGTTTTTGTGTTCTTGATGACACAATAGGCTACTTAATGACAGTATGAAGTACATTATCTAAAATGGTATTTCACCATTTGCCAAACCTATTAAAGTGTTATAATACTAAATACAATTTGACTGAGAAAGCAAATCACTTTAGTATTATTCTCTTATATTCTTTGAGCATAGAATTAGATGCTCAATAGGCTTGAATTATTTATCAGTGTGTCTCCAAATTAATATTATTGTTAATATCATACAGAATGCAAAATGACAGTTTCAATAATTAATTTGTCATCAAGAAGGTTGTGCATCAGTACTGTTATCCAACAGCCTCCACCTCTGAAGGTCAGAATAATATATAGTAACTATGACATGGGAAAGTAATATTTTACAAGATACATAAACCTAAGAGAGAAAGAAAAAGTCCCTTAATTGTAATGCACTCGGTACCAATAGAAAAAAATAGTTAAAACATAACCTTTATATACAAATTAGAATGGAATAATGTCAACATGAAATTGACAGTTTAAAATATCCACTATGGGAGAAACAAGATTTGGGATATAGTCCTACATAGTCTGTATAGTCGCTATATATAAGACCCCTGTTGATACACTCCTGGAACCTTCCTAGAGTATCTTGATATAAATACTTAAATATCTATTCAAAAAAGGATTTAAACATGGAGGTTTGTACAGTATGTGCTGTAGGTCGCTTATGTAAAGTCTTGTACAATGTTCCAGACGTAAGGTGTACGCAGTACAATAGTGCTGACACAGTAAACAGAATCAAGAAAATCAGTTTGCACCTTTCCATTTCATGCTTCTTTAGCTACTCTACTCTTATACCTCCTTTATGCTGTTAAAAGAAGAGTAATCTACTGTATTTGTTCCCTCAAATATTTAAAATTAATCAAATTCAATTCAATATAACCCGGAAGTCATGTTCTAAACTTTAAGCTCATATTTCCTGAATCTCATTCATTTTTTTCTCTGATAATACTCGTTCACTTTTTTTAAATTAACATTAGAAGATTCTGGTAATGTATGTACAGTATGTACGTCAAGTTTTATATAGATGAGGCCAACATTGTACGCAGTTCTTAATAAAATTACAATACAGGGCAAATAAAGTCCAAACAATGGGGATAAGCAAGACTCTGCACAAAGCCTTAATCTGGATGAATTTAAATTTCATAGACATATTTCATATTTACATCTTTGCTTTATATAGTTTTTTTTATGTTTAGATGTACAGTATCCCACTGTTTAACCCATTTCCTATGTTAGGGATACACATTCTGTTTACTACTCCAACTGCTTAGCCTATCTGTAAAGACTTCTTTAGCCAGGCCCAAGCCCAATATAAATGATCTCATCTCATAGAGTTGGAACAGATGGAGAAAAAATAATCTTACCTGTACTCATCTTGTGTGAACCGAGGAATAATAGATGGCTGCAGAACTGTGATTATTACTGTTGTGCTGTTATACTTCACCGGATCACCATCATCATATGCGATCACAACCAACTATGAGAAAGAATACATTTTACTGGTTATACAGTGAAGTACAATCAACCCTCATCATAACAAAGGAAAACGTCACCTTCACCAAATTCTCAGGCGAACATTAGGACAAATAACAGAATTTGTGATATCAACCTATTTTTTAAATCGTCCTAATTTTGTTTAATTTTCTCAGAAGGAATTATTATATATACCTTACTTATATAGTTCTGCATTTTTCATAACAAAATATTATATATAGATTAATTTTTTTTGCAGTACCTGGACAGGGTATTCCCCCAGAGCTAATCAACAGTGCACCCCACGAGCTATCAAGGGTTACATTTGCTGGTAAAATAAAACAATTAGGGTTGCTTTGGTCACTCAATAGCAAGACATGATGTCATATCTCAATAATAGAGGAGCTTTTAATTGGACTCCGGAGCAAAGGTCTGATTATTGAGTCCTCCAGACAAGTATTACTGTCTAGTTGCTAGTTGTCTTAATATTATGGGAACTAGGGAGTTCGCAGAAGTTCAGATCCAAGGAACCATTGGCTTACAGTAGGTCCTGTAAAAAACCCATACATTCACGAAAATGCAGTTCTATTGCGATAGGTAATTTTAATAATATGCTTCTTTTTTTAAGAAAAATGCGTTCAAAACATTTCCAAAAATGTACTGTAGCTCTAGATTACCTGAGCTAGGCAAAATGTGATCTAAAACCAAACCACTAAGATTAATTGATAATCTTCCTGACTTTTGCGTCTCTAGGAACACGCATCTAATCACTATCCCCCTTCAATTCACCTCTTTTGAATATCCACTTCAAGAAAAAGACATGTTTTAGACTGTTCCAGAAGAAACAAGAGTGAAAGTGGTAAGTACTGAATCTCAATGCACTTCAGCCTTCCAGTGTCATAATAGATATCAATTATGACAGCCTTCTAGTTACTAAGATAATTTAGATATTCATGATTTTATTTTAAATGAAATGTGTTGTAGTTCCCTTTTATCCTTTTGAAACATTCAATTAAAATGTTAACTAAAGTTAAAGCCTGTTTTTAAGAAGATTTCTAATTATTAATCAGTTTGACTACATAATGTGAGATTCACAAGTCCCATATCACTCCAATGGTGGTGGACAAACCAGTACTCAAACTGATATATGACAACGAGGACAAGTAAACGTAAAGTATGCTAAAAGATGATAGAAGATATTGTGAAAAATGAGGGGAACATTTATGGACTCCTTTAATTGGTTTTGTCCCAAAATTCTAAATTGTGCAATAGGCCTTGATCCATCAACTCTTCTTAGAATGGGCTACAATATGAATACATGAAACCCCTGGTTTATGTTTGTTTGTGTGTAATCTGGACAATCTTGTTGGATAGTGAATGTTTGTATTAAAGAGCATTTTGCTTGGAGGTTGTGTAGTCGTATAATTTGACATTGCAAAGCTTTGAGACGCAATGATTCATTTTGTCTGTACTTCATATATTTGTTTGTATTCCAAACTACACTGAATAAATATTTATTCTCTACAATTCCAAACACACACCTAACCTTATCTGTTGCCAGAACCTTAAATTCCAACACCAAATACAGCAAATACAAATTTCACTTTGAGTACATTCACATGTTTCAGACAAGTCTGCAATCCTGATTTTCCCCATTATTTCCTAGCATACAATGCTCCCACTGCAGCTAGGGAGTTTTGTAAATGACATGCAAAAGAGCACACAGTGTAACCTTTGGCTTCAAATCCATTTTAACATGGACCCCTATTAGCTTATGCCTGACGCATTACACAGCATTTCAGCACAGCCTGGGGTAAAGAAGTGCAAAGCCAGTAAACCCAGTCGTAGATAGCTATGTTTTAACATTTTGGATCTCATCAGTGCGAGGAACGGCTTTACAATTTGAAGCTGTGATAGGTTTCAAGCACACATTGAATAAGTTATGGTTGGCAAAAAAGTGACAAAAACCACAAAATACAAAACCTTTAAGATTTTTAGAACCAAAAGTCAAAAATGATTTAGAACCAAAAAAAGAATACTTGGCCAAGTGTCCATATCTAGGATTTGCCATATATTTTTTTTAAATTATTTTATGTTTTCCAGTTATATTATTTTAGTGTCTTATTTTTTTCTGATTTTATTCTAATGGTAAAGATCTTTAACTAAACAAATGAGGTTGACAAAACCAGAACCAAAGCCAAATGACGAAAATGTTTAAGAACCAAAACCATATCCAGAACACAATGATTTTTAGATCCAAAACACGAGTGGAAGTGCCCACCTTTAACAAAGAAGCTCAGGAGAAAAAATGTTATACTGTATATAGAATAAATGCCCCTTGATCAATTTTTGTTACCTAGATATTATGATTTTGCAATGTTTTTTTCTAGTATATATTGATAATTCTGTCATATTTTGAGTGTTGAGTAGTACACTTTTATTGTTTCACTGTGTTTTAGTAAATTGAGGAGAGAACCTTTCTAGCATCTCATAGATTTTCTTTGTAAGGATATTTGAAAAACATCATTTAAGATTAACAAATCTTCTGTTTAAAGAGATTTATTATGAAGCTAATTTTTTTTTTACAAAGACCCTTTTAGCCATATGGATTAACACATCAATTGTAACAAATAAACATTTAGATTCCTGTCAAATGAAACTCATTTTTTACACGACAATGTGTTGCAACTTCTAGAGGAGAAAAGAGCATAGATAATATGAAAGTAGTATAGTATTTTGTCTATCTTTTTAATGACAAAAGCTCTTTCCGAACACATACAAATAGTTTCACCAATTTGCTATGTTATTATTTTGTTTTCTTTTAAATTAAATACTCCATTATCCTAGCATGTCTTGTGGATCACACACTTTAATTAAAATAGGCGAACAGAGAAGAGTTTATTAGAAATCATATTCGTACCTTGAAAATTGTGCTGGGCTCTTCATTAAGATTCACTCTTGTTATAACACGACCAGTATTTTCTTCAACATCAAATATGCTGGCACTGTAAGAAAACTGGACCACGTCTACCTTGTATCTTACTTTACTTGCAGACGTACCCTGTAAGACAAAACAAATGAATATGTATAAGCTACAAACAAACTGAATAGAAGAATGAGAAATGGCTTCACGCTATTATAATCAGAAAAAAGGGGATACAACTACCAGTGCGCCTGGTTCAGGATTCTCTGTATCAATCCAGGGTATAACAAAGGGAAGAAAATCAGGGCTCCACGACTTGCTCAATAAACTAATTTATTGCCAATAGATTAACGTTTTGGCCACACAGGCCTTTCTCAAAAGCAGAAATGGCAGCATTTTTAATATCTAAACCACTTATTGGATTTCCTGCTATATATTCTCCTATATGCAAATACAGGAAATACTAAGCAAGGAAACCATTTTTTAATTAAAATTTCGGAAAATCAAAAACTGTGTAGACATTTGGTCTTAATAAAATGTACTCCGTGGAGCCCTGATTTTCTTCCCTTCGTTCTAAGCTACAAACAAGTCAAGAAAATACATGTTTAACATCAACAACCTCATTTACACTCTTATGGCAGAAAATAAGTTTGAAGGATCCAGCATGTATTGCCTTGGTTTCAGGCACGATCTTTTGACTCACATTTGATTGAACTTTCTAAACAGAAAGGCAAACAAATGTAGGAAGATAACTTGGCAGTTATATGCCTTCCTTTTGATAAAAGCTCAGTCAATCTGAGGGCCAATATGATTTCTAACAATTGATATTTGAGGGAAGTGGAATAGTATGTTATTAAAGCAAATGGAAGAAATCATTCTTTTAAAAAGTCCCTGTTTGAAAAGTTCGAAACATCATAAACCAAATTTGTCATTATTTTTAACTTTGTCATAGTGAAACTTATCATTATGCATTGGATTTGAGACATATGAGGACATATTGCAATTTCAGTGCATATTGGTGCACTTTACTTTACTTACCTCTATGAGGCAGGCGATGAAGCACAAGGGTGCGGCTGATTTATCGCGAGACAAACAATTTTGTGCTTGTAAAGAGACGGCCGGGTCACGTGGGTGATTCAGCCAATGAGGGCAAACCACTCATGTGATGTCATGGCCACGCCTCCGCCATGCATCCCCATCACTGTGGCTCACATGCCACAGATCACTCGGCTGACATGCGCGTGCAACGCCATGTGCTCCATCGCGCGCGTGCCTACTATATCCGCGGCCTTAGAGGGCCATCTTGTTTTTCTTTTCTTTTTTACATCTGTGTTAAGCTCATGAAAACTTTGTAAACCAGTATTGCCGACCTGAGGAACAGAGCTGAACTCTATAAAGTTTGTCTTATAATGTCTGTTATTGTGAAGATGCGGGGATCGTGGCCCTGACAGCGCGACCCCTCCTCACCTCCGAATGCCTCCGCTGCCGTGAGACGGCTTGCTCTCTTCACCTGACCTGTTCCCGCTATGCGGGGGCGCCCCCTCGTTCCCGGCGGGCCGGCGCGGCCCCGTGGCCTCTCAGGGCTCTGGCAGTTCCCTCGGGTCCCAGGCGCGCGCTCTCCAGGCCTTACAGAGCACGTGATGGGCAAGGATAATTTATTCACTGCACTAGCAGTGAAACCACGCCCCCAAATCTCACAAAGGCTGCCACTTAACCCTAAAGCTCCCCACCTGGCTGCTTATTATAGGAACCAATCCAGGACAGCTCCTCATGTTCCTCCAGGTCTGCCTCCGTTCCCTATTGGTCAGCCACGATATATGGTACCTGTGTTGCCTCTCTCACATTGCTCGACATAGTCTCTGCTTACAGATGTCTATTCTGGCTTGCCCTTTGCACTTCGTTATTCAGGTTGCGACCCAGCTTGGCGGACGTTCCTCTCTGGCTCTGGACCCCGGCTCCCACCTGACCTTGCAGCTTCTCCCATCCCTCGACTATAGTTTGGACCTCGACTTCCCGGATCTCTCTCTCCCTGACCTTGGCTAACGGCAACGACTTCGTCTCTTCTGTACCGGTACCGGCAAGTATTGCTACACCTATTCACACCTGGTCTGGCAACGCCAAAACACCACACTCCGGACATGCTCCTTCTGCTGCGGGTGCGTGCACATATATGTCCCCACCTCAGTATAAGGGACGAGTCTGATCTGCGGGCAGCACCGGCGTAACAGTTATTAGTCCTACTAAAAATAGTATCACCTAATACTGAAGTACTCATTTACTCTACACTGCCAAATTAACTAATTTCTATTCAATATTGCTGTTTTTTGTTCATTTGAGTTATTGTCTGAAAGATTTTGGCAATAGTGTTTATTCAATTTTTTGCCTTCATTTTCAATTAGGTGTAATATTCACTGAATTATACAGATGCAGCGGCCGTTATTCGAACAAATCACGGAGCCGTTTTCGCGTGCGCTGCTGTACTCCACGCGGTATTAAAGCGGCCAATCACCACAGGCACACGTGTTTATCGCGGTTACTTTGTTTGAATTTCATGGATTCCGTTTCTTTGTGTGCAATGAAATGAATGAATAGTAATGTGCACAGTACTGTGCTACTGTGTCAATTTCAGGTTTTAAAAAAACAGAACATTAAAATGCCATTTTCTGCACTCACGTCTAAAAGGTGGTAAGGTTGGAAGAAATCACACGCCATGACATGGGTATTCCGAGGTATACAGTGCGTGAAGTGTTCGAATAACGGCCGCTGCATCTGTACTATGTCATAATTCACCATCCAGTACCAGAAAAAAACCATACATCCCATTCAGTTAATAGTAAGGTATCTTCTGGCAACAGAAAGTGTCTGGTGTTTTAGCACAACTTAGTGTATATATATATATATATATATATATATATATATATATATATATATATATATATATATATATATATATATATGCGCCAAAATCACAATGTACTGTACAACAAAATGCAAAATTCTTCTGAAAATAGCTATCATAATCCAACTGGTTTTCTCTACAAAGAGTTCTTATGAACACAATTTTATTGCTCACATCTTACAGCACATATTTTTAAATATTCTTTTGTCATTATGACATTATAAAGTATACATAAAGGATGATATCAAGTATGAAATCATTAAAATTACAGTTTCAATTTTTATTGGCTCTATGTACATATTCTGCCATCCTAAAGATTAGCAAACGCTAATGTATCAAAGTTTTTGTAGTGCTTGGTGCAAGCAGAACTATCTTTTATGATGCAGTGGAACGGGCTACAGTATATCTATTTTCGATACATTTTGTGCTATATTTTGCATTAGGAATGCACTGAAGTTCGAATATATTTCTTTATGTTGGAGAAGGAGTGGCTCAGTGAGTAAAGACACAGATTGGCATGAAGTTTGAACCTGGTTCAATTCCCAGTGTCGGCTCCTTGTGACCTTGGGCAAGTCACTTTATATCCCTGTGCCTCAGGCACCAAAAACATAGATTGTAAGCTCCACAGGCAGGGACCTGTGTCTGCAAAATGTCTCTGTAAAGAGCAACGTAAAACTATCAGCGCTAAACAAGAACATGCTATTATTATTATTCTGTGTTCGTTGTCAGAATATGTGTATGAGTTCTTCACACAATATTGATATATAACAGATATCTGTTCATAAAACAGATCTAGCATTAAAGGGAAAAGTCCCCTGATCTGTCTACATAAAACATTTGTGACATTTTCCCAAGTAGGATTATTCAGTCTTTAGAAGACTAATAGATCTCAAATGTCACAAACTGCATGATAACCTTGTGTCACTTTGCAAGACTCTTTGATTAATGGCTCATGAGATGACACAAAGGCATGACTGAAGCATACATATCCTATATAGCTTTACATTTGCAGGTCGTCTGCCAAAAATCAATGTTCTGATAATATTATGAAACCGCCACTATAAAGCTATCAACACTAGGAGGCCGGACATAACAAAAGGCTAACAGAGGTTGTCACAGGAACATTACTATCATTAATCATTGCACTTAACTTGCTCAGTTTTAATAGGACAAAAGAGACATGTAAGAGAGAAATGAATGTTTAGCATTTGTATATTTATTCCTTATGTATAAATAGATCAATGCCATGAACTACCATTAGAAAGGCGCAGAATATTTATAGGCATATTTTATCATAATAATTTGTAGAGCAAGGTAAACGTGTACAAAAGCTCATTTTTATGGCAAATATATACAGTATATATATATATATATATATATATATATATATATATATATATATATATATATATATATATATATATATATATATATTTATATATAAAGAAAACTTGCATGCAAGTCTCTTTATATTCCAAAAGGAATGACCATACATTATATTATGTTGATCTCTCAGATAGAGAGGGCATTTCTTTTTCAAATTGACAAGAAATAAAACTGGTGGGGAAAACGGAGCTAGATTTATCAAACTAAATTAAATGATGAACAATTTAAACATTCTGCTAGGAAATAACCTGACCTTAAAGGCAATACTAAAATCAAGAAAACTAGAGCTTCGACCCATTGGTAGATTATGGCAGAAGTCTTGAATGACTCAAATCTGTAATAGCTATAATCAAAATATCCTATTAAATAATCAGGGCTGGCTCACTGTAGACCAGCGAAAGAGTTAGTGATTCTAAGTAATCAATGTAACTAAAAAACAATAAATAAATGAGAAAAACTTAACGTATCAATAGCTCTAAAGGGTGTAGTGCTAATAAATCCAAATTAATAAAGAAAAAGCTCAATCAAAACATAAATAGAATAATAAAAGAATCATTGCCAATCATTGATATGTGTGAAATATTCAAACAGGAGTGACAGTAATTCCAAGTTGTGATAAGATTGAGACATTGAAGTCCGTATCAGACCACACGGATTGGTGATATTGGAGTTTATAGAATATACTGCATAGTGTCTCAGTATTAATAAATAAGCAAGTCGTGCCTTTGATCTGTGAGGTATAGCAGATTTCGAGTTCACTATATTGCAACAAATATAGAGATAGTGAATATAATGTGGTGTCTGATGCATTTGGTAATGCACTGTCTCTATTCCTAGGTTGCACTTGTGAAGTCAAATGCTGTGACATCAGTAATGCCCGATGCACGTTTCACTCCTGAGTGATTTTTCAGGGAATTATTTGATGATAGCATATATATGTGAGTTATATATGGAGCGGGGAAGAAAGTGAGGGGAAAAAGAAGGGGAAATAAAAGGGGAGAAACTGTTGGCACCTACATAATCCCTATTCATAACAGTACAGATTTGCAAAAATATTTTCACAAAAACATTAACACCATACAATTGCTTTTATATATAAAGTAATTCTCTAGACTCTCTGTGTTCTAATGCACATATTTTTCTGGCCTGGTTTACCCTGTTAGAGGACATAGGGCTTCATGCAGTAAGCGCCGATAAGGCTTTTATCGGCATTTTCCCACCAAAATTGCATTTGCGATTCAGTAAGCGCCAATAAGTGGCCAAAATCGGCATTTTGTCTTCCCGATAAAAATTTATCGGCAGGCGGCTGCCGATAACCCACTTATCGGCACTTTTCGAAATCGGCTGTATTCTAGTAGCCCTGATCAGCTTATCAGTGCTGATCGGTACTCTTAAATTGAGATTTCTACGGCAATTTGGCCCGCCAACTAAAGTTGGCAAGTTGGTTGGGAGAAGGATCGGCAAGGTTGCCGGGACGGCACTTAGAAAAAATAGCTCATCTCTACATCAATGGAGTCAATGGAGCGGGTACTTATAACTTTATAGGAGTGTTTACGTTCTATTGCTCCTAATAAAAATGTGCTTGGCATTACAGTGTCGATGTGATTCACTTCATCGTGTCACCGCTTACGTTTATTATTGGCAGAACATTGTACTTGTCTATGTTATGATGTTTTGCGTGTCACATTAGTCTTAATGTTATGATGTGTCAAGGGAAACTCCTATAGTAAACTCTTAAAGGAAGAGGTCACATAATATGAAACATGTTAACAGATCCAGCGTATAGTAATGTTGGTATACATTATAGAATGCTTTGAATGTGTAACGCATGATCAAATGTAAATGTATCTGTTTTTTTGCATGTTTATATGTAGTTTGTGACCTCCCTCTTTTTATGACGTCCACAATTGTACACGATGCATTATAATCAGTTCATGTTAAGTTATACACATATCTATAAAAGTTACTCATTTGTAGATGATTGATACATAATCAATAGCAAGTATCCTGATGGCATTAAATTATGCATATGCACATTATAATTAGTTCATGTGAACATGTGACAATAACATGCTAAATTATACATGTTGCAACGTAGTTTTTCAACGTCAATGTCATGGTTGTATCCTAATGAGATGACTGAGTGTTGCGTTCATAAGTGGTACATGCATTACACATTCCATAAATACTTGCGAATAAATTGTTGTACAAAGCTTAACGTAACATCATAGTCAAATATCATGATTGCCTGGTGAACACACATAAATAATCCGTATAATTCGTACTGTATACCCGTTTGGAGTTCACAACTTGGATATGTTTATTTAACACCTTGCACTTCATCAAGTCACGTGACATCATCACATAGGTATTTAAAGGAGGGCAATTACCTGCGCATTGACAGCTACAGACCTGAAGATGATACGATTGTTCATGAGACAGAGGAAGATTCTATTGGAGGAGAGGCTAGCTGAGGGACAGGATGTCACAGGGCAAAGAAGGGACAGGGACAGGGACACGGAGTGGAGAGGGAGAGGGCAAGGAGATGAGAGGAGAAGAGAGAGGAGAGAAGTTGTGCCTCGTCCATGTTTGTGCAGGGAGAGACAGAGGATGAGACATGCACTCAATATCAATGGTAATAGAGGTGGGGTACTTAGCTGCCGGTGCGCTGGTCCTGGGGAGCTCCTGTAGTCCCAAATGTTCCAGTACAAAGAAGAAGCAGGCACACGGTCTTACTCAAAAGGAGGTTTAATATGCCATAATGTCCAACGTTAATGTCCAATGCCCAGACTGAACACTCCCCCATGATGACGTCAGCGTGACCCGGCCGTCAGAGGGGGGAAGACGGGGCGTGCACCAATCAAGACTGTACTCACAGGGCTGGACAAAGATCTATCCGTCGCCATGGGATCCGTGTCAGAGCAGGGAGGAGTGACACACTCCTATAAATCACCATGAAAGTGTAAATAAACCACACACCAAAATATTAATAAAGCATATGTGCATAAAACTAATACAGCAATATACTATTAAAAACATGTGACTGTATACTGCTGATGACATCCTGCAAAGTTACAGTGAAATGCCACATAAGAATATGCAGTACATCAGTATTTAGAATATACTAGTGTGTATACCTAGGTCAGAAATGGGTACACACAGCCAGGGGGGGCGGGGGGAAGTGGGATAGGGGAAAAAAAAAAAGGGAAGAAAAAAAAAAGGGAAAAAATCACACAAAAAGGATAATCTTCCCAACAGGTAAGTGCAGAGTCCATGGATGGTGCAAGATCAAATATGCCTGTAGAAAGACAAAAAATTACCTTCTATTAAGGAAGCAATTTAAATTCTGTTGCTCATTAAGACCCATACCGTTGCTGGTAGCTTTCACCTTGAGAAAGGCAGTATTTGACTGCCGAAACGTTGGACTTTATGAGTAAGACCGTGTGCCTGCTTCTTCTTCTTTGTACTGTACAGGGAGAGAACCATGTTAGATGGGATGAGTGAGGAGGAGATCATAAGTCAGCATCGTTTGGGTTCAGCAGCAATCTTATCTCTTTATGAAGAGATATGGGTAGATTTAGATTTTGTGACAGCCAGAGGTTGTGCAGACCCTGGGCTTGTTAAAATGCTGTGCTCATTACATTATCTTGCTTCCGCGTCATTCCAGACAACTGTGGGCATAGTGAGCGAGGTCTCGCAATCTACATTCTCGCGGGCCTTTACCCAGTTTCTATGTGAACTGAATAGACGCGCAAGGAATTATATTCATTTTCCTACAGAGCACACAGAGTGGCTGGAAGCGAGGAATGGCTTTTATACCATAGCCGGGATACCATGTGTGATGGGTGCAATAGATTGCACCCATGTTGCTTTGATCCCGCCTAGTCAGAGTGAGCATGCTTACCGCAATCGTAAGCACTACCATTCCCTGAATGTTCAGGTGGTATGCGATGCCACGGTGAAGATTATGCATGTGGTAGCCAAATTCCCTGGTTTCAGCCACGATTCCTCTATCCTGAGAAACTTATCAGTGTTCCATGCTTTTGAACAAGGCTATTTTGGACCTGGTTGGCTGGTGGGTGAGTACATATTATGATGTGTTCACAAACAACTCTTGTTTTTCTATGAAATGTTGTATGTAATAATGTTTACACAAATTGTTTCATATTTGTGCACAATGGATTATAGGTGACTCAAGATACGGAATTAGGCCGTGGCTGTTGACCCCGGTGCCAAACCCTCAATCTGAAGCAGAGGACAGGTATAATGTTGCACGTATATCTACAAGATCTGTCATCGAGAGGACATTTGGCCTGCTTAAAACAAGATTCCGGTGTTTAGATCGAACTGGTGGGGCACTTCAATATAAGCCTGCTAAAGTGTCAGATATTGTAATTGCTTGTTGCATTCTGCACAATCTGGCACTCCGCCATAATTTAGAAACCGACATACGTCAAGGCTTGGAGGAGGAGCATCCCGTACATTTAGCAGCTGACACTGAGCAAACAGCCTGTGGTGTGGAGACACGTCGTAATGTGATTAACACATATTTTTCATGTAAGCAACTACCTATATGTTCATAGTACTACATAGATGTATTAATTCATTGTAATGATAAATACATGTGTCCAAATACCATTCACTTAGGAAACAGATGAATATGGTTCTCCCACCTTTCTGTTCTCTGCTGTGTGGACAAATGCATGTGGCACTGGTATGTCATTCATCAACAGGTTGTATTATACTTCTTACCACTAATACGTTTTGTGTGTACGTGAGGGAATAATGTGTACAAAATCTATCTTTTCTGTACATGCTATTTTTGGTTATGCATAAACAATAAACCTACTACAGTATGTTGATAGCCAATAGCTAGTGCAATATGGTTACATACAGATGTTCATTTGGAGTGTGACATGTGTGTCACAATGATGTGAAGCCTATTGTGTATTTCAGATCATATTTGACGTTTTCTATATTTTGTTTAATATCACATAGAAAAGTGTCACTTCTGTGTGTTGATTACCTTAATTAACATGTCATGACAATCATTTTTATTCATTGATGTTTTATTTTTCAAGGTATATCACTCCAAGGACTGCTCATGGTATGTATTTGAATTCACATCTGTAATAAGATGTGCAAACCTCGAAACAGGTATAGTTAGAGGATGTTTAAAGAGAACGTAATGAATAAGTGGTGACAATTAAAATATGTCCTTTTTGTATTGTGTCCGTGCATTTATCTACACTTTGTGGTTATTGTACAGTGTGGTTAAAAATCATTACCTACATTACATGTCATTATAACAACGTAACAACATCCATTCATGCACATGAGCGATGTTAACACTCAATGCATGTTTGTATGAAATTACCCAAATGTGGTAAACGTCATTAACATTGCAATGTATGTCATTATTTATTCTCTCACTTCATCTTCATGTTGATTAATACATTGTCACATGTGTATGTATAAGTGAAAGATGTGTGTTGATTTGACGTACATGTTGCATTTGTCAAAATGTTAACACCATTCCAAAGTATATTTCTTTGGATTCAAATTTTGTTCATAATCATTCAACACAATGACAATGTTCCTAAGAAAATGTATTTTTCATTCACGTTACTTATTAATAATAAAATGATCCTTTATAACAACTGTCAACATATGAACATAAATGAAGTATACATTTACATACACACACATTTAATCAACATAGTGTGTGTGTGTTTTTGTGTGATGCATGTATTTCTACCTGAAATAATGTTAACCTACATAATAATGTTGTTTTTATCATCGGCGTCACTTAGCTATGTATGTGTTTAACGTGTAATAATAACACTACACTATAGTTAATCGTGTGAATGAAATGTACACACACATGTTCATGGTTTAATGATCTGTACATAACATTCATTAGCTCATGCATGTTAGGTTAGCACTACAACCTAGGTGATAATATAACATTCACACAACTAAAACGTTTCTATCACCTCATTATTGTTATTGTGTACATTCAGATACAATGTCTACGAGTTGTTATGTAGCATTTACATTCTTTGACAAGTCACACGTGAGATTATAATATATAGTAGATTAATGTGTTTGCTGAGTGATAATGTTGGTTGCATATATCACATGACAATACATATAATGTTAGTAGACAAGAAAACATATCAATATAAGTTCTAACTTCAGTGCTTAGCAACATCATTATGATAATTGAGTGCATAGTAAATATTTGCACAATAGGATAACATTATGTAGTGATTGTGAATCTGCGCACCAATCATTGCAAGCATTGTTACATATTTATTATAATTGTTGTTCGCTAGTCGTCACAATTATCTAATATAACGATTGGCCCATCTGAAATCATACATTGGTCCCATGTATTGATCCTCGACATCTGTGAAATACAGCAAACACATGATGTTCAAAGATTGCACATTTATCTATGTTTCAGCATGACAAACTTAACACATCTCTATATGATTGTGGATATTCACGCATAAGTAACGTATATGTTTAAACTGCAAGGATCAAACTAAAGATACAGAACTATCTCATGTTTCAAATGCCGGTGTTCGCATTACTACTGATATGTTTGTTCCGGTGCCTGCATACATAATAATGTGCACGCACAACGTCTGTTGCGCGCACGTCACAAATGTGTGGACTAAGTCTTAGCGCATGCGCAAAACGATGTGTACGCTGTGCGTTCAATACATGTCCCTCCACGGTGCTGCTAGCAGTACGCATATTATGGCTGAAAGTTATGATATGGAAGCGAAACAAATTCACTTCTACACACGTAATTATCTAAACTTTGTAAATGGACGTGTGCCCACGGCCAAAACGGACGATCAGCCAATGAGCGAACAAAATACGTGTGACGTCATGTGAAGGCACCGCCCCACCGACGCGCGCGCATGACACACTGCACTGACCGTGACAATAAGCTACGGGCACAGCCAATACTGTTTCACGCGCGCACGTTGGTTGGGGGGGGGGGGGCTTGCATCGGTAACCTTTTTAAGGACGCCTTGGGACATGACCACGCTCCCACGTCACATGTGGGCAACACATTGTTTTTATATGTTGAATACTAAACAATGAGGTGTGTGTGTGTGTGTTACAGTTAGTGTAACATTTAGAAAAGATGGTTTAAAATCGATAATAATGAATGATTTAGGACTCCATGTAAGGCTGTCTGCAATGTTACGCTGTATCCACTCATTTGGCTAACAAATTGTGTATATTATGCAGATTATGTTATAACATTTGTGACATATATAATTTGAGTAAAGGCATAACGAAATGTGTATTTACCATTATTGTAGAAGTCAAAACTTATTTGCCTGCAACAAATCGCTCCAGGAAGGCACAACAGTATCATCCATGGTTGAGCCAACCATTGAATCCTGATTCAGACACATCTCCGTGAGGCCGTCATATGGATCTGCAGTGGCTTCTTGAAACAAGACGTCCAGAGGTACGTACAGTTGTTGGTTGTTTTCACCTCCACATTCGTATTGCCCATATAAGTTTGGAGACATATCATAGTAGTTATGTCCATCTTGCATCTCGTATTCATGAATGGACGGTGCAGGTAAATAAGCAGACGCGACAGTCTGTGAGGCTTCATTGTAACTGGTATTAGGCAAAAATATGCTATTTAACAGAAGATATGTTCCATGTTAAGTTTAAATGATAAAGCAACCTGCCAGCAGCCGTATCGTTGATTTTGTCGATGAGGCACACGCTCAAAACATTCATTTGCGGATAAAGTGAAAAGTACAGAAGTTTTAAAATTTCTTTGATTGGCTGTTTCTTGGTAGTATGGATATTTGTTTTGGATCAAGTCATAGATTTCCCCCACGGTAGCCTTTTTCTGTGGCGTTGACTCGTTTGTTTCATAAATCAAAAATTTGTATGATTTACGTGGATGGCTGTGAAATGTGGAAGCTCCTGCCATTTCTTCTCTCTTCAAGTGTACAGTGTCTAAGTTGAACGCATAAGGATGTCTGATGATTGTGTGAATAGTTACGTTATCTTTGCGTTTTTTTCCAAGGTTAGAATACAACCGAACATTTATACTCCTAGTTTTTCTCCCACAAGAAATTTGTTACAATAATTGGCTGAGATTCTTTGTTTAAGATACCCTCTTTTCACAGGAATCAAAACTTTACTTTCTGCTTAGGCAATCAAAATGTGAAAAACAAGTTTACTCTTTTAATTACTATAACAATGTGTGTGAAATCATCAACTGTGCTATGATGAACAGATTTCTACATACACCTCTCTCTCTCTCTCTCTCTCTCTTTCTCTCTCTATATATATATATACACACACACACACACACACACACACACACACACACACACACACACACACACACACACACACACACACACACACACACACACACACACACTCTTACAGACTGTGTGTGTATATATATACACACACAGTGTCTGTAAGTGTGTGTGAGTATATATATGTGTATGTATATAATATACAGGTAGGTATATCATACCTTGTGTTGAGCACAGTTTATACTGTGGGCTCTCCATTCATTTTTATTCACACTGATACACATACACACTCTTTCTTCACTTGCTTTCAGTTACCCTTTGACACCTCCAGCCATAAATCTCATCCACACGGGGGAAGGACCAGCACAGATAACATTCCAAGAGACACTGTTTTTAAGTAATCCTTGCTTCATTCATTGTAACATCGCCGGAAGAAGAGATCAGTGTATCTCGAAAGCTCGCACAAATAAAAGCATTTCGTTAGCCACAGAACGGTATCATCTATTTATTTTTTGATTATTGAAGCTCGGCTAACACGGTACTGATACCTCTACATGTATATATATATATATATATATATATATATATATATATATATATATATATATATATATATATATATATATTATATATATATATATATATATAGGTGTATATACTGCTAAATTCAAGGCCTTGATATGTGCAAACAGGCCTTGTTGTAATTATATTCAAAGTTCATTAAAGTTTATAACATTACTGGGTCAGTATGCTTGAGGGCCTAATTGAGTCAGCTGTGTAGAAGTTGTATTTAACAGCAAACAAGGCCTCTTTGCAGCCATTAAGGCCTGTAATGTTAATTGTGATTATATATATATTATATATATAGAGTGCAAAACTAAAGGCATTGATGGGTGTAAGCAGGCCTTGTTGTAATCATATTCAAATTTCAATACAGTTGACTGAATTAGGGGCTCACTCATAGTGATACAATAATTGTAGCAAGTGCCCTAACATTTGTATATCATTAACACAAGGGCTGTTTGCAGACAACACTGGCAGAGAGATATATATAGATATATCTCTATATATCAGTAAATATATATATATACACACACACACACACACACACACACACACACACACACACACACACACACACACACACACACAGATAGACAATGTGTGTGTGTGTATACATATATAGATAGAGATACAGAGAGACTACAGATATATTCATACACACTTACAGATCTGTTATTGTAACCAAAAAGCATACATGATCACGTGCCAACATGATGAATTATGAATGAAGATTAAGGTAAGTAATGTCTTATAGAGACAGACACCAGAATACATAACATGAAAATGTATGCTGTTCTATGGGTACTTACTTAAAGTTGTATGTAAATAATATTAGCATGAAATGACTATCTACATTACAAAAATAACCCAGATACATCTCATACTGAACAAGAGCTAAGTGAATGTCATCTTCCATTAACATGCCAAGTGTGTAATAATGTGTTAACATTAATCAACTGAGGATTAATAGATATTCATATGTTATAAAATATGCCTTCACTCATTCAGTCAATGAGCATTTATAAACATTCATGTGTACAAGGACATACTTGAATGTTTGCAAGCATCTGTACATGATCATACATACACTATGCATGAAAGTGTCTGCAGTAAATCTGTCTAGGGTTCAAGCCAATGTTAAAATCACCTCCCACTACAAAATACCCTTGCTTCACCTCATTAAGGATCTTAAATATGTTTTTGTGAAACCCATGCAGGTTTAAGTTTGGGGCATCCATGTGTTGTTCAATTGACGAATAACCACAGCAAACCTTGCCTGTTATAGCTTTGACTGAGTGGACTTTAAAACTAAGATCTTAATGTACAAGAATTGCAAACCCACATTTCTTAGTGCCTGAAGAGGCTTGGAATATTAATGTTAAATGTGTAATTTACAGTAGATTCTGGTCTTTCTTCAGCAAATGAGTTTCCTGCAGCCTAACAATTTTACCACCCAATCTAGTGGCCTCAGAGTGCGATTTGCACTTCTAGGAAGTAATAAGTCCTCTTACATTTTGGGTAATTATTTTCATCTCCTTTTTTGTATGGGGGCAAATGCTGAGGCAATGAAGGGATTGTGCAACTCATGATCCATAAAACTGCCTTTTCAGAACTTGAATCTGATCAGAGGCTCAAGTAAGAATCTGCAGAAACCGAAACCATACAAATTAAACATACACTGGCGACACACTTTATTGAAGTGTGGCCAGTTCCGCAAGCCGGGAGATTTCCCGGCTTGCCAGTGGCAGCCCCTCGGCGTGCCGCGCGTCACCGATGCGCGGTCACGCGTCATCGGGTGCCTGCGCCCCCTGCACGCGTGTCCAGGGCTCCCCGAGGGAGCCCTGGTGTCCCGCGATGTGGGGGACGGCGGCAGGGGGTTCCGGGGGACCCGGCGGACCCGGAGAGGAGAGGGGGAAGCCGCGATCGGCGGGCCTCTCCTCCGCTGCTTCGGCGCGCGCCCGGCACCCTCCGGCGCGCGCCAGGTAACTGCTGCGGCCGAGAACGGGCAAATGCTCGAATAAACTCGGCCGCAGCAGTAGCAAATTTCTTAGAGATAAGAATGATTATGCTAATAATACACTTATGGACTTGAGTAGACCGAAAGAAGAAAGATTCATTATTGTCCCCTAATAATGCCTTCAACCATAAACCATGTTATGAGAAGCGAAAAGACTTCTATGGCGCTAGGACGAATAAGAGATGAGATCAAACACTTTTTTCCACCAAAAGCGAAATACTTGGAAATCCACTCCGGTTCAAATCCGCTTAGTTGTATACCGTTTTTAAAAACCGCATGCATTACTGGCAAGAAATATATGAATGGAGACAAAAAGGGGAGAAAAATGCCACAATAGTGTATTACCCTTGATAAGTTCACTGTGAGAACCTAGGTTAATTAACCTCAGAGGCCATTGGTGTAATCAAGGATTATTTAAATAATGGAGGATACCATATAGCATAAAAAATCAAATATAAAATAAAACATTAGGTGCATCCATGTGGTGTAGGACAATGCCTTCTCCTCGGTAGGTAAAAATTGGAACCCTACTTACTAGACGTCGCTAGGACATGAAGGGCATGAGACTAGTGTATTGCAGTCACTGCTACGGTGATCCCCGCTTGCTTCTGCAATGTCAGAACCCGTGTTGATGCCGCCGTGCAGCTCTCTCTGCTGTTTTTGCAGAGCCAGGAAACACAGGATTAGCTGTTTTGCCCTGCTCAGCTCCGTATGCCTCTCTGCCTGCTGCCGTTTTTCATACTGCATCATACATTGATGTATATTGATCAAACACACAAATAATAATAATGAATACATAATGAATACATGTAAAAAAAAAATATATATATATATATATATATATATATATATATATATATATATATATATATATATATATATATATAACTTGATTAAATGAAATAATGAAATAAAATAAGGAAAAATAATAAATGATAACTAACTACATCTACACAGTGAATCTGCAACAGATGTGTACCACAAGGTGTGTTAGGTGTTACATTCTACTAACAATATATTCAACCATAAAAAAAAGAATTAGATTTGGCAATGCTTAAAGTGAATGATATCAATAGATCTTCTCTTTTGGAATATAAAAGCAAAACTCAAAGAGAAAATGGAGTGCCGTTTGTTAAGCAATATAACAAAATGGAACCACAGATTAAATACATTCTAAATAAGCACTGGGGAATTCTTAAGAAAGATTCATTTCTTAAAGATATTTTCCCAGAAAGACCTCAAATCTTTTTCAGATAGGCTGCCAACCTTAAAAGTAAATTATCACCAAGCTGTCCTACTGGTAAGGGTTTATTTTTACCAAGAGCAATCTAAAGGGTTATTTTGTCTGTTCCAGATGTACTGCTTGTGAATTTAGTTTTAATAAGAAAACTTTCAGTCCTAATAATACACAAAAAGAATATCAGATAAAATCACATATTAATTGCCACAGCAAGTTTGTTATTTACATGCTTGAATGCCCCTGTTGCATGCAGTATATTGGCAGGACTAGTCGAACAATACAAAGAAGGATATGCGAACATACACTGTATCTATAATATCTAAAGGAGACAAGTGACCCATAGTGTGTCAAATCATTTTCGACTTAAGCACAATATGAATCCAAAAGTGTTAAAATGCTAAGCTATAGAATGTCCTAAGGCATGCTGGAGAGGGGGCGATAAAGTCAATCAAATTTCCAGAAGAGAATCATATTGGATATATGAACTCAAAACTCTCACCCCTTATGGGTTAAATGTCGAAATTGATTATTTTATAATTTCTTAGAGAATAAGATTATTTCTGTATGTCAAAAGTTTGGAGGAGAATTTAAACTAGGATGGAGGGGAAGGAAACAGATAACAAACTAAATAGAATAGAAGAGGAAACAAGGGGTTATGGAGATAGAATGGCGGCAAGTACGAGATTGACAAGCAGTGAGACATCCATAGTACATACAGATAATACTAATAAACTTCCAAAGACTAAACCAAGTTGGCGCAAAAAGGAAGGAGCAGATATGATAATAGAATAGGCTGAAATAAAACTAAAATGCAGGCTTGCTAATGCAAGAAGCCTGACAGATAAAATGGGGGAGCTTGAATTAATAGCTGCAAGGGAGCAGTATGATATCATAGGCATTACTGAAACATGGTGGGATGAAACTCATAACTGGACAGTTAATTTAGAGGGTTATTCCCTTTTTTGGAAGGATCGAGCATAATAAAGAGGAGGTGGAGTATGTTTATATGTTAAACCGGATCTAAAAGTGAAGGTCAAAGTATAAAGAAAATGTTTGTAGGGATATGCTACAAACCACCAAATATCGGTGAAATTGAGGAAGCTAAAATACTTTTTGCAAATGGAGAAAGCATCAAAACTAGGTCATGTTTGCATAATGGCTGATTTTAATTATCCAGACATAGACTGGGGCAATGGGATTAGCATTACAACAAAAGGAAGCAGGTTTTGGGGGTGCTTAAAGACAATAATATGACCCAAAAATTGAGGAACCAACCAGGAGAAGGGCAATATTGGATTTGGTAATATCAAACAATGTAGAAGTAATAACAAATATTCAAGTCCTGGAACATTTGGGTAACAGTGATCATAACATGGTCTCATTTGAAATAAATGATCAAAAAACAGATTACTTGGGTTCAACAAAGACCTTAAACTTTAGAAAAGCAGATTTTAATAAACGGAGGTCTAACCTACAAGTAATACATTGGGACAATGTTTTTGCAGGAAAAATGTAGAAGATAAATAGGCAGTCTTTAAAACTGTGTTAGAAAAGCACACATCAGTGTACAGTATACCCTTGGGTAAAAAGTATAAAAGAAATATGTCAAAACCAATGTGGCTAAATAAACATGAAGGGGAGGAAATGGAAAAGAAGAGGCAGGCGTTTAGATTCTTTAAGTCAGAAGGGACGGAGACACTGAATCAGAATTATAAGGAATGTAACAAAAATTGCAAAAGGGCAATCAAATTAGCAAAAATGGATAATGAAAAAAGGATTGCAATAGAAAGTAAGAACAACCTTTACCGGTTCTTTAAGTACCTTAATAACAAAAAAATGAGAAAAGAAAATATAGGAACCTTTTAGTATGAGATGGGCAGGCAGAGTATTGGAGATTAGGAAAAATCAGACGTATTAAACACATTTTTGCCTCTGTGTTTACCAGGGAAGAATCAATTTCAATAGTAGTGCCGCAGGAGGAAGCCACAACCTCCATATTAATGAACAATTGCCTAACTGAGGAAGAAGTTCATAAGAAGGCTTGAAAAAATGAAAGTGAATAAGGCACCTAGCCCCGATGGTATACATCCAAGAGTTCTCAAGGAGTTAAGTTCAGTAATAGCCAACCCATTACATTTAATATTCCAGGACTCCATTTCCACAGGATCAGTACTACAAGATTGGCGTAAAGCAGATGTGGTGCCTATATTTAAAAAGGGAGCTGCAGACGAGACCACGACAATTCTAGCACGGTTACATTCTGGGTACGTGCTGAGTATGTGCTGGGCTAGTTTAAGGCAAGTTTCAGACATTTCTGCATTGACTAATGACCCATAGGATTAACACAGTAGGGATCCCTGGCAGTCCCATTCAGTTTGAATGGTACTGCCAGGGACCCCTGCTGTTAATGTTATGGGCCATAATCAATGCAGAAATGCTGGGGCTAGTTTAAGGCAAGTTTTAAGGCATGTATCCTGAATGTACCTCGGTGTACCTGGGTCTTTTTGGCGATTGACACTGGTTTGTGCTAGAATAGTCACAGTCTGCTATAGATCACAACCAGGGAATTATACACCTGTAAGCCTGACTTCAATAGTGGGGAAACTACTTGATTGTTTAATACGGGATAATATTCAGGAATACCTAATAGAAAACAAGATCATTAATAATAGTCAGCATGGATTTATGAAGGATAGATCATGCCAAACTAACCTTATTTGTTTCTTTGAAGAGGTAAGTAGGAATCTAGACCAGGGTAATGCAGTTGATGTGGTCTACTTAGATTTTGCAAAGGCTTTTGATATGGTTCCACACAAGAGGTTGGTGTACAAAATAAAGCAAATTGGACTCACTAATAATGTATGCATCTGCATTGAAAACTGGTTGAAGGATAGACAACAGAGGGTTGTCATAAATGGAAATTTTTCAGGTTAGGCTTAAGTCGTGAGTGTAGTACCTCAGGGATTGGTACTGGGACCACTGCTTTTTAACTTGTTCATTAATGACCTTGAGGTTGGCATCGAGAGCAAACTCTCCACCTTTGCTGATGATACTAAATTGTGTAAGGAAGTAGAATTAGAGCAGGATGTAATTTCTCTCCAAAGGAACTTGGAGAGACAGGAAACATAGGCAGGTAAATGGCAGATGAGGTTTAATACAGATAAATGTAAGGTTATGCATTTGGGATGCAAGAATAAACAGACGACTTCAAATTAAATGGGGATAAATTGGGGGAATCCTTGATGGAGAAGTATTTAGGTGTGCGTAGACAGCAGGCTTAGCAATAGTTGCTTTCAAATGAACTATTCATCCCAAGGGCAGTACAAAGGACTTGGGGGCACCCCTTTAGGTTGGAGCAAAGGAGATTTGACCAGCAACAAGGGAAAGGGTTCTTTACAGTAAGGGCAGTTGAAATGTGGAATTTATTACCCATGGAGACTGTGATGGCAGAAACAATAAATTTGTTCAAAAGAAGGTTGGCAATATAATGTGTGGTGCTAAGAACCGTATACAGTCAGGGTAATGATGAAATAATGATGATAATCCTGTATGAGGTCTGGGATGTATCTTGATTGTAGGGAGGGTACTGGGTGTGGTATCCTAGTTGGTAAGCCAGCATAGATGGCACTCAAGTTGTCCAGGAACCCAAGAGCTAATAATCACCCCAATGAATAATACCCTAATCCCTTAGTAGAATGATATAACCATGTAGCAAGCAGGAAACACTCACGAGTCTGCTGCAGCGTCCAAGTTGTTCCCATCAGACCTTCAAGGTGTGCCTCCGTCCATGAAGATAGAATGCAATAGAAGAGAGAAATGGTAGAGCACAACCGTAATTTATCCAAAAAGGAATTAAAAAGAGGAAAGTGCGTTATTCATAAAAGGGTTTAATAGTCATGGAAAAAAGGGGGCAAGGCATTACCCTACCAGGGGTAATGCCTTGCCCCCTTTTTTCCATGACTATTAAACCCTTTTTTGAATAACGCACTTTCCTCTTTTTAATTCCTTTTTGGATAAATTACGGTTGTGCTCTACCATTTCTCCCTTCTATTGCATTCAAAAGAAGGTTGGACATCTTTTTAGAAATGAAAGGTATGCAGTGATATACCAAATAAGTACATGTGAAGAATGTTGATCCAGGGATTAATCCGATTGCCAATTTTTGGAGTCAGGATGGAATTTATTTGTACCCTTATGAGATATAATTGGATGATATAACAATGGTGGTTTGTGCTTGCTTTCCTCTTGATCAATAAGTATAGATATACTGTAGGATAAAGTATCTGTTGTCTAAATTTCGCATAGGTTGAACTTGATCTACTATGTAACTATGTATACAGGTGTAATTTTTTCATGTGATGTACGTCCCACCATCTGTTAGTATATACCATCTATATTTGCACTCACGTTGTGTGTTTATTTATTCATATATATTTAAGTATTTTTTCTTAGCATATATACACATAGTGATGGTTGAATATATTGTTAGTAGAATTTAACACCTAACAAACCTTGCGGTACACATCTATTGCAGACTCACTATGTACATGTAGATAGTTATAATTTAATAAAAAATGCACAAATGCTCACCAGGGATTAGTGGAAGGTAATTTAGTTATAATTTATTATTTTATTATTTTTCAATATTTTATTTTATTTCATTTTATCAAGGTATATATATATATATATATATATATATATATATATATATATATATATATATATATATATTTTTTTTTTTTTTACATGTATTCATTATTATTATATGTGTGTTTGAACAATTTACATCAATGTATGATGCACTGTGAATTGTTTGGAGACTGTGGAACTGTATGTATGCACATTAACTTCAAATATGTGTTTTCAAATCTGATCTTTTAAATAGATATGCATGTGATGGAAAGTGAAAAGTTCACTTTAGTCTAACATCAACATACTACAGTATTAATACTTGCCACAGTCTGGATACAATGTCACACTACCTCCTAAAAAATTATTTACTATCTACAGAATCTTAATTTTCCTTAATAGTATCCATATCTTAGTATTCCTATCCCTTTGAAATTCCAATATAGTAAATGTTAACATAAGTTAATTTTAGAAACAGTTTGAGCCATTTATTTTACATATGTGTTCCTAATTAGAGCTGATTAATTCAAACATACAAGGCTTTACCTATGAACATGTGAACACTAATTAATTGAGCCATGGACCAATCATGGGAGACCACTATCTGTGAACTATCCAAACCAGGTCTGATAAATACCAGTTGAACTTTGAAGAAGTATTGCACCCCTGAAGAAGAGACGTTACAAGTCTTGAAACATGTAGGGTTAACTGGACAGACAGGTCACAGTGTCTAGGTGCAATTCCCCACAGCTGAGAGCATTGAAGCGAGCCGACAGGACAGAAGAAAAATGGCAGCAGGCAGAGAGGCCAATTATTTGCGTATCCGTCAGGTGGCAGAAATGAATGAATTGTAATGTGTACAGTACTGTGCTACTGTGTCAATTTACAGGTGTTTAAAAACCAGATACAAACCAAGTCTACTGTACCACAGTGGTCTATTTTGAATCGACCTTGGTCCTTGGAGACGCTGAAGACGTTATCAAATGTAGGCGTTTTCAAATAAAAACATCTAAAACACAATGATGTGGGCTTTTTTCTACATTCTTATCCCTGCACAAATGCTGACTGTAAAACATACAGAACACCTACAAGCTCATATTGAACCCCCAAAATACCCACAACATATATATAAGCATATAAGTTTCACAGAGGAGTACTACTGCGCATGGCAATATATATATTTAAAACCAGAGACATAGCATAAAACACAAACAAAGCTCAGGGGCTTACAACAATTTGGCCAAAATTTTAAACTAAAAGACCATTTTATTTATTAGTTATTTATACATGTATATATTTAGGCACTGTACCGTATATAAGTTTTTCTGGATGTGCACTGAGCTTTGTCTGTGTTTTATGTTATGTCTCTGGTTTTAAATATATATATTGCCATGCTCAGTAGCACTCCTCTGTGAAACTTATATGCTTATATATACATGTTGTGGGTATTTTTGGGGTTCAATATGAGCTTGTAGGTGTTCTGTATGTTTTATAGTTCTTGTTCAGCTAGTCTTGGCTGATTGGAGGGTGGCAACCTCCTATCTAATTGAAGCTCACTCCCTCCCACATTTAAATGGTTAAAAGCTCACTCCATGGCATCTCCCACTATCAGGGGAACTTGCCTGCATGCAGTGTGATTGTGACAAATCTATTACAGAGTGCTTTTCCTGGTAATGTACAGGTTAATAAAAGCTTCAATCAGACTTAGAACTTTTGCAATTAATATTGACAGATTATAAATCATTCTTCCTGGCAATGCACAGGTTATTAAGAATCTATATTAGTGTTAGGGACCCTTGAAACATGGTCTGCCGTGCAGTTGGCTCAAGGGCTTACAACAATTTGGCCAAAATGTTAAACTAAAAGACCATTTTATTTATTAGTTATTTATACATGTATATTTAGGCACTGTACCGTATATAAGTTTTTCTGGATGTGCACTGAGCTTTGTCTGTGTTTTATGTTATGTCTCTGGTTTTAAATATACAATTGCTGACTGGACTGGACACCATGTGTACACCATACATGTATAAAAAAAAAACTTACTGTAGTTATGCATTTTTAATATGTTCTGCAATTAATGATGCAACAGATAAGATGGCGACTTTATCAGAAATATTTGAATATTTCATTACGAACTATGATTTTTTTACAAATTTTCACCTGATGTTCGTGGGTGGAAGCGTTCGATAAGGCAAACCTTAACTAATGATCATTGCTTTTTTCGCATTGCCCCTCCCCTCAGAGATAGAAGAGGGAATTGATGTGTGATCCCAGATTTTTACAGTATGTTTAATCATGGCAACTGCAGAAGGAGAAAGGTCGGGTTTAATCCATATAAGATTCGTCTATCCCAATCCCGCAATGTGCCAGCGCCGGCACCAGCACCAGTTTACAATAACGGTCTGACCGTCAGTGAAAACTTGGTGAACATCATTCCCAATTCTTGCTACCTGGCCCTGCCAGATTACCCGCAAAATTTCCAGCCTGATTTCCAACCCGATTACCTATACCAGTATGCTTACCAATATGATTAAAAGCTTCAGCAGCTGTCAACTACAGGTGTTGCAGGCCAGCTGGCACCTGTCAACTATAATTCAGACAACAGGAGTGACAGTGGCTCATCTCCACCTGTTTGGCAAAGTTTATTATGAAGGTAAATATAAGGTACTACAGTATACTGTACTGTATTACACTATACAATACAGAATTAAGTTTAAAGCTGCAGTTCAAGCTGCCATTTTCTTTTTAAATAATCTTTATTTATTTTTTAAACAATATGTGCATTAATACAATATGCACACAGACAAGTGATTACTGTAACTACAGTAAGCTGCAGATCGGTCAGTTCTCCTGTAATCAAACGCTGTGCTCAGGGTTATTTAATTCAATTCTTGCACAGCATTTTTTTAAATGTAGTCCTGCAATATGATTGACTGAGCAGTAACTACAGTAGATAAAATTGGTGGACAGCTAGGGAGAGTGCGGGGTTCAAGAGCCAGAGCCTATCAGAAGGGGATGGGGGATGTCACTTTAGAAATGCTTTCTACAGTACATTAGAAACATAAAAAATGTCTTGAAAACATTTTTTATTTTTATTAAATGCTGCAAGTATTTTCTCATAGTACAGAACTGATTTATTTAAAAAAAACACATGTAGGATATTGCTTGAACTGCTGCTTTAATTCCCAATGACACTATAGTAGTGTACAGTATGCTTGCCATACAGTACCAATGCTTGTACTCATGCACACTACAGCGCGACATGACGCATGCGCAATACCGGAAATAATAGCATAATTTTTTTATTCTCAGAAAATAAACTTTGACATCAAGTGGCAAAAGATAAGGAGGAAGGTCGATGGAACTCTAATATCGCTTTTTTAAAATGTTGATTGTGCATTGTGAATCTGAATTAAAAATCCGAGGAATTTTTTTTAAAGTGACAATGTCATTTTTATTGGGAGAATAATTGTGAGCTTTATACAAAACCTTGTACAGTATGATGCTATGTTTTCATATGCAATACATTTTTACATTGTTATCTTCACTACTGTTTTATTTTATCAATGACGTTGCATTTTGCAGTATAATTACAGTAGACTTGCATGTGTTATAAATTCTGCTAAGAAATCACAAAAATAAAAATGTATATCTTTTATTCTATATTATTTATTATTCAATACTTTCAACTTTTGCTAGGCTTGCTCTACTTTTCATACAGTACTGTTTCTGTGGGTGGTCTCTGTGAGTGTTGACTCTTTATTACATTTTAAAACAGATCCAAGGATTGAAGGACACACACACTCATTAGATAAAGATGGACTAATTTAGTTGCAAAAGGCATTCGAGTCATTGTCCTTTATTCCCCCGGGCCATGGGAGCTTCCTTAAAAAACAAAGACACATTAACTTTGAGCCTTGGGTTCTTGGCTGAGTAATTATTTTGTCTGGTTTGACACGCATGCGCATCACAGCATTAGAGTACTGTAGTTGCACCTCCCCCCCTTCTCTCTGCTCCCTCTGTGCAGATCTTACAGACTGGTAGCGGTTCGGTAGGATTAACACAGCTGGAGTCCCATTCAGAAGAAGGGCCCACCACTGCATTAATCCTTATGGGGAATTCCCACCGTGCTGGGCCGTTATGCGCTTGGCCGTGATCATAGCTGCAATTGGGTCACAGGCAACCCGCTCCAAGTGACTTGCAGGGTGAAGATGAATCGTGCTACATCTGTAGGTCACTGGTGTAGGAAAGATGAGAACTCAAATATCTTGAGAACACACCTCTTGAATTCTAACTTTAATAAATTCTTGCTAAGCGTTATGTACCTTTTCTCCACTGAAGCAACATGAGCCCACCCCTGTTGTAAATCAGCTCGGGCTGACATGTATGACTTAAGCAAAAAAAAAACTCCTCAAAAAAGACGTTTAAAAGCTGACTGAATATATAAAAGCCCTCATAACGTTATTACTATACTGTACTACCTAGACAGACGTGAGTCATATCAATAGATTCAGGCCAATTTGATGAATGTAACTAGACTTGCCCCTAAATTTGAGCGACAAATGGACAGCTGTCCATTGCCATCTCCTAAACATGAAGGGTTTGGCATAATTTGATTTGTTTAATTGCAACCTTTACAAATATCTACCCCGTATAGTTCAGAATAGGTGTCAGGTCCGGGATATCTGCATATTTCATATTTTGGAATGGTACTTAGTCACGCCCCTTAGCGCTCTGTAGAACCCTTCCAGGAATGCTTTGAAAGTACCTTTAAAAGTGTCATTTTTACTTGAGTGTAAGAAGAGACATAATTTAATCCCATCTCTGACAAAACAAATGTCCTTATCTCTAGATTCAGTCCAATACAACACAGGCAATTTCCATAGCTCTGGACTACAGGACTTGTACAGCACAGCTGAATTCAATCATAACCTCTTCAGCCTACATCTTACATCTGACAAAAAGCGGCAGCCGAAGGGTGTCAGGCATTTGCTATCATTTGCTGATATTACATATGCTCTGTTACAATCCAAAACAGACCAACCTTCTCATCCCCCTGTACCCTACATTTCCACTTACCCTTCCTTATAGATTGTAGGCTCCTTAAGGCAGGACCATTCTTGCCTAATGCAACAGTATATGTTAATATTTGTAATTCTATTGTATTTCATCTTCCAACTCTATTGTACTGGACGCGTTATAAATAAATGATAATAATAATAATAATACTGTGACCAATTTCCCTGATTGTGTACACCAAGATCTTGTGTGGCACTGTATCAAAAGACTTTGCAAAATCTAAGTAGATCCCATCAACTGCATTACCCTGGTCTAAATTGCTACTCACCTCTGCAAAGAAACTAATAAGGTTAGTTTGGCCATGAGCTATCCTTAATCAATCCATGCTTACTATAACTAATAATTTTGTTATTCATTAGATAACATGGAGTGTTAGGTTGAAGGTAAGGTGGATGATTCTTGTTTCTGGTTGTAACCACTACCAGCTTCACATTGCAAAACCAGTAAATCATCCACACACTGATGAGACCCAAATGATCAAAACTGCTGTCTGTAAGTAGGTTAATTGGCAATATACTTTTTTTTAACCCAGGCTATGCTGCAAAGCTGTGTAATGCAGCAGGCATATTGTTATTGGGATCCATGTTAAAATGAATATGATGCAAAAAGTAACAGACTGTTAGTTCTCATTTTAACGTCATTACCCAGAATCTCTTGCTGCAGTGGAAGCATTGTATTCTAAGGGATAATGGGAAAGGTAGGTTTGTGGATATGTCTGAGACATGAATGTGCTCACGTGTTATTTTTATTTGTTAGCCTTTAGGTATTCCTCAATTAAACCTTCAAGTAGCTTCCTCATTATTGATGTCAGGATTACAGGTCTGTAATTCCCTGGTTGTGATGTAGCTCCCTTTTTAAATATTGGCACCACATCTGCTTTACGCCAATCTTGTGGTCCTAAGCATGTGGATATGGAGTCATTGAATATTAAATATAAGGTTAGACTATTACCGAACTTAGCTACTTAAGAACCCTTAGGTGCATGCCATCGGGCCAGGTGCTTTATTTACCTTCATTTTATCAAGCCGCCTATGTACTTCTTCCTCAGTTAAACACTGATTGTTAATATAGAATGTGGGGCTTCCTCCTGTTGCAATATTTTTGCAATTTACACCTCCATGTTAAATACAGAGGCCAATCAATTATTTAATACTGGACCTCCACCTTTTCCTTATCTGCAATCATTTCCCTGCCCATTTCAAACTAAAAGGGTCATATATTCTTTTTTTGCTATTAAATGTACTTGAAGAAATTTGTACGGTTAATGTAACTGACTTAGTTAATATTTGGCCAATTTTTGACTCTGTTCTACAACAGTAGTTTGATCAATTTGGTTAATGCTTTAAATTATAATTTAGCTGTAAAGAAAATGTTTTGCTATGTTTAAAATTAGGTTTTAATTTCTTATAAAGACCTTCATAAAACTGCCCTGACCATAAAAAGTTTGCTTTTAGTACGTATATAATGTATAACATTTAACCAAAATGATAAAACTCTGAAATTAAGTGTTTAATACAGAATGTCCTGCATACAATGGCTGATACGGTTATTCATTATGTCTAGCAAAATAGTATGTTTTATAGGGTTTTATGTTTATAAAATATATTATAAAATTATTTATGTTTTATAAAATACTTTACATATTTACTTTAGTTATTTTCAGAAGGTAAAAAATTCCTTCAAATAGAACAGACTATTTGACCAAATGTTCAAGGGATCTGTTAACAAAACACATAGAAACAATAATTATTTATGAACATTGTCGCAATAATAAAAAAGTCCAAAAACTTGGTGTCTCTTTTCATGCAAACAAACAATTATATTTATGAAGAAATCGCACACATTTTATCTCACAATACATATTTATATTATATGTACTAAAGTTTACATGATGGTGATGACCAGTCGTTTCATAGAAATGAACATATTTGTATCATACAAAGTGCTCAATGCTTGGTCTTTCAATTCGACTATACTAATATATGGACACTATCAATCTCTGTAGCATAGCTCAGTTTTCAGGTAAGAATGCGCACTTGTTCTCATGAAGATAAATATTATCTCTGGAAATAGCATTGCTCCTTAGACAGCTGTCATTTCAATGACTTTGCCAGGAGATTCTGGCAATTGTAGTGCCCTTGACTGAAAGTGATCATATTAACACATTAAACTAGTTTATTCCTACCATTTTCTCTAGGAAACCCCACTAGAGACTGATATTTCTTAAAATATATACCCTGTACATGTTTAATTATGTATCCATGCATTCTGCAAACATATTCTATTGAAATGTACAGTACAGACCAAATGTATATATTAAATAACACACATTTTCTTCCCATACTGTATATATCCCTGCTCTGCTCCAAAATATTATGCATTTATCCTTGGTAAATATGCTGTAGGGGTGCAAAAGGGATTATATTAATTATGACCGCTGAGAAACACAAGTATCCACATTGTATCTGCCCTCTGAAGAATAGTGAAAAAAAGGGTTGAGTGTTTACAGCGCTAATGCTAAAATGTATTAAGTATCTTATTAACTACAGTGATTACAAAAAACCTATACTATAAAGGTGAGGCTGCCTAGGCAAATAATGACCAACACAAATCAACAAATACCTTACAAATAAATACAAACAGCCAGCGCCTCCAAAAAGGATATGATAACTTAGTGAATATATTCTGACCAAGTATAAAGTCCAATCACGGATACCAAACAGTCCTGAGGGGGAATCTGGAATAACCAATCAGTCCTGAGGGTGAAGCTGGAATGAAGTCTCACAGTAAAGAGAAACAAACATGAACGACAAAAAAAAACAAAGAAAAAAATCATAGTGTAACCAGTAAATTCAGACACATATAAAGACTAACTAAAAGGTAATTTCAATTTAATAAAATAATGCAAATGAATGATAAAGACAAAACAATTGTCCAATAGGCTGGGGACATAAGTAGAACCCAATCATCCGGTAGGAGTAAAATTGGAATCCTACTTACAGCAATGCTGAAAATAATGCGCCCGTAGAGCAAGTAGCCTTCCTCCCCAAAGGGGGAGATGATAGCAGGAGACACCACGTTGATCCTCCGGAGCTCTGCGCTGCTGGGACAGCCACCGCCGCTGCTGCGCTCACAGACCCGCTGGTCGTGCGGTATGGGGATGATGTCACTAAACAGCGCTGATGCGCAAAAGAGTCCTGGACGCCAGTGATACTCTCAGCACTCAGGAGATAGAAGTCAGAGAGGCTCACAGCTCTATGGAGGGGGGATGATTGATAGTTCTCAAGCCTCAAAGCAGGTGGCCCTTCAGGTCAGTCTCTGGGACTGGATGGGTGTTTGTTGAGGGGCCAGCCTCTGGTAGTTTCCACCCTGCGTTTGCTGCACCCTGGAACTGTTCCCTTGGTGTCGAAATCAGCACACCGTCATCCTGTGTGCTTGAGTCTCTTTGAGGCTTGAGGACTATCAATCACCCCCCCCCCCCTATAGAGCTGTGAGCCACTCCGACTTCTATCCCCTGAGTGCTGAGAGTATCACTGGTGTCCAGGACTCTTTTGCGCATCAGCGCTGTTTAGTGACGTCATCCCCATACCGTGTGATCAGCGGGTCTGTGAGCGCCGCGGCGGCGGTGGCTGTCCCAGCAGAGCAGAGCTCCAGAGGATCAACGTGGTGTCTCCTGCCATCATCTCCCCCTTTGGGGAGGAAGGCTACTTGCTCTACGGGCGCATTATTTTCAGCATTGCTGTAAGTAGGATTCCAATTTTACTCCTACCGGATGATTGGGTTCTACTTATGTCCCCAGCCTATTGGACAATTGTTTTGTCTTTATCATTCATTTGCATTATTTTATTAAATTGCAATTACCTTTTAGTTAGTCTTTATATGTGTCTGAATTTACTGGTTACACTATGATTTTTTTCTTTGTTTTTTCTGTCGTTTATGTTTGGTTGTCTTTACGGTGAGACTTCATTCCAGCTTCCCCCTCTGGACTGTTTGGTATCCATGATTGGACTTTATACTTTGTCAGAATATATTCACCAAGTTATCATATCCTTTTTGGAGGTGCCGGCTGTTTGTATTTATTTGCCCTCTGAAGAATACTTCCCAAATACAGTATGAATATAATTGAACTTTGAATGGCAAATGTTAAAAAGTGTAATAAAAACAAAAGACAAGCAAACCCGTGTATTAAAAAATTATTTGAGCGTGATCTATAGGAATGTACGGTAGTCTAAAATGAAAAAAGATGACCACATCAGTGGGCTTTGTATATATTGAAACTTGAAAAAAGTAAAGAAAAACAAACCTGTTCTTATAAATAAATTGCTTTAAAAATATGGTTAAAATATGAATTATTAGGAGGCTTCTGGTGACGTCATGCGACATGGAGGTGTAATCTGGGAGCTCTGCGGACTCTCCTGACTAATAGCAATAATAAGAACCCTTCCACCCAAAAATCTAGGCTAAACTACAGCTCCTCGGCTGGGGTAATACCCCAGGAATGTCCGGGCAGCAGAGAAGACCCGTTGCACAAGCGGTATCAAAGTATTTCTCTCCGCAACAAAAAAGCCCCGAGTCCCAGCTGGAAAAGCAAGATGGCGGCGGCGCATGTGGAGATCAGGCCGAGCAGAGCAAAACGGCCGGCCCCAAGGGAACCCCCGTCCCTGAAGAACCTCTCACAAGAGCGTACATGGAGGAGCTAATGGTGACCATGCACGCAAAGTTATATACCTCCCTGCAAACAGACATAAAATCGGCGGTCCACAACCTAACGCAAGAAATTAACGGCCTGACAGAAAAAAACACCACCCTGGAAAATAAAATGGAGGAGTCCCTCCTACGCCACACCGGAGCAGAGGAGGACATCTTCAGATTAAAAGAAGAACTGCACCGGATCAAAGACGGATTGGAGGACCAGGAGAACCGGGATAGGAGACAAAACCTACGCATTAGAAATATCCCTGAAACGGTTCTGCCTGGCCTCCTCCACCCGTATGTGACTGAGCTATTCAAAACAATCTGCGACTAACTAGACGACAGGGACCTGGAAATAGATCGGGCCCACAGGGCTCTGGAGCCAAGATCTGAAGACCCTAACAGACGACGGGATGTCATCGTGCGCCTGCACAGCTATACCGCCAAGGAAAACATACTAGTAGCGTGCAGAGGTAAGGGCTCACTAACCTTCCAGGAGGAACAGCTACAAATCTTCAGTGATTTGTCTAGGACGACCGTGATCCGCAGAAAATAAATGAAACCCCTGACTACCTTCCTACGCGAGAATGATATCAGGTACCGTTGGGGGTTTCCGTTCAAACTCACTGCAAACCACAATGTCAAGTATCTAACAATCCGGTTCCCAAAGGACATGGACCCCTCCGTGCGAGCTCTGGGTGTGACCCCCCCAGCCTCATGGACTGCTGAAAACCAGCAGGGCTCCACACAGCAAGAAGGAGCAGAAGATAATGTTACCGAGCAAGAAAGAAGAGGGGCCTCAGCACACCCGACAACAAGCAAGTGCTGAGGAAACACCTAATCTACTTGTAACTTACCCTGCTAAGCTGATCGCCATCCACCGCAGACATCGCTGAACCTATGGGAGTGCAGACACGGAAACCTGGAAAGAAACCCACCATGGGATCAGGGAAGAACCGAGCCTGAAGGAACCCCATATGGAGAAGCGATCCAGCAGCTGAGGCAGACCCCCAAGGAGGGAGAGCACGTCTTGTTTGTTGCTCACAAGTTGTTTTAACGGCCTATGGTTACCGGGCTGCAGTTTTGTTGATAGAGAGGCCCTCATGGCTGGAGAAGCCTGGGCTTTGCTTGGCGGGGGGATTCGGGGGGGAGTGGCTGATGCGAAGCAGAAAACATCTTAACTGTGAGTACATTCTCCTCTCCCCCTGCCCCCTCCACCTGATTGTGCCTAGAGCCATTTCGGGGCAAGAGAGAGCTGAAGCCCAGACTTAGAAACTGTGCACCCCCGCCAGCTCCCGGAGCGGGCATGATCACCAGAGAGAGATTGACCCTTATGGCCCCACAACGGGCCCAGCGGCATAAAGATCTGTTCCTACATTGAGCTGATGGACAATTACACCTCACATCCCGCTGCCCCCACTCCCCTCACACCCACTCTCCCCCCCCCACCCCTCACACCCACTCCCCCCCACACCTGATACCCACTCCCCCCCCACACCTCATATCCCCCCTCACACCCCCCTTCACCCACCCACCTACCCACTTAACCACCCCCCCGCCCCACCTACCTTCCGCCTTGCCCCCCTACCCCTCAGCGTTCAAGGCTGCGAGGCTCCGCGTCCCATATGCACACATGCGGGACATAAGTCCCAAACCAACTGACTATTGTAGCACGCAACGTACCTGGACTCTGTGAAGCACCGCCATAATGCTATTATGATGCAATGTTTTCGGTAGCATAGCAAGTAGATCACAACATGAAGAAGCTAGCACTCCCTCCCAACAACCTCCCCCCTCCTCCCTATCCCCATCCACCCCCCACCCACCCCTACCTAAAGCCCCGCAACTGGGTTCCAAACATACACACTAGAGATATAAGCTCTATGCAATAGTTCCGTCGATCATAACACCATGCAATGTATGTGGATTCTATGTTATAGTGCCGCATACTGACCGGTTGTAAGGCCCTCTGAGAAATGTCAATATAGCCACACTGAGCCTACCATTTTCCTTTGGACGCGAGGTAGAGGCCTCCAAAATCTTTGAATGCCTCTTCACACGGGACGAACCAAAGACCCTAGAAGTTTTAATATGTCAGAGTAAAAGCGCAAAGTTCCAGCACTCAGTATGAAACAATGCATGGGATTGAAATCACTCCCCCACTCTGCTCCCCACCCCCCTCCTTCCCCCCCACCTCCCCCTCACCCCTTCCCCCCCCTCTTCCGCCATCTTCCCCCCCTCCCCCCCCTCACCACCCCTTCCCTCCCCTTCCCCCCTCCCCTCCCCCCTCCGTATATATACCCTGAGAAACCCTGTGGCACTGTAAACCTTGAGCGACTGATCACAATACTAAATCGTTACTACTGTTAGAGAGCATATAAGATCATGGAACGCGTAACATGATAACATGTAACATGTCGGAATAGAATACAAAATGTTTTACTGTTCTATATGTCGAGAAGGGTTACTGGTTGTTGAACCCACAAATATCTTGAAGCACCACCCAAGCATAATACCATGCAATGTATGTGGATCATATGTTATAGCGCTGCATATTATCCGATTGTAAAGCCCTCTGAGAAATGTCAATGTAGCCATGCTGGGCCTACCAATTGCCTTGAACCTAAGACCCTAGAAGTTTCAGTATGTCAGAGTAAAAGCGCAAAGTGTCAGCATTCAGTATGAAACTATGCATGGGATTGAAATCACTCCCCCACTCTGTTCTACACCCCCCTCCTCCCCCCCTCACCTTCCCCCCTCCCCCCTCCCCTCCTCCCCCCTCACCTTCCCCCCTCCCCTCCTCCCCTCCTCCCTCTCCCCCTCCCTAACCTCCTCCCTTCCCCTCCTCCCCCCTACTCCCCCTCCCCTCCCCCCCCTCTCCTTCCCCTCACCCCTTCCCCCCCTCCCCTCCCCTTCCCCCCTCCGTATATGAACCCTGAGAAACCCTGTGGCACTGTACTGTAAATCTTGAACTACTAATAGTACAATCACAATACTAAATTGTTACTACTGTTAGAGAGCATATAAGATCATGGAACGCATAACATGCAACATGTCGGAATAGAATCCAAAATGTTTTATTGTTCTATATGTTGAGAAGGGTTGCTGGTTGTGGAACCCACAAATATCCTGGAGCACCACCCACGACAGATATGTATCAGAATGTAATGGGATGTAATGCACCTTCCCCACCTTCCCCCCCATCTCCCCCCTCCCCCCCATCCATTCATAACGTAACAGATACCTATTTACTATGTCCCCCTCCCCCCCGAGAAACAATACTATACTCCCCTCCACTTACCTAAGGAAGGATATAATCTATAAAGTTCTTTAGAGTCCACGAACCCCCCCCCTTTGTTGCACCACCGTCCAGGAACCAACGATTCCACCCTTTGGGCCTTAAGCCCAAATGCCGGCCAGTATAGCTGGTAAAGACCACGAGAGACCACTATTGGGTCTCCTTTCACACTACCCCCACCAGTTGGTCCTGTCCCGACTGGTTCCCCTGCACCCCCCCTCCCCCCCTGCCCCCCCTGCCCCTTGGAGCACTAACTCAGATCCCTTAAATAAGAAGTACCTTCCCCCCGCAAAGAACATGACCCCACATAGGGCCCAATACACTCTCCCTAGTGGGAAGGGAGTCAAACCTAGATGAACCAAACAATCCCATTCCAATGGCTAGCCAAACCCCAATAAACCTAATATCACTAAACGTGAAAGGCCTAAACACCAACAAGAAAAGAAGATTAGCTCTCCAAGAGATAAAAAGGTCCAAAGGTGACAGTATATTTCTCCAAGAGACACACTTTACATCGCAGGAGCTGCCCAAATTATTCAGTAAGGGCTTCCCCACGGGTTATTTTTCATCGTTTAACAGTAAAAAGAGAGGCGTTGCAGTTTTAATCCGTCAGGGAACACCATCCAATCATATCAAAACAACCACAGACCCAGATGGTAGATTTCTGATGGTATACGGCTCGCTAGCTGGTTCACGAAAAGCCTTGATTAACATATACACACCCAATGACAATCAGACAGAATTCCTAGGAGCACTAATGAACAAGATTGACCCAAGCTACCTGTCCTCAATGGTAGTGGGAGGAGACTTTAATATGGCCCTAAACCCCCTAGGAGATAAATCAACCCTACTAAACCGAACCCACGCAAAAGCCTCTCAAAGACTGGGGAAGAAGTTTAAAGAAATCATGGAGGAATACTCCTTGCTAGACATATGGAGAACACAGCATCGGGGCCAGAGAGATTATACTTTTTTCTCTTCACCTCACCAGACGTACTCACGCATAGATTACTTTTTCACAACCAAAACAATCTTAGAAGCCTCAACATCCTCAAATATAGGTCCGATTACGTGATTGGATCACGCCCCAATAACAGTGAACCTCTCAACGCCTTTCGTTAAATCCATATCTTTTAATTGGAAACTTAATGACTCGTTATTGAATTACCCCGAGATCAAAAAAGACATAAAAAGAGCAATCAAAGAATACTTCACCCATAATACTGAGTCGGTCTCCTCCCCGGCAGAACTGTGCTGACAGACTTCTGGCCAGTAAATTAAGAGGCGTACAGAAGAGATCGCAAATCACAGCCATCAAGAGTAGGTCTGGTGAGACTATATATAATGATTAAAAAATCACAGAGGAGTTTACGGCATATTATAACGAACTCTATAACCTAAAAACCCAGGGAGATAAATCACCTGATACAAATTCTAGAACAATTAATGATTACCTCTCTAAGTGTCAACTTCCTAAGCTTACAGAAGAAGAAAACGAAATACTGAACGCAAAAATAACTCAAAAGGAGTTGACAGACGCAGTAAAAGCATCTAAGATCTCTAAAGCTCCTGGCCCAGACGGCTTCTCCAATGCCTATTACAAACGATTCCTCCCGATTCTATCAACCCACCTCCTGACATTATTCAACTCCTTTATGGACGGTTCCCCAATCCCGCCTTCCATGTTTAACGCCAATTTAGCTATAATACATAAGGATGGCAGGGCCCCACTACAGTGTGTTAGCTACCGCCCTATCTCACAATTGAGTAACGATCTGAAACTGTATAGCAAGATCCTCGCCAATCGACTGAACCCAATTGTACCCCGACTGATAAATATCGACCAGGTAGGATTCATCAAAAACCGTCAAGCTGCCGATAATACACGCAAAATCATAGCTATAATTGACCAGGCCCGCATCACAGACTCCAAAGCAGTCGTATTAAGCCTCGATGCAGAGAAGGCGTTTGACAGAATTGATTGGCAATTTCTGGATCACACAATGCTGAGATTTGGCTTTAACAGCACATTCCTAGAAGGAGTCAGAGCACTTTACATTAGCCCCTCAGCGATGGTCAAACTGCCAGGAGGCCCGGCAAAGGCATCCGAGATAAAGAACGGCACAAGACAGGGGTGCCCTCTGTCCCCTCTTCTTTTCACACTGACAATAGAACCATTGACGGCAAGAATACGGGACAATGTCGACATCCAAGGCATATTAATTGGCAATACCAACTATAACATTTCCCTGTTCGCTGATGACGTTATTCTCCCACTATCTCGCCCCCATCTCTCCCTCCCCAACCTACAAAAAGAGTTATCCGACTTCGGCAAGATCTCGGGTTACAAAATTCATAGCGATAAATCAGTGGCCTTGAATCTGAATCTGTCAGAATCAGAGATACAATTACTAAAGCTAAATTTCAACTACCGATGGAGCCCTTCATACATAAAATATTTGGGAGTCAATGTATCAAAGGACTACCGTTCCCTATATCAATGTAACTATCCACCTCTCTTTGACAAAATCAGAAGGGATTTGGATAAGTGGGAAGAATATCAAATTTCCATGGATCGGAAGAATGATCTCAGTTAAAATGATTGTACTCCCGAGATTATTATATTTTTTCCAGACATTTCCGATCCGGGTCCCGGGGTCGGAATTGAAAGATATTAAAAACAGAATATTCAAATTCATTTGGCAAGGAAAAAGACCCAGGGTGGCAAGATCGGTTCTAACAACGCCAAGGAGTAAGGGACGTATGGGGGTGCCAGATATCTCAAGGTATTATCGAGCAGCGCAATTGAAACAAGTGGTTGAGTGGAACTCGGATCCAGACCAGCTATGCTGGCTAAAAATCGAGTCTCACTATGCTAAAACGCCATCCCTGCAAGCGAGTCTGTGGGCAACGGACAGAAACAACAAGGGGGTCAGCAAATTCAAACTAGGAGCTATGGACCATACATGGAACATATGGAAAAAGTCCAAAATTAAATTTGCACTTTCAACTCCTGGCTCACAACTCACTCCACTATACAACAATCCTGAGTTCCCTCCAGGGTGTGACACCAGGCAATTTGAGCGATATCTGAATAGAGGAATTAGGATGACTCATGACCTACTAAGCGACGGGAAGCTCCTGAGCTTCCAAGAGCTACGAAATAAATTTAAAGCCCCTGACCTAGACACGTTCAAATTCCTCCAAATTCGACATTTCATACAAAAATTGGCCCCACATTAGAATTCCCACCGCTCACACAATTCGAAAAACTATGCCAGGACAACAAGCATCAAAAAGGTCTCATATCACAAATCTATGCAGTTTTAGAAAAGCAAGCAAGCCCCACGAAACATGATTATATGCTCAAATGGGCAGCGGAACTAAATACGGAAATAGACAGCGAGGACTGGGAAGACATATGGGAGGCGGCATCAGGAACATCCGTTTGCACTAGTATTAAAGAAAACATATACAAGATAATGTTCCACTGGTACCTCACGCCAGTAAGATTGAAGCAAATCTATCCTCTGGCCTCTGATCTATGCTGGAGATGCTCTGGACACAGAGGAGACATGGCCCATATTTGGTGGCTATGTCCAGAAATTCAGGAATATTGGCTCACAATTCAAAATCTAATAAAAGAGGTCACAGACCTTACAATCCCTCTTGATCCACTGACCTAGATACTGGGCAGGCCGATAGATGAGATTGACCGTCCAGTATGGAAATTAATCTCCTTCATCCTAACCGCAGCCAGATGCTCAGTGGCGCTCTCTTGGAAGAAAATCTCCCCTCCCACGATACAAATGGTTAAGAAGAGGGTAAGCAATGTTATGCTAATGGAAAAGCTGACAGCATTCCTCAATCACTCAACAGAGCGGTTGTATAACATATGGGAACCATGGCTGACCCATTAAAAATAGCCACTACACCCCCCCCCCCCCCTCCAATACCGGTAATTAGGAAGGGCAACGAGAAAGGTGCTCCCGGGGAGTGGGGAATACCCCAGGACCCTTCCCCCTCCCTTTCTTTCCGCCCCTCCCCCCCGATCTCTCCACTCTTTCTTCGCTTTTTCAGGAGTCTAGTCACTGGGACCACTGAAGGGCCCGAGTGGGCAACCACACACTCGGGTGGATATTCAGTGCCCCCTCCCCTCTGTCAATCCACCCTGTTAAAAAAAAAAGAAAGAAAAATACTTATTATGGCAGTACATCGAGGGAATGGATCTCCAATATACCTGTAATATGATGTATCAACGCCTAATAAAAAATGTTTGGGAAAAAAACAAAAAAAAAGTATGAATTATTAGTAAACATTTATTAATTTTTATAATTCATAAAATGTTTGTGTATTTCATGGATTTGCAACCCAAAATACAAATATTAGCAACTTTTTTAATAGTAAGAAAAATGAAGAGCTGCATACAGCACACAGTGAAAATATATTGATAAATTGTGCAATTTTATTTAACACATGGGAGGAATCACTGATATAGACTTTGAGTAGGTTGTCTGCAACTTCTCCATGTTAGCATGCAATCTTAAATTAACAAATAATGTCAAACTTTACCATATACCTTTTGTAGAAATACATTTTATTTAATTTACTTTCTCACCTGGACTACGGTAAGCAGCTACTTGTTGGTCTAAAGTATCCACTTCTGACTGTTTCTCTTTCTAGTCCATCCTAAATGATGATACCATTCCCATTTACTTCACTTTGCTTCACTGTTCAAATTCCTATACTAACTACCCCTACCAAAAAGAATCAAATCCAAAGTTCTGCTTCTCACCTACAAATCTCTCCATGATACCTCCGCTCTCTACATTTCCAATCTAATCCGCAAGTACTCTCCCACATGCAGGCAGCGCTCTGCTCATGACCTACAGCACAATTCTTCTCTCATTACTTCCTCATTTTCGCATTCAAAACGTCTCCACCGTTGCACCCTAATTATGGAACTCATCAGAGACAATAAGACTCTTCAGTACCATTCACACTTTCTAAAGTTCCATCAAAACCTATCTATTTAAAGAGGTCTACCCAGCAACTTCTGATGAGCTAATACCATGTCGAGGGGCCTTATCCCCCTCTTGTCCTTTTGTCATCACTCTCCAATTCAACTTAGATTGTAATCTTTTCAGAGCATGGACGTCATTACCTATTGGTTCATTACGTTTAATTTGTATGTATTATAGCGCGACCTTTTATAACGCGAATTCTGTTATAACGCGGTTTTCACGTGACTCCCGTTTTTTTTAAATTATTATTTTTTTTAAATGTAATTTTTTTTTTTTGGGGTGGTCGGGCAAATTTGGGACAAAACATCCCCCCCCTGCTCACAGCCCCCCCTTGCTCAAAGTACACCCTGCTCACACAGTACCCCCCTGCTTACAGTACCCCCCCCTCTCTCACAGTATCCCCCTCCCTGCTCACAGTACCCTCCTGCTAAAAATATCCCACCTGCTCAAACAGTAACCCCCTCCCTACTCACAGTAACCCCCTTCTCAAACACGGTGTTCACACGGTGTTCTGTTGGCGCTCTGTGTACTCGTTGCACTCGGTGCGGCTTGTGAGATGTGGGCTGCCTGTTCCCCCTGCTCCTTTGCAGTTCCGTTCCAGCGGGGTCATGTGACGTCACGGCACATGGCTCATGTAAACAAAGCAGGGACGCCACGGTCTCTTCTTTGAAAGCCGATCCCATGCACATGCGCAGTGCGATCGTAACACAGCAGTGATATGCTGGGCATTCCTAACACTAACAGAGACGGGGAGCAGAGCTGCCAGATGCCAGGTAAGAGCTGTGTGTGGTTGCCGCTGCCCCACCGGGTCTGGGAATGCTGGGAGAGTTCTCAGCTTTCCCTCCGGCAGACGCGGTAGCAGTGATGCAGCGGCCATTTAAAAAATAAATAAATAAATTTTTCGGCGGCCATTTTGTTTTTTCGCGACCCCGTTACTAACGGGTGCTATAACGGGCTATAACGGGGTTCACCTGTACATGTATACCATAGTCTTTTAATTGAAAGGAAGCTTCCATCCTCTAACTATAAAAGCTTAATAATGATTTATATTTCCACCTGAAATGCTTTGTTATGAAATACACATTCAATAATATCATCATGTATTTTAATGGTGGTTATACCGTATTATAATAGATCATTCTAGAGCTGTCTTTTAAAAGCACCCTACCACAAATTTAGTATCATAAGTAAATGGCATATCTTATGTGCCCTTAATACACATATATTGATTTTCTCAAACTATAAATGTTCTAATGTCCAAAGGATACACAAGGTATCGGGTTGTTGAAATTTAAACAAGCTTATGGCATTAAACAATGATAGCATTGCATGTTCAGATCTTGGTATAAACATCTCATTACTTAAATCACTTTTCAAATACATATGCTCTCTCCACTGTCATTTTGTACATTTTCCATTAGGATCCCAAAAATAAACATATTTGATAAGCAGAGAATGATTTATTAGTATCATGTATACCACATTAATGGGGTTAAGAATTTATATTTGATAATAATTTAATGCAGTAGTTCCATTAATAAATGCTATTTATATCTGCATTGATTAAATCAGAATTTAAATATACTGCTACTTAGCTGCAATGCTGAGTGCATTTACCTTGAAGATTCATGTGGCAGCAGTGGCAGGAATCTATTTAAACAAACAGCTGCAGCACATTGGACAACTAACACTGACTGATTTATATCAGCAACTGGATTACACTGGAGAATGCGGGGTGTCCAATCACAGTGTGAATGCTACGTGTGGGACCAATCCCAGCACGGATGCAAGATGGGCCAATCAGGGCCATGGGAAATTCAAACCAACCACTGAGTCACTGAGTTTCCCAGGACTGAGTACACCCCCCTCCCATCCAGTCCCAGCAATAGCCATTTCACCAGACATGTCGGCTGAACAAACAGTTTCTCAACCCTGCGTATCCAGAGACCTTGGTTACACTTTAAAACACATTTTTATGCTTGCAGATTACACATATGCATTACTGGGTTTAACACATAACATACTGGTCATATGAGATACAGGTAGATGGGTGTACAGGGCAATCTTGTATCAGACGGATAGGGGCCAGAGATCGGGCTTAACCTTCAATATGCTGGTCTCTAGGCCCCAACCGTCACAGTCTCTCTCCCTCCATCTTCTTCATTTCTCTCACCCTCCCTCCTCATCCTCCCTCAACCTCCATACTCATCCTCTCTCTCTCACCCATCCTCATCTTTTTTCACCACCCTCTCTTCTTTCTCTCTCTATCACATGCTCCCCTCACCCTCTCTCACTTCTGGGTTGAGCCGCTGGGGCATGCTCCTTCATGATTGTTCCCATCCTCAGCTTCTGCCACCCTGCTCCACTCACAATCTGCCATTAACCTTCTCCGCTCCCACTGCACACCATCCTCATCCTTCGCCGCCCTACTCTGCTCCCACCACTAAGTCATCCTCCTCCACTCACACTGCACCCTAAAATGTGCCACCCTAGACGATAGTCTAGTTCACCTAGGCCTAGCATTGGCCCTAATTTCTAAGGACTAGAATAAAGAAACAATTTGCCAAGTACACACAGTAACTAAAAATATTCCCTTAAGGTAATGATACCCGTGACCTGACCCTATATTGCGGCCTGTCTACCATTGCACAGTAAATTCAAACTAATATTTGTAGGATTTTTTAAACATGCTGTAAAAAGGTAGAGATGTGGAAGGGCATCAAAAATGTGTAGATAAAATACTACAGACTTGGACAGGAAGTCCGCACTTGTAAGTAACTTTAATGTTTGGATGACTTTATTCTGGCAATAGATTTTCATGCAGAATGTGAAGTGTTACAATCAAGTAAGAGAAATATTGAATGCTGCATCAAATGGGACAAAATACATAGTTAAATATTGAATGTTAGTATTCTCATGAATAAGGGTCATCTAGTAAACCCTTTGGCCAAAGCATTTTAAGCCTGCAGCCATATCACGGCATGACCAGTATGCAGGTCCTAACACTACCTGTGAAAATGCTCATTTACCTCTGCTGGAGGGAGGATGGCCTTAAAAGACATGTCTTGCACATGAACATGGAAAACCCTGCTACTTAAAAAGTGGTCTGAGTGAGCTTAAACCCGGGGAGGAGGGTACTTTATTTGGATTGTGGTGGTAAAGATAAACCCATGTAGTCACCTTTCAAACTGTGCGACTACACTAATAACCAAAGGAAAAGGAGGGAAGACAGAAACAACCTCATAATAAAGACCACCAAGGCTCGATTTGGAATTGACGAAACCACACACCACAGATGTTGCTGGATGAGATATTATATATATATCATAGAAAAAGAACAAAAAGCACTCCGTAACAATAGTCACTGGTGTGGGTGCAGATCCTAAAATGAAGAATAAGCAATACGATACCGTTTGGAAACGAAATCAGCAGGCAGCACTTCAGAATTGAACAAACAAGTGTATTGAAAAAATAAACACAACACCAACGTTTCGGTCCACGAATGGGACCTTTGTCAAGGTATTGCGCATATATATATATATATATATATATATATATATATATATATATATATATATATTGTGACATAGTCCAAAGATGTTAGGCCCCGTTTTAGGTCAGAAAGTGCAGGAATAGTTAAAAATGATCCATTCCACAGCTTCACATTAACTCAGACTGCTGGATGGAAAATCCAGACCACAGATTACAATGGGTCTAGTTCTCCCTCACCTGCTCTTCTAATCACTTGCACAGGTATTAAGAACAGAGAGGTTTGCATTTCAGTCTCTCTCCTTAGAGCCTGGAGGCTGGGGGTATCGCTGCTCCCCGGAATCCAGTTCGGGGTGGACGGCCCCTCCAAGTATCACAGTACCAGAGGATTTGCCTTGACACTTGGAACTGTGTTCCCACCACGAACAGATAAGACAAAACAAATGTTTATTGCTGTTGCTAAAAGACTGTGCTGTATCTAGTGACCCTAAATGAGAGGGCATTGTTTTAAGCTGGGGAACCAGGTTATAGTGCCCAGTTAGTTCGCAGTTAGAGGCTGATTCTGATGTGTAGTTAGTTCCCTGAAAGGGATAGGATTTCTTTATATGATTTGGTTTTTATTTCTTAAAAGTGACACTGTGTGAAATGCTATAACACTGATATGAGTAAACCGCTGAAGGTTAAATGTCTGAGTACCTCCAGCCTGAGTTAAGCAACGTAATACTTTGCATGTTCCTGTTTGTTGTATAAATAACCCTAGAAGACTGTGTCGGGAAGAACCCAGACAGACGTCAGCACTACAAAAGAGGGGCGTTTGTCACTATATATATATATATATATATATATATATATATATATATATATATATATATATATATATATATATATATATATATATATATATATATATATATATACCACCACAATTATTAAGGTTATGGTGGGTAAAAAAAAGTGACAAAAACCCTCCACAGTAAAGCATAAAGCAACTGTAAATATTACTGTATGTTCATTTGCATGTCCTAGACAGGTCTGCAACCCTGTCTTTCCCCATTATCGCCCAGCATAACCTTAATAGTTGTGGTGATTACCTAGTCTATAGTCTCAAACCAGCTTAGCCATTACAACCAACCTCACACTGATGATACCCATCAAGGTTGAAACATGTCTGTGAGTGGGTTTAATGGCTTTGCATCTCATCCCAGCCACTGACTAAAAGCTGTGTTTAAAACAGCATGCATTGGCTTGAGGATTTGCTTGTGTAATATGAGCTTGAGACAAAAGGTGGCACTAAGTGTTCATTTGCATGTCATTTCCCAGAATCCCTTGCTGCAGTGGAAGCGCTGTATGCTTTGCGATAATGGGGAAAGACAGGGTTGCAGACCTGTCTAAGACATGCAAATGAACATACAGTAATATTTACAGTTGCTTTATGCTTTACTGTGGAGGGTTTTTGTCACTTTTTTTTACCCACAATAACCTTAATAATTGTGGTGATTACCTAGTCTATAGTCTCAAACCAGCTTAGCCATTACAACCAACCTCACACTGATGATACCCATCAAGGTTGAAACATGTCTGTGAGTGGGTTTAATGGCTTTGCATCTCATCCCAGCCACTGACTAAAAGCTGTGTTTAAAACAGCATGCATTGGCTTGAGGATTTGCTTGTGTAATACGAGCTTGAGACAAAGGGGGCTATGCACTAAGCTCCGAGCTTTTGCGCCAGGCTGAAAAAAATTAGCACGTCCGATAAAAAATGAAGCCGGCGGCGCGATTCACTAAGGCTCTCAGCCCATTTTTATCGGACGTGCCCAAAACTGGCTTATCGTGCATGCAATGTATTTTACCCCTGCTAGCGTTCTTAACCTTTACGTACGCTAGCTGATTGAAAAAAAAGCCGCTTGTAACATTTGCATGGAGATTTGCCATCTCCATGCAAGGCTGTTACAGGCGATCGTACAATAAATAAATACATTTTAATTATAGTGTACATGAGCAGAGGGTCTCCGGAGCTGAACAGCATTGGTTTCAGGTCAGAGGACCCCATACTTCAGGAGATATAGGCCCCGTTATGGGGTGCCGGTATCCACTGCAGAATTTCAATGTCCCGGTCACGTGACGCGGACGCTTGAAAGTGCAGGGGATATCGGCACCCCATAATGGGGCCTGTATCTCCTGAAGTAAGGGGTCCTCGAACCTGAAACCAACGTGGGTCAGCTCCGGAGACCCCCTGCACATCTACACTATAATTAAAATGTATATTAAAAAAAGAATTATCAAACATCAATACACGACCCCCATCCGCCCTAACACATACAGTAAAATAATGTGCAAAATAACTATTATCCAGATATGGATAATAGATTATTTGCCCATTATTAAACACTGCATTAGCATACAAAAATAAAGTCAATAAAAACAGTAGCCAGCTAATTCAAACAATACAAGCAGTAACAACATCAACAATTATTTAATTAAATCATTAACCAATGAAACCAATTAATTCCTAAACCAACTCTAAATGAATAGTAACACTAACCAATCAAACCTATTAATTATAACAACATTAATGAATGTAAACATTAAAAGACAAATAAATACATTCAAACAATCTCTGAAAGAACCATAAAACGCATTAGCCAACATATACTCAACATTAACTACAAACAAACACCAATCGCAAACATTTTATTACATTAAGCATGAAAAAAATAAAACAATGACATCCACCTAAGAAACTGACATTAAAAATACCAACAGCAATACCAAGCCACAAATGCCCCCAAATATTGTAATAATAATGTATTAATCTGTACCCTAAAGTGGTACAGATTAATATATTCTCAGTCAATGTGCCTCCCCCAAAAAATCAAAAATCATCCAATGAAAAAACCTGTAAAAAGAGACATTTACAAACATTGAATATATTACTTACCATTAGAAGCGGTGGCCCTCCGACTCCCAGGGAAACGGGAAGCTCACGTACCTTGAAGGCCTCCAACAGCATCCGATGCCAGCCGCCATGAAGATCCAGCAAAGGTACCCAAATCTTCTTTTTTCTTTCTTTACTCACCGTCTTCTAAATTCATCTGTAACCGTTTCTTGTTCTTTTTTATCTTCTTCATCTGTCAATCCAAAATACCCCATGTTAAATCCCAGCCGATGCTGTCTCGTTGGCTTCTTGGGCTCAAATGAGGCGTCACGGCAATAAATAGGGCTCGTGACGTCACATTTAGCCTCAAAATGGTTAACAGCCACCTGATTGGCTGTTCAAACCATGTTCGGACTTAAAAAATTTTTTTTTTACATGACGTCACTTAAAGGGAATGATGCCAGCCAATCAGAATGGCTGTGCTTCATTTGCCTTTAAGATAACGTCACGAAATCCAAGATGGCCGGCGTCACATGGTATTACAGCCAATCAGAGTGTGGAATTGTTTCCCACGATCTGATTGGCTGAAATACCATGTGACGCCGGCTTCGTGACATCATCTTAAAGGCAAATGAAGCACAGCCATTCTGATTGGCTAACATCATTCCCTTTAAGTGACGTCATGTAAAAAAAAAAAAATTAAAGTCGGACCATGGTTTGAACAGCCAATCAGGTGGCTGTTCACCATTTTGAGGCTAAATGTGACGTCACAAGCCCTATTTAAGGTCGTGACGCCTCATTTGAGCCAAAGAAGCCGACGAGACAGCATCGGCTGGGATTTAACATGGGGTATTTTGGATTGACAGATGAAGAAAGAAGATAAGGAAGAACAAGAAATGGTTACAGATGAAGATAGAAGACGGTGAATAAAGAAAGAAAAAAGAAGATTTGGGTACCTTTGCTGGATCTTCATGGCGGATGGCATCGGATGCTGTTGGAGGCCTTCAAGGTACGTGAGCTTCCTGTTTCCCCGGGAGTCGGAGGGCTACCGCTTCTAATGGTAAGTAAGATATTCAATGTTTGTAAATGTCTCTTTTTACAGGTTTTTTCATTGGATGTGATTTTTGATTTTTTGGGGGAGGCACATTGACTGAGAATATATTAATCTGTACCACTTTAGGGTACAGATTAATACATTATTATTACAATATTTGGGGGCATTTGTGGCTTGGTATTGCTGTTGTTTTTTTAAATGTCAGTTTCTTAGGTGGATGTCATTGTTTTTTTTTTTTTCATGCTTAATGTAATAAAATGTTTGCGATTGGTGTTCGTTTGTAGTTAATGTTGTATTATGTTGGCTAATGCGTTTTATGGTTCTTTCAGAGATTGTTTGAATGTATTTCTTTGTCTGTTAATGTTTACATTCATTAATGTTGTTATAATTAATTGGTTTGATTGGTTAGTGTTACTATTTATTTTGAGTTGGTTTAGGAATTATTTGGTTTCATTGGTTAATGGTTTAATTAAATAATTGTTGATGTTGTTACTGCTTGTATTGATTGGATTAGCTGGCTACTGTTTTTATTGACTTTATTTAGGTATGCTAATGCAGTGTTTAATAATGGGCAAATAATGTATTATCCATATCTGGATAATAGTTATTTTGCACATTATTGTACTGTATGTGTTAGGGCGGTGTATTTAGTTAGAAATAATGTTTAGTATTTTTGTTGGCACAACATTGGTACCGCAGGCTCGCGGGTACCCCAGGACTCCCGCGGGGACCAGGGACGGCCACGGGGTCAGCCGGGGACACCCGCACGACCCTCAGCCTCCCTCTGGGACCCCTGTGGGGTCAGCTGGGGACACCCGGCGGCCTGTTGTATTGGTTTTGCGCCTGCAAAAAGGTAAACAAAGAATTTTTTCTAAGTCCAGATTTTTTTATCACCTGCCTTTAGCTGGTGAGCTTTATTCAGCGCAACTTTAACATACGATCAGTTTGCGTTGCTTAGTGAATCACGCAGAAGGGCAAAATTCAGCGCAAACAGCTGATCGTACGATAAAAGTTCTAAAAGCACTTTGCGCTCTTAAAACGACTTATCACTGCTTAGTGCATAGCCCCCAAAAGGTGGCACTGAGTGATTTCCCAGAATCCCTTGCTGCACTGGAAGCGCTGTAGGCTGGGCAATAATGGGGAAAGACAGGGTTGCAGACCTGTCTAAGACATGCAAATGAACATACAGTAATATTTACAGTTATATATACTGTAAATCCTTTCATTTTGCCAGGTTATGACAGATCCAATGTGATCATTCTTCCTGTAATTATACAGGTGAATAAGAATTTGAACCCAGGTGAGTGTTAGAACCTGCTTTCAGTCATGCCTTGTAAGTGGCAGCAGGCTTAAGACACTTTGGCCAAAGGGTTAAACTAAATGACACTTTTTACAAGAGATATATAGGTATTGCACTGTGCATTATTGTCACAATGGAAGTAGCTTTGGGCATTTTTGTTTTTTGTTGTATACATTTAGCCACGCCCACTAGCACTCCTTTTGACACTTATATGCACATATATATTATGTGGTAATGGTTGGGGTTTCTCAGAGCTTTTTGGGAATCTGTATATATATATATATATATATCCTATATAAGTATATCCTGTATAAGAAGACAATATTTGTGATGCGTTCCTATGTGTATCCTCTATACAGCCATAGTGACCAGTATTAGAGACTGAAGAGGTAGTTTATGTCTTCCTCCTTCTCTTTTGGTCACCTTCCAGTAAATCACTGGTAATTTAATACAAACATCTGGATATCTGCAATGACTAATGTATACATGTGTTTTTTAATTTAATTCAGAGTACTTTAATTAAACTTAGTATGTACTTGACCCCTCTTGAAAATTCAACATCACAACTCCTTCACGACAAATTAAGGATTGAATATGTAAATATAAATACTTTTAGATGCATTCTGGGATTATTTACTCATAAATCATACAATTTTTGTTGTACAATAACCCCAAAATGAGTTGCACTTACTTTTTCTTTTGTATTCTGGGTGGTTCAAAGGCTACAAATTACATGCAATCAATTTAACAACAGGATTACATTATATGTACTATTTTAACTTCCTCCAAATGCATTTTATTTGTATTAAATAGATACAAAATTAAAGACTGATGCATTAATAATTGGACATCATTTATAAGGCAACTGTTATGTTCAAAATTGTGCCCTGAAACACGTTAGTCTCTTGGAATTTACTTATGGTACATAATGCTGGAACATTATGCATAGGGTTGATTGTAGTACTAACAGTTCAATTACACCCCCTGCTAATAGATTGCTTTGGAATAGCTATTTGGAGGTTTTAGCTTTTGAGGAGATGGCCATAATTACCTGGCATCCATCAGTGCATCGTCCCACTTTAATAAAACATGAGTTTGCTGCAGTTTCAAAAGTACAGACTAAAAACTTTTACTATATTCAGTAATGAAAAAATGCTTTCAAGAAAATGAAGATACATACATGTGTAATGCATATGTGTATGCATTGTAAATATAAACTCCTATTGAAGACAATACAATTGTGTAATAAAATATATCTGGCATTTCTTATGCCATTCTAACACTTTCTTTCTTTATAAAATAGGAATGTTTCTTCAATACACAGTCTTATAATTTTGATATTACACCAAATCTGACAAATACAGAGGGAAAACAAGGAGTGTATAAATGGTTAAGTCAGTTTGTGCAGATAAATCATTTAATCATTTAGAACATTGAGTCATAAGACTTGTATCTACCATAGTAACATAACCTTATCTGAAATTAGTTCACTGTTATTAGCTAATTATCTCTTTTTTTGCATGGATTAGGGGTAAATCCTCAGACGGTTGTTAACTTTTTAACGTTATGTCATCTCATTTTAACATGTTAATATTTGTAATGCATATCCCCAAAGGTATTTAATGCTACGATGTTCAGCCATTTTCCTTAGTAATAACGGGATGATATATTTTAACGGATGTTAGACATATTCATATGCATGTCCTATGGCAATGAGCAATTTACCCAACAACGAAGATCCGCGGACCTCCGTTACCGTTAAGCCGACGATAATAATGCTACGGTATTTAGTACCTGACAAAAGCTGCCCTCACTCACATTCAAACCCTGGGAGCATTGCATTATTTATACAAAAAGCCTACAAGGGAAAAGGGAAGGATTTAATTGGTAACCATATTGTAGCCCTGGGTAGTTTTGGGGCTATAGTTCTTTCTCTTCCTGTGCAGTAATCCCTGTTAAGGGCAGGTTTGCCAGGAGTAATCATTGGGTTTTCCCCACACACCTATGCTGTGCAGTGAGGCAGTGAAGATAGTGTCATCAGGCTCTGTGTCCAATCACAGTTACACAGGGGTGATGCCTATTGGAACTACTTATTGCATAGCATTTCCTGAATGTAGCAGTTCCTCTCCCCCTTGAGAGAGAATAGTCTCTCCCAGCAAGCTGCCAGGGCTCTGGCAGGCTTTGTGGCCCTCCCTCTGAGAGAGGTGGGTGACTATTCCTTTTACTCCACCAGGGAGTAAAATAAGAGCTAGGACAGCTCCTAGGGCCCTGACTAGGAGTGATTGTCCAGGGACTTCCTTCAGGTGACAACCCTATGATGTGCGGCTGAGTGACCTGGCTGCATGATGGGCAGTCTGCCAGATGGAGAAATAAAGTATATCCTTGATATAGAAACCTTCTTGCCTGAGCCTGGAATCATTCAGGGAGGAGTTGCACAGAGAAGTTCTCCTTCAGAAATTCCTCCCTACCATCCTGGAGATCTGTTGGAGATGGAGGTGCTGTACCAGTGAGTATTACTCAGCTCTACCTCAAAAGCCAGTCCTGATATCATCCCCCATACCAACACGGGAGACTCAGGGCCCCCTGTTGCCAGCAGGTTTGCACCATCTTAGATACAGTAACCAGGACACCGTTTCCCCTAGGGTACCCGACATGAGATTTGGGGGGGGAGGGGGCGGGACAGGGTTACAATATAAATGGACAGAGTGTAGGATTTAACCCTTACATTACGTGTTATACTAACAACAACAAAATGGTGGAACATACATAAATGGCTGAAACACAGCAATTGGGAGAGTTATCCAGATAAACCAGTATTGGGAGAGATATCCCCAGAAGCAAGGAGGAGAAGCACGGATAGAAAGAGAATGTGTGAGTATGATTTATAGGGATGTGTTTAACTGCAGGGGGTATAGCTGTGTAGTGTCAGAAGGCACAGGTAAAAAAGGAGTTCATGTGAACTGAAAAGTGGCAAAGAAAGAAGAGATAGAGATATATGAATAGAGTTAGAGACATAATGAGACTGGTAGAAAGAAGCACATAATTTTGAAAAAAAGTGAGGTCAAAGCAAATAAAAACAGTAGTGGCGGCATGGCAGCAATATGTTAGTGCTGAGATGTGTAGTCTGGGATAGATAACATTCCAAACGTTTTACACGTCACACCTCTTTTTTCTGGGGCACTTTCATCGGCCACTGGTACGGGGGTCTACCACGCTAGGCAGCATCTACAGGACAGGATTTAGCCATTTCCTCCAATGATGGACCAGGAGGAGAAGTTTCCCCTGTTAGGATATCAAGGATGTTGGCAGGGACTTTGCACTAATTTTGCACTTTGCATGAAAACAATCCTGCGCCTGCTGCATTGACCAGGTCAGCATATGTAAGGAAGCTATCACCTAGACCAAATGGTTGTTTACAGTGGTAGCATGCTGTCTTATTGCCAGCAGAATGAATCAAGCTTTAGGAGAAATGATTCTTGCTCCTGGTTTCACTCAGCTTGCTCACTGCACAGTTTTGCCCATTAATAAATGCCCTGGACGCAAGATGGCATGATATGTTACGAATCCTCCTCTGTATCTCCATCAGCTCCCTCTGCTGATCCATCAACCTTGCTACATGAAATGCTTATGCTGCTTGGCTTCTGGCTGCAGCTAGTGTGGCAGGTGGTGTAGGCTGGGTAGTAGCTGGGGGGGGGGGTTAGCTAGTGAAGCAGCTGGGGGTCAGCCACAAGATCAGCTGGCTCCTCAAGCTCATCAGTGAGAAAAGGGGTCACCTGGGACTCTTCTGATCCTCATCTTGTGGCTCTCCAGCCACCTCTGCAGCGATGGATGCAGTCTGTCTGGCCAAGATCATATGCTGTCTGACTGATGGTCCAAATAAATAAATACCTCATATCATCAAAGTCATTCAAAATACACTTGAGTACATGTAAGCACATTAGGATTGATTTCATTAGACAAAACAGAAATTTTTAAACATGTCTGGATTTGTAGAACATTTTTTGCAATACAATATAGAGAGGCCCTGATGCACAAAGTGCTGCTAAACTTTAGAAGGCCTTTACTCCCATGCTAATGAATGAGGACGGAGGCATGCTACAGTTTATATGCCTTTTGTTTTGGCAATAACATTTAGAGCGACGTTTCATTTTCAAGTATGACCTGTCCAATAAGTGACGAAAAGTACTTTAAAAGTGATTGTTTCAAACATGATGGCTATGGCCAACATTATACATCAAGAAAGGATTTATCCAGGACCATGATTTGAGGGACATAGGTCTTATGAGGGCACACATATAAGCATGTCACATATGTTATTTAGCTAAGTACTCCCCACCTGTATGTGTGAGTAAACTGTAAATAAGATAGTTATGTTTGCTTTGATGTTATAGGTTGTGTACCAAGTGACATGTATACATGAGATTGATAAATAGTGTATTATAATTAAACTCACCAGGTCTCTGGTGATTTGTGAATTCCACAAGGCCAGGTAGTCCATGATCTGGAAGCAGGCGATCACTGAGCTGAGCATCTCCTCTATTCTTGTCTGGTGCAAGGGGATGTGTGGGCCTCCTCCTGACTTTTTTGCCTCAGCAGCATGAGGCTAAAATGTTTTTTTTTTTTTTACTTTGGCCTTACTGTCCACCTTTCTTTTTTTGAGAATGTTGATGGTTCTGACAATATTGCCCAGTACATTAATGCACTGCAGCATACACCCGCATATGTGCTGCTTTTCGGCAGTTCTGGTCTTTTGGGCAAAGTACCATTTAATTTAGAGTGGTTTGCCACCACACCTTCAATTCAAATCTGTAGCTCCTCAGCCTTAAATCTGACAATTATGATTCTACCTGTCCAAGCAGCACTAGTAGCCCCAGCAGTGGAGGTAGATGCTTGAGCAGCCATCTCTACTGCGTGTCAGTCGAAAATGGCTGGGGTTTGTAGTTGGGCAAGTGTATTTATTTAATATTGTAACATGCTCATGGGCGTTAGATTAAGTAACGCGCCATTAACTGTTGTACACGTGCAGTGTATATTTTAACACAATAAATTTTAACACGTCTCAATGCAACGATAATCCCCGTTCATCCAGGTAACGTCACGATGGCCGTTTTGCAAACGGACGTTACTTCTGCATCTCATTAGCTTTGAGGATACCCATTAATAAGGAGAAAAAAAAATGTCCATTACCTATTTCGGGAACGTTACGTTATTAGGTTCAAATTAACGGAGCTCTGCGGATCTGCCCCATGGGCATTACTGTATACTACGGGTATGATTACTTGTTTTGTCTATATTCATTTATATACTAATGGGAACGGTTACTCAAGCACCCTTACAGTAGACTCCTGATACAGTATTAGTAAGTTGTATTGGGCTAAATTATCAAAAAATAAAAATAAAGGTATGATTTTGCACATAGATCGAGTCTTCATACTTCTATGCAGCAAAAAAACTGTAGTGTATATTAAGGACTTCAATCACCTTCATATAATTAACACCCTGAACGGGAATAGAAAAGTCAACTCTAACATTACTAATTATAATTATATCAAGTTTTAACAAGATCAAGCTGGAACAAGTGGTTCCTCTCTGTGCTACAAAACCCAGGAAGGGCAATAATATACGGTCAGGCTTTTTTTCTAGAATAGTATACAATATGTACCGTATAGATGTACAAATTATTAATTGGTAAATAGAAATGAGACAAACAATGGCATTTCAGGTCGTGATTCCTTTACAAGCTTTCAGTTTAGGATTTTTCACTGCAAACTTGTTAAATAATCATAACAAAAATATATCAGAAAATAACCAGAATAGCCCCTCTTTGTACAAATAAATAAGATCACATGACATACCTGTCTTGTATTTTAGTGATGTCATTATGATCCAGAGGAATGTGATTTCTTTGTATTTTATTTCAGGGCAGATAGATTCACAGTTAATCAAAGAAAATTAGAAGTATTTTTACTTATGCAAGCAAACACAGCAGATTGCTGTTTGCACCACAGGGGGACTGCTGCTTTTAAATACATTACTATATTTAAAAAGTGCTAAACAAATGCTAAGTAAATTATACTGAAGTTTGCTGTAGAACAGAAAACAGAGTTGTGAATTATTCACATTCTTGATGAATGGCTGCAATTAAATCCTTGAAGATGGAAGTACTGATTATTAACAGCAGTAAGCAGAATTAATTGATATACCAATAATCAATGGAATTAAAGGTCAGTTCGAATATAATATATACAGAATGTGTGCTATCTATACTGTAATCAAAGTTACTCTCCTATCTAGACTCGTGTCACTTTCCGCTGGTTCACGCAAATGTTAAACTCTGTTTTGTTTTAAATAAAGTACTTCTTCTGAATCTAAACTGTAGAGAGTATTTGGCCATGACAATTATTTGCAAACAAATGCATGAACTGTAACAACCTACAGTATGTGATTTATATTTAGAGTAACATGATTGAAAAATATTGTGTTAAATACTTTTCCATTATATGGGGACAAAGCTGTGTTACAAAACTGACCTTTATACTAACCAGGCCACCTTTGTAGAAAAAAACGGGGGAGAAAAATAACAATGAATGAATTCATATTTTATTTCTCTCATTCATTTTTTCTTATATAAATGGATATCCCTCTCACTCCACACACACCTTGTGTAGAGCACTGTTTATACTGTGGGCTCTCCATTCATTTTTATTCACACTGATACACATACACACTCTTTCTTCACTTGCTTTCAGTTACCCTTTGACACCTCTAGCCATAAAACACATCCACACGGGGGAAGGAACAGCACAGATAACATTCCAAGAGACACTGTTTTTAAGTTATCCTTGCTTCATTCATTGTAACATCGCCGGAAGAAGAGATCAGTGTATCTCGAAAGCTCGCACAAATAAAAGCATTTCGTTAGCCACAGAACGGTATCATCTATTTATTTTTTGATTATTGAAGCTCGGCTAACACGGTACTGATACCTCTACATGTATATATATATATATATATACAGACGTACCCTGGTTTAAGGACACTCACTTTAAGTACACTCGCGAGTAAGGACATGTTTTCAATAGCACCATACCCCTGTGTCCATACACATGCTTTGCGAGTATGGACTCTTATTCTGCCCTACAGACTGCCGTAGTAGTGACACGCTGATTCCCCTCACCCAATAGGCAAATGGCAGCTCGCACATATGTCTGTCAGCATGTCCTGAACAGCAATACAGGCTCCCTACCTGCACCGAAGCTTCGATAAGTGGAAAAAAGGTAGTGCTTCAATTTAAGTACATTTTCGCTTTACATACATGCTCTGGACCCATTGCATACTTTAATGCAGGGTATGCCTGTATATATATATATATATATATATATATATAAACGTGATCAATGCATCTGTATTTCTATTTCTGGATAAGGCTAAACAGGTAGTTTTGCTCTTTAATTCTTATAAGCCAAAAATACTTCTAAGGATGGATACAGACAAACATTATCAGTAGCAATAGCTCTGCAAGACAATCTGTAAGCATATAAATGAAGATATAAACAAATGTAACTGTGCTACAACTTCCTACTGTCTGTACGTTATTCCAAGTTACCAATTAGACTGTAAGCTATTTGGGGCACGGCCTTTTCCGTATGTTACTTGCATGACTGGAGTGCTTATTCTCATTATGTGTTATTTGTATGATTTGTTTTTATATTATTATGTCACGTGTATTATTGCTGCGAAGCGCTATGTACATAAATGGCGCTAAATAAATAAAGATATACAGTACATACATACATGGTGAAGAAGAATATCGAAGGTAACTAAAGCTTAAAGAAGAAGATGCAGCAACTTATGATTTGGAAGAAGCAAATCATTGCACTCAAACAGGACAATGGTCAACAATAAAAGACCATGCACTTATCATGAAGAGAGTTGAGGACTTCTACATAAAATTGTATGAAAACACAGAAAACACAGGGATATTCCAACAGAGGATGAGTGAGAAGATACCACCAATGACTACCATGTGTCCTTTCAGAAGAAATGGTAAAAGCAATCAAATATATTAAGAATGGGAAGGTCATGGGAAAGAGGCAATTACAACTGAAATCATAAAAAGCTGGGGAATAAGTAAAATCCTTGCAAAACTGTTTACATGCTGCTTAAAGATCAGGAAAATTCCGAATCAATGAAGAGTAAATGACTATCACAACTGGACTAACACAGCTATATCTACTTAATTCAAAAACAATGAAGTAATGCCATTGTTATCTTCATCCACAAGAAAGGGGACAAAAAAAATCTACAAACTACAGACCAATCAACCGACTTCCAATCACTCTTTTTATAAAGATAATCACTAATTGGCTTTAAGAGGCACTGGACTTCACCCAGCCTTGAAAACTAGCGGGATTCAGCAGTGGATACAACACAATGGACCATATCCAAGTTGTACAAGAAGTGATATTCTTACAGTAAGTAATTAATATGATCTGACACTTATCTTAGAATTCCTTGATAACGAAAAAGCATTTGATTCGGTCTACAACTCAGAGGTTCTAAATGCATTAAGATGACAAAGTGTTGAAGAACCGTACATTGATCATTTAAAAAACATTTATGAGAATGCCACATCAACCATTAGATTACACGAAGATACGGATCACCACGGAGTGCAACAGTCCAGAAGACCTCCAACAACATCTTAGGAAACTTGCCAAAGCAAGTACAAAAGGGGGCCTCCATATGGATCTCACTGTCATAGTAGTGCTGCCTACAGACCAGACCTGACCCAAGACTGAGGTGGAAAGTATAATACCACGCACCCGCAGCAGAGGGGCGTGTCCGGAGTGTGGTAATATTTGCCAGGCCAGGAGTCTTTAGTAATAGAACCAAAGGTACTTGCCGCATCTGGAGGTAGAAGGATCGTGGTGATTGCCATAGCCGGGGGTCGAGGGTGCCAGAGGTCCTGGAGGCAGAGGAGCGAGCCAAGATCGGAGGGCAGAGAGAGACTGTGTCGTAAGGAGTGAGCCGGGGTCCAGAGCCAGAGGAAGAGTCGAAAGCCAAGCCGGGTCACACCTGAAGAACAGAAATAACAAGAGCAGACACGAATACTAGCCCAACTAGCAGAAGCTGTGCAGAGCAATGATTCACAGGGAGAACAGGGGTAATATATGTGGAGGGACCAATCAGGGAAGGAGGCAGAGTGGAGGTGTGCCATGGAGCGTCCTGTGACTGGTGCAGGCTGTGATCCTTGCCTGTGATCAGCTGTGGAGTGTGAGAGCAGGAGCGGGGCTGCAGCTGTACCAGGGGGGCATGGCTAAAAGAGCAGAGGAGTGAATAAATTACTGCCGGAGGCGCGCACTGTGTAAGAACCTCCTGTGCGCGCCCCGGCAAGATGGCGGCCGCAAGAGCCAGCATTGGGCGAGATCGCAGAGTCCCAAGCCGAGGACACATCCGTGGGGAGTGAGGGGTGGCAGCAATGACTTCCGAGGCAGGTAAGGAGGTGTTGCGAGAGCCCTGCTTCCTGACACTCACCAAGACCAAAATGATGTTCAACAAATGTGTCAACTACAGTATAGAAAGATCAAACTAAATGGAATAGAACTAGAAGAAGTTGAGGATTACAGTATGTCTACCTTTGCTGGCAAGTAACAATGGATGGGAACCTTTTGAATTAAATCCACAGGAGAATGAAGATGAATAGAGTACATTTGGAAGAAACAAGACAATCTTTCATGTAAACCTTCCACTGTGCCTCAAAGGGAACATTTTTGACCTGTGTATTCTACCCATGCTCATGTAAGCATGTGAAAATTGGACCGTAAATATGAAGATAATTCAGAAGCCTGAGAAAACTCAAAGAACTATGGAGAGATGCATGCTGGATATTACCCAAAGAAACAGGAACAAAAATGAATGGGTTCACAACCAAACAAAAGTTTGTGACATCATCACAAGAGTGAAGAAATTAACATGGCAGTTGGTAATACATATTGAAAGAAGAAATTACTCTTGTTGGACAAAGATGGTACTGGACTAGATTCCAAAGGAAATTAAAAGACCAAGTCGTTGACCAAAGTTATATGGGTGGATGAAATTATTTTTGGGGGGAGTAATGTGGAGAAGAGAGGCCTACAACCGCAGCACCTAGAAGATCCCTAGGGAGGCATTCATTCAGCAGTGCAGTAGTGGATCAACAAAGGCTGAAAATGATGATAATTGTACACAGACTTGTAAACACATATTAGTGAAGGGATCAATTAATTGTAGACCTCAATATGTGTTACAGTATATATGTGATTATGGTCTCTTTTATGTTGGGCGCACCATGCATCCTCTTTATATTTTAATCCTAGAATGTAGGAATAGTATTTTCAATGTACAGTACATTAGTAGGAGAATACATACAGATGCATGGTTCCCCTGCAACATATTTTTAGTTGTCATAATAGAGACGTATTTTAAAAAATAGAGATATAGTTGGTGAAACAAATATCACACTATTGGTGCACACCGGGGCAATTAAAACATAGCATTTAATGTTTCCACAGTTAAAATGTCTACACATGCAAACAAAGTTATCATTTATGTATATTGTGTATTTTTAAACTTAAAAAGTGTACCTAGAGGTAGGTTGGGATCGATGATGATGCCTATGCAATTTTTCTAACAACACTAAACATCAGTAACACGTCATGTGATTTTCATTATGTAATCTGCTCCAACATTGTATGGCAGAGTATCCTTTATATAATGTCGGCCACCTGCTAATATAGTGAGTGTGTGACTGGTTTGTAAGCACAAGGCTCTATTGATTAGATGATTGGATGCCCTGTTGGATATTTACTCCCACATAAAGTGGTTGTTTTTGAGCCAACTGAAAACACAGGGTGATTAATATCTCAGTGTCAATCAGTCATTGGGGGCAGAAATGAGACATCCAGATGGTATAGAATTAGAGCTAATGTGCATAGTTCAGTGGCAATCAACAACACAGCATACCATATTGTCCACCAATAATTAGTATATAAATTGTGGACACATCTGTGATGGCTATATACTGCTAACATGGCATACACCGGTCTAACCCACTAGGGTCTGTCAAGATAACTAAATATAAAAGCTGTGAGTAGCACAACGCAGCTCTAACATCACTGCATAATTTTACTCCTGTATTAGTTAAAATTCATAGACACCTTATATGTGGGAGACCTAGATTCTAATTTCATGCAGTATATTTGGTAAGGTTAACTCAATTACTGGTGAGTGGTATGATTGATTACTCCTGTGTATATTGGCACCCTGAAAGCAAAATATTGCATTCAGTAGTTGCAGGTTTAATGCAATAATGCATACGGTGGTGAAGTTTAACATCCATTTACAACCCGGCAGAGAGAGCAGAGCACAACGTACAATCCTCCTCCTTTGATGACGTCACTGCGTCGTACGCCAACGCGTTTCTCTCCCGAACGGAGCTTTGTCAGGGGCAACAAGTGAGAGGCGCAGCATAATGTGCCTTAAGTGGGATTGCATATTCCCATAGCAACGCTCCTCCAATCGGATCTTATTGTATCATGTGGCTGTCATGTGGCCAATGGGATCGTAAGATATTGCTCGCACTTGCAATTCACTCATCAGGCTAATGCAGACATATGTTGCGATAATGTTTAAGATTCAAAACAAAGATTACAAATTATTCATTTGTATCTCACAGGGAAATAAACTGTGTGCATGTCTTGACAATAATCATTAGAGTAGAGGATGGTGCATAAATATTTTAAGTATACATAGTATACATACAGTATGATACTTCAATCATCCCTTCACAAATAGGATTTATTCTTCCAGCAAAAATATATACAGAAGTAGCTAGTTCAGCGTGGATCACTGGGCATGATGGATATATATATTAATATATAGCTGTAATTAATATGAGCAGATAGAGTTAGTCAAAGATATTCATTGTAATTTACACATAGTGGAGGAATCAACTATTAGCAATAAGTGTTCAACAAAGTAGAATAACAATTGTACGGCTCAATGTTCTTACAGATCCAATTAAATGGTTAAATAAAAGGAGTATATGTAACACCTTCATTTAGACCAGATGGACTCACTGTTTTTAGTCTGTAGATCCATTCTGATTCCCTTTTAAGTAACTTGTTATCTATATCTCCACCTCTCATGTTGTTTTTAAGATGATCAATTCAAAAAATGTGAGCAATTGAATATCAGCTTGATGAGTATTATTAACGTGATGTGCGACCGGGATATCCAGTTGGTTTTTTATAGAATTTACATGTTCTTAAACATGCTGCTGAAACTCCCTCATGGTTTTACCCACGAATCGTAGGCCACACCTACAGATGGATGAAAAAACAAGTGACGCCGCGGTCACAGCTCCTCCAAACAGCCAAAACGCATGTAGAAAAAATAAAAAACTTTATTGATTGAACAAGTGAACAACAGCCATAGTTAACCTCTGACGCGTTTCGTCCGGCTCGCTGGTATTTCCCCCGGTTTTGGCCCCCCGCCCTGCATTAGTCTATACGGATATACTTCTGTTGCTTATTGCTTTCATACTTGAAGGATGTCTACCTCCTGCAACCACAGGCTTACATAATCATACCACCACGGTTTTGGTAGCCACAGTATTCCAAGGGTTTACTCCCTTAAACTTTGTCCACACCTACAGATGATACGGTACTGTATATGACATTAGTTGTTTTGAAGTTGATAAATTGTCTTATGTCATATGCTTGGTCTTATCAATGTTATGACATTTTTTTGTAGGTTGGATATACTCACAAGCTTTACAGCTTTTACATTGATATGTGCCTTTCAATGAAGACGTTAACCAAGTTGTCAAAGGCTTGCATTGAAAATGGCTGTGTATTAACTCATCACGTAGAATTTTTGACCGTCTGCTGGTAATACTTGGGGTGTCTTTGAGTACTTTTGTTAGATCTGCGTCAAATTTCCATACTGCCCCGCTGTGCATCAATAGTGTGCTTCTTGTTAGAAAATAGTTTGTTTACCCAACTATATCTCTATTTTTGAAAATACATTTCAATTAAGCACATAGGTAGCAATGATATATCTATTTCTTTATATAAAAAAGAAGAACCCCTATCCCTCTATCCAGGAAACAGGTAGTAGGTCTTGTAGACAAAAGCACCTCCTTGCAGCATGTAGAATGCGCACTCTGCTCGCCCATAGGTAAGACCCTACAGGATCTCCAAAGAAAGAAGAAAGACACACAGCGCACCAGAGGTGAATATCCAAATAATTGTATTCAAAATACACACAACGTGTATCAATACATTTCTGCTTGAAATCCAGGAAAAAATTAGTCCATAAATTAAATACAGGCAGGACCGGGTGCACCTCGGACCACAACTCAAACCAGATAGCAGCGAGGGCAAACCGGGTCACGGTGTGCGACGCACGAATGGGAAGACATAAGACGTGATGATGTGACATATGCTAATGCTAGCAAGAATACCTCCGCGCATTTTGCACTTTCTCCGTGCTTCATCAGGGGTCTGATCAAGCACAGAGAATGTGTGAAACGCATTAAGGTATTGTGCGCTGTGTGTCTTTCTTCTCTATTTGTTTATATATATATATTATATATTGTATTGTATGTCTTTATTTAAATAACACCATTAATGTACATAGCGCTTCACAGTAGTAATAAATGTGCTAATCATATAAATAACAAATAATATAAATATCGGGTCATGGGAATAAGTGCTTCAGACATAAACGTAACATTGAGGAAGAGGAGTCCCTGCTACGAGGAGCTTACAATCTAATTGGTATGTAGGAGGAACGTAAAGAGACAGTAGGAGGGCATATTGGTAAGTGCTTCTGCAGGGGGCCAAGATTTCTGTATCGTGGTTATAGTATTAGCCACGGTGCTACTCATATGCTTCTTTAAGAAAGTATGTCTTAAGGTGGGTCTTAAAGGTGGATAGAGAGGGTGCTAGTCGGGTATTTAGAGGAAGGGCATTCCACAGGTGTGGGGCAGCCAGTGAGAAAGGTTTAAGATGGGAGAGGGCTTTAGATACAAAGGGGGTAGAGAGAAGACATCCTTGAGCAGAACACAAAAAGACTGGCCTCTTCAAAATGGTAATGCTTTATTGATTCAATATTTCGATCCAACTTGGAGCCTTCTTCATGAATATAGACAGTGGTAAACATACACCACAAAATGTCCTAAACCAGTCACAAATTGTGACGAATAGATACAATTAGCTGACATTATTGGAATTTGGGACATCACAAGAAGTACACCATTTTTTTTTTGCTGTGATAAAGATGGTGGTTTTTTTCCCTCCAGTATTTCCTTGGTTTTGCCGCGGGCAGAGTCTAATACATAATCCCTTTAGAACAATAAACCACCTTAATAGCAAATTATTTTCTCAAATGTGGTACTAAAACGGCAATGCTTTGCACTTAAACTTATACTGTGTTTCCTTTCCCTCTTGCAAAGAAGGTGTTAATAATTAAATCAGCTCAGCAGTCACACTGTGCTGTGCCAGCTTAACATTTTAATTTATTCCATGTAAACCTAACTACAAAGGGTTTTTCAATGCTTATCCAATCAAGACTATTAAACATGCACTATTTTGAGAGTGATTTTAAAGCCCATCTTCTAGATTACTCTAATTTAGAAGGAAACGTTCAGCTTTTCAATCATCAAACCAGAAAGAGCTCTATCGAAGTAAATAGTGAATATAAAAATGCTGCATTAGAATTACCTACCTGATTAGGTGTTAAACAGATAGAGGAGCAGATAGAGGAACACAATATTTACTAGTGACAGTTTGCATACTCCAAATTGTACACAAAAAATATATACCGATCTAGTTAGACTTACTGTCCCCGGAGCCACGGGAAGATAAACAAAACGGAGCAGATCCTGAGACAGTAAAAGCAACAGCTGCCTGCAGGGGTCCGTCCCTCTGAACCAGAACACAGAAACAAGTAGTATATTATACTCTCTGGCTTGTAGTTAACATATGGACTTGGAGTTAGGTAAAATAATGATCCCCAGGAGTTCTGAAAATGCAAAATCTTCTGAGCCTTAAACATACAGTGGGTACTAAATAACTGAAGTAAACAAAGAGGTAACAAGAAGAATAAAAATAGAGACGATACTGCAGGGGAAAGGAAGTATGCAAAAGTGCAAAGAAAAGTAAATTACTGTACAGTATGAACTCTAAAACTTTAAAGCAGGCCAAACATTTAAACATGATATTGCAATGTGCATGTTGGAGACAATCAATCACAAATGCTATGATAATTAATAATATTTGCCTAAACACAACTTCACACCTCAACCGCAATGTGAGCCATAAAAATTACAAATCCCCAGAATTCACAAAGTACATGACTTGCTCTGCAATTGTAAACCATTTAAGTACCAGATTAGCATGCAACACATTGCATCAAAATGTGCACCCATTGACATACCAGTATATCTTCCAAAATACTCCACATGTGAACACACCTGAGATACAGTACTGTACCTGAAAAAGATGCTAGTTGAAATCACTTGAATATACTTAGTTATATATGTGTGTGTGTCTGTGTATGTATGTATGTATATATATATATATATATATATATATATATATATATATAAAAATATATAAGAAAAAAAAAGCGCCAAATCCTAGTGCATTACTGTGCAAAATAGATATATTTAATTATCCTGTAGAGGGAGGTCGTTGTGCCCTTTTAAGAAGCTGCCTGTTGGTCCTAATAGTGCTACTGTCACTCCCCAATTATTGGACTCATTTGTTGGACTCTAGAGGACTATCTGCATTGTGCAGATTAAGGCAAAGTTCACAGCACCACACAACTTTTTTTGTATAATTGCATGTTTTTAGCTTTTTTTTATATCAGACATTCACAGTGCATTTTTGGTATATTAATTAATTTCATTATTTAGGATATATTGTATTAGTATATTATTATATTAATTCATTAATATCATGTTGATGTATTTATGATTTATTACCAGTTCAATTAATTTTATATATCCTATATTTCTGGCTTTCCACACACGAGCGCAGACCCTTATTGTATATATATATATATATATATATATATATATATATATATATATATATATAGAGGTATCAGTACCGTGTTAGCCGAGCTTCAATAATCAAAAAATCCACACCGGGGGAAGGAGAAGCACAGATAACATTCCAAGAGACACTGTTTTTAAGTTATCCTTGCTTCATTCATTGTAACATCGCCGGAAGAAGAGATCAGTGTATCTCGAAAGCTCGCACAAATAAAAGCATTTCGTTAGCCACAGAACGGTATCATCTATTTATTTTTTGATTATATATATATATATATATATATATATATATATATATATATATATACACAGAGATATAGATGGATAGATGGATAGATGGATAGATGGTGTAAGAAATCCAATTTAGCAATAATTATATTGTAATGAATGAATCTGTTATCAAAGGCAGAATGTTAAAGTATACAGTATAATAGTCTGGACTTTCCTTCATATCTATATATTATCTGATTGTATATTCAGTTATTGTTACATGTGCAGTATTCTAAGTGAAAGGTCAGATCTATTCTGACAGACAGAATTGACCCAAAAGGTCAATTCGTGGCCTCAAGTTGTTGAACAGCTGCAAGTCCTAACTGGGAAAAATGCTGCATAAGACTTTTCAATTCAGTAAGTTTGAAACTACTTATATGTTCAGAAGTAGTTCATATGACATCAGTAATGTAGGTAAATACCATGTTGGGATATAACATCTTAAAGGTTAAAATGGCTGACTGGGTGGGTCTTTATGGATAAATACAGCAGTGAGCTTAGTGAGGAAGGAAGGAAGGATGGAGAGAAGATAGGCCAGACGAAGAAAGACCAGGCCAGATTGATAATACCATGAAGAGGAGAAAAGGACATGTTAATACCTGAAGAGAATATTAACAGAAAGAAGGTTACTATGTGCAACTATTCTTAAGAATATCAATCTATTTGAAACATCACCATCGTCATTCTTACTATTTTTGTATGTAAGTAATTATTTTCAAAATAAACGTTTTGTTTTTGTGTGCAAACGACAAGAATGCTGAATTCTGTTATACTGATGTGAATCTACAGAAAAAGCGAATTTAAGGACATTTAACATTGGCGAGCCAGCCTTCATTCAGTTTTTTCGTCATATTTGGATTAGAGGGGGTGTTGTCGATACATCCTGGATCCAAGATTTGAGAAAAAATTGAAACGAACCGAAGAAAAAAGAAGTGTCAAGTTTTTGGTAGATTTGACTACAGTTGATTAACAGATCAGAGACAGAGAACCACGTTTCACGAATCTCCTAGAGGGAGACGGACTGTTCGGGGGTTGCCTTTGTCTGGTCAAGTTTCCCAAGGAAGAAGGTACATTTGCGGGACGTGCAGGGAGCATTGTCTGGAGCATTTGTATGCGCTGAATGGAATAGCGTGGAATTTCTTCAAAGAAACGTTGCGACGTTTGTGGGGGAACAATTCGAGTTTTTTCAGCACAAGTTTTCGGTGAAAGAAAATACTTAACAAAACGTAAGTAATGGAATTTATTAATTCATATGCAAATGACAGTAATATGATGTTAAATGTGTTACCTCATACATCTACTGACACTGAATTATGGAATTCTCTGTGGAATCAGGTGCAAATAGAAAATGAGAGAATAGATAAGAAAATACTAACTATGCATAAAGATAAGAAAAAATTAAGAAATGTCATGAAAATGATCAAAGTGTTTAATTTGATGGTTTTCAATGATGAGAATTCGCATAAAATTGAAGTTGTAAAAACTGATCAATGTTCAAATTGTAACATTTTACATAAACGCATACATGAGTTAGAAAAACAAATTGAAACATCCAATATCAAATTTGCATGCGCTGCTGGTAAAGACAAAAAGAAAAAAGATACTCAAGGAGCGTCTTTTATTCCTAGTTCTAGTGCAGAAGTAGATGTGACTGACATTAGCAGCACAGAACTGACAAGGAAAAAGTTCCATGACAAAGCAGCCACACTGAATTTAAAGATTCACGATCATTTAATGAAGGTATTAAAAGATATACCTGATTATAAAAATCACCTGGATGCATTTCATAATGCAGACATTTTTGAATCTTATACAGATCGATTTAATTTGACTGAGGAACAAAGAAATAAGATTTACAAACTGTGGTTACCAACTCACATGAGTCGAAGGTTAAAAATGCCTGTCAGCATGCCTCAAGTGGATGATAACGGTGATTTTATACAAGGGTCTTGCATTGACAGGCTTAGCCAATTAATTTACATTTCCACCGGACATGCCATTACCGTTGATATTTTGGAAGATCTTAAACCCAAAATTACAGAGGATACTTTTGAGTTTATGTTAAAATTCCAGACTGCATACAAATTACTGTTTTCTGATCAAGATTCTGAAGAGAAAATGATTAGAGCATTTGTAAAAAAATTTAAATTTTTAGATCCAGTAACATTAGCAATTGCTTCTGAGAAAGAATCATTAGACGTTGCTGCTCTTTTTATTGATAATATTAGACGTCAGCTTTTGCAGAATAATCCCAGACTTAAAATCTCAGAAATTGTTAATGATAGAAATGTCTTTTATGACACTCAGAGGGGTAAAAGCTCTTGGAACAGTCAGAGTGACAGGAGTGACAACTGCAGAACTGACAAGCCTTTACGGCTGCAAGGTTTTAAATGTTTTCATTGCGGAGAAATAGGGCATTATAGAAGAAACTGTGACAAATTCTTAGATCTACAAAAAAGTTTGCGGAAAGAGAATGTATTTGTTCAGCACACAGACACTAATGATCTCACACACAAACAGGTTTGTAACATAACTCACATAGACGAAAGAGTTAATTCATCCTGACTAGACTATCTGAAACCACGTCCTCTTGAAGTATTAACTCCAGTAACTTTGGATAAAGAAGGAACCTTAGGGGGGTTTGATACAGAGTTTTTAATAGATACCGGGGCACAGTTAAGTGTAACAAAAGAAAAGTTACCAATGTTGTCAGGAACACCTCTTTGTAATATTGTGGATTTAGGCAATAAGGCAATTTGGAAAGATTCTAAAGGCAGAAAGCCTGTGTTAATTAATCCTTCTGAATATGGTAACGAGAGAAGTGTTTGTCCAATTGAAATGGTCACCAGTGAGTTTCAATTACCTGAAATCAGTGATAATTTTTGTGTCAAGCCAACACTTAAGAAAGATTTCCAAATAACACAAAAAACAGGACAGGATTTTCTCACTGAAGGAAATGCAATAGTTGATTCCTTGGCTAAGGAAGAGGTTTTAACAGAACAGAATGTAGTGCTTACAGAGACTAGTGCCACAGCGATAGTCAGACACAAAGATACGCAGCTCCTTTCCTTTACAGAGAAACAGGCAAAGGATACGTCCATTGCTATTTCCCGGGTTGATTTAAAGCCTTCTCGTGTCCATAAAGAAAAGGCCATAAATCATGAAAGTTTGGGTCACGTAGGACAAGAGACACTTTTGGAAAGTTTAAAAGGAAATCCTGGGCTCAAAAGGCAAAAACCACATTTCCAATGTATTGCACCAGCAGATGGCCCATGGTCCACATTGCAAATTGATCACAATGGTTCCTTACCCTCAGGGAAGAATGGGTTAAAACATGTTTGGATTATGGGAGCTGTCTTTTCAAAATGGGCTGAGAGCATTCTGGTCAAGCAAAATGATGCAATTACTACAGCACGAGTTTTTTGGCATCATGTTTTTTCTAGATGGGGTTTTCCTCGCATTCTTGAGTCAGAGAGGGGTTCTCATTTCACAGGTTTAGTGATGAAAGTTTACATGTGAAATTTTAGGGATTAAATAAAGATTTAAAGTATCATCCATAATCAGTTGGTAGAATAGGATTTAAAATTTAGGAATTAAAATAGGTCTTCTGTATTTCCAAAATTTTAAAAAGGGGGGAAGTGAAGTAGATGACAATTATGATCATTTTTTTTATGAAAAAAAGTATTTGGTAAACAAATTGAGAAGGATCTTATGATATAATTAACATTATGATAAAGGTTATGTTTGTGATTTATTTACGTAATATGTCGATTGTAAGTGTATGGTCCAGATGGACTAAGGTTAAATATATTTACCAATATAATGATACTGCTATATTTTTACAGGTCATATGTAATTGTGTGATGAATAAAGAATACGATTGGATGATCGGAGTCAAGAAGAATGAGGAAAATCAACAAGAGTCATCACCTATGGGACTGAATATTTTTTAATTTTTTAGGAAAAAGGACAAAATGACTATTTTTTATTATATTTATTACTACTGGGACTATTGAAAGAAATAATCAATACTGAAAAAGTACAACGGGGAATTACATCTCTAGGAGTACAACAAAGTTTGCTAGAAGAATTGTTATTGGTTCAAAATTATACAGATTTATGGGTGCGATGTACAGTATGTACAAGTATTATTATTTTTTCTTTAAATGTTCATATTAGGAAAAGAAAGAGTTTTATTTCCTATAACAGTACTAGAAATAGTGGTAATAATATTCAGTTATTATTTTATAGTCTCCAATATCCAGATTTTTATTTTTTACACAATTATAGCAAGACTTAACGGATAGATTTTTTACGCTTGTTTACATTTTTATTCTAAAATACTTTGTTTATTACGCCAGGTCAAGATTATTTATCATTCATGCTTACTTTGTATTGAAACCGTAAAAACATTTAATGTTTGAAGAATTAAATTGTATTGGAGGAAATCAGTAGGAATATATTTACACATTTTTGAGAGATGTAAATATGCTTCCATTACAATTTAATATAGCTCAAATAAATGAGTTTGAGTTCTCTTGAGAGAAATGGACTGAAGAACTTTAAAAAGATTAAGGTTTACTTCAGATGTTACAAAAACAATAAAAAGCAGAAATTGTTTTTCAACATGAAGAAGGTAAACTAAAAGAGATAGAACATGATGGTTAATTACAGGCTCAATGGGCAAAGTTTTAAAGAAATCTGTTATAATGTATCAGTATTGGGAAATATTTCATTTGTCTTCATCATTGTACGTTGTTATAACATGATATATTGTTTTTCAGCAATTGGTAATATGTATTGTGAAGGCAGAGTAATTCAGAGGTATGCTGTATTCTGACATTCTGTTTGATAAGTTTTGAATGTGATATGTATGGTTGTTTGAAAGATTTATAGTGATTCTATTACAATCTAATTTAGGGGGGCTGTAAGAAATCCAATTTAGCAATAATTATATTGTAATGAATGAATCTGTTATCAAAGGCAGAATGTTAAAGTATACAGTATAATAGTCTGGACTTTCCTTCATATCTATATATTATCTGATTGTATATTCAGTTATTGTTACATGTGCAGTATTCTAAGTGAAAGGTCAGATCTATTCTGACAGACAGAATTGACCCAAAAGGTCAATTCGTGGCCTCAAGTTGTTGAACAGCTGCAAGTCCTAACTGGGAAAAATGCTGCATAAGACTTTTCAATTCAGTAAGTTTGAAACTACTTATATGTTCAGAAGTAGTTCATATGACATCAGTAATGTAGGTAAATACCATGTTGGGATATAACATCTTAAAGGTTAAAATGGCTGACTGGGTGGGTCTTTATGGATAAATACAGCAGTGAGCTTAGTGAGGAAGGAAGGAAGGATGGAGAGAAGATAGGCCAGACGAAGAAAGACCAGGCCAGATTGATAATACCATGAAGAGGAGAAAAGGACATGTTAATACCTGAAGAGAATATTAACAGAAAGAAGGTTACTATGTGCAACTATTCTTAAGAATATCAATCTATTTGAAACATCACCATCGTCATTCTTACTATTTTTGTATGTAAGTAATTATTTTCAAAATAAACGTTTTGTTTTTGTGTGCAAACGACAAGAATGCTGAATTCTGTTATACTGATGTGAATCTACAGAAAAAGCGAATTTAAGGACATTTAACAGATGGATAGATGGATAGATGGATAGATGGATAGATGGATAGATGGATAGATGGATAGATGGATAGATGGATAGATGGATAGATGGATAGATGGATAGATGGATAGATGGATAGATGGATAGATGGATAGATGGATGGATGGATGGATGGATGGATGGATAGATGGATAGATAGATAGATAGATAGATAGATAGATAGATAGATAGATAGATAGATAGATAGATAGATTAAATGTAGCTTATTTTCCCGGGTATGTCAAGTGAGTTTACAGTTATGTCTCCACAGAGAAGTGTTTTAGGAGGTACAGATGTTGCAAGACTTACTGTTTGTGCAGTTATAGCCGCTTGCGGTCCTGTGACCGTGACGATCAAATCCCGTATGGATTAATGCTGCGGTGGTCCGGTCTGGAAACATGGACCACCTGCAGCATTATCACGGCAGACACTGTCCTCAGCACAGCCATAGTCAATAGGTACTCTACTAAAGAGGTCTTGATCTCTCTCTTTTTTCTCCTTCGCTCTTTTCTTTAAAAAAGTATGATTTGCTCTATTTCTCCTTTTTAAAAGTTAAAATTTTTGGGCCGGTTTGTTTTCACAAACGTTGAAAGTATTTGGGAAAAAGGTTGCATATCTCTATTAAGAAGCTGCAGACTTTAAAATATTGTGAAAAAGAGGAGTTTTAAAATAATGTGCACAGCTAAGCTTGAGGCTCACAGAAAACAAAGAAAATTGAACAAGAATGACCACAAATCAATATATTTATAATTATATTCATGTATGTGTTAACTTATTCCCTACAGTGATAAATGTAATTTCTGAAATCGTTCAGTTACAGTTGTATCGTTGATTTGAATTGGGGTCAATGATTATACAGTAAATGCAGCCTGCACCCATGATGACAAAGAATAGGAAAGCATCAAAAATGTATGAGAGCTACTGTTGAGAAACATTCTTGATAATCAACTTAGATGCTTAGAGGGCTTGGGTCACTTATTAGGTTAAAGCTATTTCTCACTTGGGTATAAGTATATTAATACAAGTGTTTTACTTACCGGAGGATCATGATCTTCAGCAGTCACCGTAGCAATAATCGTGCCCTTAATGGCATCTGGAGCTACCATCCCCCAATAGAGAGCTTTGCTAAATACAGGCGAGTAATCATTCATATCCTGAAAAACATAATTAAGAGTTTTAGTAGTGAAAGAGAAATTAGATTATAGACCCAAAGTACAATAATGTCTCCTTCACAGTGTGTTCATTCACCTCCCTTCTTATTATAAATCCCATTTACCAAAGTCAGCCTCCAGCACTACCAATTCTATTACTACAATGTGAGTCTGGACCCCAAGAGGAAATGCCACATTTTCAATACTTCTTTAATGTGATATGAACTTCAAGTAATTCCCTACACACCTTTCAAAATAAAGTTTCCAGCAAGAGTAGTGATTCTTCAGATGGTGCTCAAATGTGATCAAACAATAAGGGTTTAATAACAAATATAAAAAATAGCCATGAGAAAGAATATTTCTGAACGCAGCAAAGATTATCTGAATAATTAACATATTTTAATTAGTATGTTAACCGAAATACAATACTTAGAAAATAATAAATAGTTGAGATCTTGCCAGAATGTAATATCTATTATATTGCCTTCATTTTTTTAATTCAGCAAAGGTACAGATTCACAACTTGCAAAGCGTCTAGTGCATATGTCTATCATACAGATACACCTAGTTATTATCATAAACTGTCTTTATATTAAAGGGCTAAAGTAAAATACAAAATGCTAATGTGGCATAAATTGTGGAAAACTTTGCCTATGATTTTAACTAATTATTACTTCATTATTTAAAGTTATTATTCAAGTAAATGGACTGTAAGGTTTCTTACAGTACTGAAAGGCTTCCTATGGATAAAAGATGTATTGCTCGTTGTTTTACAATCAGACACGCAGTTATTGTATGTCTTTATTTATATAGCGCCATAAATGTACATAGCGCTTCACAGTGGTAATACATGTGGTAATCATATAAATAACAAATAATATAAATAACAGGTCATTGGAATAAGTGCTTCAGGCATAAAAGTAACATTAAGGAAGAGGAGTCCCTGCTCCGAGGAGCTTACAATCTAATTGGTAGGTAGGGAAACGAATAGAGACAGTAGGAGGGAATTCTGGTAAGTGCGTCTGCAGGGGGCCAAGCTTTATGTATCATGTGTCCAGGATTATCCACAGTGCTATTCATATGCTTCTTTAAGCAAATGTGTCTTAAGGTGGGTCTTAAAGGTGGATAGAGAAGGTGCTAGTCGGGTATTGAGGGGAAGGGCATTCCAGAGGTGCGGGGCAGTCAGTGAGAAAGGTTTAAGTGGGAGAGGGCTTTAGATACAAAGCGGGTAGAAAGAAGACATATTTGAGAAGAACACAAGAGTCGGGATGGTGCATAACAAGAAATTAGGGCTGAGATGTAGGGAGTGGCAGAAGAGTGTAAAGCTTTAAAAGTGAGGATGAGAATTGAGTGTGAGATGCGGGATTTGATCGGAAGCCAAGAGAAGGATTTCAGGAGGGGAGACGCTGAGACAGATTTAGGAAAGAGTAGAGTGATTCTGGCAGCCTCGTTTAGGATAGATTGTAGGGGAGACAGGTAAGAGGCAGGAAGGCCAGACAGCAGGAGGTTGCAGTAATTGAGATGGGAGAGAATGAGGGCCTGAGTCAGAGTTTTAGCAGTCGAGTAACAGAGGGTGTATCTTTGTGATATTGCGGAGGAAAAAGCGTCAAGTTTTAGAAACGTTTTGAATGTGAGAGGAGAATGTGAGAGAGGAATCGAGTGTGACCCCTGGGCAGCGTGCTTGGGCTACTGGGTGAATGATCGTATTTCCAACAGTAATGTCGAAGGAGGTAATAGGGCCAGGTTTGGGAGGAAGTATAAGGAGCTCTGTTTTTGCCATGTTAAGTTTCAGTCGGCGGATGGCCATCCATGATGATATTCCAGAGAGACATTCAGAAACTTTGGTCTGTATAGCAGGTGTAAGGTCAGGGGTTGAAGGTAAATGTGTGTGTCGTCAGCATAGAGGTGATATTTAAATCCAAATGATGTGATTAGGTCACCTATAGAGAGTGTGTAAAGAGAAAAGAGAAGGGGTCCCAGGACAGAGCATTGTGGTACCCCCACAGAGAGATCGATATGGTTGATTTATTGGCTTTCCGGCATGATAAGTTATGCCAGAACTAAACACTGGGTTTAAAGCATTTTTAAAAACAATTCCTGCAATAGCTGGGCATTTTACACTTATGCTACGCTAACTCCTTCAGCTATTACTTTCAATATGGACCTCATAAGCAGTCGTGGCTACACAAATTGCGTAGAAAGCTCATTTTCTCGAACTACTGTATAATTGTTCACAAATCAACATAAATTACCTAACGTGGGAATTTAAAAAAAAAAGGCAAGATAGGTTTTTTTTCTCTCTTTTATTGTGCTGGCACCACATTGCGGTATACACGTTATTGTGCACAGGCGATTAAGTTAACATGTGTTACATCTATACTGTACAGTAGGTCTGTGAACAAAGGTAAAAAAAAAAAAAAGAGAGTGGGTGCGCCAAATAAAAAATGCAACTTAAAATCATGGACTAACTCTTATAAAAAAAATATAATAAAAATATATAATGTGACATGAACCAATCCGGAGCATGTGGGGTCTGGCACCATAGAAAGTAAATGTGTTAAAAAAACAAAACCCAAATGATAACGCAGCTTCCTAAACAAGGAACCCCAGTCCTTGAGATAAATAGTAATGCAAGAGAAAAAAATATGGAAGCGCAGTCAAAGGGGTACTGGTAAGATAACACCTTTATATTAAATTATGTCAATATAATCACAAACAATAACAACAATTGTCAAAATAAACTCAAAAGATAAAAATAAAAAACAAGTGGAAGTGGGTGCATTACTGAGAGGCAATCAAAGCAAGTTCCTGCTAAATGAATGTCAGAGGGTTAACACCAGGAAAACTCCTGGCTTAAGATCAAAGTCTTGTGACCAGAGAAGTGTCCCCAGATGGATACGTAAAACGTAAGGGGATATAATGTTGAGGGGTGCCCGTGGGTTGAGCCAATGCTCAGTGTGCTCACCCAACCTCCGCCGATGGCTCGTGTAGGTCTACTTAGTAGATATGTGACATATACCCCATTCCCTCGAATGGCCCATAAAGGTCTCTTCTGGTGCCAGAATGTGTCATGGAATATTACATTTAAGCAACTATTTACCAATACATTTTCTTCATCTATGCATTAGGATTATGCATGTAGGTTAATAGCCTTAGTGAAATAAAAGGGTAGACCCATGCAACACAAAAAAGTAATAAACAATGCAATAGCTCAATTTGTTTCCATAAACAAATTTAATTCTGATAACAAACACTTGGATTTTTTAGGAGTGTGAAACTAACTTTCTTTTTCTTTTCACGGGGGGCTCTTCTGATTGTGAAGGTCATTGGTAGCATGTTAATCAAATGTCTCCATTTGTATACTCTCTTTAAACTGCCAAGAGAAGATCACAGTGCAGAGTGGTGCTAGAGATGGGTGAACTAGTTCAAATCCATTCCCCAGATTTTCCTTCATGTTTTAGACCAAAAGCGTCCACTCCACGAAAATCCATCTGCAGATTGGGCACTGAAAAATCTGTGTGCATCAATCCAAATCCGCCTTTGGATACAATCCGGACTGATTTTTAAGAATCCGATACTCGGGTTCCACAATCCATGGCTGGATTGTTAATTGTCACACACACGGATTAATCTGCAGAGAGACATAGAGAGAGAGATTTCCCCCCGCGAATTAATCCGCAGAGAGAGACAGAGAGAGAGGGAGAGATTCCCCCCCCCCTCCCCCGCGGAGTAATCCGTGGAGAGAGAGATTTCCCCCCGCGGATTAATCCGTGTCTTTAATTGTAATAAATCCACCACGGATTTTGGATTGCTCTGTAAAATAAAATGTAAAAAATCAGAAAATCCGATCCGAGACAGATCCAAATCTACAAAAAAAAACAGCCCTTCTCTAGTGCTATCCCATAAAACACTTCCAGTTAGCCATATATACTCTTCCACATCTGTAAGGTGCCTTCTGGAAGAGGGGCTGTGAGAGTAATGTCGTTGGTACTTCTCTGTCTGAAATCTGAACCAAGAACATTAGATACAGTATTACAGGCTTGTCACCTTAGCAGTGATCTATTGCTAAATACTGTAAGGCTGTGGTGGTTCACTAGAAAGCATTCATTAAGTGTACCGCTTGCCTCCTGTTTGCAGACCCTCTGACAATTCCACTGGGTTTCCTTTTTAAGAACTCTGCTTTAAAATACTCAGGGTGTTTGATTTGAGAAGAACAGGCACTAAATTGCCCATATTTTACTTGTCAATCATGCCACTTCTTTTGGCTTTGGTCTTATTTTACATATACTGTATAAAAGTAAAATAGAAATAGCATAAAAGTTGCTATTGTTATTTAACCTTTATTCACTATAAATGTAAATAGCAATTTTTTACCTATTGACATGTATGTTAGTACATGATCAATTTTACATATGTATGGGCATGGCCTCTAATTTATTAAAACATTAATAGAAGCTATCTGGATCACTATTCAGATAATGTGAAGTTGCATATTTTTGTATACAGTGGCTGAATAAGTACCTTACTCAATAAACATACTCATTAAGAGCAAAATAGCATATCTAATTAGCAATACATTTAAGGGTGGGCACTTTCAATGGTGATTTGGTTCTGGTTCTTACCAAATTTCACGTTTTGGATTTGTTAAAACTCAATTGTATTGGTTTTGAATTATAAAGGAAAAAAATGAAAAAAAGCAGGACATTTTCCAAAGAATTTAGCGATATTTTCAAACTGCAAATGTGTTCGCAAAAGTTTGCATGGTTTTTTTTTCCATTCAAAAACGCAAAAGCTCACCCAGTTTAAAAATAATTAAAGTAATCCGAACATGAGCCTCTGGTTTTGACTCCAAATGTATCTCTGATACAAACGTTTGGATGGTTCGATTCAAAATGTGTCCATCCTTAATGAAATCTAATAATGAAAGAAAAAGATTTGCAATACCGGCCACATCATTCCAGACTATAATTTCTGCCTCCTGTCACATACTTCCTAGTAGCTGCAGGCATTGTCAGGCTATCCTGTGGATTTACCACCCCCCCTCTTGCAACCTTTTTGAGTGGCAGGAGTGGAGATGAGACGTGGTATGCGAGTTACCCAATCCGGGTGCAGCTCACGTCCCCTCCCCTTCTGCACTAAGGAGGAGCTCTCCCCCTCATGGGGTAGAGGAGTAGAGCTCTGAGTCTCTCCGGCTGGGAGAGAGAAACAGGCCTTCAGTCCCTCTTGGGGTTGATTGCCTCACCAAGATCTGAATAGAACACAAGGCCTCAAAATTGCTAAAAGGCTGGTACCATCCAGAGGTCTGGGACCCATCCTAAAAGATGATCCATGCGCTGTAATATCAACTGCAGTGGTTGCCTCAATAAAGAATCCTTTTTATATACCCCTGCCTAAGTAACAGTCTATTGGGTAGGGTTATGCGAGAAGTCTGTTATGGTGGGGACTATCTCCAGGAACCGTGGAGCCTGCTGTGACTGGAGGCACTGACACCACAAGAAGAACCTGAAGGATCACCAAAAGCCTGTCCTGTTTCCCCTTACCATCGGCCCCTCAGCATCTCCTGGACCCTCACAGGTAATTAGCACCATGATGCCTGTAGCAATAGCAAGATCTCCCAGAGTGGGGCTGGGGGGGAGGGGGGGAGCAGCGCTACAATGTGCTAAAATGGTTCTCAGTGTTTAGTAAAAAGGCACCAAGTACAAATTAAAAGTATGCTACATTTTTAACTGCATATATAATGGTAGAAGGCTTTATTTTGATGACTGAGCTTAAAGGCAACAGCATTAACTCTTATTTATATATGCACTAGTGTTCAATTATTTTATTTTAACAGCTAGAATAAACTTATAGTCAATATAGCAGGAACTCTACGTAATTTATCTGAAATCAATTGCTATGATTTGGGATATCACCAATCTGAAAATTACAACTTTAAAAATGCTGAATTATAGTTTAATACAATAATGTTTGTCATCCTTCCTTTTATTCTTTGCTAGCGCAATATATATATATATATACACACGTTTTAAGTTATGGTGGGTGAAAAAGGCAACAAGGAACCTCCGCCGTATTGCATATAGCAAATAAAAAGATATATATATATATATATATGTATTTTTTTTTAAAGCCAACATTGAACTAAATTAAACTACTGTATAACATAACACTGTCAGGCTTTGCTGTTACATATTTACTGCACTTGCTACAGCATAAACACCACTGCAGATAACAGTCACTTCAAGGAAATCTTATTTGAATAGCTGTTGTTCACACACTAGGTTTTCCCACTCAAACAACAAATTCTTGTTTACTTCAATATCACCATGCATTAACCTTCTGAAAATGAAGGAGATTCCAACTATTTTGTCGCAAACATCTCATCCACATCAGAATGTCTAGAGGAACAGGTATTTGTAAGGTATTTGAGTTTCTGAATCGTGTTGTGTCTTGTGTATCACATTAAAAAAAATATTCAAATGGACTTGCAACAAAATGTATTTATTAATGGTCAAAGGAAGAAAACTGTATTACTGACAGTAATTATGCTAATAATAGTAATACCTTAATCATTGTTATAATATTATTGGTAAAATAGGTGTTCAGAAAAAAAACCCTCAATATTTAAATGCTACATAAAACTAGCAGCGCTATACAAGAACATGCTATTATTATTATTATTATTAAATGCAAATAGATTTTCCCCTTGTTTTTTCCTTCCCAATTCCAATAACAATCCAAATTGCATAATTAATTTAGAATGTTCTAAGCACTGGTTTATAGCTTTAATCAGATCACTGTAACATACGGTATTAAATACTGTTACATACATTTACTGTATTTACTTAAGGGGTAATTCTATATTGTGTACAATTGTATATCGCACTGCGATCATTGCATGATCAGCCACTTTGGGAACTAAAGAATTACCCCCTTAGTCCTTCAAGCAGCTTTGTGGGGAAATTTATCAGAGTCCCCTTGTACAAAACTATGGCAAAAACACTACACCAGATGTATAACACAATTTATTAGCGAAAAGCAACCCAAACTACATACATAAACCTCATTCTGTGAGTACCCCTATAGCCCCACCCTCTCCCAACACTGCCCACAGTTTTCAATTTGTTTCAGTATCTGAAGGGAAGATTACACAAGCGCTCTTCAAATTATAACTAAGCAGCCAGTGTGGACCACTACTGCAATCTAAATTCCTAAGACTTGGTGCCCCAGCCATTGCCAAACCGCTTGCTTCCCTAATCAACTCTTCCGATCATATCCCTAAAACCTAGAAAACTGCCAGAGTTGTCCCAATCTTTAAAAGTGGGGACAAAAACACTGTCTCAAACTACAGGCCAATCTCTCTTCTCCCAATACTATCCAAAGTCATAGAAAAATGTGTTCACTCCCAATTAAGCGATTACTATACCAAGACAAATTTCCCTAGCCAATTCCAATCTGGATTTGCCTCAAACACTCCACGGTAACTACCCTGATAAAAGTTTGCAATGAGATCTATTGTGGAATGGAACTGGGACAACTTTCTGGAGCAATATTCCTAGATTTTGCAAACGCTTTTGATACTGTTGATCATGTTATCTTGCTTAACAAACTCCAGTGCTCTGGAATAGGGAAGCATGCTTTAAACTGGGTACAATCCTACCTATCAGGTAGATCCCAACATGTGTCTCTCAGGCACTAACTTCAACCCCTTGGATATCACCTGTGGTGTCCCGCAGGGCTCTGTTCTGGGACCCTATTCTTCTCAGTGTTCATCAATGATCTTCCTACAGCTTGTAAGGGAGCCTCAATACACATGTATGCGGATGACACAATCTTATATGCACACAGTCTAATCTCTCTGACCTTGGACACCTACTTTAATCTGACTTTTTGAGACTTGAAAATTGAATTTCCCAAAACAAACGGTTTCTTTATATTGCCAAGACTGTAACAATGGTATTTGGGACCAAGACTAATTTTCTAAAACTTCCAATGAAGGAGCTACAGATCAAAACCAACTCTAATACTATCCTAGCTCCTGTTGCTAGTTTTACATATGTGGGCATATGGTTTGACTCCCATTAATATTTGGGTTGCATATTGATACCCTGACATCAAAAACCTATCCCAAACTAGCTGCATTACTGTATATAGGAACACATCCTCCCTAAATCTGCTGGTCAGAAAGTGCATCACACAGCAGATGCAAATTATAGACTATGGGGACATAGTAAATGGCACGGCACCCCAAACTCACCTTGGCAAACTTGATACCCTCTACAACTCAAATGTCGCTTTGTCCTCCAATGCAATTATAACACACATCACTGCGAAATGTTCAAAGAACTAGATTGGTTATCTTTTGAGCCTAAGCGTTAAGTTAATCTCTACTGTCTGGCCTTCAAATACTTTCTTAGCAAGCTACTGTACCCGCCTATCTGAACAAGCTCCTCACCCCTACCACATGCAGCACTTATCATCTGAGATCTGACTCCAAATGACTGTTCATGATCCCAAGGTTCAACCAAGTATCCGTCCACTCCTCCTTCTCTTACCGTGCACCCCACAACTGGAACAGTCTACCGGAGACTCTCACAGCCACCACCAGTCTATATTCTTTCAAAACTAAAGCTCTCACATTTTAATCTGGTCTGTAACTGTTATATACGCCTATAATATATATTATCTTTAACTGTGCATATAATGTCATGTATATAATGTACTGTATAACCCTTTTCACTCATTGTAACTATGTATTTGTAACCATATATATGTCATTATAACTATGTCCAGGATATACTTGAAAATGAGAGCTACAGTAACTCTCAATGTATTACTTCCTGGTAAAACATGTTATAAATAAATAAATAATATCCCATTGATTTAAATGGGAAAACATTACTGATAAACATAAAACAGTTTTTTTCCTTAGTTTTGCAGCAAGTGGTTTTGATAAATACTGTAGTCTAGAGTAAAGGAGTACTTCAGTAATTTGATATTATAAGACAAGCTTTCGAGAGTTCGACTCTCTTCTTCAGGTTGGTAATACTGATTTACAAAGATCCCATGAGCTTAACTCAGATGTAAAAAAAAAAAGAACATTTCATAAATTCAAAAACTTAATTCATAAATAGTTCAGTGTTGGTAATTTCCACAGCAGTTCTTTTCTTGTTTACTATCACACTCTGGCATTTAGAATGGCTGTGAAATTCTCTCAGAGTAAAGAATGAACATGAACTGAGTAGATGCTCATTTTTATCACTTTGAATGACAATTGGAAAGTAAATGAAAAAAGCCTTAGAATTCTGTGTTGTTTTTTTTTGTCTGTATCTTTAACTTACCCTAATGATAGCACCATACAGTATATATGTATACATGTACATATATCATTTTGGATATGTCAATTTGTTGACAGGGACACGGCTTTTTATTATGTTGTGAAGACAGAGAACACCTGCGAGGGATTCTAGCCCCATACCAGTATGGTTAGTTGCAACAAAAAGAACAGATAATGTGGCTTTAGCAACAATGCCCAATCATGGTTATACCTAACAGCCACAGTACAAATCAATTATGGGCTGTTTAATGGAGCTGAAATTGCATGCAAATTCTGCCCTAGTACACAGCCAAGGACTGCTTTGGTGTCTCACTGCCAAGGAAAATGTAAACCTGCCATATTATATATTCGCATATTTTTATCATCAGTCAATCATCCATTCGTCTCCAGCAATTTTACAATAATTCTTCCACTGATAGGATTCTAAATTACTTTTGATAGTCCTGACATGATAAAGAAACAATAGTTATATCCCCTTGTTGGCAATCTTAGATTAAATGTAAATCTCACTATGGTAACAGCATTAACTAAAGACTATAGCCTATTCCACTACGGGCTTATACTGTAATACTGCTATATAAGAATTGCAATGTACTAAATATTGTATACAAAATCCCTTAAAATAGCAAAATAGCAGAATTGCAGAATGATTACATTTATGTTTAACAACTTGATGAATGATTAATATATAAATTGAACATATCATTCATGAAATAAATTGGTTTCAAACAATATACTGTGCTTCATAAATCGTTTCCATAGAGCATTATGGTGTGAAAAAAAAACTAGGATACTATGTATAGTGAATATACACAAACATGTAGACCAGTAGTCCAGTATAGATATCTACTATATGTAGGAACATATAATGTGCCTGCATATAGGGACCGCTATACATATTTAGGTCTAAAACACCATTTATAACATGGCTTTTCTCCATATTTAAGATACTCCTATGTAGAGATGTGCAGATTTTGGGGGCGAATTTGGATCTGCAGCGAATCGGCCAGTTCCATGGATTTCAGCGGATCAATCTCAGAAAGGACGATTCGCCATTTGCGGATCTTTTATTATTACCAATACATTCTGCGAATTCAGCAATCAGTGGCGGTTTCTACAAATCCACGGTTTGGTTTCTACAAATCCCGTCAACGGATTGTATCTGTGACGGGAATATCACGGGTGCTTCCCACAAACCGGACTGGACCGCAAAGCCGAGGTGGGGATACAGGTAAACCACCACCCTACAGCTGTGTGGGCGGGACCGGTAAGCAGAGTAGTTGTGGATAGCCTGGGTCAGGGCAGGAGAGTGTAGGATCGTAGAGGTACTTGCTGGAATCAGGGTCGGAGAGGTCAAGAGTAGTCGAAGTCCAATGCCAGGGTCGAGGAGAGGAGAAGGTAGAAGTCCGTTGAGCGAGCCGGGGTTCAAGTGTGCCAGAACGACAAGAGCAGACTGTGAGGTAGCTTGTAGCAAGCACAACCAGAGACTGACTATGCTCAGCAATCAGCTCAGGGCTGGTTGCACTATATACTGAGAGGAGCCAATGGGAAACTACCAGCAGTGATATCAGATGTAGGTAGGTCACTGGTAGCTTGAGGCTGGATGTAGGGCAGGTGTGGGAGGTACAAAATCATTGGAAGCAGTGGGGGTGGACATACACGCGAGCGCGTGTGCGACACCCACGTTGGAAGGAAGAGCGGAACAACGCCGCAAAGGCAGTTGAGAGACGTCGGCGCGCGCGGGGTCTGCCCCGGCAGTGTGCACGTCCAGTAGGTGAAGGGCGGAGGGAGGAGGTGATGCGGCCCGGATCCTGCGCACCTAGGCGGTGGAGGAGGCGGGTGTCGGAGCCGAGGGACGGGACGCCGCGGGAGGTAGGAGACGCGGCGTCCTTACAGTATCCAATGTTGGTTTTTGATGAATCTGCGCAGATTAAATCTGAACAAATCCATTTGTGGATTTTACACCTCGAAACGGATTTTGGGGGGAAAATGTGAGAAAATCCAGGAAACGGATTTGGGCGAATTCGCCCATCTCTATTCCTATGTCTATCCAAAACAGATTGAAATCCCTTACTGTATTACAATAGCTAACACAGCCTCTACTGGAAGTCTCTTCTATTAATCCAATACCCGTACAGAGAAGAAATCCCTAAGTACTTTCTCACATTTCTCTGAGCCCCCCTCTCTTTACAATGCATAAAATATTAGAACGCAACATGGGAGCCGATCAGGTTGAAACTTTCATGATGTACTCCCTAATTTTAACCAGTTCTAATCCCAATTCTCCAATCACCAGAAGCATATGTAGTGATCACTTATTTGAAGCACAAATCTTAACCACTTGTTTTTTGTTCTTATTTTATACTATATTTATTTATTCTTTGTTCTTATTTTATACTATATTTAAAATGAGAGTCTCTCTCTGAGATGAAATACTGCACGCTAAATTACAGGGAGCCCCAGTTCCTTAGATATTTAATTTTATCGATGGGGGGAATTGCTGCCTTAGTATTAGAAAATAGAGTTTACAAAAATCCAAAATGCAGTTAGTCACCTGGGATGCAATCTGGTAGTTTAAGTGGAAAACGCGAGAAGAACTTAGATAAAAAGCAAAGTGTGCACAAGATTTAGCATTTTGGGTGCACATGCTTCACATGGGCTTATCCTGAGAATCAATGATTTTTTTGTATTTATTTTAGGCATTGATACGAACTGCACCAGATGAGAAGATGGCACTGTGTCAACTAAAAAATAACAGAAAGGCCTGTATATCACTTTACTGTCTCCTAAATCTGTCTCGACTTCTCTCCTGCTGAAATCCCTCCCCTGGCTTCTTATTAAGTCCTTTATTATAGTACTTACAAAATTCTTCTCTCTTTTAAGGATATACACTCTTCTGGGCGTCCTTAAATCTCAGTCCTAATTTCTCACTATACACCTGCTCCACTCTTGCATTCTGCTCAAGGATGTCTTCCGTTTACCCCCTTTGTATCTAAAGCCATCTTCCGCCTAAAACCTTTCTCACTCACTGCCCCACACCTCTGGAATGCCCTTCCCCTCAATATCCAACTAGCACACTCTCTCTCGGATCTTTCTTAAAACACACCTCTTTAACCAAGCATATGGGTAGCTCCGCTGGCTGATACTATACATCTCAGATGCACTGACCTTGGCCCCTTGCAGATGCACTTACCAGAACTGTCTCTGTAAGTTCTCCTCACTTACCAAATAGATTGTAAGCTATTCGGGGCAGGACTCCTTTTCCTATTGTTTTATGTTTGAAGCGCCTATTCCCATTGTGTTATAATATTGTGTCATGTGTATTGTGAAGCACTATGTACCTGGATGGTGCTATATAAATAAAGATATACATAGATACATTTACCTTGCATATTATAAATAGTATGTATTGTGCCTTTTTCCATTATGCTTTATGAAGAAATAGAAAAAATGCCCTGGATGTATCCTGGATAGATAATTGGGAAGCCAACAACAACATTGTTACTCATAAAAATAAAAACAAAATTCAATATCGACATGTTTATTGGTCTCATATAATTGTCACAAAAGTTTGGAAATGCAAAGCAAAATGTATTACTTAAAATCATGACCGCCTATGGTTTATAATAATTTAAGAAAGGATACAGGATAGAGCAACATGCAGATTTAAAGGTAGAGAAATGTTGCATCAAAGCAACAAATAGTCGCTGTGAATAAACAACATAATAGGCTAAAAATGAGGGAATTATTAACATGCTGCATTCTGATTGGTTAAAATTCCTGGCATTAGTAGTGTTAATGCCTGGATTATTTTGGCACATTACCAAACAGATACAGCCATGCTCTAATCCTCCCACCTCCCCCACTCAATAGGGTTGTGGGGGTTTACCGGACAGCTGCAGGGGATAGGTGCTTAGTGGGCTTACCAGATTTCTTGAGCGAGGAAGGAGTCCACATTGTTGAGCAGGGAGGGGAGGTTAGGAAGGATGGAGCATGCTTACTTGTTAAAATCATCAAAAGGGAGTGGATCAATGAAAGTTATGATTTAGTATCTTGGGGGAAAATATTTTCTGGAGAAGGAGGGGAGGAGCAGTCGGGGAGCAACTGGACTTGATAAGCAGTTAGTGGGAGGGGGCAGTTTGTTTATGCAGGGAGGGCATATCCCTTCCACTAGTAAATGCCATCACGTTGTCCCGAGGCTCCTCCTTGCCCTCTCTTGCCTAGTCTCCCAGGTCCAGCAGCAGAAGCTCCTGCTCCAGTAAGAGCTTTGCGTAGGCAAAGAGTCTGAAGAGTGTGACAGTGGGTAAAAACAGTGGAAGAATTCTGGCTTTAGGAAGTACTGATGGGTCAGAACCCATGAGTTGTAAGAAATCAGGGAACTCGCCCCCTGCGTTGGTGCCTGAGAATGCGCGCATCCCCGCTCTGCATCCAGAGCATGTGCGCACATGCAGCTGGGCTAGTCGTGCCACGGAGCTTGGCTCTGCTCCTCCGGACGCATTGCACATTCTCTCGCGCGTGGCACACTCACGTGACTACGTGCACTGCCCCCCAGCTGCGCGGCAACTAATCCTTTATCTTGAGTCTCTTGCGGCTTCCCAACCCCGCTATCGGGTCCTTTCCCTTCTTTCAGCTTGTGCGTGGGAGCACAACCGTAACATGAGTGTGGTAACTGGCATCTTCCATGAGCTGTTCGAGCCTCACAGTAATGGGAGCAATGTTAAAAGATTTAAATAAAATTCGTCCTGCAACAGTTATAATCCCCTAAGGATAGGACATTACATGGCAATTAATTATTATTAAATTAGTACTGTAACCTCTTCTTATTTGTAATAGTCACCATGATTTGCAATATTATGTTTAATGTCTTTCCAATAAAATAAAATCTAAATATTGAAATATAAACCAAAACAGCCCAGAAATATAGCTCATTATGAGGGCTCAGTATCATTAAAGTGTAATATGTAGTATGTTGCCAACATGTTTTGTTATTTTTCCAAAAATTGCTCTTTGGCAAACAAACTGTAAATACTATTTCAGCTTCATCATGTAAGATTGGAAATAAAAGTGGTATTTTATTTTATCCCAGGAGCAAACTGTCCCTAGTTCATTTGAGAATACAGTTGAACAACAGATGAATGCTACAAATCCCTGTAAACCTTTTTTACTGTAGCTCTCAACAACCTTGACAAAAGTGAAGTACTTTCCTGGCCAATACCTGCAGAGTCTATTTTATGAAAAGCAACAGGTTAGGGAAATGTCAGCTTACAGCTGTTATCCTTTCTAATGAATATCATAGTGCAAACACGCCAAACAAAATAAATAATCTGTTTATTTTTTAGCTAGTCTTAAAGGTGTGGTACCACCTATGGTGTTTTGTTTTTGTTTCTTTTGTTTGGTAGGTGATCTGGGTGCTGAACTGCATTTATATTGGGTGAAGAATAGGGAGGTTTAAATGCCCCATGGCATGGAAGCAAATAGGCACACATGATGCAGGAGTTTTAAACCTGCAAAAAGAACTGGCAGCAACTTTGGAGGTATTTATCTCAGGAAGGAGGTGTGACGGTGGGTGTAGCAAGTCTTCATAAATAAAGGTGACGTCCAACTGGTTACCCCTGAAAATCGGTCCTGTTGTGGGTTTTACCTGTTCCCCTTTCCTAATAAACATGAGACTTTGGGAGTGGGAGTTTTAGGTGGGATATTTGGGTCAAAATCTGTTTATCTTCTTTGCAGGAGTTTGGGGGATAAAGTTAAGGGTAGTCCCGTAATTCTCCCCAACTTGCAGGTACTGTATGATTTGTGGATATGCAAGTTGAGTTACACCGGGGCACAGTGTCCCCAGAATCCTATTTTTTGAGCCCAAATGTCCCTGACCCATTTCCCCCACATATGTAAGGTTCCCCAAGAGATATATGTTTAATAAAGAAGTGTAGTATGTTTTATACAATATGTAGTAATGTCTATATAGTCAGCCCGGGCATCTACATAGGCGCCGGGATGTCTGCATAGACATCGGAGTTCAAAGGAGAAGGGATGTCCAGAGGTGAGAAGACCATTTGTTGCACGGGGAAGGGCGAAGTACCAGGTCTGGAGAATAAAGGGCACCCCGCTACCTTTTGGACTGCCAGACCTGGTAGAGCCTGCCCAGCAATGGATTGGGAGGGGGAAGATGCTGCTGGTAGGTGTCACATTGGAAGCTCAAAATAGTTGCGTTGACCTACAAATCCGCAGCAGAATATCCAGTGAAAGTTTCATTGTGCTATGTGGTGCCTTTTCTGAGATTTCGATGCTTCAGACATACAAACAAACAGACGGAATTCAACTTAGAATTATAGTATATATATATATATATATATATATATATATATATATATATATATATATGAAAATAAAAGACAGTGCCCTTATTGACATACACCTATAACCATGCAAAACCCTGCAGGATGATATACCCAGCACAGATAAATGACAATGCTTCTAGATTAGCAGGAAACCAAGCAAATTGCAATAAAAAATGAATAAACAAAACTGAAAAAATATATAAAAAAAATATAAAATATAATAAAAAATGTATGTTGGCAACAAAAACAATAAAAAAGAAAAAATACCTATAAAAATTGTGCGTAAGTCTCTTTTGTATTGTTGACAAAAATATATAATCAATATAAAATGATGTCCATACAAATCCTTAAAAATGAATTAGAAGTCCTTGGCAGCTTAATTCTTGGGATCACCAACCTCCCAACGATAACTAAGAAAAAAAGAAGAAAGAAAAAGCGCCCGATCCTAGTGTAAATTCAGATTTAAAAGGTTTTAATTATCATGAACAGACGATTGCCAACTCACACTTTGTCAGTTTAAAATAAGCAATTTATGGGACAAGCCCATGCACCACGCTGACGTCCAAGTTTCAGAAGTCTTCCATCTGCATACAAATGTAGCTGCTGTGAATCAGCCCTGCTGTGGGATATGCTGCCGGTACAACCTTTCTCCTCTGCAGGGATGGTAGATGTTTCTGGCTGTATTCAATTAACCACCCGATCGAGTAGCAGGATGCAGGAACTGACGTCTGTGCTCTGGAGCTTGAGCTGCTTGGCCACCGTAGTTTCCTGTACCACGTGACCCTTTGTATCACGTGACTCATTGTGCTATGTGGTGCCTTTTCTGAGATTTCGATGCTTCAGACATACAAACAAACAAACAAATATATAAATCTGTCAGGTTTTCAGGTCCCTGTTTATTATAGAAAAATTATGCACTTAACACACAAAAATCTGTTGTAGCAAAATGTGTCCAACCATGTAAATTACTCTCTATAAAGCGTGCAACAGTTCATTCAGAGCCCAAAGCATCACCTAATACATGTTTTAATATATATAAAAAGTGCTTTGATGACAGAAAAAGGATTACAAGAACATACAGTTATAATAAATGCAGAACGGTTTCTTAAAATAACAGGATTAAACAGAAAACATAAATCCTTATGCAGTATGTTACCATAGGTGTTCGCCAGAGAGGCCATTGGCATAGAAAGATACAAATTCACATGTTTGCGCCCAAAACACACCTCTGCTGAATTCAAATTTCATAGCTCATGGGCAAGATCTATATACCGTTCTTCTTCCATTGAAACAACATAAGCCCACCCCTGTCATAAATCAGCTGCTAGTTTGACAACTTAGGGGAAAAAATCCCCTTTTAATGTTTTGTTTTTTTTCAACTTCAATTTTTTTATTGGAGTTACATATTCATACAATATATCACAGCCCATTGCATTAAGCCCAAAATCTTTTTTTTTTTTTAACAGAGATATGCAACATTTCTACTGCACAAATACTAGTTGCTACCACAGACATTGACAATACAGACAAGGCAAACAAGACGGCGGACAGGGGTGGGGGTAGGGACGGAGAGGGATGGGAGGGAGAAGGGGAGGGCCAAATGGCACCAAACAGCACCGGAACGCCATGTTTGCGTGTACTCTAGTGACTTCCGACTATCCTGTAACCTTGCATTCCTTGCTTCTTCCTCGGGTCGCTCGTGTCTTCCCTAATGTCTGAGTGGCCATCTATAGTTGGGGCTGTCATCTACCTGTTCGTTTCTAAGTGTTGTCAGATCTCCGACCCCCAAAGGAGAACGCATCTATAGCTATTAAAGAAAAATTGCAGTAGCATCCACCCCTGGGATATCTGTCTGTGCCAACCAAGGCGCCCAGACTTTTAGGAAATTTGTGCCGGTGTCATTAACTAGACTTGTTAATTGTTCTGTGGCAGGACGGCCTGTAGCCGAGGTCAGGGAACAGTCCACACGTGTAGTTTCAGGATAAATGAAAACGTTCAGTGGCTTTATTTCTCCACAGCATAACATAACATGTGGGTACACTGTCCCTTTAAACAAAACAAATCCTGCTCCACATTTGGAGAACTGACTAACACTCCAGGCCTATCTAGCAGGATGGCTGGCTAAACCATTTACCAAACCGTAAGTGTATTTTAAGCAGTCAGGAAAACAAATGAACAAGTCTTACTTTGGTTGAACTAGTTAGTTTGGTGTATCCGTCTGGCTAGCAGCTCACATAGCAGCGTGCTCTGGTCTAAGGCAGCCAGCTACTGCCAGTAACAACATCCTTTTATACCTTGCTGGCTATCAGGTGTCAGCTTACATCCTGATTACCTAGATTCCTCCTGAGTTAACCCTTCTGAGTGCTGGATGAAGCGCTCAGACATATGTCTCCCAGGCATAACTGATAGGGGTTGACTTCACCCTGTCACATTCTCCATCCGACATACGTGCCAAATTCTGTTTCTAATCTTGGGGATAATTGGAACTTCTGGTTGCTTCCATAATGCTGCGATCTCGCATCTTGTGGCTGTTGCAAAATGCGCGATCAATTTATGCGTCGCATTTGACAGACCCTGGATCCGTCTGTCCAAAAGGAACACCCACGGGTCCAGGGGGATCTCCCAACTGAGAATCCGCTGTAACCAGTCTCTAATCTGCTCCCAAATCTGGACCACTTTTGAGCAAGACAACAGCATGTGTCGCAAGTCTGCCACCTCACCGCATTGCTTTGAGCAGAGAGGAGAGTAGCCCCTAACAAATTTAGCTAATCGAGCTGGAGTGTAGTACCACCACATAAGGACCTTATATGCATTCTCCTTTAGTGTGGTACAGATTGAACTCTTTGCTGCTGCTTGGATAATCCTGTCCCAATCTTCATCCTCTAACGTTTCCCCTAGGTCCGTCTCCCACTGTCTGATGTAGCGCAGTCTGTTCTCACTAGATGTCTCTGGACAGATCACTTCCCTGTACATTCTAGATGTAATTCCCCTTGTGTCCGTATCTCTAGAACACAGCTACTCGAAATTTGTTCTCGCTGGCCTGATTGGGGTTTTGTTATAAAAATCTCTGATCTGGAGGTATCTAAAAAATGCTTTGTTTGGGATAGCCTTTGTGGACTTAATTTGCTCAAATGTTTGTATGTATTTCCTACCCTCCAGATCTTTGAGGGGGGTAATTCCCGCCTGTATCCAATATAATAGGTTATTACTATTCTTCCCTGTAGCGAAATCTGTATTTCCGGTGATTGGCGTCATGAGTGATTCTTTGATAGTCAAGTTACAACTGAATTTAGTGGCCTCCCAAACTCGTAGTGAACTGGCAATGGTCTGGAGCGGTATTCCTATCTTGCTTACCCCTCTTTTGGGTAGCCAGATCAAAATTTGGAGTTGAATCGGTGCACAACATGTTTTCTCCAACTCCACCCATCTCCTTAAGCTTGGGTTCGTGTGCTATTGGAGAGTTTGAGCCAATTGGGCCGCTTTACAGTAAGCTAACAAACAAGGTACCGCCAAACCTCCTCTTACGGTGGGTCTCTTTAGGATACCATTTGCAATTCTTGGGTTTTTCTTATTCCAAATAAATTTCATCATTAGTGACTGTAGGGAGAGGATGTCTGAGTATATTATAGGTATAGGCAAACTTTGGAAAAGATATAGCATCTTTGGGAGGAGGTTCATCTTCACGTTGTGTATCCTACCAATCCATGAAATGACCCCTTTCATCCATATTCTGAGATCTTCCCCCAAAGTCTTAATCAACCTGGGAAAATTTGCTTTGTATAATGTTTTGTATTCCCTTGTGAGATATACCCTAAATATTTGATAGCGGAGGGTTGCCATTTAAAGTTAAAAATTTGAGGTCAATCAGTTTTTCTACTTCTTTGGGTAGGTTTACTGTATGTTGAGGGCTTCAGATTTGGACTGATTGATCTTAAAGCCCGAAATTTGGTTATATTTGCTTAGGATTCCGAACATGTTGGGAAGAGACGTGAGAGGTTTAGATAATGTTAGGATGACATCCTCCGCGTATAATGCTGCTTTGTGCTCCTGATCTCCGATGGAGATCCCTGATATATATGGGCTATTTCGGATGTGCGCCGCTAGCAGTTCTATACAAAGGGCAAACAGCAGCGGCGACAGTGGACACACCTGCCTCATTCCGCTTCTTATGTGAAATTGATCAGAGGAGAAGCCCTGATGCCGCATCCTCGCAGTCGGACCCTCATATAGCGCTAGGATGGCTCTCAGGAGGCGTCCCCCAAAGCCAAACGCTCCTAATGTTTCTGTTAAGTAGGGTCAATATATCCTATTGAAGGCTTTCTCAGCGTCCAGACTTAGCACCATAGATTGTATGTTTTTCTTTTGACCCAGATCAATCAAATCAATGATTCTCCTGGTGTTATCTGCCGCTTGTCTACCTCCGATAAACCCCACTTGATCCGCATGGATTAACCTGGGAAGAACACTACCCAACCTAATCGCTATAAGTTTAGAGTAGATTTTTATGTCTGAATTAATCAGTGAAATGGGCCGGTAGCTCTTGCAGTCTGCCGGGTCCTTTCCAGGTTTGTGGATCACAGATATTGATGCTTGGAGCATTTGTGCTGGGAAGGAGGCCCCCGCTAAGATTCCGTTAAATAGTTTTAGCATATGTGGGGCTAACGTTTTGGCATACTTCTTGTAATATAAATTTGAGAAGCCATCTGGCCCTGGCGCTTTGGCAGGTTTTAATGCTTTGATGACTTCAGATAGCTCCTCTAGAGTAAAGTCAGCCTGGAGCGCCTCTCTCACGGCCCTTCCCAAGGTAGGTAATTTTGCCTTTTTCAGGAAAGTGTTTAGTAAGTCCCCTGTTTTAGTATTACAGGTGACCTTATCTCAATTGTAGAGTTTTTCGTAGTAAATTTTAAATTCCTCTACGATTTTCCCAGGTATGGAAGTGAGGTCACCCTGTTGGTTCCGAGTAGCATGAATGTGATAACTTGGAAGCTTATTTTTTAGCTTATTGGCAAGTAGGATATCAGGATTGTTCGCTTTTCCATAAAATTTCCGCTTAGACCATGCCATTTCCTTATTGGCCTGGGAGGAGAGGAGGAGATTGAGTTTTGTTTTGGTGTCTAATAGCTGTTTCAGCGTGTGGTCCTGTTTGTTTGTTTTATGCAGAGAAGAGAGCTCTGCTAGTTGTGTTTCTAGGTCCTTAATCTTTTTTTCACGTTCCCTTTTATGTTTGGCGGCCACATTCATTAATACCCCCCTGAGGGTTGCCTTATGGGCCTCCCACAGAGTGGAGTGTGATACCACACTCCCCTCTTTCTCCTCGAAATATTCCTTGATTTTACCCCCCACCTCCTTCTCTAGGTCTGGTATTTTCAGAAGGATCTCATTTAGCCTCCAGTTCGCTCTAGGTCTGTCTAGTAGAACGAGTGTGCACTGCAGGTCAATAGATGCATGGTCGGATCATGAAATATCATGGATCTCTGAACGAGAGATCCCGGGAACCAATCTACTGGACACAAGGAAGTAATCTATCCTACAGTAGCTGTTATGGGGATGGGAGAAGAACGTGTATACTCTCACTCCCTGATGTTGCTCCCGCCATATGTCAAGATGTTGACAGTCTTTTAATCCCTTTGTTATTGATAGTAAGTCCTGTCTATGGGTTTTGTTAATAGTCATGCAGCTGTCTAGGTCTGGATTTAGGGCCCTGTTTAGGTCTCCGGCTACTATGGTGTTTCCTTTCGCCACTTTACGGAGCTTATCAAAGAATTTATGGAAGAAATCTGTCACATTGTCATTAGGGGCATAGATTGCTACAAGGGTTATAGGGTTCTCACGTATGGATCCTGTCACTATGAGGTATCTACCTTCCTAATCACTAAATGTTCTATCCTGAATGAACGGTATACGGTTATGAATTAAGATGGCTACCCCTCTTTTTTTCCCCCGTGCGGAGGACAGAAAGTGCACACTGAAGTCCTTGTCAAAGTACTTGGGACAATTATTTTGAGAAAAGTGTGTCTCTTGTAGAAATAAAATCTCTGCCTCTTTGCGTTTGTAGTCTCTGAATGCGACCCTTCTTTTTGCCAGGCTATTGAAACCCTTAACATTATGGGATATTAACAGAATTTCCTTACTCATTGGAAGCGATGTATCGGACAATCTGCCTCACTCTGTTTGTATCATGAAGAGTATTACTACTGCTGGGGTTGCGGCTCCCACTTGCGTCCCAGATCTCTCTGCGCCCGCCTGGAGGGACAAAGGGGGGGGGGACACACAAAGGGGGAAACCGGGGTATACATAAACACAACACAACATTTTACAGCTATCAACATTTCTCGTCGTCCTCTCGAGTCTCTCCTCACGCTGAGACCACCGCCTTTGGGTTCTTGTTCCTTGCTCAAGATGTCCAATCTTGGGTTGGGGTGTTTGACTCCCCCACCAAGAGTCCCGACCCAAAGGGCTTCACTAGTGCCCTGAAGACATTCTCTCTTCATCCCTAGCGCGTGGCCCATGCAGACTTCAGAGCAGGTCTCCCTCCCCTACTCCCGCCCCACTCCATAACTAACCTTACTAAAAACAAAACCAACTGAACTATTTTAAGTTAACCTAAATCCCACTTCTTCTGGGTTCCCTTGCACTGTGGCTCCCACTATTCTCCCGTATGTTGTCTTTCCGCTACTCTTCTTAACCAGCCCCCACTTTTGATGTACTAACTGGATTGCTTTCTGTGCTTACCTTCCACTTCTGTTCGGTCTACTAGGCTTACATTTCTGCCTCCTGACTGTTGCCATCCTCATTCCCTCCTCTGTTCCTTCGGGCCTCTCTTTCCTTCTTGCTCTCATTCCGTCACTTTCATCTCACCGCTTATGGATCCACCTGCTTTACCTTTTATACCTCTCTTTGCTTCTACCTTCGCCAAATTCTGAAAATAGTGCTTCCATCCCTTCAGCTCTCCCATTTCACATCCCTGTATCCTCTCTATCACTTCCCTGTCGCTCTCATCCTATGGTATCCCCCCTACCCCTCTCCCTGGTTCTTCATACTACATCCACCAACCATCTACTTTCTTGTCATTAACTTACCCATCCTTTCTTTTCACTTCCCTAACCTCCCTTTGCTACCTCCCTGATTCTTCTTTCCCCTAGGTCCACCTACTCTTTCCTTTCTGCCTTTACATTCCACTTCCCTCTTCACTCTACCTTATTATACCCTAATTCTCTGACCATCCTATCTCACCTACCTAATCTTTCCCTGTCACTTCCTTATCTCCTTCCACTACTGCTCCCCACCCCCTTTCCTTACTCCGTGTCCCCGCCGCCTAACCCTTCTATTCCAATCTAATCCTATCCACGCCTTACCCCGTCTTCATGTCTTAATATCATTCTTTCCGTGCCTTTCTGTATTCCTAACCTCGCGCTGCCTTTCGCACTTTCCTGCCCCTTGCTAGCGCTTTTCCGAATTCCTCCTTTAGTATCTTTCCTGCCTTTTAATTCCTGTCCTGCCCCCTTATGCTTATGCCACCTATCATTATTTTACTACCTGTTCCTATCTCGTCATCTCAATAAACTACTTCAAATATCCCACCGCTGCCCTAAGCTGTCTATGCTATGCCCGATTTCTGCACTCCCTAGTCTCCTAGGCTACGAGCTATCCCGGCACGCCATCGCCGCCTCTTGGGTCTTTCGACCGTGTCCAGTTTACCGGCTGACGTTATCCGTGTGTGCCGTCTGCATTCCTACTACTTGCCCCCTCCAAGATGGTGGCTGTGCTGTCGAGTCCGCTTCCACAATGTCCACCGGATCATGAGGGTGTCGTCACGTGGGTCTCCTTCCTCATGCAAACTTTGCAAAATACTAGCAAATTGGGACCACTATAAGAGGGCGAGTATGGCACACCTACCTGTACTCTCCGACGAAGCGCCACACAGGCGTGAAACGCGTTAGAGACAGAGGCTTTTTTCCTGCACCCATTCCTGTCTGCACCATGACTTTTCAATAAAGGATTTTATTATACTGCTGCTGTCCCGTGGATCCAGTTTCTTTGCTGTGCGCTGCACCTCTACATTTTTGGCTACCTAAACTTTGGGATTAGATTGAACACTTATAGCAGCATAACCGAAACTACTGCATAACTCAAAACTGGGGTTGCGTCTCTTAGACCCTCTCTCTTTGTGCTCTGGGAGATTTAGAGCCTTGTGATCATATGGGATCTAGGGGTGAACTCGCAGGCTCTGCATCAGCAGGGGCTTCTCCAGGCCCAGCTTGTGCAGGAAGGCGGGTCCTTCCTCTATTTCACTCACGGTGAGTGCCTTGCCTCCTCGTGCGACTAGACGGCCGAAGGGGAAGGTCCACCTGTACCTGACCCCCTTCTCCCTCAGAACCTTGGTGATTGGCATCAAATTTCTCCTGCGGGCAAGCGTCACTGAGGACAAGTCCTGAAAGATTGTCAGCTTTGATCCTTCAAATTCCACTACCGGTAGGGGTCTTGTTTTGTGTAGAACTGCTTCTTTTGTCCGGTAGTAGTGCATACGGAGCACAATGTCCCTTGGTTGCTCATTTTGGAGCGGTTTAGCCCACAGGGCCCTGTGACACCTATCCATTGCCAGGCATTCCTTTGGGGTGTCAGGGAGCAGTGTTTCCAGCCATCTTGAGATGTAATCATCACAGTCCAGAACACTCTCCGGGATCCCTCTGATCCTTAGGTTATTCCGCCTATTCCTATTCTTGGAATCTTCCTGTCGCTCCCTGATATCATTTATTTAGTCCTGAAGGTCTGCAGATTTTTTATCCTGCCTTCTAATTGCTCTGATCGATTGATCCACTTTAGTTTCCAGGACGCCTGTTCTTTCTCCCAGTCCGGTCACTTCTTTCTTTAATTCTTTGATCTCCGCTTGTAACAGCGATTTTGAGATCGGTATACAGTCTCGTAAAGTCGCATTGCTTGACCGGCATTAGCGCTTGGCTGTCCAGATCCTCCTCATCGCCGTCGGGCTCTGTTTCCGAACCTGCGTTTGAAACAGGCGCCATTTCTGAGCCTGCACCGCTCGGCCAAGCTCCCCCGAAGTACTAAGGAAATCCCTTCTTTTTGGCCGATTTCGAGCCTTTCTTAGACATCCTGGATCTAAATGGTTTTGCTGGTGGTGTTTGGATATGATTTGGCTGCTATTTTTGTGGTTTTTATAACGTTTTATTTAGAGCGGGGCAGGGAGCATTTGGATTAGGCGACCAAACTCCTTGCCGTCGCGCATGCGCCTCCCCTTTTGATGTTTTAAAGGTTGCCTAGATATATGATAAACCTCATAATTTTGTGGCCCTGATACTTGGACACACGTGAGTCGTATAAATAGGTCAGGCAAATATGACAGTTGTAACTAGACTAATTTTGACCGACTTGCTCCTAAATTTGAGTGACAAATGGAAATCTGTCCCTTATCACCTGCTAGAAATTAAGTATTTGGCCTTATTGCAGTCGTGTCCTTGCAATGATTACAAATCTCTCATTTTTAATCTTATGAAGTACTGTCAGGCCCATAATGTCTTTATTTTAATAAAGTCCTCCAACTAAGTGGTGACCTGGTTGTCTCTGGGATGCACAGGGGTATCTCAGGAATGCTTTGGAAATACCTCTAAAAGTGTCCTGTTTATAAAAATGTTGACAGTCATAATTTAATCCCATCTCTGACAAAACAAATGCTCTACCTCTACATTAACCCCTGAATCACCAGATTGACCAAAACACTTAATATACCCCACCATTTTCATTATAGTATGTATGTATGTATTTTGTAAACCCCGAGTAGAAATGGAACAACCAACAAGCCTAACAACTACACAGATTTTGGACGTGATACAACATGTCATGCTTATATACAGAATCTATATGCTATAAACTGTGCACCATTCTTATGCAAAACAATGTCCTATGTGTGTCCTATCCTTTGAATGTCAAAGATGTTTACTTTATTTTTGTTCCAGTTCATTTCTCTAGCTGCTTTCATCCTGCTATAACATTCCAATTCTCCTTAAACATTTTCTGGCATTTTTTTTTTTTTTTTTAAACATTCGTAAACAACAGAGATGATGAGCAATTAATTATATGCCTGAAACTGTTGCTTTCAAAGAGGTCAGAATAGTGAACCACAGCATTTAAATGAAGCTCACTTCTGCACACAGAGTGCATCTGCCTCTTGATTTGTGAATATGAATGAAGGAACTGATGGCAAAGGGTTGGAATAGGCATACAAATAAAACAGTTATTTGAATAAGAAACAAAAAGAGTATCCTTTCTATATTTTGAAAACTTTGATGTGGCATATTTAAAAAAACAATTATGTGGCTGTTTTTATTTAAAAGCGTTTCAATTTCAGAATAGTCAATAAGGCCTAATTTACAGTCAAGCTTTCACCTTGGGATCTCCAATTCAAATTCTGCCCTGGTTGCAAGAATTGGGAATAGCCCATTTGATTAAACCAAATTGTAAGTGAAATGAAATTGCTGTTCCGAGACCAGTCTAGTAGCATTATACTGTAAGATATTTAGATATTTAGCCCAAGAAGTGTTTAAAGCAGCAATACTGCAACGCCTGAAATCATAAAGAACAAAGGAAATATACTGTAGTTATCAATGCAAAGAACAGTGTGTCTTGATACACTGGACAATTTTTATTCAAGGTACCGAGTCTAATGGAAAAGCACTGTTTAGTAAATGTAGTTGAAAGCCTGAGATTTTTCAGTTACTTCTAGTTCATGGAATGTTACATTTAAATCCTTTTGCTTTAGGACCTGTCGATATTATTTACCCTATTAATTAAAGCACATACTGTACTGCATACGTATTCAGTATTTCATGTGGAATGCAAATATTCTACACTATAACCTCGTTGAAAAGTGTCTTTCAATTTTTTTTCATCATCTTTTCCTTGGTATTTACAATTATTTCAAGTTTCCTTGTATGAATCATCTGTTTGCTCTGTGAAAATGTTATGGATGATTCTTTTGTACTTTTGCAGTTGTTGTTTATTACTTTTTATTGATTGCTTTGAGATGCATAATGTAACAGATAGATGAATGCCAAAATGTAAACAAAGTACAGTATGAAAACCAAGGTTTATTTTCTAAAAACAAGTTCATCTGTATATGTGTCAGAGATATATTTTAATCAAATATTAATTCAACATTGGTGTTGTTCACCAACAATAAACAATAGACAATAAAGCTGTTTGAGTTTAGTACTGTATTGATGTACAGATTTAGCAAACCTTACCGTCTCCGGAGACACGGCTGGAAAAGTAAAAAAAAGCCGCAGCTCGGGAGACAGTGTCTGCCGCAGTCGCACTGAGGGGGAGTCCATGCTTCCGTATTGGACCCTCTGCAACATCAAACCTCTGGCACAGGGGCAGCCGCAGTCAAGTGCCCACAGTTTAGCACCAGTGCCAGAAGCAGTAAGCTGTGCTACAGCTGCAGTTCATTATATATGTAGCATGGTCCCCCTTTGGTCCCCCTTGGCCCCTTAATTTCAGGTGAGGCTACGGCTGGCAGCGGAGGCTGGGGTGAGAGTTGGATGCATGAGGGGGAAGCTTCGGCAGGTAGAGGGGGCATTCCAGTCTCCGGAGCTCCTCGTCACAGGAGGTGGCCATCTTGGGACTCCTCGCGCATGGGCAGTACGGCTTGTGCATGCACATAGGGCCCAGAGTTGTGGCGACAATTACAGAGATGTGTGCGCATGCACAGTACCAAAGGATAGCGGCGGCCATTACAGAATAGCTCCGCAGGGGAACTACAATTCCCAGAAGCCCCAGAGGTGGAGGGTGCACAACAGCCAATAGGGCTGTTGATATCCCCTGCTCCCAAAGAGATACATTTGGCATGCTGGGACCGAGCACTCAGTCGGAAGGGGAACTGAGAGAGAAAGCTAGTGTCCAGGGAGCTGAGCTTCCCTGGACTAGTCCTAGCTTGTCCCCATAGACCCCGGCAGGCCCTGAGGCACCAAAAGATTGTGGTTACTTCAGGGACAGCCCCTCTAGAAAGGTACATTGCCCCTGTAGTGTGTATAGTGTCAGGGACACAGCAGCAGTGCCACGCAGAGATTGCGGCCTGTGGTCTGGGACCAGTCCACCATCGCAAGACAAAGAGACTCTCTTCATGGTGGGGCAGTCCACCCAACATATATGCAGATGCCATCGCTGACGTCGACGGCGTGTGACCAGACAGGCCACTTTCACCAGTCGGCGGTACCTGGGTGCTGGAGCACATGGCAGGTATCACATTCAGCAAGTGCACCAACAATTCACACACGGTCTGTGAGTAGCGCTACCACACACTTGGGGTGGCTTGTGGCTTCTGTGGACATGGGGTGGTTAGGTGCCCAGGGCACCTTAGTACTTTGGGGGAAACATCACCAGGGTGTGGACATGATGATTGGACAGTAGGGTACGGTGCGGGTACGGCCGCGTGGGGCCTGTAATAGTACTGTGGTTACAAGGTGCATGTTCAGTAAACTATATATATATGTGCTCATTTGCATGTCATTTCCCAGAATCCCTTGCTGCAGTGGAAGTGCTGTATGCTGGGTGATAATGGGGAAAGGCGGGGTTGCAGACCTGCCTAAGACATGCAGATGAGCATACAGTTATATTTGCATATATATATATACATATATATATATATACCAGCTGAGAGACCCGGCGCTGCCCGGGACCAAAACCTCCAGCACCCTCCTCTCTCCACATCCCTCTCCGCCTCCCCCCCTGCGCAGCTCCAGACCCGGAGCGTGCGCGAGCCGGCGTAGGTCGGACGGCGAGCCGCCCGAGGAGCGGGAGCAGCCACGGCCCCGGGCATGGGGGGCAGAGCATGCAGCACAGTCCGCCGGGCACATGGCGCCCCGGAGCATGCGCGAGCCGGCGTCGGGAGGACAGTGAGCCACCCGAGAAGTGGGAGCAACCACTGCGTGCGTGCACCGCCAGGCCGCTGGACGGCTCGGGAGCACACGTGCAACATGCAGGTGACAGGGGGGCACCGGGGAAAGGGAGTGGGGACCAACACAGGGGGCAGTGGGGGGGGGAGTGACACCCAGGGGCAGGGGGGGGCAATACCCGGTAGGGGTGATACCCGGGGGCAGGGGGACTCAGCGGGAGACAGAACAGGAGGAAGAGGGAGAAGAAGAGAGTGGCCGGGTGGCGGTGCGAGGAGGAGGCGGGCCGGTCGAGGCCACAGAAGCAAGCCAATTAGAGGGGGGCGGCCACGGAGCAATCTGATTGGCCAGAGGCTGAGTGACAGACCAATCAGATTGTCCCTAGACACGGACATACAAGGGTTTAAAAAAAAAAAAAAAATATATATATATATATACTATATATATTGTGTGTGTATTTATTGCATTGGGTCCTGTGATGGGGTTATCCGGCACTGTCAGGACCCCTCACAGGTGGAGGTGCTGTCACCAGAATGAATCAGGAACACCCCAGGTTCCCTGCAGCTGAGGATCAGGCCTCCTGTTAGCCATCAGGTACAGCACAGCACGTAGTCACCCTAGACACGGGGGAAAGGGGCTACCCACACATATATATATACTGTATATATAAATAATGCTAGCATGTTCAAACTTAAAGAGTTACACATTATTTATTCTATGCTTTCCAACTATAAAAAATTGATAGCACAAACTTTTCTAATTAGAGATGTGCACAATTGTCCCATTTTAGTTCACAAACTTTTAAAGCAATTGTCAACAAATTGTACTAAATCTTATCAAGAATTTTGTCTGGTAAAAATGCTGTCAACGTTGAATTAAAAATATCAAGGTAAAAAAATGTGCACAAGGTCAGATCCTCCCATGACCAATATCACCTGCATATTGCTCACGATGATGGGACCTTGCAAATGGTTAATAGCAAACCTTTAGTAAAAAAAGGCAAATGTTGTTATATTCCTGAATTGTTTCGAAATGTTCGTGCATCTACTCCTGATTTTAACATTTTCTTTAACTCCATCCACACTATCTCCTTCCTGGACTATGGCATATAATATGGCTTTAAATGTACTGTAACTTCCTGCCCAGCTCTGTGATTATATCATAATACATTTCCTGTGTGGCGTCTGGTAGCGTAGAGAGAAAACACAGCTTCTGAATATTTATCAGGCTTTAACTCCTCTGAAAACTTTACCTCTGACATGTCATGCATGTTTCTTTGTCCCTCCAAGATTTTTGTAAGTTGATATGATAGAGTTGCTCAGGTTTCTATGTCCTGGCTAAATAATTTAATAGCTTACTGATCCTTCCTGCTCTATCACCTTATATTATGGTATTGCCCCAAAAGTGAACAGCCTGATGGGGCTCCCCAAGAGCTGCTCCACTCTGCACAGGACCAGCATGCTAAGGGTTAACATTCGCTTGTACATTGTGGAACGTCAACTCCACCCACTGGAATGTTAATGAGCCAAGAGGAAAGAAATGTGTTCACAGCTGCATTGAATCTCTACACCCCCAGTGTACATCTGCATTGCCCCAAAGGCAGACAGCCTTTGACGCAGCTGAAGGACAGCTAAAAGGTGTGAGCTGTTTGCTGCTGTTCACTGTTGTTTGGTGATGTTAAAGTGATGTTAAAGCTGATCTATTTTAATCTGAAACTCAGCCCCTTTATCCCTTGTACCCAATTTTCCAACTTTATCTGTCCATGAAATGTCTGTGAATTGACTGTATAACCTCTGTTCTTTTAATGTAACCATGTATTTTTATAACTCTGTGCCCAGGACATACTTGAAAATGAGAGGTAACTCTCAATGTATTACTTCCTGGTAAAACATTTTTTTTAAATAAAAATATGGCCCTTGTCATTTGACAAGCAATTTACTCTCTGTGATAAGCTCTAAAGACCATGACCCTATCACCCGGTAAGAAATTTCTAACAGAAACCAGAGAGAAAAAAGAGGGATTAACCCCCGAGACTAGTGCTCTAAGGCTGTCAGGATAGGTAATATAAATCTTCAGATGTCATGTATATTTTTAAACTGCGAACGATCAGGTTGTTTTCAATATATTGACTTCATAGACTCCTAGTGTGTTAGTAGAATATCAAGCAGGACAGGGGTAAATCTGGCAGAATGAGGAAATGGAGATGCCACTGTCAAGTGTATCCCACGGCAAACCTCCAGCCTCTCCACTGCAACCCTCACTAGCCCTGGTGTCCCACACAATGAATGGTGTCTTGCGGCAGGCATGTACTCACAATCTTGATGCGTTCTTGATGCCGTGGAAGTAACAGCCTGAATCAGATAGCAGACTCGGCGTGCTCCAGCCGAATGTCCGGAAGTAGAAAAAATTGCTGCAAAGGCGGTTCACTGGTTCACAATCTGACGCGTTTCTTCCCTAGTATGGTACTGTCAAAAACTTTGACAAAGTCCCACACTAGGGCCGAAATGCGTCAAGCCACTTTCTATGTGTATGACTGTTATTTCACATAACATTTTCTAATTTATCTTTGATTGCACTTGGTTTTCTATTAACTCATACCGGACAACAGTGAACCAGCTTTGCAGCAATTTTCTAACAGAAACCGATGTGTTTTATAATTTTGCCAGGAGGCCTTCACTTTTTTCATGTTTCCTGACTATAGGAGTAGCTCGAGCGATTCGATCCTGATCTTATTCCATGCAATTTATTACATTATGCCCTGGTGGTGTTTGTTCTTCTCAAGTCTATTAAACTACCAACAAGAAAGTCTCTTATCTGTTTCTGTTGTTGTAGCTGTAGGGCAAGGCCTCTCTGCTCTCCTGGGCCAGCACACTTTTGTTCTATGGAAATGTCCGTGTCTAGGTATAGATGTCTTGTCCCCTCGTATCTTGCTGTCTACACACAGTCCTGTGTGCTTCAAGACTCTCTCCTCATTGCAGCACCTTGTGTGCTGAGGAAAATCTCTGCAGTCCTCCTCCACCTTATGTCAGCCCAAATGTGACCTAAGGAATCTCTCTCCTATGTCTCACATGAGGCTTCTTACAAAGCTCTCATTAGTCCAGGTGGAGACTAGTTAATTGATTGGCTGCAATGAACTCTCTCTCTGCTGGATTCTCAGAGCTCGGAGGCTGCTTTATTTAAACAGGGATAAGTCCCTGTTACAGTTCCCAGCACTCAAATTCAACAGAAGAGATTTGAATATGCCAACAAGTCTTTATATAGCAAAAAAACGCATAGCGTTAATGACATGATACCAAAATTACACAATGAAATATACTAATACAGACGGACACAGTCCCAGTGTGAACATAAAATAACTAAGAGGTGGGAGTGGGGGAGGGGACAAGGGGGAAGGAAAAAGGACAAAACACCATACAAAGGGGGTATGAGCAATATATGAACAAGGGAGGCAATGTTTAGGGGAGCAAGCCCCATGCTGTCTGGAGTCTAACTACTGAAACATAAATGTTAATCCCTTTTCAAGACTGGGAGTCGGCTACTCTGGCTTCCAGTAAACTAAACTAATTTGGTAGCTCAGCCTAACTTGGACTTCACAGGACAATGTAACACAGTCACATGGCACACCTATCCCGATAGTTATGACAGATTCCAAGACGATTCAAATTGTCTCAATATATAAATGAAAAAGATGCAGAGGGAATCACGCCAGTCTTCACAGCTTATGGTGTCTTGAATTAAATCAATCTTCAATCACCTGTGAGTAATCACAGCCTGTGGTTGCAGCTCAATCCAATAGAAATTCATAAACCAGATTAGAGAAAAAGCACGGGGCACTCAAATGAATCTAAAATTCTTTATATTTATTTGATAAAAAGTATCAAAATTAGAAACAAAGAAAGGGGGGTTATATAAAAAAAGAGAAGCATAAATGCACCAAGTCACAATCCCAGCATTAAATAATTGGACCAGCAAACGCATGTAGGCAAATCCCTTACATCAAGCGATACAGTATTTAACTTTCAAAAATATGAAGACTTTAGATACATTTGAGTGCTCCAGTACTTGTTCTACAATGTTGTTTATAAACTTCACATGTGTCCTAACGTTGGTGTTACCTGCTGTCTTAAAAATCAGTCGGCACAGCCCCAGCTATCTCTTCCTGTCTCTGAAAGAAGCTTCATTTTCTGCCTGGTACGATTAGGCTGAGACCAGGTGAGCTATTTAGTAATGTACTGAGTTTATCTCGATTATTGCTGTAATCCCTTCTACAGTATGCCTCACCCTACCAAAATACACATATATAAATTAGAGGGGGGAACAAAAATATGAATACTTAGCAGCCCACCAGAATTTTTAGGAGCAAGCATTCTGGGGACCCCACCCTGCCCTTCCCCACCCGTCGGTGGCTCCAAGTTAGTGTATGTGTGTATGTCAGTGTGCATCTGGGATACACTGATCCACGCACAAAAGCACAATCTCTCAAACATACACAAGTGAGGAGGGCATTCTGGCTACTCCCCTGTCGGAAGCTCTGTGTCACTGTGCATGTGGAATACTGACACACTCACTCAGAGACCACCCCTCTCACACACAGAGACCCCCCCCGACACACACACACACTCACTATCTCACACACAGACTTCTCCAACTGCCGCAGTGTGCATAGAGCATGGGCAGGCACAGTACAGGAGGGCTCAAACTATCCCCATCCCCTCTGCCTCCTGCCCTGCTCTCTGCACTGAGCTATGCAGGGGTAACTTGATATGTCAATAAGGTCAGTCATCACTGTGCACAACATAGGCGCCAGATGGGAACTTCTAGGTGTGGTGTCCGGGATTTTCCCAACCCTGTATACTGATATATATGTATAAATATTAGAGATGGGCAGAGCTCTTCACGGATTTTCCTATATTTTGTAGGCCAAATCCTATCCCCACACCAAAATCCATCTGCAGATTAGATAATAAAAAAGCAAATTGGATACATCCGAATCTGCCATTAACTCCATTCCGCACAGATATTTTATCAAATCGCTGAAAATTCGTCCTGCGGATTTCAACATATCGGCAAAACGGATTTTTAATCCAATTAAATCTGAGTTTAGATTGTTAAAAATCCGACGACGAATTTGCAATCCGTCGCTTGGATTTTCAGTGAAAGATAAAAAACCTGTCCATCTATAACAGCTGTGCGCAAACTCCCTGCGCCTCACCTCTAATGTTCCGTCAAATGACGCTGCGCGTTCATGTGACGTCACGTCTCTATGGCAATGTGCGCCATTTGACGCCACGTTGTCATAGAGACGTGACTGGAGCCGTGTAAGAAAGTTTACAGAGGGTTCGTGCTCTCAGTGTGGGGCCTCTGTAATGCTGCGCCCCCCGAAAAGTCTTGCGTCCCAAGTTTGCACAATGCTGATCTAATATATATATGTTGACTGTTATCATATTATTAATAATTGGAAGTAGTGGACTGTAAGAGATGTGTGCAGAGGTTTATATAATGGAGGCGATTTGGGTGAAATTATATCTTGCCTTTATTGAGCCTGTTCCTTTGTCCAGGCAAAACATACAAAAAAACAAAATAACAAACTCCTATCCCTGTGTAAGGGATAACTTACTTCCCCAGACCATATCTGCAGGACTGGTGGGATATTCCCATTACCAGCCTATGACCCCAAAGTCTCAGAGGGTACCTTAAGCAGGTGGCCCATCATGCCAGTCTCTGGCAGGTTCCTGGGTCCTCTGTGTCCAGGAAATATAGGTGTCTGGGTGTCTGGAGCACTGCACACCTTTGTGCTAAATACAGTGTCTGTGTGCAGGCTTCTCTGCTCTCCTGTGTCAGCCCAATTGTGAACTCAGTAATCGCTCTCTTGTTTCTCACAGCAGGCTTTTCTAAAAGTCCTAATCAGCCAGGTGGAGTCGGGTTGTTTGCCTGTGTGAAATTAACCAGCACACTGCTGGATTTAGAGGCAGTTTCTCTGTTACATGGATATAAGTACCTGTTACATGGATACTCAAACATTAAATCAACAATATTTTGGTCCGTATCTGCCAAAATAAAATTGGCCTCAAGTACTGTCGTGACCAGCATTATTCTAAAGCTTGCCGGGATAAATGCGGGGCTTTTTTTCGATTTGAATCGGCGTTTCCCACGCGGCGGCCGCTTCAGCAGATAAGCGCTAATGGCGCTTATCATTGAAAGCGCCTGAGGCGCGGGAAACCGGCCGAAAAGAGCCGCGCGCCGTCCATGGGTTAAAAATTCCCGTGGTGGCGGCCGCTTTATAGTAAAGGCGGCCGCCACTGTAGGTTTCAAGTCCTCTAATAATTTGATTTTGAAGTGAAAGGAAATTGGTTATAATTTACATAACAGAGAAAAATAGCATGTCAATAATTTGGTAAAAGGCATTTAATGTTTTATTTTACAGATTTGCTTTTATTGCCATTTTTTCCTCATTGGTTTTCTTTTTCAGAGGTTATAATCATGTGTATTAAGAATGTAGACATAAAGTAATTACCATAGAATAAATATTTAATGTGTGTCTACACTGCATTTTGCTAAAAGCAAATACTTATTCTCTCCTTGTCCCAATTAGCCAAAAGTTGTATAAGTAACATTAGAATATTCATGTGTTTTACTAATCCCTTAGCACTCATACCAAAGAAACTTGTAATAACTGTATGCCTCAGGGACAATGCCTGCCTGTAAAAAAAAAACAATTTCTTCAATTTTAGATTATTTTTTTTGTATGAAAAAGTTAATTTTGATGGCTGTATTGACATTGGAAATAATGTTAAATGTGTCTGGATTTGTTATTATAGAGTATGTGTTATCAAAGTAAAAAAATACAGTGAACGTGGAAATAAATCTAGCATGTCAGAATATACAGTGTAGGCATGTGGATTACAAAAGCAGAATGTTCAGAATTTGCATGACATTTTCCCCAGAATCCCTTGCAGCAGTGGAAGCACTGTATGCTGAGATAATGGTGAAAAGCAGAGTTGCAGACCTGTCCGAGACATGTGAATATGCTCACAAGTGATATTTTTATTTAATATACTGTTGAAAATTATGAGAAACAAACCATTAGTGGGAATAGTTCAATGTTAAAATCTTCATACTTTAATAACTGAATAAATATTGTTAGAAGTCAAGACAGTCTTGTCTACATTTATGAACAGCAGTTATTGGACAGTGTAAACAATAAACAAACAAAATGTAGCACGCATTATTACATTCATTAATGCGGAATAATGCCAGAAATAACTAGCTAAATATTGTGTGCATTAAGGTGAAACCAATGCATTATTTTTGTGTTCAATAGTGCCTGTGGTAACCTTGTTATAATAAGGTAGTAGAGTTAATGCATCAAATTAAGTAAACAGGAGTAATAAAGCCTGCTACATCTGTATGTCATTGCTGTAGCTTATACAATGTCTAATTGTTGTTTAGCCTTTCTGCTTTTTCCTTCAACATAATTCTACATTACTAATGAGCAAAGGGAATTATAGTTGTACCCTGATTATAACAGTTTCTGATGTTACAGATTGAAATGATATGTCAAAAGTGGTTAAAGTGATGAAGGACGTTTTGAACAAACTAACATTTCATCTCGCCCACAGCTAAATCTCATTAATGACAATATTTTACTTCAGCAAGGTTTAATTTGCATCTGAATTCCACAAATTAGCATCTTTGGTCAAGGCTTGAATAAAGTAATAGATACTCCACTAATATTTCGAGCACTTTAAGACGAGTTGTAAAATGCCTTAGACAGAAACATTCTGCTTGTTGTATTCTGCTTCTATAAGCACTTCGGTCCTGTGCTAACGTAAGCCTTAGCACATTTTAACTGAATGAGTTTAACCTTTTATGCACCCTGCAGCTGTTTTGAAAATGGTATATGGGTGAGTGTACACAATCTTTGTACTCTTCTCAGGGTCCAGCATTTCTGCCAATCCTGGGACTAATTGCTTCTTCAGCTCTCAGAGACTCATGCTAGTGAGCTACATGGCAGAGATTAGGGTAATATAATCACTGTAACACTCACAGTACCCTGGTGCCTAAATGTTTGTGTTACAGCACTTTGTGCGGTATTAAGTACACATATATAATCCTATCTTCTTTCACAAGGAGATGCTGGACACTTTCTGTGAAAAATTGCAAACATCTATCACTAATTCTTCAAAGGAAATGTAGAGGAAACTAATACGAGACACACTCAGTATGCTAATTTTTATGTAATTACCCGTAATGGTTTTTTTTATTTTTACAGATAAATCACTGTATGACGTGTGCTGTTATGTGGGGATTGAAGTTTGTACGAACATTTAGAGAATATATATAAGTATAGTCACCATCACATTTGCTGAAGCTGCGTTTTAAACAGCAAAAATAAATGCAGCTCCAGATAAAGTGACAGCGGTGGGTTTTATTGATATCACTGCAGGCGGTCTATTACTTCCGATTGGACTATCCGCTGTGAGAAATCCCTGCTCCGGAAAAGCCTCAGCTGGGATCCTGCGGCTCGAAAAAAAACATCAGTCTGGCTACATCGGTAATGTGTTGGGTTTACAATACCTATTAAATTCACAATGCATAATCAATTGTGTATTGTGTATCAATTGTGTATCAATTAAGAACTGTATTGATATATAAAAGGCAGGCTCAAATATGCCTGGCTGCGTTCCCTCAAAGTGCTTTTCTATTCTGTGGCTCCAGGAAAGGTTATGCTTTTTATCTATGCACATTATGGTATACGAGTATGAATACGGTATGAATATAGGACATTTTATCCATGGTTTTGGGCAGTAGACTATGATTAGAAATTCCTTGGAAACACCTCAAAACGAACCTACTATAGATAGAGGGTAAATCCCCTGAAACACATCACTCCAGATCCCAAAACAAATCAATTTACTGCTGCGGCTCATTTTATTCTAACACATCATCGGTTTTACCCTGGCTTTTTCCTGGAATGCGAGGCACTTCACCTGGAACATGCCGCATTCATTTTGCGTTCTCAGCCACGGGTCATGCGCGGGTCATGCGCGGTTGATGCGCGGTTCATGCGTTTATTGAGAATAGTTCGGATTTAATAGGTTGCAATTCTTCGCGTGCCCCCCAGATGGCAGATATTCATGAATTGTAATGCGCATGCGCTTCAGTAATGTGTCGACTTGCAGGTGTTTCGTTTAAAAAAGATACCACAGTGTGCTATTGTAAATTGGCCTTGAGACTGAAGGAAGATGATGCAATAATGTATCAATTTAAGCTTTTCATATTAAAGAAAGACAAAGACCAGTTTATGTTACAGTATTCTCCAGAGAGCCTCCACCATAACTGTTCAAGTGCAGCCCGCTTTCCAAAAACCCGACAGAAGTTACGCGTATTTGATATGGGCCGTGATTAATGCAACAGATGATAAGATGGCAACAGTTGTTCAAATTTATCAGTATTTTATCGAAAACTATGACTTTTATAAATTTTCGCCAGCTCCTCAAACGTGGAAGCGTGCAATAAGAAAAAGGTTATGTAGCGATCCCTGTTTTTTATCGTATTGAGCCACAATTTATTGGAGGGTATTGGTGTGTATCACCGACTTTTTCCTGTATCTATGATCATGCAGGCGGCAAAAGGCGAAAGGTCGTGTTAAAACCAACTAAGAAACGACAGTCGCTGCCAAGCAACGCACCAGCACCAGCTTCCAATAATGGTCCCACCGTCAGTGACAACCCTTGCTGTCTGTCCAGTGAGCCTGAGCCGGATTTCGCATGCAGTTTCGATCAAGCTTGCATATACCTAAGCAATTTCCAGCCTCATCAGCTGACTATAGGTGTATTAGTCCCGCTGCCAACTATCGACGGGGATGATCAAGGAAACTGGACTGGCAGTGGCCCAGCGCCGGCGCCAGCTGAATGGGAAATTCTATGGTGAGTATTGTTGCCGTATTATTTTCTGTGTTTTTTAAATTTTGACAATACATTATCAATATCGGCGCGATTCAAAAGTCAATCGATTCTCCTGTAAGCAATATCATTAGCTGAGCGGCTTCTCCAGTACTGTACTGCAGATACTGAACAATTGATGGAACGCTTGGCGCATGCGCATTGGAACCTTCTTGAAACGCATATGCGTGTCATTACATCGACGGTAGGCGCATGCGCAGGTGAACAGGAGACGCCCCCCGAGAAAATTATTGGCAGGACTGGCTGGGAACGTCTTTAGGGGACTGACCATTACAGTAAAACTTTTCTTTTTGTTTTTCCTCAGAAAAGAAAACGGCTAATGGAGGGATTTCGATGGATAATATCGCTTTGTTTAACAATGCCTGCACATTGCTGAATCGGATTTAAAAACCCACTTACCGGAGTCTACAGTTTAGTGGCCGTTGTTATTGATTAGGATAGAATACTGTACCTGAAACAGTATGCTGATGTTTTCCGGTCGTACAGTATACAATACTTTTTTATATACAGTATACTGTGTAATAAACCCGAAAAAATAAAAACTATGCATTTATTCTACATGTATTACAGAACTGTACATACAGTATGTGTCTTCTGTTTTTTTAATACTCTTGTACTGAGCATGTACATACAGTATACAGTACAGTATGCCTGGACAGTAGTGTACATTCTAGAAACAATGTATTTTGTTGCAGTAGCAAAGGAGCCAATGGAACAATGTAAAACAAATCAACATATTCTTTTATTGGTGGAGAAAGTACAAAAACATTTATTTACAAATACTGTACAATGTAGAAACATTTTAAGTGCACAGCAATTCAAAACATCAACAGGTGTATGGTTTACTGCTACAGTAGTGAAAACATTTAGATATAGAAAGTAAAAAACATTTACAGTCAGTCAGTATGGTTTACAGTCACATGTTTTAAAAACAAATTCTTTATTATAAAATATACAAAACGCAACATCTCCTTTATTAAAGAACGGCAAGTCAAAACATATACTGTCAGATGGTGTGCAAAACAGTCTGCACCAGTACAGTCCTCGAGGGCAGCAAACAGGCCCGGTTTTCAGGGTAACCTTTGAAAACCATGCCTGTTTGCGGCCCTCAGGGACTGGAATTGTGCAGGTCCTGTGTGTGTGTACATCAAAGGATTAGAACATAAGCATGTCGTGTATCAATAGACAAGTTACCACACAGCCGTCGGCAGGATAGGCGATGGTAGAGAAACCCTCAGATAGGTGAACTTCTGCACACTCCAGGTATTAGTTGGCTCCGTTGCTGTAATCGGTCACCGGCATGCAGGTCATCTCACGGCTGTTGTTATTGCACCTCCGTAGGCAGCAGCGGGTTCTTAACGTTAAACAACCACACTGTAAGTTGGTTTGAACAAAGTCTCTCAGTCCACACGGGAGTTATGCCTGCCACCCCCCCCCCCACACCCACAGTACACCAATAAATAAGAATGAATGACAAAACAACATGAATCAGTTAATGTTTTTTTTAACTCTCAATTCTCACAATGCTGTGCAAATCAGATTTACATTTCAAATTCGAGAAGGGATTTTCCAAAGTGTTACCATAAACAAAGTCTCAAAGGGTTTGGGGGGGTTGGGTGAGTCATGTGCAGTAGTCAGCTAGCTCCCATCTCAAAGAGGATTACACGCAGGCGCAGTGAGGATTTGTAGCTCGGCTATGGATGGATTAAGAACACAATGACTAACTTCAGAAAATTAACGACTCTGTGGAGGGGGGTTGGGTGACTCATGCGCAGTAAGCAGCAAGCTCCCATCTCAAAGAGGATTAGAGTACACGCAGGCGTAATGAGGCGATTGAAGCTCGGCTAGGGACAGATTAAAAACAATATGACTAACTTCAGAAAATTAATGACTCTGTGGAGGTGTCTGTCGATAAGAGTTTGTGTGTGCGTGGGGGAGGGATGAAGGATTAGTTGTGCAGAAGTTCAAAGAAATTACATAGAGTAGAGTACAGTAATTTCAAAAGGCAGTTCATCATAATACTGTAATTTGATCCCTACACCCCCAAATACAGTACATAAAAAGCACACAAATCAACCATGTGCAGGCAAACGTACAGATTCAATATCGTAATACCAAGATTGTTTTTGCAGGCTTGTGGATAAAATAACAGTTAAAAAATTATAACTAAAACAAAATTTGGGGGGGGGGCACTCAAGCAAGCAGTGGTGGGTGAAGTTATAGGCGCATGAGCAGTAATCAACTAGCTCCCATTCGAAAGAGGATTACACAGGTGCATAGAGAGATGATGCTCTGTGCAAATAAAATTCGAGAAGGGATTTTCCAAAGCATTACCGTAAACAAAGCCTCAAAGCTCCCATCTCAAAGAGGATTACACGCAGGCGCAGTGAGGCTTTGTAGGTCGGCTATGGGCGGATTAACAACACAATGGCAAGATTCAGAAAATGAATGACTCTGTGGAGAGGGGGGGTTGGGTGAGTCATGTGCAGTAAGCAGCTAGCTCCCACCTCAAAAAGGATTACACGCAGGTGCAGTGAGGCTTTGTAGCTCGGCTATGGACGGATTAAGAACACAATGTCAAGATTCAGAAAATTAACGACTCCGTGGAATTTCAAATCCTTGAGCTAGCCTTGTGTGTGTTCATGGGGGAGGGAGCTACAGGGTACAGCTGCATGAAGTTCAAAGATAAAGACATACTTTAATTTCAAAAGACAGTTCATCATAATAATACACCCCCAAATACAGTACGTACAGTAAAAAGCACACAAATCAACCATGTGCAGTCAAACGCACATGGTCGCAATCAAAAGCTACAGCACAGATTGAATATCGTAATACAGTAAGATGATTTTTGCAGGCTTATGGAGAAAAAAAAATTACAATAAAAAAAAAATGTAAAATTTTTTTGGGGTCACTCACTCAAGCAAGCAAGCAAGCAAGCAGTGGTGGGCGAAGTAACAGGCGCATACGTAATAATCACCTGCTGTCAAGCAGGAATGTGATTGAAACCAGACACACGTTCAAAGGAATGGTGTGGGAGAGATGATGTGGGAATTGCACACAAGATAAGAAGTTGAAATACCCTGCAGTGCAATTAATTATCCTGAGCGAGGGGAGAGCGCTGTATATGCCGAAATGTGACACTGTTACAGTACTGTACACGCTTATGCGTTTCAACAATTTTCAAATGAAACATACTGTACAGCAGCACAGCACTGCAAATGCATGTATACTTTAAATATGCAAATTTACAATTACTGCGCGCGCGCACACAGACTGTGTACTGACGTAGGTTGAACCGCTAAGGTATTAGACTTCCAAGACAACAGCTCGTAAAAGCCCCCCTGAGTTTTTACACGGCATTGCAGTATTGCAGACGGCGAGAATAAAATGCTAAAATCACGAGCGCTAAAATAACGCAATTCACTCCGGGCGACACAAACAGAAAACCGCACCTAACCGGGATAATCTGAGAGCCGCGGATCTAGCCGACTTAGACTCAGGTCGGCCGCCACTGTATTATACAAAATCAAAATTCTCTACAATATACAGAAAAATAACTCAGCTAAAAAACTCATATCCAAAATTCACATAAAAAAAACGTATACCATTAAAAACCGACGATTCCAGTAAATGTAAAATTAAGTACAAAACTGCAAAATGTGTAAGGTCCCTACATTATAAGTCATGAAAAAGCAAAATTGCTTCTGCGCCGATTATATGGAGACCTGGGTTCAATGAAGTAATATGTAGTACGAGAGCACAAATACCACCGTATATGAAAAAGATATAAACAATATATAGTGTAGTATTTTCTTAAATAGGAGACATCTTTGGTAAAAACAGAAATGGGGACTGACACTTTCCCAGTGAATCAACAGCAGTGGTTTAACTCGATGGATGAGAGTCGAGACTGAGTAGGCCCTGTGAGCTCCAGTGATTGCCCCACACCCACTGCTCCGAAAATCGGAATTATCCGAAACCGGAAGTGATGCGGACGAACGCCGGAAGTGACGCGACTCAGGCTGGGAGCCTAGAGGAATCGGGCCTCCTATAATTCTTATGTGTACATGCCATTGTGTTCAAATGTAAGTGTGATTCTATTCGTTATAATATAACTTATATTGAACTAACAATGTTGCACTAAGAGTGTGTTCTTCTTATATTGAGGACAAACGCGCTGTGTCCAGCTGAGCTGACCATCCATCGGGTTAAACCATTGCTGTTGATTGACTGGGAAAGTGTGAGTCCCCATTTCTGTTTTTACCAAAGATGTCTCCTATTTAAGAAAATACTACACTATATATTGTTTATATCTTTTCATATACGGTGGTATCTGCGCTCCCCAAAACCTACCTTTGAAGATCTGTCTGGAGTATTGGATCATCTCTATAAAGGGTTGAGCTGCGACTTTATATCACTAAATAATCTTAACAAACACGTTTGCACGTATATATATATTTTTTTTTTTTTTATTGAGCACTATATATATTTTTTGTATTGATTAATACAGTATAGTTTCACTTGATTTTCTCTCAGAAAGGAGCGCCTATAATCACTTTTTTCTTTGCACTTGCGAGAGCACAAATGTCAGGTCAAATATCATTCAGATCAATATATATATGTAGCAGACTTTGGTACCCCCGGTAACGCTATTTAATGCAAGAAATTCCACTAAAAATATTGTGTGCATTAAAGAGAATGCAATTGTTACCCCTTTTTTCCATGAAGCCACCGTATTAATTGCAATAAATACCACAATAGTGTCAGTGCATTGTATTGCGTTAACGGCCGCAATGATGTCAGCAATGTCTATACCGTGCAGGCTGTAAGCACCAACAACAGAAAAATATAAATGTGCTAACACTCTATGGAACAAATTGTGTCATTTATGTATTGTGCCTCTTCGTACAAATGTATCAAGGGTCCCAGCTTTTGCACCAAGTGTGTCAACTTGTGTTTTGAAGAGTAGATATAGGCGAATGTGTCCAAGTTCGGTTTTCAATGATTTAGACAACTTTTTGTAAACATTTGCAAACCCACAAATATTCATCATCGTGTTTTTCAAATACAAATGGAAGCATGAAAATCCCAAGAATTAATTTCGCTTGTAAAAAAAAAAACAGTGTTTACCTTCAATTCAAGAAATGTTAACAAACATTCATCAAATTCTTTGCAGAAATTGCGAACCTTTCACGCAAGAAAATTAGAGTTTGTCGGGTCTTAGATGGATCCACGAATAAGGGCCTTATGCAGAGAGCATAGAATTTTAAAATTGGCGAATTTCATAAAAAGTAGCTTTTTTGGAGAGTTTTATTCTCCATATGCAGAAAAGTGCGAATTCTGCTATGTTTAACATGGATGCGTGTGGCGAGTTTAAATTGGCGAGATGCGCGCTTCAGAAACGTGTAAAAACAAATTCGCGCCTTTTTTTCCCCTTTACTATAGGCGGCGAGCGCCATCTTGCCATCTTTTCCTGGCGCGGCAAAAATGCGCGAATCGCGGCATTTTTTGGCGCGAACAGCCGCTTTATGCCGTTCGCACCTCTCTGCATTCGGAGAGTTTTAAAAATGGCGAGATGGAGGTTCTCGCCAGCCGCGAGGCGAGTTTTAGCAATAGAAAAAACAAAATGGCGCGTTTTTCGGAACTCGCCATTTTCTGCCGGTTTCTGCGCGAAATTGTACAAAAAATGGCGAATTTCGAAATAACGATGCTCTCTGCATAAGGCCCTATATGTGACATTCACCGTGCATTCGAACTTGTGTTAATAATTCACCCATCTCTACGGAGTGCTAAAAGGAGGAGTTAGGGAAGAGCAAGTTGGCACACAGATTATGAGATGACTCAAATTGTGTTTCTGGGGTCGTCACTTTTCTCCTTTCAACTTCTCCAGAAAAGAAAACTTGTAAGGTGATATTACTGTACCTTTCTTGCTTAAAAATCTGCACCTTTTCTAAGAATCTGGAGACACAATTTGGAAGCAAAATTTGGTGCAGTGCATTAAAACAAGTTTTTCTGTGCGTGAATGACAGAAATGCAAAACAGTTTGCAGTTACAAACTTGTAAGTGTTTTTTTTCCCCATATTCGATTCCTTGCAAATCTTTTTGCCTAAACTCAAAGGCCCAGATAATTCGAGCAGCGGGAACCTAAAAATGCAGCATTAGCTCATTTATCACCTAGTCCAGGCTGGCGTTAGCCCTGTCTTTCCTATGTATACAATGGCAAATATACTGGACCAACCTGATATACAGTACAAGATAAAATGTTTAGGGGTTAGCCATGTTTCTGTAAGAACGATGGCTTTTAGTTTATGCATAAGGCACCATGCCCTTAGTTCGTCCAGTTTGGGCAGCAGGCTCCGGATATTTATATGGGCGACAGATAGCGCTTTTTGGAATTTGAAGGGGGTATTCTCAGGGGTATGGGACATAGTTGTAATGGGAGGGCCTGGGTTAGGTTAAATATCACCTGATAAAGAGAGTAATAGTAATAGTATGAGTAGAAACTTGAGTAGTTGTTTGCAAGTTGTACATTTGTGCCATTTGAGTGTGTGGTGGTTGGTGTGCTGGTTTTTAAAGTTCTCCACCAACATTCAGTAGATAGTGCAAGGCTTTTGAGTAATCCAGGGTGTATGGTGATGTTGGGCATGGGCCAGGAGGGGGGAGTTTGTAGTGGATAGAGAGAGTAACATTTCCATGAGGCCACGAGAAAGAACAAAAGCAAAGATGTAAAAAGCAGGTTCATTATGCCAGAGGTAGGTAATGCTGCATGGAGCTGTTTTGAGCCAAGTGTGTGCGCAGACTAAACAGCAGGGGTGCGCCTTTACCTTGTCAAATGGTTTTTCTGAATTGCAATGCTTGGGTCTACGCAGTGGGCTCAGTTAGTAGTAGTGCAGGAGGTAGTTGTGTGTAGTCAGTGATGGGAGAGGCAAAATATCATTACTAAAGGCTGCTGCGTAATTCTTTTAAAACAGGACTTGCAGATCAGGGACATACCAAAATATCATTACTAAAGGCCGCTGCGTAATTCTTTTAAAACAGGACTTGCAGATCAGGGACATACCAAAATATCATTACTAAAGGCCGCTGCGTAATTTTTTTAAAACAGGACTTGCAGATCAGGGACATACCAAAATATCATTACTAAAGGCCGCTGCGTAATTCTTTTAAAACAGGACTTGCAGATCAGGGACATACCAAAATATCATTACTAAAGGCTGCTGCGTAATTTTTTTAAAACAGGACTTGCAGATCAGGGACATACCAAAATATAATTACTAAAGGCCGCTGCGTAATTCTTTTAAAACAGGACTTGCAGATCAGGGACATACCAAAATATCATTACTAAAGGCCGCTGCGTAATTCTTTTAAAACAGGACTTGCAGATCAGGGACATACCAAAATATCATTACTAAAGGCCGCTGCGTAATTCTTTTAAAACAGGACTTGCAGATCAGGGACATACCAAAATATCATTACTAAAGGCCGCTGCGTAATTCTTTTAAAACAGGACTTGCAGATCAGGGACATACCTGTGAAGAGAATGCAATTAGATCCATGTCATATCAGCTGAGGTTAAAGGTCTTGCATGAGGAAAAGTAAATATTTCACGGGGGGGGGGGGGTGTCTATTACCCTCTTTTATCCATTTTTTGTTTATGATTTAATAAAGGATTTTTTCACTTAGCACAGTACAGCCTTTAACATTTTTTGCGCAGAAGTGCCCGCTGTTTCTCCCTTCGGTGGGAGGTATTCATCTGCTTGCTGGCATCTACCGCCCCCCTAAAGCCCCTCTACAATCCCTGGCTGATATCACCCAGTTTCTTGGCTCCGTTTCCTCTCTGAATGAGAAGAGTGAGCTGCTAGTTCTTTGGGATTTTAACTTCAATTGGCTCGACCCTAAAAACCACAAAATCCAGATACAAATCAAATCGCTTAACCTATCACAACTCATTTCCCAACCCACACGGACAAACCTGAAATCGCACAACCATTTCTTGCTAGACTGGATTCTCTCCTCAAATCCCAGCAGAATCCAATTCCCTGGCATCCTTCCTGTCATTTTCAGTGACCATGCAATAGAGTACTGTGTAAGGAAAATTGAACTGCCCCAACCCAATCTAGTTCTCCTCACAAGAACATTTAGAAACTTTAACCCACAACAGTTTCTGGGTGACCTTACCAACTGCCCTTGGCACAGAATCGATTTAATTCCTGACCCTGATTCTGCGCTCGACTATTTCCAGTCCAAGTTCTTAAAACTCTGTGATACCCATGCTACACTACGCAGAATAAGGGTACGGGGCGCCCACCTTCCATGGGTTACACCTGACCTTATAGCACTCTATCAGTTCTGGGATGCCTTGTGGAAAAGCTACAAAGTAACTGGCACTACCAAGGATCTCAATCACTATAGATGCCTGCGGAACATGTGCACAAGGCAAACACGGCATGCAAAAGCACAATATTACTCTGACAATCTCCTCCAGAATACATCAAACCCAGTTAACTCCTGGAAGGTTATCAACAACATATTCCAGCCTTCTAACCATCAACAGCTAAGTAATATCACTAAGGGGGATATTACCCTGACAAGCCCCACCGACATTGCAAATGCATTCAATGATTACTTTGTGGGGTGTGCTACTAACTTATTAGCAAACGCAACCCAAACCACAAACCTGAATCTCATCCTGGGAGTACCCATATAGCCCCATCCCCTCCCAACACTGCCCACAATTTTCAATTTGGCCCAGTATCCGAAGAGGAGATTACACAAGCGATCCTCAAATTAAAACTAAGCAGCCAATGTGGACCTGATTTACTACAATCTAGGCTCCTAAGACTTGGTGCCCAAGCAATTGCCAAATCAATTGCTTCCATAGTCAACTCTATCCTGTCTGCAGGCCATATCCCTAAGACCTGGAAAACTGCCAGAGTTGTCCCAATCTTCAAAAGTGGGGACAAAAACACTGTCTCAAACTACAGGCCAATCTCTCTTCTCCCAATCCTATCCAAAGTCATGGAAAAATGTGTCCACTCCCAATTAAGCGATTACTATAACAAGACAAATTTCTCTAGCCGATTCCAATCAGGCTTTTGCCCCAAACACTCCATGGTAACTACGCTGCTAAAAGTTTGCAATGAAATCCAGTGTGGAATGGAATGGGGACAACTCACTGGTGCAATATTCCTAGATTTTGCAAAGGCTTTTGATACTGTTAATCATGCTATCCTGCTTAACAAACTCCAGAGCTCTGGAATAGGAAAGCATGCAGTCCTACCTATCTAGGTTTCAGTCCTACCTATCAGGTAGATCCCAACATGTGTCCATCTCAGGCTCTAACTCCAACCCCTTGGATATCACCTGTAGCGTCCCGCAAGGCTCTGTTCTGTGACCCCTACTCCTCTCAGTGTTCATCAATGATCTTCCCACAGCTTGTAAGGAAGCCTCAATACACATGTATGCAGATGACACAATCCTATATGAACACAGCCATAGCCTCTCTGACCTTGAACACATACTTCAGTCTGACTTTTTTATACTCGAAAACTGGATTTCCCAAAACAAACTATTTTTAAACACCGACAAGACTGTAACAATGGTATTTGGGACTAAGGCTACATTTTTAAAGCTTCCAGTGACTGAGCTCCAGATCAGAACCAACGCTATCACCACCCTAATCCCTGTCACTAGTTTTAAATACCTGGACATATGGTTTGACTCCCACTTAACATTCGGAATGCACATTGATACCCTGACATCCAAAACCTATGCCAAACTAGGTGTACTTTACAGGAACAAATCCTCCCTAAGCCTGCTGGTCAGAAAGCGTATTGCACAGCAGATACTAATGCCAATTATCGACTATGGAGACATAGTATATGGCTCGGCCCCCTAAACCCACCTTGGCAAATTTGACACCCTCTACAATTCAATTTGTCATTTTGTTCTCCAATGCAACTATAACACACATTACTGCGAAATGCTCAAAGAACTAGATTGGTCATCACTCGAGTCTAGGCGCAAAGTTCACCTTTCCTGTCTTGCCTTCTAATTCTTTATGGGCAAGCTACCCAGCTATCTGAACAAGCTCCTCACCCCTACCACACGCAGCACTTATCTGAGATCTGACTCCAAAAGAATGGTCCCAAGGCTCAACAAAGTATCCGGCCGCTCCTCCTTCTCTTACCGTGCACCCCAAAACTGGAACAACCTACCAGAGACTCTTACATCCACCACCAGTCTAAGTTCTTTCAAATCTAAGGCTGTCACAAATTTTAATCTGGTCTGTAACTGTTTCATACGCCCATAATACAAATTATCTTTAACTGTGCATGCAATGTCTTGTATATAATGTATACCCTGCTCATTATGTAACTGTATTTGTAAACATGTATTATTTGTCTTTACTCTGTGCACAGGACATACTTGAAAACGAGAGGTAACTCTCAATGTATTACTTCCTGGTAAAATATTTTATAAATAAATAAATAAATAAATAAAATAATAAGATTGAGGTTTTATGACTCCCGGCCTGAATTTCTCTCTATCTCTCCTCTCTCACCTCCTGCTTCTGAACACACAACATTCAAGCCCCTGAAGCAAATACAGCAGTTCACGTGATGTCTATTATACTTTGTTTTGGCAAAATTTTAGGCACTTACAGTTACCCAAAAAAATATGCTGCCATTAGGCTTGGCAATATTTCACTGAAGCAAAAGGGAAAGCGATACAGGCGCCAAATTAGCGCTATTCTACATCACCCCTTTTTCTTCTGTCAATATTTCACTGAAGGCTTCTAATTTATCAACATTATTGGCACTTTGAGGCTTGGAGAGACGTTTTGCAAGAAAGGGAAATGAAAAAATAAAATAAAATCTTTACAACTGCATATGAAAAGTTATGCACATCACTACCACCGATGACAGCAGCATGTATTGAATAATCGGTCAATCTGTGATATCATGTTGATCCAACCTGCAAAGAATTTACAAAATTCCAATAAACCCCCTCCAGATATAAACAGAACAGCTGTGCTTTCTGTGCATGCCCATATGTGTCTATGTTTATTTATATCTGTTAGTGGTGCTATGCCTTAAGAAACCTTGCAGTTCCGAAATTCAGTACACCTTGAGGCCCATTTTCTTGAATGGGATGGAACGTGTCTTCTGGCGACAGCATGTCTTACAGAAGAGCATTGCTTAACAGGGCCAGAGGGGACCACAAACACATTCCCGGCATTCATATTTATATTAGCAGTCAGAAAAGCATACCGGCAGTTCTCCACTGCTTAGTGCTCTGAACTGTTATGTGCGTGTTTGGAGTCACTGCATTCTACTCAGAGACCCTCAGCAGCTTGAGATGCTTTACCTCCTCTCTCATTCAGTGACTGGCTCCATCAGGGACGAAGGCTGCAGGAATGCTAGAGACCGTTCACAGCCCTGTGCCTGCTTTACATGGCCTCCCCCACCCCCACTTCCACAAGGGGATTTCTTTGACAGGGCAACCATCGCCCCTTCTTTCTCCTTTACCATAAGCTCAGTCTGCATGGTGCAATCTCAGACCGGTGGTTGTAACAGGCTGCCTTGTCATGACTGTGAGGTCACCATGCCTGTGGTGGGATATTGCCAGTCATGGGATTTTTACTTGCAGTATAATAGTAATATCCTCCTTTTCCCTCTCAAGGTCATCCTTCAGTATGTGCGCCTCACCTCAAATATTGCAGCAACCTTTTACCTTCTGTATATCCTGGCTAAAATCAGTTTTCTCTCTATTATTAGTACTGTTAAATAATTAGGATATGAGTTCTAAGGGCCAGATCCACAGAGGTCAGTTAACTCAGGGGTTACAGCATCACAATACAGTACCAAAATCAGTAACAGACACTATTTTACCTGAAAGCATATCCACAAAGCTAATTATGTGCAGAAACAACAACTGTTGTTTAACTCATAAGCATGTTACTTTAGCACAACTTTGCATTACCTTAAAGTAACAAGGCATGAATCATGTTTTACCCAAAAGTGGCACTATTCCTACAGTATTCAGGCCAGGAAATAAAGGTTTTGAAGGAAAGAGAGAGAATCCTATTTTGGAAAAATACCAAGCGCTTTGTCTTTCTCTTGCGTTATTGAGATTGGAAGATACACGTGTATCTGGACCCAATCTTCATTGCAGAGTTGTTACTACTGTATTGTTCAGAGAAATCTTATCAAAAATCACAACATTACCCATCCTATCAAACTACTACAAATAATAGTACCATAGCGTATATTGTGATAAGTTGGGTCCAATGGCTTTTCTGCACCAAAGGGCTTGATGTACACATATATGAATGCTCCTTGTTGGGACATTACTTGATTAAAACATACAGTTAAAACTGGTCATCACTTGTTGCGCTGAAATAAAATCTAATTATTGTTTTAAGCTCCTATTCCCTTTCCTGCCCATTTTAAATGCATTGCTTTTTTGAAGTGAAACTTCATTGCGCACACCTACCATGAGAAAAATTCCCTGGCAGTAAATGGACTGCATGGTGACAGAAGTGACGTCACTGCTGGCAGAAGAGGCCATCAGCGACGTCAGCTTCCAACAGCAGCAGTCACCGGAGAGGAGGAAGGCAGCATGGGGTGGGAGAGAAACACAGACACACACACACAAAACAGCGATGATGAAGGCAGTGCTGGATCAGTGGGGGAGGAAGAGAGAGGACACACAGAAAATCCAGCCGCCGTGTCCGCCGTTCCGTGGGGGGATAGAGTGCGGGCTGCTCCAGGCTGGGGACACAGACAGGGACAGCTCATCCCCCCTGTCAGGTGAAGAGGACGGTGCCGGGTCTGGATCTGTCTGCCGTGTCCCCGCACCTCTGCCAGGGAACAGAGAGGGGGGGGGGGGTGGCTCTGGCTGGGTGAGCCTGCACAGTAGGCTCTGGCTCGGTGTGCCTTTGCAGAAGTTACCGGCGCACCTGCCACAGGACACAGAGACAATCCACACACAGAGAGACACACACACTCACACACATACACACACTGACACACACCAGGAATTCACAGTTACTATAAATATAGAAGTGCAAATAGCTAAAACACGCGTTCTACGTCAAACGTCTTTGCGTTTTGGCATTGATATTGTTTTTTGATTTTTAATTAAAAATATCACCATCACAATTTATGTGACAAAACAGTGACAAAAGACAAAGAAGTTTCACTTAAAATTTGCGTGCTCGGCACACACACACTTTTTTATTTAGATAGATTAAGCCAAATGCTATAAATAAGAACCATATTTTGCACACTTATAATTTAGCTGCGATAAAGTTTCAAATTTACCAAATGGTAACATTATTTTGAAAAAAAACTGATAAACACTAATTAGCATTCTTAACACAGTTTAGTAAATTTGTCCTAAAGCATCTCCTGTATAGGAGATTCACTAAGCTCCTATAAGTGACATGGTATCAAGCGCCGATATCCATAATTGGAGAATAGTGAAACCAAGTTTAAAAAAATGGCTATGAAAAATGACAGACGTAACTCGAGGAGCCAGTGGCTCAGCTAGTCCTCCCAAAGAATGCCCACCTACTGTCTTTCTATGTTCTTCCTACCAACCAATTCGATCGTAAGCTCTTCGGAGCAGGGACTTCTCTTCCTAAATGTTAATTTTATGTCTGAAGTGTTTCTTCCCATTATGTGTTATTTGTAGTATTTGTTATTTATATGATTGTCACGTGTATTACTACTGTGAAGCGCTATGTACCTTAATGGTGCTACTTAAAAAAAATATATATAATATATATTATATATATATATATATATATATATGGAACAAAAACAAAAAACAATGAAGTAGCGCCTCTAATATAACCTGAATAGAAGCTAATGATAATGAAGAACTATTAACCTAAATGTGAATATGCCTAGTGGGGCAGTGTGATAATAGCTAATACACAATGATATGAACTTGTAATCTCAAAAAGGATACACGTAAATTGATCAAATATATATGAATAGAAACAATACCATTTAATTTGAAAAAATATAAAAAATGTAATAAGTAAAAAAATCTAATTTTTTTTTTAAATGAAAACCTTAAAAAACCTTTGAAAAACAAAGTCATGTTCGAATGTCAATTGTTTCCAGGTGATTGCAACCCGTTTCAAAGGGATCACCAATCCCTGACCAAATGTGTGAAAAAAGAAAGAAAAAAACAGGTGCACACCTAGTGCATTAACGTAATAAAATATATATTATAGGAACATAAAATCAACCAAATGCCCACTCACAAGAGTACTGCAATTATAAGCATTTATGAGATTGGCTCTCATGTGCCAGCAACGCGGTACTCTCAGTCCGGCTCGAGGCAGCAGCGTCCTCCCGTGACCGTCCTTCGTATAACCGGATAGCCGGAAGTAGAATCCCTCCTATTGGGTGCTCAGCGAATAGAGTCCCTCCGGGAACCAGCAACTGGAAATCCTATGTGCCGGTAGCAGAATCGCAAGACACACAGGAGCCAACGTCTCACATCCAAACAGCAGCAATGTTCATGGGCAAATGACGGCCACGTTCAGACCACGTCTTACGCGTTTTGTCATCAATGATGACTTCATCCAGTCCAGTTGCTGGTTCCTGGAGGGACTCTTTTCGCTGAGCACCCAATAGGAGGGATTCTACTTCCGGCTATCCGGTTATACGAAGGAGGGTCACGGGAGGACGCTACTCCCTCGAGCCGGACCGAGAGGACCGCGTTGCTGGCACATGAGAGCCAATCTCATAAATGCTTATAATTGCAGTTCTCTTGTGAGTGGGCATTTGGTTGATTTTATGTTCCTATAATATATATTTTATTACGTTAATGCACTAGGTGTGCACCTGTTTTTTTCTTTCCTTTTCATATATATATATATATATGTACATAAAATGTATTTCAATTGCACTGTTTAAGATGGAGCTATAGGAAATAAGGGAGTTCCTCTACCTTTTCTCAGGGCTCTAGCTCTCCTGCCGAGTAAAAATTGGACAACAAAATGAAAAGGTATTGGTGGTAGATACAGACCCAAAGGAAAAGGAACTCACTAGATGTTATTGAAAAAATACTTTATTACATCATTAAAAAACACAAAACATGGACAAAAAAAGGAAATACTCTCCTCCCACATGTTTCACCCCAAACAGGGGCTTTCTCCTTGAGATCCTCGGTCCGCGTCTACCACCGATCCTTTATCCATTTTTAATGTATCAATAAGTGTTTGGGGTGATGTCAAAGGGACATACAGCTACCAGCTTATGAAGTACACAGCTATCAGATGAAGAAGCGTTGAACGGCAGGAGTATATGCAGATCCTCACCAGATACTGTACTACAAGAGAGGTAACGAGTGCCTGGTGATAGCGCTCCAAAACAAATACATTGACTCCGTCGCAAGCGCTTATAGTAAGCGTGGCAGTGACGGAGCGACGGAGCGATCAAAAATTTGGAAGCTGAGTAAATTTGTTTTTTTAGAGACAGTCGCCACATGTGACTGTCCCTAAACCAATCAGAGCGCGCTGCCCTCCCCCTTCGTGACGTCAATGGCCTTGTCATCAGCGATGTCCCTTAAAACTAAAATATAATTTTCGTTAGTGGCGACGGCAACGTCATCGGTCACGTTGCCGGCACTATAAGCGTGGCCTAAGACCTGCGAGCCTAGCATTCATGAGAGGGTACATTTCTTGCCCTTTACATTGTAGCTAGGCAGGTCTGCTATATAATCAACTGCTACGTACTCTCCAACTCTTCTCAATGGTTTGAGTGTAAGCTACCTACAGTACATATTCTTTATCAAATTTTTATGAAATACCCCACCATATAACTGTTATACCAGAGGCTTTTCACGGCGCTCTTCCTGGAGCTTATAATACGGCTTTTTTCCTTGCTGAATAAATATGGGCTGATATTCTCTGCCTTCTTCACTAATTCTTTTCACTCCGCTTTATATATATTTGCTCATTACAGAGGTTAGGAAGTCTGGTTATACTGCAATGGTGTGTTATTGATGAAGAATATTGACTCCCCTATAAATATGTATGTCCCAACTTCTATGCTGCAATCTAAAGCACTGTACTTGAGAAGCCTGTGACTTTCAAAGAATTTGTTAGTACCTACATTTCTAAGAATTTTTAAACACTTCCAAGGGATCCATTGGTTGTCAGAAAGATGAACTGACAGTTGATGCCTAAAGTGTGAAAGCATCCCGGGATCACAAGACTCTGCCTTTAAGTCCCTATCTTTATGTGCAGCATATTTCATGTGGGCACCTGTGTCACAGAGTATTTCGAGAAGGTTAGAAAAGCTGAAGTGCTTTTCTGAGTGTTCTTAAACCAGAGCCTTTCTATGTAGTTTGAAAAGCTTAATAACCAGGTCATAACAAAACATTGGTTCTTGTATGAAACCTTAAAAAATGCTTTCACTGAGAATAGTACAATTTTACCTCATATTCAATGTGTTACATTTAGATAAGATGCTGTATTTTTACCTTTCCCTATTAAAGCTTCTAATTTTTTGCTAAAAGTATACATTTCAGATTTTTTTTTTAAATGTTGTCTTTTTTTTTTTTTTTTTTAGAGATGAGTGGAATTTACAAAATTAAAATATCAATATGTAGTAAATAAACATTTGTTGGGTGAGGGGGGCAGTATTCTTCCCTTTTCTTGCATTACCATGCAGTACAGAGATACAGTAACAGACTATTGTTTATTTATTTATAAAATGCGTTACCAGGAAGTAATACAGAATACAGCAGACCAGAATAAAATGTGACACAGCTTTAGTTTTGAAAGAACTTAGACTGGTGATGGCTGTGAGAGTATCCGGTAGACTGTTCTAGTTGTGGGGTGCACGGTAAGAGAAGGAGGAGCAACCAGATACTTTGCTGAACCTTGGGACCATGAACAGTCTTTTGGAGTCAAATCTTAGATGATAACTGCTGCATGTGGAGTCAAACCATAATCCCAAATATTTAAAACTAGTTACAGGAGTTAGGGTGGTGTTAGCGTTGGTTCTGATCTAGAGCTCAGTCATTGGAAGCTTTAAAAATGTAGCCTTGTTCCCAAATGCCATTATTACAGTCTTATCAGTGTTTAAAAACAGTTTGTTTTGGGAAATCCAATTCTCAAGTCTCAAAAAGTCAGATTGAAATATGTGTTCAAGGTCGGAGAGGCTAGGGTTATGTGCAGATAGGATTGTGTCATCTGCATACATGTGTGTTGAAGCTCCCTGACAAGCTGTAGGAAGATCATTGATGAGCACTGAGAAGGGTAGGGCCCCCAGAACAGAGCCTTGTGGGAGACCTCAGTTGATATCCAAGGGTTTGGAGTTAAAGCCTCAGATAGACACATGTTGGGATCTACATGATAGGTAGGAATGAAACCAGTTTAAAGCATGCTTCCATATTCCAGAGCACTGGAGTTTTTGTTTTTTCCCCAAACGTTTGTATTAGGCAGAAGTTATTGAACAACAGTACATAATATATACGAAGCCTAACATGGATACATTTTCAAAGATATAGGACAGACAAGGTAGAACTTTGCCAGTTACGGTGAGGCCTCTTGACTACTTTGTGGTCCTCGACTGTAGGGAGGGGAGAGGATGGTATCCTTCTATTGTTTGTCATCTGGTCCTGAAAGGATCAATGAGGAAGGAGGGGAGTGGCCTGGGGATCAGTCGAGAGAGAGGCAAGAAGGAAGAGAAGAGGGGAGACAGAGCTGGGAGCGGGGGAGGGGTAAGGAAGGAAGGGGGAAGGTAGAGGGGAGAGGGGGCATAGTAGGATCCCCCCTCCCACCCGCCACCGGGAGCCGACTCCGCACACACAGTGTGACACATACAGTGTCACACACACACACACACACACACACACACAGAGACACAGGAGTAAGAGGCGCAAGTTTGGAGGTCAGTGCCGGTGGGGAGAGGATGGGGCAGGAAAGGTGGTGCCAGAGTCTCCCCACCGGCCGCCTCAGGGGACAGTCAGATGCGCCGAGACAGCCACTGGCCTGCTCCCCCCCCCACACAGGCATGTCCCGGTTGGCGGTTGGTGACAGTTTGCTGCGTGTGGCGGGAGGTGATGGCGGAGCAGCAGAGGGTGAGGGGGTGTCGTGTTGGGGGTGGAGGCAGGCGGCAGCGCTCGGTACCTAAGGTGCTGCTTGTGTCGGGTGTTTATGGCTCCTGTCGGGAGTTGATGGAGGAGAAGCGGAGGGTGTGTGGAGGTGATGTGTAGTCCACAGGGGAGCAATCTGCGTTGGGGTGAATCTGCACTGGGGTTAGTTTGTGAGAGGAGGCGGGATAATGCTGCTGTGATACGTCCCAAAGCTCAGTGAATGTTTTAAGAGTGTGGCAGTTGGGTATGTAATGTCATAGAAGGGAAAGGGGAGAAATCCTCAGGCGCGTTGTTCTGCTTGTGGCTCCAGGACATATATGAACGTAGAAAATAAAAGAGATATGATGTCATAGAACCATGCAGGCCAAAGAGAGGCATGCAGGGTGGGGCCGGGCCACGGACCAATCAGATTGGCCAGAGGCACAACAAACATACAATGTTTTCAGTTTTATATATATATATATATATATATATATATAGATTGTATGGGTGATCCAATATTTCTGAATTACTGGGCATGTCCACCATAAGTGGGCTATGTCCCCCTTTTGCCCACAGCCTCTCCAACATATATTCGTAGCCAGAGGGTAGATTTGTCTTTGTCTCGCTGGGGTGAGATACCAGTGGAATAATATCTTGTAGATGTTCTCTTTTGTCATGGTACATATGGAAGTCCTTGCCGCCGATTCCCATATATCTTCCCAATCCTCTCTGTCTATATCTATGTTCAAATCTGCTGCCCTTTTGAGCATATACTCATGATCAGGCAAGTCTGCTGAGATCTCCATTCCAGCATATATTTTGGTGATTAGACCTTTTTGATAAGTTTTGTTCTTACGCATCATTTCAAAACTCGTGAGAGGGGGAAATTCCAATTTTGGGGACATTTTTTGTAGAAAGTGTCTGATCTGGAAATATTTGAACATATCCAATTCTGGAGCTGCATGTTTGGTTCGCAAATCCTGAAAGCTCAAGAACTTCCCGTAGCTCATTAGGTCAGCAATCGTCTTAATTCCCCTTAATTTAAATTGATCAAATTGCTTATGTTCACATCCAGGGGGGAATTTGGGATTGTTGAAAAGTGGGGTGAGCAGTGATCCGGCAGATGAGAGTTTATATTTGGGCCTGGATTTCATCCACATTTCCCAGGTGAGCTTCATTGCTCCCAGCTCAAACTTTTTTATTTGCATGTCTCCCTTATCAGAGCCCCAAAGGCGTGCTGGCAAGGAGGGCGTTTTTGCATAATAAGATTCTATAGCTGACCAACAGTTTTGAGTTGGTTCAGCTTTCCAGACCACCACCTGTCTGAATTGAGCAGCCTGGTAATATTTTGATATACTGTATCTGGGACGCCCATACCCCCCCTTGCACTTGATGACATCAGAACCGATCTAGCCACCCTCGGTTTTTTGCCTTGCCAAATGAATAAAACATCTTATTTTGGATATTGTTTAGTTCAGAGCTAGGGACATGGACCGGGAGTGTCTCGAAGAAGTATACTAATCTGGGGAGTATATTCATTTTTACAGAATTCATTCTCCCGATCCATGAGATCTGGTAGCCTTCCCATTTATCCAGATCTTTTTTAATTTTCCCAAATAAGGCCGGGTAATTTTTTTGATATAATGAATGGTAGTTCTTGGACATATTAACTCCCAGATATTTGATGTGTGAGGAACTCCATCTATAATTGAAATTTAATTTGAGTAGCTTGACCTCAGGTTCTGATAGGTTTAGATTCAGAGCTTCAGACTTATCATTATTGATTTTGTGCCCTGAGATTTTCCCGAAGTCTGATAACTCCCTATGGAGATTAGGCAAGGACGTCTGAGGATGGGCTAAAGTTAGGATAATGTCTTCGGCAAATAGTGAAATTTTATAATTCAAATTCCCAATCTCTATGCCCTGTATGTTTATATTTTCTCGAATTGTGGTGGCGAGGGGTTCAATCGTCAGAGCAAAGAGTAAGGGGGATAGGGGGCAACCCTGTCTCGTACCATTCTTAATTTCAATCCTGTCTGGAATACCGCCCGGTAATTTAACCCTGGCTGACGTATTATGGTAGAGTACACGGACTCCCTCTAAGTATGAGTCCTTAAATCCAAATTTCAACAATGTCTTGTCTAGAAACTGCCAATCCATTCTGTCAAACTCCTTTTCTGCGTCCATGCTCAATAAAAATCGCTTTGGTTCCTGTATGTTGGGCATGGTCGACTATGTTTATTATCTTCCGGGTATAGTCCAATGCCTGTCTCCCAGACACAAACCGGAACCGGACCGCGGGGCTGAGGTGGGGATGTGAATACACCGACCTTAGACCACGATGCCGGTTCAGGAGTCAATTGAAGCAGGGTCAGGGTTGGAAAGGCCAGGGTAATCCATTGACATGCAAGGGTCAGGGTTGGAGATGGTAGGGTGGTCGATGTCCAGGCTGGAGTTCAGCTAAAGAAGTCAGGAGCACACCGCTTCAGCGTAGCAGCAGAAGCACGGGAATAGCCCCTGCATGAGGAGCGGGAGCAGCCCATGATAAGGTCTCTGCAAGGGGAGAATGCAGGGCTCAGGAACAAGGCAAGGCTGGCACAGGGGATCCAGCGCTTCAGCACAGGAACCAGGAAGCAGACCTCTGCCTGGGGTGAATTCAACAGGTCTCAGGAACAAGGCAATACTAGCACTGGGGATCCAGTGCTTCAGTACAGGAATCAAATAGCAGACCTCTGCCAGGGGTGAATGCAGCAGGTCTCAGGAACAAATTCAGGCTAAGGCAAAGTAGCTTGTGGCAAACACAGTTACATCCAAGACTCTTGGTTTATGCTCAGCAATGAGAGAAGGGGAAAGCCCAGTATAAGAAGGGCAGATAGCCAATCCCAAGACAGGGGTGTGGGAATTCCTCCAATGCCAGAGCAGTGAGACAGAGCTGCAGTGATTGCAAGCACAGGTAAAAGTACTTGCAAATCAAGGGGAAGGTTTGTCTGAGAGCTCACCAACTCTGCAAGAGTGAGCTCCAGCCAAAACCAGGAACTGATTCCTTACAGATTGTCAGAGTAATAATGTGATTTTGCATGTTTTGTTTTCCTTGTGCACATATTCCGCAGGCATCTGTAGTTATTAAGATCCTTGGTAGTGCCAGTTACTTTGTAGCTTTTCCACAAGGCATCCTTGAAATGGTAGAGCACTATAAGGTCAATTGTTACCCACGGAAGGTAGGTCCCCCGTACTCTAATTCTGCGTAGTGGAGCATGGGTATTACAGAGTTTTAAGAACTTGGATTGGAAATAGTCGAGCGCAGAATCGGGGTTGGGAATTAAGTCGATTCTGTACCAAGGGTAGTTGGTAAGGTCAGCCAGAAACTGTTGTGGGTTAAAGTTTCTAAATGTTCCAGTGAGGAGAACTTTAGGGCTTAATTGGGGTGGTTTAATTTTCCTTACACAGTACACTATTGCATGGTCACTGAAAATGTGAGGAAGGATGCCAGAGGATTGGATTCTGCTGGGATTTGAGGAGAGGATCCAGTCTAGCAAGGAGTGGTTGTGATATTTCACGTTTGTCCATGTGGTTTTGGAAATTAGTTGCCTTAGGTTAAGTGACTTGAGTTGTATCTGGATTTTGTGGTTTTTAGGGTCAAGTCAACTGTTGTTGAAATCCCCAAGAACTAGCTTCTCACTCTTCTCATTCAGAAAGGAAATGTAGCAAAGAAACTGGGTGATATCAGTCGTTGACTGTTGAGGGGCTTTAGGGGAGTGGTAGATGCCAGTAACCAAGATGGGCTTAGAAAAGGGGAGGCAGATTCTGCAAACTAAGATTTCAAAAGGGGGTGGGCTTTGATGTCAATTTAACAGTGTAAATGGCAAGGTGTCTGCAATATAAAATAACACGACTCCACCTCTCTTTGACCTATCTTTCCTAGAAATGGAGTATCCCTGAATGGTGATATTTGCATCGGGGATTTTAGGGGTTAGCCATGTTTCTGTGAGAACGATGGCTTTTAGTTTATGCATAAGGCACCATGCCCTTAGTTCGTCCAGTTTGGGCAGCAGGCTCTGGATATTTATGTGGGCAACAGATAGACCTTTTTGGAATTTGAAGGGGGTATTCTCAGTTGTATTGAACAGAGTTGAAAAGGTAGACCCTGGGTTAAGTTCAATAATACCTGCTAAAGAGAGTAACAGTATGAGTAGAAATTTAAGTAGTTGTTTGCAAGTTGTAAATTTGTGGTGTTTGCCATTAGAGTAAATGGTGGTTGGTGTGTTGGTTTTCAGAGTTCTCCACCAACATTCCATAGATAGTGTTTTTGAGTCATCCAAACATGATGTCAAACACACAATCAAAAATCATGTGAAGTGACATCTACGCATTAAAAAAAAAATATCTGGGAGATATGCAAATTGCAGTCTCCAGTATACAGTATATACGATTAGCATATTTCCCAGGTATTTCAGGTATGCCCCATTTGTGTACAGGAGTCTCTCCACATGTTGTTTGAAGGTGTGTTTGAGGGTATGTGTATATAGCACTTGGAACTCTAACTAAAAATACTCCCTGTCTCTATAAACTGTGCTCAATTAAAATCTCACAAATTAAATACTTTTAAGATGCAGGTCATATTTAGAGAATGAGTTGATACTTTAATATCATGCTGAGCTTCTTTTGTTTTATAGATAAAACTAATTACTGTAGCTTTGCAAAGTGGCTGATTGATGTAGTGATACAGGATGGATAGAAACAAGAAAAGACTAAGGGACAGATCCACAAAGCTCCGTTAAATCAGTTAAATAATGGATGTTAGCTTCCCTGAGTTTAATGGGTATCCACAAAGCTAATTATGTGCAAAAAGACCAGCCGTTAAGGCCCTCATTAGCCTATAGCTAATACAGCATTAGCCAGCTAACGTCAGGATAAGGCACACCGGTGTTAGATGCCAGTAACGCTGGCCTACATTAACTATATTCTAAAGAAGATGCCAGGTAACTTGGCATCTACCTTAAAAAAAAAGTGAATAATAATTAACCCCTTCAAAGGCATAGTCACTATGAGGGCATGCATTATTCATGCCTTCGTGGTCACTGAGGTAGCCAAGGGGCTAAACTGAACAACCTCTACTACCCATTGTATAGCAAAGAGGTACAACTACGCTGGCATACAAGGAGTTAACCACATCCCTTAATCTCATGGAGAGCCTAGGTAGCTCCAATGGTACTCAAAGTGTTCCTGAATTTTTTTTTTTTTTACTTTCCCCATTCTAGTTGACGGCCACCATCTTCAGGGCAGAGTGTCGTGTTGCAATTAAGAAATTGCTGAATATGAAATGTTTATCCAGTAGTGATAGAATGAATGTTCTTGGTATTTGCCTTATCCACGAAGACGCACATACTGTACCATGCCCCAGCAAAGCCAAAACACCGAACTATTTTGATTGGAAACCACCCAGGTTTATCCATAGTAGCAGGGTTCTGTCTTAGCTGCGCAGGAGCCAGTACATGTTTTACGTTTCTACTCTTTCTTTTTTTTTTTTTCAAATATTTTTATTAGGCAGTTATGGAATGTACATACATGGAACAATATTCATAGCCTACATTTCTACTCTTTCTAAAAATTATTTGTTGATTTTGGGGTTAAAGATCCTTTTTTTAAATGTCCCAGTGTTCTTAAAAACATTCTTGATAATGTTAGCTGAGCCATTGTAACTTGTTATGAACGCAGTATTTCCATCTTTGAATGTCTTAGGATTCTGAAGGAGCCTTTTCCTATCATTTTGCTCTGCTCTAATAAGAAAATCCTGAACTAAACCCTTATCATAATTCGTTCAAGAAATCTATGTTGTTATATGTCAGATTGAGTCTCAAGATCCTCATGTCTGGATCATATATTATATATTTTTTGATCAATACCAATGAAAACATGAACGATTGTAGGTCTGTTATGTAGATGCATACAAAAACAGACCTCTCTGGCACTGAGGTTCAAAAAAACGATGGGGCTATGATGGACAAAGCTTGGATCTTGCAATGATGTATACCTCAGGAAAAGGAGACAAAAAGCATATACACTACAATAGTGCATTACCCAAAGCAAAGAACTGATAAGCTAGGTAAATATGGCAAAGGATAACATTTAATACAATGGTATGACAATAAAAATAATTAATAAAATACACTTGTATGCACACACAGTGTGCTCACAATATAGCAATAAAAATGGTGATGACCTTGGTCACTTCCTCCACCGTGGGTGTAAAAATTGAAAACCTACTCACAGCAAGTGGCTAGGTCTCAAGCCTTAAGATAGATAAAGAATGGACATTGTTTCTGTCTATACAGCAATTAGCTTGGAAGATACGATAACCGTATTCGCTCCTCTTTAAGGGAATGTCACATTATGAGCCCTGATTTAACAGAGCTTTGTAGATTTGGCACAAATTGGTATCTTAAAGGAGTCAAGTAGAGGAGTAGGTAACACTGTTTTGGTCCTTTTTTGCTGTTAAAAGCAGATGGAACACTTTTGTAGTTCAGTATACTGTAAGTGCTGTAAATTAAATCGCCCACTTACTTTAATAAATATGTTCTAGAAGGTTTTTAGGTCACTGTTATGGCTTAGATACATCTTGCAACAAAAGAGAGAATCACTTAATTTTCTGCACTTAAAGAAAGTTACAAAGAAAGTCGCCAGATAAGAGCCATGGTGGAAAGGACGAAGAATAAATACAGATAAAAACAGAATATTATAAAATTGCACAACATCGGATCTTTGGGAGATGGTCTTTCATGTTACAGTACATAGATGTTTTTTACAACCTCTAGTGAAGGCAATGCCCTGCTATTTGAGAGACAGCACAGACTTACTCACTGCCATACAACAAATCAAAGGAAGAAAAGTTATAGATGGGTAACGATGTATGTTACATCTTTGTACACTATCATTAATCACAATAAAGAATTACAGGCTGTTGAACATTTTTTACGTACCTCCCCACTGTCTATCACACTTCGCACCTTTCTGTTTGATTCAGTTAAGTTCTTGCCCACTCACAATTATTTTTCATTTGATACACAATTTTATTTGCAGATGAGGGGGACTGCCGTGGGCACTTAATTTGCACCTTCTTACGCAAATCTTTTTATGGGTATGTGGGAATCCACTTTTTTATTTGGGGATTCCATTCAATACCGTGAGCATATCATCTTTTTTAGACAATATATTGATGATTTAATCTTTATTTGGGATGGGGAACTATCTACATGATCACTTTTATTAACACACTTAATAATAATAATCTTATTCTCACGTTCACCTATGAGCAGAATATTCACGATATCAATTTTCTTGACATACAGTAATACTTTACATTGACGTTAATTTAGAAATACAGACATACATCTTTATGAAGGTAAACACTAGGAATACCTTTTTGAAAGCGGACAGTAATTATTCGTCCTCTCTCAAAAGAGGCATCCCTATAGGACAATTCTTGTGTTTAAGAAAGTTGTGTTCTAAAGAAGAGTCTTTTGATAAACAATCTGCTGATCTGTCCTCAAGATTAATTTCTAGAGGCTAAAAAAGTACAGACATTGGAAATCATATACTCATGCAAAGTCAGTTGATCGACAAGATTTATTAAAAAGTACACATAAACCAAAGAGATCTAATAGGTTTGTCTCTAATCAAAATGAGCCAGCACCTTTATTGATAACCCAACATAGCAGACAGGTGACACAAATGTGTGCCATCTTTTACAAACATTGGGATGTGCTACTGGACAAAGATATTAGGACAAAGATCTGGACATCTGGACAAAGATATTAGGCAGACTGTAGAAAGGGGTCCTAACTTAACATTAAAGAAAGCAAAGCCGATCATTCATCACCAAGTCTCTTTAAATCTGGATCAGATGGGGCAAATATTGCTGAACATGTTTGTGGATTCTTCAAATGTGATAACTGTATTATGTGTCATTATGCGGCACCCAACAAGTGTGTGGATTTAAAAAAACAACAAATTACATCACAAGATTCAAACATTCATAAATTGCAACTTTACTTTTTTGTCTATTGTATTGTATGTCTTTATTTATATAGCGCCAAAAGTGTACTCAACGCTTCACAAAGAATACAGTACAGAGAATTATAATTATAAAATAAGTGCAGCAAAATCAGACAATAGGAAAGGAAATCCCTGCCCCGAAGAGCTTACAATCTAAGAGGTTTAATGGGAGACTTACAGACAGCAGATGAGGGAATAAGTGCTGTGTATGGCAGTGCTTGGCCACAATGGGTGGTAGGAGTGGTCACCCTTATTTCTCCCTCCCCCAATTTCATGTAGGGTACCCTAGGGGTATCATCTATCTATCTATCTATCTATCTATCTATCTATCTATCTATCTATCTAAACAAGCTCCTCACCCCTACCACATGCAGCACTTATCATCTGGGATCTGACTCTAAAAGACTGTTCATGGTCCCAAGACTCAGCAAAGTATCCGGCCGCTCCTCCTTCTCTTACCATGCACCCCAAAACTGAAACATTCTATCGAAGACTCTCACAGCCACCACCAGTCTAAATTATTTCAAAACTAAAGCTGTGTCACATTTTAATCTGGTCTGTAACTGTTAAATACGCCTATAATATATATTATCTCTAACTGTGCATGCAATGTCTGTTCACTTATTTAACTATGTATTTGTAACCATGTATTATTTGTCTTAACTCTATACCCAGGACATACTTGAAAACGAGAGGTAACTCTCAATGTATTACTTCCTGGTAAAACATTTTATAAATAAATTAATTAATTTTGTTATCAGGTGTTTAGCAGCTGGGATGATGATTACTGTCCCTTAGCCGGATGTGTCTGTATATAGAGCTGGTTCTAACCCGAAGGCACAACTCTTTGATAAAGTGCCAGTGATGGCGGGAAACACGTCAGAGGTGATCCTGTATTTTTCTTCCTTTGGCACCATGCCATAATAAATGTGTTTTTATTTTTTCATGATCCTGTCTCCAGTTCTCTATATTTGCTGTGCTCCTTTGCTCTTTATTTGCTCCTGCTGCCTATCACTGAAGACTTTCATACTTCTACTTCAAAGACAAACTTGATTTTCTATGGTTTCTCTGCACTGCTTGCTATAAACAGTACTGCTGTTTTCACAAGTTTCCATTTAAAAAAAAACAAGAGTACTCCCATTGTTTTTTGTTTTTGCTGTACGCTGTGATTTCCCTGTAATCTGTGATATTCCTATGCCTGATTCTAAAATTTCAGATGTATCAGCAATTTTCTCTGTCAATGGTTTCACCTGCAATTTATGATATTTCTATGACTGATGCTAAGGTCTCAAATGTAAAGACCAGTTCACCTATCTTTTGTCTCCCTGTTATGCCTGTATTTCTGTTATTAATTCCAATGCTTCTGCTTTAAAGACACATTTCCTTTAATTGGTTTTCTTGGGGAAGATTTTTTCCCTATGTCTGAATCTATGGCTCCCATTTTAAAAACAGTCTTGAGCAATAAATGTGAACACTGTACCAATGATTCTTCAGAGCTTCTCAAGAGAACAAAAAATAGGTTGTCCGTTTACAGTAGAAGTTGCAGAAGGAATTAAGGATGACACTTCAACATCAGGAAAGCCTGAGCTAGAAGGGAACAGAGCTATGCTGCAGCCTAAGGCGACTAGCAGAATTTTCCCAGGAGAAGTGGAAAAGAAAGAGGACACCTTTAACCAAGGTAAAGATGCCTTAACTCAGGCACTTCAATCTCCATGAAATGAGATTGATTGCCTCTATGGATGACTAGATAAAGAGCAAAAGGCCAAGGCTACACTACAAAAGTGTCTGTCCACATCAATTGCTAAATGTGTATTACAGGAGAAAGAAAACCATCAGTTGGAGTGTGACCTGGTGATCATGTCAAGTAAGCTGGAGAAGGTATATACTGATGCTGCCCATAACCAGAGCTTAGTTGATCACGTTGGCACAACGCTGGAAACCTCTCAGAAGGAACTTCACAAGCTTAGAATAGAGCTTGGAAAAAAGAAAAGATGCGCTAACCACTAACTAATATAACTGATGTATTATTAATCTAATGTGATATATATATATAAATATTGAATTGTGACTAACAGTAAATCAATCTAGTGTTCCTTATATGTGAATACAATGGCGGTTATAATCAGTCACAGTCCAGAAATTGGATGCAAGAAACAGAAATGCCCCTTATCTTATTCAAATCATTGGTAATACTTAAGTCCCGCAGCCTTAGTCCACAGAGGAAGTTCCACTTTCCTCCAAAAAAACGAACGGGAAAAAGAAGATGTCCTCTGGCGCGTAGACTCAAAGTAGATGAAATATGAAAATGGAAATGAGAGAAAGGAGTAATATGTTACTGAGCAAATTCTTGGTTTAAGACTGATCAACATTCTTAAGGTGGACACTTACATCTATGTCTTCAATGGGTGGGCTTGTTTCACACAGCTAGACAGAGGATGGAGATACATTCCTATTTAAGCCCAGGATAATGGTAAAACTCCAATCTTAGAGAAAAGAAACAATTGCCATGGCATAAAAAGTTTTTATTAAAAACAATCTGGTATAAAAATAGGAACACTCACAAACGCTTCTTTTAAGCAGGCCTTTTGAAATATAAAGCTTTCCAGCATTGTTGCAAATCCCAATCCCCCCCCCTCCTGTTGTTCGCGTTACCAGAATCTGTGGGCTTTCTGCAGTTGGATCTTGAAGCCTCTATGCTCCGGCTGCATCTGTCCCTCCAAGATGGAATAGTGGCGAAGGTTTCGCTACCTCTTCTACCCTCCCTTCGCTTGTGCATAGTCGGGGGAACGGATCTGTGGCGACGGCTTCCTTCCAAGGAATTCACGTCTTTACAGCAGTCTCTGCAGTTGACGGTATCAGGAAAGCAAGTTTGAACTTGGTGCTGGAAAATAAACCTATGGTGGCCTCTAAGGGTCAGCCCAATGGATTTCACTGTACGCTTCCTCAGGGGTATGGCTCATCTGGGTCTGCTTTGATTTTAAATAGCACTACCAATGCAGTCCATCTCTTGGATAAAGTTCTCAGCCAGTGAAGTCTTCAGATCTCTCTCTGGCTCTCTGCCCCTCTGCATTCTATCTCTGTGTATCATACCATTACTTTCAGTTTCAATGTCAACCTGTTGCACACTGCACTCTCTCTCAACAGAGCCTCCCTGCTGCCGACCTCCACCTGTGACCCCGACTACAATTCCTGCTGTCTGCCCTTGACCTTGCCTGTGACCCGACTAGCCGTGCCTGCCCCCTGCTATTCTGGCCATCAAGGTTCTCCCTCCACTTGGACTCCATAACAGTTTGGTTGAGAGTACCCTCTTACCCTACGGCTCAACAACTTGGACTCTACTTAACAACAGGTCAAGACCATAGTCCTGGGCACCAGGAAATCTTTCAGTGTGTCTGACTGAACATGATTAACTGCATGTGAGTGAGACCAAATTTGCTGAATAGATACAACACTGACTGATGGGAATGCAACAGTGTTGAGGTACAGTAAATGGAGAGGAAAGGGTAACACATTGAGTTTTTGAAGGATTAGTACTACTGTAGGTCCAATAGTCTTAAAAGTATGCATTTTTGCAGTTGAACAAAAAAAATCTAAATTACAGGGGTATAATTGAACCAATATGAACAGTAAACAAAACTATGATTTTTTTTAAAATAAATGCCCAACAGTATGGATATGATAATTGTTTGCTATTTGTGCAAAATCATGCATCAAGCAACAACATCACAGGGTCTGACTATGATACACATTGTAGAACTGTCAACCCTTACCAAGAAAGGGAGTAAGGGTATTTTTTTCTTCTGATTTAAAAAAAAAAAACAATATAGCAAACAAGGAAAAAGTCACCAAGAGGCTGGACTACATAGGAAACCTAGTTGCTGCAGAAATAATAATAATAATAATAATAATAATAATAATAATAGTGTTATTTTAAAGAACTTTGATAACATCTCACAATGTGAAATTGTGGAGGCCTTTAGAAAATTATAAACAAATTACAGGTGATGCCAATAAAAACAACTAAAGAGTGTCCAACTAAAGAGTCCAGCATGTATTAACAATTTGTTGACAAATGATTTCATCATAAACCTTCTGCTTCGTACCAACTTTTAACAACAGTTACATCACCACACCATGCCAGTCAGCAGCTATACCCTCAAACAGCTCGGAGTAACATTTTTCCAAACAGTTCCATCCAAATAAAAACTTCCAACTAGGAATTCCCCCCCTTGGCAAGGACCCCAGCCCTACTGTAGCTGTGACAAAACCTCATTTTTTTCTTTACAGTACTGACTGGGTGGGATGTTCCCATCATATTGCTCCCGCTCAACTTCTACAAGGATTTATGGGCTCCCAGTCCCTTTTAGCATCACCTCTGTTACTCTACCCAGCCAATGCCCAGCTTCTTTTGGGAATTAAATAATGCACCAATTAACCCTTGCCATTCCACTTCACTCATAGCCAAGTAATGCACACCTCCGACTACTTTCTCCTACAGCTTCTTGGTCATCTTTATTTAAATGTATCAAATATAAGCCTACTATTAATTTTAATTAAGCTCTTCTCATTTACATTGTGAATTTGTATGTATTAGCCTACATAAAAACAAATATCCTCAGTATTCACTAAAACCCCTTTAGCCGAGTCCCCCTACCCTGCCTCCAGTGCGGGAGAGCTCTCAAGTGGTAGCCAGAGCTCCACGCGATTAGGAGTGTGAGGTTGGCTATTTTGATTATCGTGCATGCGCAATGCGGCGAGGCACGCATGTGCAGTGTGAGGAGGGTCATCTTGTCCCAGAATCCCTAGAGGGAGGGACTGCAGCACATGGGACTGTACCAGCTAATGGGATGTGAGCACTGCGAGGAACAGGATATCCTCCGCACGTGGAAAGTCTGCAAGTCATTCTGGACAGAGGAACCAAAGGAGAAGTTAGTGTCCAGGGAGCAGTGCTTCCTGAACTAGGCTTACACCTTACCCCTAGGCCCCAGTTAGGCCCTGAGACACCAGTAGAGGAGTGTTGCAGGGAAGGCCCCAGATAAGAACTCTTCCCCTTATTGTTATATATGCACCGGTGGCCCGACGGCTACGCGGTGCCCTGCAGCTTAGGGCCAGGTCACAGTTTCCAGAGACATTGTGTGAGACCCTCCGGCTCACCCCACGAGGTGGTCCCGGACCCTTAGGAGAGAGGGGATTTGTGTTGGAGGCTCCACTGCATGGGATGCGCTCCAACTCACTAAGCCAAGCAGCACCTGGGTACTGGCGTACCCAGGAAGGTACCCAACGTGCCCCTACATCCACAGGGGGTAGCGCTACCTCACACTAGGGTGGGAATGGCTGGGGCAGGATGCCAGGGGTATTGGTGCCAAGGCACCCTCAGTACATTGGTGGAACCACCACGTGTGGGGTAATTGGGTGTACACTGTGGGTACAGTTATTATCATTATTGTATGTGTGTTTGTGTTAGTAGGTGTATGCAATAAACCTTAGTTATATACATTATGTGTGTATCATTCATGACTGTGTATTGGTTCCTGTAAGGGGTTATCCCACCAGCGCTGGCATCCCTCACAGGTGGAGGCGCTGCACTGCAAGGAGAAAGAACTCGCCCCAGGCTCCCAGAGGCAGAGGCCTCATGTGAGCAAACAGGTATAGCAGCACTCGTAGTTGCCATGTAGTTAGTACCCTTAGGCAGAGAAAGGGGGCTACACCCCATTATAGTGTTTGTCTCTCCATTTATAGAATGGCCCCCTAAATATTTGCAAATAACAACTACAGTACATGGTTGTACATATAGCATACAAATATATTTCTCAGGTCAATATGATAATGGAATTATCAATCAAAATATTTAAGCTGTGCAAACTATATAAATAATATTTTACCCAATCACATTAACAATTAAATATATTTACATTCAAACTGAATTATGGAAGAAGAGCAAAGTATATATGCACACAAATACATCTTTAAACATTGATAAAAATGCATTAAATGAAGCCATGGATTTACGAACACAAATGAAAAATGTAATTAGAGCTAAAAGTCTTTAGTCAATATTTAGAGGAATTAAGATGATACCGTTTTCTATTTGTCATAAAGATAGAACTGCTGGTCCATTAGATATCATTAAATGCATAAATATTTTTCACTGATGGATCGAAGAACAGCAAGTTGCCTAATTTTTATTGCCATACTGTATCTCATTAGCAAACAATATCTTTTGTCATAGCTAAAATAGGTTTATATTTCCATGAGCAAACAAAAATACATTGACAATGTTTTCAGTTAATCTTTATAAGTAACAGACTCCATAATTGTTTAGGTAGCAGATGGAATACAACAGCTTTTAAAATAGTCACTAACCTGACTTCGTTTCCATGACATGGTACATTTTGAAGTGCAGCAATGCCTGAATTGGATGTATTGATTATGATTACATACATTATGTAAGCAACAAATATTTAACCATCTGAAATTCAAAACTAGTATTGAGTTGGCCAGAAAGAAATTACCCTGTCTCATCGAATCTACTGTACAAGGACAAATGGATCATTTACATGTATGACCAACTACCATTTCTATTATTATTATTACAATTCTTCTCTCCTGAAATATATTTCTATGGCTAAGAAAGCAAGAAATGATCAGGGGGCGATGTTTCAAGCTCAAACTATTACACCTCTGCTATTAAACTGGAGGTCTGAAAGCTCCCCTGACAAGGATAAAACAGTTTCACTGCTGTTCGTATTTTGAGCATGTAACATTTATCACGGTACAGTTTTTACAGCCCCCACTTTGGCTCTGTTTCCGTTAATGAGTGATTTCAGGTATTCAAGCTCAGTTCTCAATGGCTACAACAAAGCATACTATTGTATGATCAAGCTTGAGAGGTACAGAAAGAATGAATAGTTAAATGTTAACATTAAATACAAGCTTGGCAGAGAAGATGTAGGTGGGTAAAGCTGGATTAGAAAAAACAATTCTACAGCAGTGACCGCAGAAGGCCGGTAACAGTGGGGCTGCGTTCCCATTGCATAAACTACTGTACTGTATATGGAAATACATATACATATATAGCGTCATGCACTGGTGCATTTGTCTTGCCGATAGTGTATGCGCACCTGATAATTTTTTGGTTGCACGCAGGTGACACGCGAATGCGTTGCGGCGGGAAAAGTGAGTTTTAACATTGGTTGCAATACTCTGCTGAAATGATAGTAGGCACTAGTGTGCTAGTGTTTCTTCAAAATCTAAGTGCAATGTAACCCGTCCCTTATTGCCGTTCATTTCATACAATATGATAGGTATTTAAATGATACTCACCACTTACAGTATTACTCTAAAAACGTCATGACTGAAGTATTTTAAAATATGAAATATGTTTTTTTTTAAAATTAGATTACAGTAAATGACTTTGTGAAAAATACAATGTAGCCATGTAGCCCCTGGCTATATATTTTCCTGCAATACTACAGCAAGGTTTGTGTTCGCAATCCAGGGGGAGCATATAAGGGAAATAAAACAAAACAATCTAAGTGCAGACAGTATAATAAAGTGAATAAGATCTGTAGAATTATTGGCTCCTATGTGCAGCCTACTCACAGGATTTCAGTAATTAACGGGCAACAAAGAGCAGTTTTGGATAAGAGGAAGAACTTCAGGCTCAGGAATGATGTTATTCTCCAATCACAGTGAGATGATGGTGCATGTAAAAAGAAATATATCCATAGTGCAGACCAATAGTAAAACGTAACTTTATAGGGGTACTAAAAAATGCACACACAATAAAAAACGTTAAATAACGCATATATCACCAAAATGTGATGAAGGAGAACCGATGTGTGCCTGGCTCACCCCCCGCCTCCGTTCAACGATCGAGTGGTAGGACGCCTCTACAGTCAGCTCCCTGCTTCCTGGTGACTCTCTGAGGCGTCACGTCACATCCGGTTTGTCGCGTCACTTCCGGTTTCGGCTTTGGGACTGACAATCACTGCCACTTCGTCTCTCCTCCTCTGGGCGGCTCTCACTCACTACACTTCATTATGTAGTAGAGCGTCACGTTCGGTGACGTCATCGGAGCTCGACATCAGCCAGCTGAATACGGCTTGTATCTTCGCCTCTTCCACGCTCATGGCAGGGTGGTTGTATTTATACATACATACACTGTGTCCCATTACAAACTGCCTCTCCTCATAGCCAGTTTTTTGCACATCTTTGTGGACACCAACTATTTGAGCGGATATCAATTGTTGTACCTCTCATTATGGAGATTGGTAGTGTCAGTTTCCACTACATGTGATGTTGCAGTAATAGCAAGGCTAAAACACTATTGAAGCATATGTGTTTTTGGGACAAGTGTTTCCTTAAGGTCACTAACAAAGACTCCTGTATCAGCATTTCAAATAAGATTGGATTGTATCTGTCTATGTGGATAGGGTTAATCTGGTGAAAATAATTTCTAATACAAACACCTTATACATCCTATATATACACAATTCAGACATATTTAGTGCAAATTCCATATGCAAACTTGCAAAAAGTCTATTAGAAGACTAAATTCACTAAAGTGAAAAATAAATTGGGTGCCATAAGAGAATGTGTTATATATTACACCCAATCCAGAAATAAGGAGTATGTATGTTGCTATACCTGTAAGTAACATAGACGGCGAAATTTGCAATTCAGTGACTCACAAAGAGAAAATAAGACTGAATATCTCATGTGTTTCACTAAAGTCACTTGAAGAAAATATATATACAGTGCCATAAATTACCTTTTGGAGAATAATAATACTCCACTGATGTCGAAGTAATATTGGATTTTACCATTTTGGTAAAATAAACAAAATAAATGCCTATATACACTTGGCAATAAAGACAAATAATATTACCACTCCTCTACGGGGATTTTAAACACTGTTTTATTAGAATAAAATCACATTGTCACATATATTGATGTTAATAAAATTTTATTATTTTTGTTTTTATTAAGACCTTGATATCTCCATAGAAGCCATTGTAATTTCTGTATATTTACCATATCAGTTCAATACGATAATAGAGTGCATGCATTTGGAGGGTCTTTTTCTTGATCCCTTTGGGACCAATTTGTGTAACTATACAATTTTTTTCCTCTGCTGCACCTTGATATTTACCACTTTAAGTAATAGGAGAGCAGAATAGGTTATATATGTTTATGTTTAGTAATCTTGGCTAAGTACCCCGATTATCCAATACTCTCCAATCCTGAACCCGGCTACAAACTACGACAATCCGCAACTCTCCGCTCCTGAACCTGGCAAGTACCTTAACCATTCTCCAATCTGTAATCCTGACCTGGCTTGAACGACTACTCTACATCCTAGGCGCGCCCACGCGGCTGTGGGTCGGCGTTATCCAATCCCCTACCTCAGCACCGCAGTCGCGCTTCGTTTGTGGTGAGCTACACGTTACACCCGGCAAGAGTAAGAAATACTTTGATTGTATTTTATTTAATTGTGTAATTTTTTATAGGTTGTCTATTGGTTGCCAATTGGTTGCCAATGTGGATATCGGTGTCCCCATTAAGGGCATAGATAATCACAGTTACAATCAATGGGTTAATTGGCTACTGTTTATTTGAATGTATTGAAAGGTCAATTTAATTTAATTGTTTTTTTTTTTGTTTTAGCACAAATGGGCAAAGCGCTATAAGCCATATTTGACTACTAGGGCTTTTGTGTGTGTAGCGATGGGGGTAGAGAGGATGGGTTTTTTTGCCCTGGGGAGGGTAATGGGGGGTTAACCACTTAATTACAATAGTGGTTACTAACTGCTTAGGTAATTAATGGGTTACTGTACAGTAGCTATTTTTTTATTTTAATGTTGGTACCATGGAAATGGATGAGGACGAACATGAGGACAGCCTTCATCTTGGAAGGGGTAAGTAAAACTTTTATTTATCATAGGGTTGCTTTCTAATCGTGTACTTTTAATGGGCAAGTGCACTATAATCCAGATCTGGATAATAGGGCTTTTGCCCCTTACTGTGTGTATTTGGGAGTTTGTTGGGGATATGGTGTGTGGGTAGTAGGTTGCCGATTACTTGCTAATGTGGCTATCTATGCCTCTGTTGAGGGAATAGGAAAGCACAGTGACAATGAATGGATAAAATGTCTATTGTATGTTATTTATAGTATTATTACATACATACGTAGTTACATAGATGAGGTTCAAAAAATACATATGTCCATCAAGTTCAAGAATGGGGTGTGTGGGGTGCTAATCTGAACTATAGGATATTAAGTTAAGTGTTAATTGTATAAACAACTTATTTCCAATTTTCAATATATTAATTGAGAGTGAATTCCTGCAGCCGGAGTAGGGGAGTATTTTCACACCCCCAAATGAATTGCGAAACGAGAATAACTCTGGCGCATAGAGTTCACTGTGACATGAAAAGTATATGTATTTATGTGATCAGAATCAAGGTTGGTTCTCAGATGACAGTCACAATTGTTTCAGCAATCATATGCATATTTATTAAAACCTTGCAGTGAAAGAGCTGTATAAGTGTTCTATTTGAACCCAATAAATATATTAAGAAAATACATATACAAAATAATAATAAAATATTAACGTGCACGTTTTTGTTTATCCACTAAGTTCCACCAAATTTCAGTGAATGTCTATATCCCAATGAAAGAAAATCCTTTGGGTAATATTGCTCCTCCCAAAGAGTGGAGGTTTTTTTAAAGATTCAATAGTAATTTTTTTCAGGGATTCTTTATTCCTCCTATATTGGTAGGATAGCTCTGTGGAACAATTCCTTAGGTTTTGTTTCAGCATTATTCTTGGATCACTGTGCAGCTCAAAGTTTAGAATTGGGGACTTGTGTAGCTAAAATCTTTAAACATTTGGTGTGTTTCAATTCATTCAACACAATCACCCAGAGCTCAAGGTGTTACCTTTGTGATGTATTCTCCAGATCTGTGTAATTTCTACAATTTGAGATACCTCCGTTTGTGGTTTTCTTCCTGCTACACAGCCGCACCAATTTTTGCGGTCTGTACCCGGTCTGTGTTTGGTCTCTCAGGGGCAGATTTCCTCTGTAGCTGTTTCCGTCTGGATGTTGGTCCTCTGGTTAGCTCTTCCAGCCACTCAGTACTCCTCCTGCCGGGCGGCCCTTCTGAACCGGTTGGGATTGTACTCGGCTCCCCTCTGCTCGTATATGGGTTCTCGGAGGAAAGATGACGTGCAACGCCGATGGACTAATCCGTGTGCAATACAATCTGTTCAGTTCCTATGGATGCTTCCATGGCTCAAAAGATGGATGAAGGTTTCACCCTGAAAACCGTGCAACTTCAGACCCACTGTAGATAAACTGTAAGCAGCTCTCAGCACAGATTTTCAGGGAAACCTTATTGCATTAGATTTATTATAATGTATTTCAAGTTTCGGAAAACAGTTTATGTAATATATACTTTTCTGTTTACACAGTATAACAGTAATCCCCTTTTTCCTGTTTTCCTGTTTTCCTTAACTAAAGGTGAGATAATCATGTTGAGTGTAGCTTCCAGGAGGTCAAACACACCTCCTGTAGCTAACCTCTATACAGCTTTAGCCACTAAGCAAAGATTCTCATATATATATATTTTTCACATATAGATATGATATAAAAAACTATATGTACAGTATTTTCCATTGAGTTACAATGTTGTTATTTGCAATGTTTTGTGGTTAAAATGTTTTTATTTCTGTCATACACCACACAGGGAAATAAAGGCTACAGGTTTGTCTCTATGCTTTGTCTATGTGAATGCATGTTTAAGGAACGCATAGGCTATGCGTGTCATTGAAGTTGAATTTGAGAGCACAAGGGGAGAAAGAAGAGGTGGCCAGAGAGGTGGGAGTGGGGCTGAGTTTATCTACAGTACATATGAAAGGCAGATATAAAGTGAGAAGGAACCTTAAGCACTGGTTTTTCCCCGGGGCACAGTTTTAAGCTTGATAGAATCAAAGTGGTGGAGGGGGGACTGCTTTGTCTATTCTATATATCCATCCAGTCAATAGTGTGGCTAAATCCCACAGCACTAATGTGAACACTAAATACATATTAAAGAAGAAACTAGTCACTTCGCATTTGCAATGTTTTGCGGTTACAGTGTTTTTATTTCTATGAAACACCAATACAGTAGTATAAAAGTATAATAATGTATACAGTATATATATATATATATATATATATATATATATATATATATATATATATATATATACACATATATGTGCCCACTATGATTAAAATATACAAATAGAAAAAAGTAGAAACCGCTGTATTACATGGAGTCACTTTGCATTGCATTTGCAATTGTTTTTTGGTATCCACGTCTTTATTCAGTGAAACTCCCCTAGTATAAAAGTATGTAAATAATGTAGACACCTCTAATCATGTATACAGTATATCTCTATGTGCCCACTACGATTAAAATATATTTGAAAAAATCTCAACAGTTTTACAAAGGTTGAAAATTATAATAGTTTTTAGACTTCAAGCGACATCTTCTTCTGACTGTCAATTTGACAACTTGAATTCTGTAAAATAAGAGATTTTTTACTCTACCATATTAATAAACAAGAAATAATATGGATATAGCCAGATGTATTGTCAAGTATTCCTCCAGGAAACCACAAATGAAAGCTGCCTGACAACTACCTGCTCGGGTATCCAGATGACTAATTTTCCATCAGATGAACACAGCTGGGGTCCCTGCTTTTGAATGGGACTCCTGCTGCATTAGACCTACCTGGTCACATCAGTCTGGAAGAGATGTGCAGAGACAGCAGACAGAATCAGGCCCTCTCCCTATACATCTCTAACAAGCGATCACAATGTTTTTATTTAATTTCATTACATAATATTTATAAGGGATCTGTCTTATACCTAAGATGGCTGCCGACAGGAACTGACCTCTCACCCCTGCATCCCAGGCCTAAGATTCCAGGCCAAGGTCGGTGTACTACTCCCTACCTCTGCCCTGCGGGTTCATATCCTGTCTTGCAGTCAGAAATGTTACAGTACTGAAGCAGGGGTTCTCCAGAGCTGAACCGCATTAATTGCTGCCCCGGACACACCCTGCTTGCCGAGTTATAGGCCATGATATTCCGATTCCTGAAGAAGCCACCGCGAAATGCGTTGAATCGATTAGCTGTGGGAGGTGACTGAGCTGGGGAAAACATTGGAGACAGGTGCTGGCAAACCAACGGAGACGGACACACCAGGCAGCTTCTTCCGCCCTGACCTGAGACGTCACAGGACGTGACGTGGGTACACGTGACGCATGCGAAAGTGCTCCGCCGCTCCTGGAGATACCGGCACTCTCCAACTACAGCTGTCCTCTCCCTCGAACATATATCATATTTGAAATGTGAGTGTATCATACATATTTTTCATTGCTGCTAATACAATTTTAGACCGTACTATACTATTGTGCGTTCTCTCTTTTCTTTTTATACATCCTTGGGAGAAAATTCGACCATCTATATATCACAAGCTTCCTGAATTTCTATCAAGAAACCACTTTGAGGGGGCATCCATTAAAGGGTTCCTATCAGAGAGAGAAGGGTCTCTGATACGTCTTTTTTGACATTGTCATTTGTGAGTACAACCATTGCAGAGACTATATATTTTTTAGATCACTATTGTTGTACTATCTGCACCATTATATATTTTTTTCTTTCATGTTCACGAGTTACACAGCGCTCCGCTCAATTGGAAACCTACACAAGATCTACCTGGACCTGGACAGTCCACATAAAGGGTGTAGAGCTGCTTTTTCATTTTGTATTTTACATCACTATTATTATTCACTTTGTATTGGTGGAGGTCACTTATCACATTTTGTGATACTAATTGCAAATTATACATCACTGTCACCTATATTATATAGATTAAGCATTATTCACTATAGTTTAAGAAGCGCCCGGTTTTTAATTTTGTTTTTGCATGATATGGGTTGCCTGTATCTTCTGCAGGTTTAAATGTCCTGGTTACGTGAGAATTTAAAACAAATTAGCAAAAACGCTATTAGCCTCATTTGGCTACTAGTGCTTTTGCCCACTTGTATGCCTGGTGATGGAGGTAGAGGGGATGGGGGTGGGGTTACTTGTAACAGGATGTAAGGTAAAGACTCCTGGAGGGGTTAACCCCTTAATTGCCATAGTGATTACAATGCTAAGGTAATTAAGGTTTTAACCTATCCTGCAACACTCCAGGGAGGTTTAACCACCTTCTCTGGGGCAACTATAATACACCTTTCACCCACCCCATTAAAACACCAGTAACCCCGTAATTACCTTAGCAGTAGTAACCACTTAGTTAATTAAGGGGTCACTGGTGTTTTAATGCTTGGGTATCGGCCCTTACTGTACATATTGGTGAAGAGGAAGAGGATGTCTTCTCCCTGGCAGGGGCAAGTAAAACATGTATTAATTGAAATTGTACTGTATTTTACTGTATACTGTATTTGAATAGGAAAAAGCACTAGAAGCCATATTTGGCTACTGGGGCATTTGCCCATTACTTTATGGGGTGAGGGATTTGAGGTAGAATGGGTGGTTTAAGGGGGTATTTTCCCAGGGGTGGGTGGTAAGGACTCTTCTCTTGGGTGGGTAGTGGGAGGGGTTAATCCCTTCATTACCTTAGCAGTAGTAACTTCTATGGTAATTATGGGGTTAACACATTCTGCAACCCTCCCAGCAGGCCTAGCACCCTCCCTGGGGTAACTACCCCTTCATCCTCCCCCACTACCCCCAACAAACCAGGTACTATGGTTTCATCGCTTCATTGTAATGAAGTTACTTTTATTTTAATTACAGTACATAGGATTGAAGCCAGGGGTCTCTTGAGCTGAATCACATTCATTTCAGCCCATGGAAGTTGAATTCACCCATATAAGGTGACGGGGACATTTAGACCTGCAGGAGATTCCAGCACCCCATACCGGGGTCTGTAACTCGGGAAGCATGGGGTCTCCGTGGCTGAAATTCATGCAGTTCAGCCCCGGAGACCCCCCTGCTTCAATCCTATAACTTAACATAAAAGCAACGCAATCACCTTTTTGATGTGTGCAGAAAGTGACTGATCCTGTCTAATCTCACTGTGCATCTCTTCCTGACTGATGCGGCCTGGTAGGACTAACACAGTGGGGGTCTAATTCAAAAGCAGAGACTCCCGTTGTGTTAATGCTGGTAGGCAATTTCCCCCTGCTCTGCTCTTTGCTGTGAACACTCCATGTCTGATTCACCAGCACAAGTGCTGGAGCAGGTTGGAGACAAAGCTGGTTGCAGCTGTAAGTACAGTAAAATACAATATGTGCATGCATGATCTATGGAACACATATCCAGGTCTTTTAATATAGGCACATACATGGTCTATGGAAAGCATATGTAGGTCATTTAATGTAGGCTCATGCGTGGTCTATGGAACTCATATGTGGGTCATTTGGGAATGACAGTTCTACTGTCTACTGTACAGTACTGTATGTAAACTTGTGTAAATTTATATTTACCTTGATTAGACACCTTGAAAATTGGGCGGCAGTAACTCATTAATGATGCAAGGGGTGTGCTGTACATAGATGTTTGAGTCGATTATATAGTTGGGATGAACGTTCATCTCATTTTTCAGAGTTGGCTGGCCCGTACTGGTAATGGTTTTGGGGCAGGTACTCAGGTGGAGAAAGGCACTCGGGTGGAGGCAGATTAGGTTTGGGAAGTTCGATTATTCAATCTCTTGGCCCGACCAATCGCTTTTTCCTTTGAAAGTTGCCATCATCGAACATACCCATCCACGATGTGTGCAGTGCTCAACACCCACCCCTCTTGCCGGGGCACATTGTTCTAATAAAGCAATCATTAATGTTTAAGTTCCAGGCTTTTTGGTTTGGTGTTTTTTTTGGGGGGGGGTAGTTATCAGTGATATAATCATAGATCTAAGATAGTTGCACTCGTATCTGTCCTTACTTGAATTAAGTATAGCCATGTATCCTCTTGGCTACTAATCTGCCCTGCCTAACACATAAGCCCTGGTACCAGTATAGGCAGTGTTAGGGTTAATCTGGGTTTCCCCCCTTCAGTAAGCACCTCTCTTGAGTGACTGGGCCTAGGGCCTTTGTTATGCCCTATCAGGGGCTCCGACCTAAGATCTTCCCCCTGGGTATAAAAGGGGCTGCAAATTCTAGTGGTTCTATGCTGAGTTGGAAGTGTGGAGCTAGGGCTCTGGCCACCTTCCTTCCACTCCCGCAAGGGAGTTGGACAACTACCCATTATTCCACCAGGGAATAAGGGAGCTAAGGATAGACCTCTGGGGCCTCAAGCTCCTTGGGTTGAGTGCAGGGACCCTTGGAAGAAGTGTACCTGTTGTATGCAGTTTGAAGAATAAAGAGTTGTTCCTGTTTTATACTCCTGCCTGAGAGTGAAGTTAATCAGTTCTCCTGCAGGAACTGCACCCAGTTCTGCTGGGGAATGGAGGCGCTGCATCCATAAAGAACTGAGAGGAACCCAAAAGCCTGTCCGTTCGTTCCCACTACCACCGCCGGACACTCAGTATCCTGTAAGCCTAGCAGGTGAGCAGCACAACACACAGTAACGGTGAAATCTCCCAGAGGGTGGGGGAACACATGTTACACCTGTTACCGGTCTTGTTTGGCATGGTGTACAGTAAGTGCCATGTCCCATGCCATGCACAGTACAAAAGTTATGAGACAGATTAGGTTAATGCATATTGTTTTTTAATAAAGTGTGAAAATGCAACAGTAGAGATGTACAAGGTCATTAGACAAAGAGACATGTACATTTTATCTTTTCTTCAGCCCCCTCCTTTACTGAACAGTAGCATTCAGAGTATCTTAGGCAAAGATATTCAGTGTGCCATTCAGACATGCACTGAACTGCAGCAACACAAATAATAATTATGACTGACCACAAGCGAGGTCCGTGGGGCTCAGTGCAGCGAGGCGGTGCATGGTGAGCCCATGAATGAGGTGAGCACTTTTGTGCTGCTGTTGAACATAAATCATGCTTTATCTGTAACTAAGGTTCTGTCAATTCTCTACATCCCTCTATTTATTCAAATCCAAGGACAAAATATGAAGGGATGATGTAAGAGGAGCAGCACTGATGAATTCCTTTAAGTGAAGATGTACTTACAAATGAGAATCAAGGTTGGCTTCTCTATGCACTAGTGGCCTTATAGGCCTATTTATACCAAATTGGCGCAATACTGTTAGAAAAAAAACCCTTGGAATGTAAAAAAACAAAAAAAATACTTGTTTTCTAACAAGACTTAAAAATAATTAAATCAGGTGCTTTTTTTTCTAGCTTCTGTGTTCCATTAGCTGTGAATCAGAGACACTTTGATAAATAGCCTTGTATATTGAGTTTAAAAAATACCAAGTCATAAAACGTTTCCACGTCCAAAGTAGAAGAACACTTAACTTATTTAATAAAAGAAAAGTTATGAGGAAACATGGGGGATGTGGTAAGATAAGATGCCGAAAACAAAATGCTAGCAGATTGAGCCAGCATGAGTTTGCATCGACTGAACTAAAGGACCTTGAAATTTAAAGATCAAGAAGTTAAATTTAGAGTGGTTAGTGTTTCAGGCTTTTTCATTCACAATTACTGACAGAAAGCAAGCAGGTGGTCTGCAAAGGGATTTCAAATTAACGTAGAAAAAATTCAAGTTCAGGTGACTAAGGATGAATTGCAGGATTTCTGTTATCCACTGTATATATATTTTAAAAACTTATTTTTAAGACAGTTACAGCAGGTAAATTGTTTTTGTATTCACTAGTTTTCATTTTGCAAAATAATAATAATCATTGTTTGTTCTTGTATAGCGCTGCTAGTTTTATGTAGCGCTTTACAGAGACATGTTGCAGGCACAGGTCCCTGCCCTGTGGAGCTTACAATCTATTTTTTTGGTGCCCGAGGCAAAGGGAGATTAAGTGACTTGTCCATGGTCACAAGGAGCCAACACCGGGAATTGAACCATGTTCCTCTGTTTCAAACTCAGTGCCAGTCAGTGTCTTTAGGTTTTAACCGCTCCTTGTCACATGGTTTTGGAGAGAAGAGTACAGGACAGAGTGAGAGATACCTCCACATGCACCCTTTTATACAACATGTGAATCACAGGTACACGTGGTACTGTACAGGTGCAACTGACGGTTTTAGACCACTTGCCAAGGAAAATCTGTGACTGTCTCACAGTAACTCGTGAGATAGTCCACAGAAGTCTGTAATGGCCCATCGGATTAACACAGCGGGGTCCCTGCGTTTGAATGGGACTCGCAGCCTGGTAGGATTCACACAGCGTGAGTCCCATTCGAATGCAGGGACACCTGCTGTGTTAATCCATTTGGCTATTAGTCTGGCTGCAGAAACCTTGCAGCATTGGATGGGTTTTCGTGCAGAATTCTCAATGCAAGTGGTCTGCAGCTGGCAGTTGCAGCTGTACCTGTGATGAACAAACCTGAAATACTTAGGAAATATGCTAATTTGTATAGTCAAAGTATATAAAAATGATTCAAAAGAGCATATTTTCAGGGTATCAGTTTTTTCTTAGTTATCTCTCCACGTATTATATAAGAGTGCTTGATGAGGTATATAAAGTATATGATTCACTGGGTACACTCCCCCTCTCTCATCAATCCAAATTTACAAAAATTTAAGGTTTTAGATTTTAAAAGAGCTGACTGTTGCAATGGGAAAATAATATAATTTTGATGTATTCTTAGGTAATGTAGTAAATGTGTGGTTAGTGGGTTTTAATGCAGAGTTTTTGTCAATTGCTATCAATCATGACGCCCAGACATTTGCCCGATTCACATTCATCTCTGAATTTTAGATACTATAAAAAGGGTTAAGACTTTGATACTGCAGAATTTGATACTTTACAATGACAGCATGTGTATCTGGTAATTATGTCCTAGTCTCTTCCAACAACTCCCTACAGTATATCACAAGGTAATGCCCGCAGGGTCAAATAGTTACCAAAAACAAAAATATCTGTATGGCAAGAAATGCATAATCAACACCGGACCCCTTATATTCTGTATGCTCCTAATACAATTGTAGTGAAATTCTTCGAAGAACTGCAAGAAGAAATCTTCAAAACCTCATGTGCCTTTCAATCTTTAGCTCAGGCCCGTCAAACTCAGGATAGGTTGGGGCTAATTATTAAATCTAACTGCAAGACTCGGGCCGCATCAACAGAGGGGCAGAAGGACAAAACAAAAGTAGTAGTAGAATACGGCCTAATTGAATTCAAATGGGTAAGCTGAAAACCAGTCCCGAAATCCAGTGCATCAGAAAAACTATGTGGCAGTGATATTGCTGTTGCCAAACAACAGTGAGTGTAGATGATAGATCAGCAGGAATCCATATAAAATCCGTGCATATATACAGTAATCTTCATAAATATGAAATGTGTGATCAATCGCTATTGAGGGGAGGATGGGGGCAGTCACGGACGACCCGCATAACCAGGTCAATCAGCGCTGCCTTCACAACATCAACCCTATGGGTATGGACACACAAAATCTAACTGGCATGGGAATAAAGGCCACAATAACGTTGAGAGAAAGTATTGGATTGACTCACAGTCTGCAATCTGTAGAACAATTCCTGGATGGCGTGCTCCCTGGCAAAAATGAGAATCAGGACAGAAATCCAAAACGGAAACTGACGGTGCACAGCAAATATTAGCAAAAATGGACGTGGTGACCGAAAAAAAGATTTATTGAATAAAATAAACAAACATGGGGTACAGGTAAGTCCTGTGACGCTTTCGCACAGTGTGGGTGCTTTATCAAAGAGTTACTGACAGTAATGGAGTGCATCTTAATATAGGGTGCTGTGGCTGACATGTGAGCCAATATGTATGTAGATGGAGGTAGTGAATAATTAACTCTGGTGAAACCAATATACAAGTAAAGCAACAACTATGGGAGGCACAAACGTGTTCGTACAGCATGAAAACAACCAACAGAACTGAAAAGGAGATTAAAAAACAATAAAGAAATGAATTAAACACAAAAAATGATACATCTAAACAAAATATAATAATTAAAAAGAGCAATTTAAAACAAGAGTACCTGAACATGTGAAACATCACAAAGTGGGGAAACATAAATATCAGAAATAATGATATATAATAATCATGAAATATACAAATGTATCTAAGGGATCTGGAAGACTGGACAGCAGGAGATTACAGTAATCAAGACGGGAGAGAATGAGGGCCTGAGTCAGAGTTTTAGCAGTCCAGCAACTGATAGCCCCCAAACTAAGCCCTCTTTATAGATCATGACAGCCAGGAAGGGCCTTGACCTGTCATAAAATCATTTAATATATTTTAACACAATTTCTAACCAACGTTAACCCCCTGAAGTCTCAGATTTATTAAAATACTTAATATCCCCCACCATTTGTATTGCAATCACGATAATAATAATAATAGCATGTTCTTGTGTAGCGCTGCAAGTTTTTGTTTTTTACGTAGCGCTTTACAGAGACATTTTGCAGGCACAGGTCCCTACCCCGTGGAGCTTACAATCTATGTTTTTGGTGCCTCAGGGACAAGGAGATAAAGTAACTTGACCACGGTCACAAGGAGCCAACAACGGGAATTGAACCAGGTTCCCCTGCTTCAAACTCAGTGCCAGTCAGTGTCTTTACTCACTGAGTCACTCCTTCTCCCAAAATGAAAACAAAATGAATCTGAAGTTATCAAAAACAATTACAGGTAGTTTATTGTGAACTATTTTGTTATAAAAATGCATTTAATTCTTAGTAAATGTTAAAGCCAATACATTTTCGTGCATTTAAATTTTCCAAATTAAACATTTTGAAATCAAAACTTATTATATAATAAATTAACTAAAACCTCACTATAAGGCCATTTTTTTTTCATCGGACACAACATTAGTCCTCCTCTTCTGCACATATTTAAGGGCCGGGGGGGTTTAAAAGCATAGAGGAGGAAGGGGTTAAAGGGCTTGGGATAGTGGCAGCTATGAGGCTTCACGAGAAAGCATGCTTCTGTATTTAAGCAGAATCATAACTGGTTGCATTTTACAGTAGGTTTGAAAGCTTGAAACATATCAACTACTTGTTGTTCCAATAAAAGGTATCATACCCCCTACTCACCACCTACTCCCTCTCCCTCCTTAGTTATTACACAGTAGGTCAGAAATCAATGTTTTGAAAGCAACGTGATAAATAAACTATCATATATAATATCATAAGATATTGACAGTGGTCAGGTAAGTTAAATGCAATTTTCAAGATGAGTTTTCCTGAGTCAATGTTATATTGCACTAATATTTTATGAGTAGTAATAACTCCAGAAGCTGGAATGTGACAGTCTTTATAGAAAACACGATTTCTCTGGTGCTTTGTGACTTTATATTTATTTACGACAAGCATTTCCCTGGAATGCTGTGATATCCATAAGAATTCTTACACTAGGCCATGGCTGAAATTCCACAAAGTAAAGTGTTTGAACTCTATTTCAACTGTACTGTGTCAAATAGTCTAGAACTATTGAGTGCAAGAATAACTCTAACATTATGCATTGTATATTACAGAGATAAATGATGTGCAATTGCATTCAGAAATCTTGTTCCGTACATGAGCATAATCTTTGAAGCATGCAATGGCAATTTGGCACTGCACCAGCCCTTGCTGAAAGTTTTCAACACAACACATTTTTTAAATGCACACAGTAACAATGTGTTGGATTCTATGTTTGGTGAAAAGGGCTGGGAGGAGAACGCCAAAGCCGTAATAATATTATTTCATCCCCAATGGCACTTCATGAAAGTTGCTTCAAACTGGCAGCAGTATTCCTGAATTGGGAGCCTCCTTGAAATCTAATAATTTTCTGTTTCAGTTTGCAAGTGACTTCAAAATAACATTTTAGTTGGTCAACTTGGATATAACACCTTACATCTTTTCCTTCATGTGGTCCAAGCGTCATAAATTTCCCCTCAATTGTGTCTTCTTTAAATACTCCCACCGTCTGGCATATCTCCCACCCTGCGTTTCTTCATTAGTACAATATATGTAGATGCATCCAAAAACAACAATTAAAGCAATTAATTTCAGAAAGGTCAATATTTCATAATGTTAAAATATTATTAGGTAATTCTGGTCCATAAATTATTCCCATTTTCAGCATATCACATGACATCATAATAATGTGAGAAGTCTAGAAACCGCAGTTTGGAAGTTGAATGTTTTCTCATAAGAAAATAGATTGAAAATGAATTGTTTGTTTCACTGAGCCTACTGCATTCTGTAATTTTCCTACACATGGATGTGCCATGCCACAACTTTTTCTTCTTTTCTTTTTTTTTAATACTAAGTTATTCTGTTTTACAACTAATGCAACTCTTGGCAGAGACATATCGTCGTTTTAAGATGCTTAAATAGAAAATGTGCTCTTATTTGAATACATTAAAAGTTATAGTGAAAAATATGTTTAATATTTAATTCTCATAATGTTCTCGGGAAATGTGAAATATTGTCCTGCCTGGCTATTTAACTGTTAACATGTTTCCCCTTTTAAAAAGTCACCACTTAAACAAAATCACCAGTCTAATTTAAGATTATACATCAATAAAAAAAAATAACATTTTAATGAGGATGAAAAATGCATACATTTCACTAAATCTCCTCTAATAAGGAGGCTATTACGAACATTTCCTTGATAGCTGCAATGCATTCTCTTAACAAAATTAGCTACTGTATGTACTAACAGAATCTTTTACCCTAATAAAATGTGCATGGTACAGTATTTTAAGAAGGTCCTTTATGTGCCTACTTCCTTATGACGCACAGTTTGTTGTCTAAAATTACTTTTGAAGCATTGCGTCGTGTTTCAAACGTGATTAATACTACTTAGATGTAAATAGAATGACGTATATTTTTTTCCTCGTATTAGGATATATCAAATATATTACATAGTACATAGACACACACAAGCGCAATTTAATTTGTGGTTTCCGTGCATCAATTTAATGCCAAAATTCAATTTGGGTCACTTGGTCACTCAATCTCATGGGATTTGGAATGCCTTTTCTACATGAAAGAACACTTATCATTGAAAACTCTTGAGAGAATAATGTGAGGCAAATTTGCTTGCTTATTATAATATAATTTGATTGACACTTAATTGTAACATCAATCGATAGAAAATTACTTTTGTTTTATGATTTAGAAAAATAAATTAAGTTATCCAATGTTATTAGTGATTTGCGTTTGTACGAGTTTTGGATCAGATAGGTCCATATTCATTTTAGTGGCAGCATAAGGTATTTTTAACACTGGGGGTGTTGTTATAATTGATGCACTTGAACACTAACAATTATTTATGGTAGATCAGCAGTGGTTTTATGTAAATTTGTATCCATTGTCAACGTTTGGATTGAAATATTAATTTAGTATGTTGCTGTACCATCAAATATAATGTAAAATAGTTGCATCACTGTTTTTTTTCTTATGGTTAATAATTATGTGATGTTATGCCTCAGTTTACATTTTATGTTCCAGATGGTTGTACTTCCCAAGCCAACCAATAATTGTGAAAGCATCATGTAATGTATTGGAGTAATGGTTACAAGTACCAGTGATCTTACCTGGCATACAGTAGAATGAACGTGCAAAGATTTCTTAGTTCCAATCCAAGTCCAAAAAGAAAAACACTGAATGCAGAAATACTTACATAGCTACAGTATATAAATATACTTAAACCCACTAAATACACATTTATAAGCAGTTCAATGAAGTACCACAGTGGGTAAATATGGATAAGACTAGGTGAAGGATTATTGATTCTTCATGAGGGTTTTTCAAAGATCTAATTGTATACGCGTTTGACATCTCGAAATTCTCTTCTTCATGTAAAGAACTGCAACCAACCTCTTCATGACAAATACATTTACTAAAACTGTAAACTCTGGCTCATTGTTCACATTAAATAGTAGGCAACATGAGACAAAAGTATGGAATCCCAAGACAGCCAAACATCAATTTTATTAATTAATGAACAATGTATTTTAATAACAATCACAGAAAATTATAAACAATTAGGTGAGACGATATGGTGGCAACAGTAACTAAGAAAACATAGGGAAACAAGTTACCAGGTCCACTAAAGAAAAATCTTCACCTTATTCACTGCATCCAATTATCTGTTAATTCCCTCATTGTCAATAAAAACATACAAAGATGCCACCTGTATGTACACTGTGTATACATAGGTCTAGGGATGGGTGAAACATCTGTCTCCCGGAATAACGTGGATCATTTTGACAAAATCCATCGCCCACAATAAAATCAGTCAATGAACACAATCCAGACGGATTTGTTAAGAATCCGCAAAAAATACACACACTTTTTTAATTGAATATGTATTAAAAGTTACTCTGTCCAGGTGATAATACATCTGAAAGGGGTATTTTACCCACTTTGAGTATTTAGGAGTACACCTCATCTAACTGATTGCCTTCTCTCTCTCTCTTCATATTCTAATAGAGATTAAATAAAATATGTTTTCTGACACACACTATTAAAAACAAAGCGAAACACAGATGAGACAGGGGTTTAACAATCAGCTGGTTTAGCTCACACTGCTAGAGCTGTCTAAAAAAAATCAGTGGTTGTGGGCGCTCGTCCTGTTGCGTCTGATACCAGTCCAGTCATTATGTGCATGAGGGGGTTAGCCTCTGTAACCGGCGCACCAGAGTATAGGGCAAAGATTATTTAATAAAGTCCATCATGACAAATCTGGTAGTCTGTATTATGATCCTCCAAAGCCATTGGGGGTGAATGTAGCAGATGAAGGGAGAAATAACTAAATCGGAACCCCCATAAGTGAAGTGAGAGACCGGGAAGTATTTAGCCTGTAAGCTCCGCAACCCCCACTATTCCTGTTAAAGCTGCAGTTCAGTCAATATCCTGCATGTGTGTTTTTTTTAATAAATCAGTTCTGTAGTAAGAAAAAATACTTTTAGCATTTTCTGTTTTAAAAAAAACAACTTTGAAAGACCAATTTTCTTGTATTCTATTTTAACAACCATTTGCTAAGGCACTGCCCCTTCATGTCCTGTCACAAGCCCTGGCACACCCCTTTGTCAGCCCTGCCCTCCCTCTAGCACATGTCAGTGCAGGAGTGCTCATGAATATTCATGAGCTTCCACTGAGAGAAAGAAGCAGAAGAAAAACATATGCCAGCTCTAATGATGTCACCAAATTTCGCCGATCAATACATGGAGAACGAATTGACCTGCAGCTATGCAGTTCTTTAGGTAAGTAGAGATTGCCCACATGAAACTATTGAAGTAAAAAAATAAATAGAAAAAAAAAAAGACAGAACTGCAGCTTTAACACACACTCAGCAAAGAAAAATACTTAACTACTCAGACGCTGAGGTAAGGGAAGGCAGCCAGGATCCCGGTCTGTGGAGAAGGCGTGCTCCAGCCAAAATGTAGTTGTCAAAAGTGAAGGAAGGAAGGCGATGCAAAGCTCATCGGAAAGGAAACCAAACGGCAATCAACGAAAAAACAAACTTTATTATCAAATTTTAAAGTTTGTTTTTTCATTGATTGTCGTTTTGTTTCCTTTCTGATGAGCTGTGCATCATATTCCTTCACCATTCCAGTCATTAGGTTGGTGCCTTAGGCTTATTATCAACTCTATACAGTTGGTATGGAAATCCTTTTAGGACGAGACTCATATAAATATACTTTGCATATTCATTAGCATAGGAACGTTTGAAGGGATATACAGTATATACAACTCGCGACTGCTAATAATAAAATTAGAAAGGTCTCTCTCTCTCATCGACGTTTCACATGAACATGCTGATCCAAAACCAAATTTAGCGATCTTTACGTAGTTCCCATGAATCTTGCATCAGCCCTATATGCATATGTTTGATGGTGCGATAGGAAGCCTCCTGTAGCTAGAACACAGCAAGAAAGCCAACCGAAGTGATGTCTGTATGTTTATTGATGTAATTGGATTGTCTTACTAATGTGTGTGTGGTATGCAAGGGGTTTGTACTGTATAGTGTTGGAGTAATTAGTATACAGTAGATGTATAAAAGGGTCCCAAATGTGATTGAGAGTTTTCTTTGTTTTTTCCCCAAATTCCTAGCTAAGCCTCACAAAGCAAATAATTTCGCAAAATGTGTCTTACATGAGGCATTTTGTTTCAGTCTCTGAGTGAAAAGCAGACATTTAGTAAAATAGCTATATAATCTAGCCCAGAAATAGGGAATGTGATATCACTCACTCCTATTTCAGGATCTGGCTTAAATAGCCAAATGTACACTTGTTTTTTTTGTATTTTCATTACTGAATCCACATATTACTGCAAATTAAACAAGCTTTAGTGAATCTAATTAATTGGTTCTATCAGTAACTCCTAATTAAATCTTAAAGTTGAATATATATTTTTTATGCAAGAGAAGGAAATTTCAAGTGAAAGATAAAGTAACTGCGAAAACTAACAAAGAACAACAGTGAATATGATAGTCAACACCAACGTAAAGCACAAAAGCAGTTTGAATGATATACTGTGTTAATTAAAGGGAATATGGAACTAATTAGTGATAGTACCACTGGCACAATGGGGTTGTAAAGGTGTTAAATATTCTTATAGACAATTACAAAACATATGCATGTTTAATTTTCAAAGGCGTGAAATATATATGTACTGTGAAGCAGTGAATTATTTTAATCCTGTTTTGCATTCTAAATACTTTTTTTCCTGTTTGTAATGGAATATAAAGTATCTTCAGGAAAATAAAACCAACTGCAAATAAGAACACCATGCATGCTATAACTTTTGTAATCCTTGACATTACATGACACATTTCCTTGTAACAATCGTAATGATGTGATATAATGCTAAAAAACTGAATGTACTCAAGTCAGAAGTCAACACAGAAAATCTCTGTTTCAAGGTGAAACATTTCCAACAGCTGAAATGGGACATTTAAAATGATTAAGGGGTGGAAAAATAAAGACCTGAAAAGACATTTTTAATTTTAATACTATTTCAGTAGCTAAAACATGTATCACTTGTGCTTTGCTTTTTACTCTGTAAAACCATTTAAACCCTAAGTTGATAATGTAAATGTACTTTTCAGCGTTTTAGAAGGGGGGTTTTCTAATCAAGATCCAACAGTGATTTATAAAACAATAATTGGGTAACATTCACTAGACAAAGACAAAAAAAGGATTAATATAATTTGATATGGGAAAACCAGATAAAGAAAGCCCTGGACTTGTAAGGAAGGAGCGGCATGACAAGGCCCAGGGGCCCCTCCCTTAAGGTGCTTTGATGTCAGGCCTGGGGGAAGGGGACAGCCGCTAAGGCAATGAAGGGGCTAAAACCGAGTACCTGATTTAATGGAAGGAGAGGTGGTGGGTGAAGGGGGTAGTTGACCCAGGGTGGGTGGTTAGGCCTACCTGGAAGGTTGTGGGAGGAGTTAACCCCTTCATTACCGTAAACTATTTTTATTTAGAGTACAAAGTGCTATAAATATTCCCTCAAACGTCTTCAAATAACACATGGAGAGACACAGCGGCACAAAAAATGGACACACCTGAGATACTTGGGAAATATGCTAATAGAAGTCATTAGCATACGCAACTAGCATAGTTCCGAGGTATCTCCGGTGTGTCTCTCCATGTGTTGTTTGAAAGTATTTTTGAGTGGTGAATCGAAAATGCGAATAGGGTTGGCCAGCGGTAGTGCATACATTTAAAGCAAGAAGGCAAATGTAACTTTTAAAAATGAATCTGTGAATATTGAGGCTGCGAACAAGCGCCATACAATATTAGCAGCAAATTTAAATGTTGGTGAATAATTTGACCATCTCTAATGCTTTCAGTACATCCCTGAATCCCTTGGTATCTTTCAAAACAACTCCCTCGGACTGTCGTGGCTGGCAAGCATAATGAAAAAGCCCTTTCAACTCTGCCTTCTTACATTTCTAATCCTCCTGCTTGCCTGTTTTGCCAGAGGAGACAGATAGAGATGTTGTTTAATTTAAGATCTAGGGTATGGGGAACATACATAGGGGTTCTACTTGCCTGATACTCTTCTTCCAGAGATTCCACACTGAATTTGCAGAACATTATCTCAGCCATTCCATTCTGTCATATCAGAAATATCTTATGTAATGCTAGCTCTATTAGGAACAAGACAGCAATTGAATCATCAGAGCTTGCATGTTTCACAGAAACCTGGCTAGATGAAAATGCTGCCCCTATTTTATAAGCCGCTGTTCCAATCAATTATTCTGTGATACCTTGTTTAAGATAGAACCATAGGGGAGGCGGCATGACAATCTGTTTTAAAAAAACTTGGAAACTCAGGGTCCTCTCAGTGGTGTTAAATTTGAGTGTATTGTATATTTCTGCCCACAGTGATACAAGTGTGGAGATCAGAGTCCTTCTCATTTATCATCGTTTTTACAGGAAAATGCAGACTTTTTGCTAATGCAGCCCTGTGCTTTTTGGGCTATATTTCTGCTCTCCTCTTGGCAGTAATTCTGTGTAAACACAGGGTGCCAGGAGTAATCATGGATTTTCCCTGTTTCAGACATTTTACTGAGTAAGTGAAGATAGGTCACCTTACTCTGTGTCCAATCAAGAGACACAGAGGCGGTGCCTTCGAAGCTACTTAGGGCAGTGTCATTTTCTATTTAGTGAGTTAGTGGTAGTGTCAGTAGTGAGTGAGGAGAGTGGAGAGGAGGAGGATTAGAGTTGATAGAGTTAGAGTAGGTGGTACAAGTACCTCTTGCCCTGCCTAGGGGGCAGGGGAAGAGCTAGACCCACTCTGGGTGGCCCAAGGCCCAGACTGGCGTCAGGGGGGGACATCCTGAAGGGGGACAGCTGGCTGATAGTGACTGCCTGTACCTGTAAGCTGCTGCTGCTAAGAAGGACTTGAATAAAGAGCCCTGATTTTAAAGAGACAGTGTGTGAGACTGGAATCTCTCATCCCTGGGAGGGAAGTTCTGCTAGGGATTCCACCCTGTATCCCTGGGGCCTGCAGGAGATGGAGGCACTGTACCATTGAGGAGAACGAAGGCACAACCCCAGAAACCTGTCCTGTTGTCCCCTATGTCACCACGGGAGACTCAGGCCCTCCTGTTGCCAGCAGGTACGCACCACATTCAGACATGTAGCCTGAGCTTGAGACACCCTAGGACACCCTATGTGAGATTGGGGGGGGGGGGGGGTCGAGGGGCTACACTAACATAGTCCTAGAGAACTCTAGATGGTTTATCATTTGGATTTCAATGCATGTGTTGATAAACTCCCACAATTTGGTCAAGACCTCCTCTGCACGATGAGTGCTCTGGGTTTCATACAAGTTATTCTGTAGTGCTACAAATAAAGGTTGACACACTTGTGGTCTTGTTTTCCAGACTCGGTTATGTCTCAGTCCCATTTCCAAGTGACAAAGGCGCTTCAGCACTGAATCCATTAGATGTATATATTCATAACACAGGACTGGATAAGGATATAGATAACTGATTGAAGATAGTAAAGTCCCCAGATGGGCCAAAATACCCTGAAGGGTAAGGTGTGAGGCTAAAAAAAAACCATCAAACCATCATTGGTATGGTCCCTGGACTCACATTGAGCAATCATGAATAAGAAAGTACTCACAGAAATCTCTTAATCCTGAAGTCCTGGTAGGCGTGCAGCCTGGAGTGGAGAGGTAAACATGAAGAATAAGATGATTCTGCTGCACCAGAATCATCTTGTTCTTCATGGGTTATGTCTTAGATGTAACAATAGACCAAGCTGTTTAATCAGAATACTGTACCGCTACATGTGCTTCTCAATCATAAATATTCAGTGCTCCTGTTTACTGTATATATGTCCTCTCCCCACTCACCAACACAGCCCTTCTACTGTAAGTGCCCAGTAGAGCAGGTTTTAATTTGTTGTTTAACTCAAAGTATTGCAATCCCCTGAGGCCTGAGTAAATTAATTGTATGTCAAAGTGTTGCAGTCCCACTGCCGGGGTCTAATCAAAGAGGCAGAAGCCTGAGAACCTCAAATGTATTTCAGTTAAAGAGTTGTAGTCCCAGATTGGAGTAATAAATCAGACAGAAGCCAGAGTAATACAATATTGTGCTATGTGTTATCTATTTGTTTACCCTAAAAGACTGTCATACTGTAAAGAGCCCGGACAGACGGCAGAGCAACATAAGGAAGCAGTTTGTCATAATATGTATTGCATGGCTAACCTCAGGTATGTATCATACCTTCCTTTTCTAGGAAAGGGCATTTAGAAAATTGATGAAACCCATCAATCAATAATAAAGTATTTATGTCCTAATCCAGACAGGATTCAGGAGATGACATACTAGTAGTACTGAAAAATCTCTAGTTTGTGGGCTTAATGATCTTCTGGTGGTGAAAAACTGAAGTGACTGTTCAATCTTGTTCTCCTTTACCACTGTGCAACATTTGATAACAAGGGCCATATAATTCTAATGGAGCTCCTGAAGGATTTTTTGGAAGTTGGTTTCAGTGCTCGACTGGTCAAAATCTTTTCTCACTGGCCAGTTACAGAGATTGTCTCCAAGAGTATACTCCCCTGCTACAGTGACCCATCTTGGGGGCTACCCAAAGTTCTTTAACACTAAAATTGGTCATGGCTGATATTATATTTTTAAAAAGTAGATGAGGTAAGAAAAAAAGATATGTCCATCGAGTTCAACCTCCAGTATGTTAAATTTAGATGAAGGAGATACTCATCCAATATTTGTACGTACATTATATTGATCCACAGGGGGAAAAAAACCCAGAAATATTTTCATGTTATGTCTCACAAGGGGACAAATCAATTAATTCCTTCCTGTGCAATATGGAGTGGCACAGGGATCTATCTCCGATATTAATTGTGATGTACAGTGGCGGCCGCCTTAATTCTCCTGTGGCCGCCACAGCAATGTGCGGGCAGACGCGGGCGATTTTTTTTTTCTGACACGTGCCGCGCGTCACTGGTGCGCCAGTCACATGGTGCCAGGGTGCGTGCGTGCGTGCTAGGCATCCCCGAAGATTGAAGGGGTGGCGGAGGGGTGGCGGGGTAAGGGGGATGCGTGTTGTGCACCCCCAGAACCCAGAGAAGCACAGACGGAGCAGCCAGGCGGTCCCGAGAGGATGGGGAAGATGCAGGGAAGATGCGGCTGGCGCGCGGCCAAGTTCGGCACCAGCCAAAACAAGCCACGGGTAAATGGAAGAATAAAGCTGGCCGCAGCAGTACATGATACCTCTGGGTGACATTATGAGACATGGCCTGGGTTATAACTGCTATGTAGGTGACATAACGCTACTTGTCCTTTGCACCAGGTGTCATGGGAGACAAGGTTACTGTATTTACACCTTTTTACCAGGATCATTCATTGAGCAAAACAAGGTAATTAAATAAATTGAAGTTTATTCACATAAATTCGCTTACACACAATGATACACAAAATACAGACAAAAAGACACACTGACTTTGGGACCAGGATGAAAATTAGACTTTACTAGGTGCCGGCAACTCCGTAGAGGAGTTTTACCCTGACCGGGATTTAGCCCTGAATTCCCTGGAATTCAAATCTGCATAAAATTCCACACGCCACCGGTATGTTCTTCTGAGAAATTTGTCTCGTCTGACGCAAGTTACTCCAAATCCTCTGGAGCTCAAATCGGCATAAAATCACAGCCGCATCCACTACGTTTGATTTTGAGAACTTGGGCGCAAAAATGTGGTCTTAGTCTCTGGCAGGCAGGCTTTTCCAGATTGAAATCAAAGCCGGTTGCTCTGCTATTTGCGCAGAAGCAACTTTGCAACTTTGAAAAACCTGCACTCTTATTACTGGAGAACTCCAATCTGATTGGCTCACAGATTCTTATAGTATTCTGAGTTTCATTAACAAAACTCAGCAGCCAATCATCGCGTGGAAAAATTCCCAAAAAGCAAAAGCAAAAACATAGACAAAAGTGGACATAAACAGTAAAAAAACGCGATAGGTGATTCTAAAACCAAAGAGAGGAATATTAATGCATGGAAAAGGTATTAGCAGCATATTGGTGGCACATATAACCTCCCATCATATCACCTTTCTCTGAGGAAAAAACACGAAAATTAGGTTTATATAGACTTGTAGAAATTCTAATTAAAAACACAATAAAACATGCTAAAAAACGCATGCTATAATAATGGGTACCCACCTCATCCTAGATTTGAGGGACATTTTAGGAACCCCAATTATAAAAGGAGAAATTACATTCCAAATTTTAAATATGGACAAAGAGAATATGAGAAGCATGACTCAAATTTTAATCAAAAAGTTTATAAACCAAGTCCAAGGTATGGATCACCTGCCCAACCCTCTCCATCGGGTTTTTTAGACTCAGTAAAAAACAGGCATATAGATCCCCCAGGGAAGGAAGAGAGTCAGGGCCCTATACAAAAACCAGAAATAAAGGAGAGAAGGAAAAGGGTTCTGTTTTAGGTTTTAGAATCACCTATCGCGTTTTTTTTACTGTTTATGTCCACTTTTGTCTATGTTTTTGCTTGTTAATAAAGTTTATTTTGTTTTTGTTATGTTGTCAATGACAACAGATTGGGCGTGCAGTCCGGGTACTTTGACTCCTCCCCATCATTCTCTCATTGGTGGAGAAATTGACCGATTGGACCAATGGGGTCATGGCGTCGGGTAATTAAAACCCAAGTAATTCCATTTATACATTTATTCCCTGATGAAGAAACCTACGGGTTTCGAAACGCGTTGGAAGACTTTAGAGCAGTATTATTCCTAACTTTACTGCCTTATCACGACGAGGATACCCAGTGTAACCGGCGCCAGTATCGGCGAGAAACCCCGCGGTGACGTCACCAACCCGGAAGCGTTCCAACGGAGGGATGTGAGAGAGGATCTCAGCTGGCGTGGAGTTTCGTCTACAGCAGCGATCGAGGACAGAGCTGCAAACGTGTTGATTCACTCTTGGGAGCAAGGACTAATAAAGACTTCCCACTTACCTTAACAGGAACCGGTGTGAAAGTAACCAGACTCCATCCTTATGTGAGGACATCTGATCCGGCTTCCACGTGGTGTTGGGTAACATTATCCCAAAATTGCCTGTTTATCAATATTTTGATGTACGCTTAATACTCACCTTTAATATTCTTTATGTCAATATAATTTTTAATGCACTATGAGCGTCGTGCGCTGTGTTTTTGTATTTTTCTCTGTTAGCCTTAGGGGTTTTTGAGCCCTCCCTTCTACCGCAGCTGCAGACGCTCTAATTACCAAGGTCACGTATTTATATTCATATTCATCACATCACTATTAACATTAGTTGCGCACTTTTTTCCTCACCCAAATCAATGATTACACTCAGCTGGGCTGTAACACCTCTCTCCTATCAGGGAGGACTCCTTGCAGTCCTCCAGGCCTGCCCCCTTTTCCCATTGGCCTGCCCAGCTATATTATGCCTGTGCTTCCCATCACTCGTCGCTCTACATAGTTCTGTATGGAAGCATTTGACTACTCTCTCAGTGACTCCTCAGGTATTGATGCGGATTGGACGACTACCCCCTCTGGCTCTCGACTTCGGCTCTACTTGGACTTCGTGACTTCTGGCATCCATCATCCCTGTAACACGGCTTATACCTTCGGTCATCCGCAACTCTCCTATCCCTGATCTTGGCAACGGCAAATACTTCTCCTCCTCTACTACCGGTACCGGCAAGTATTGTCTTCATTACTATACCTGGCCTGGCAACACTAACACCACACTCCGGACGCGCTCCCTTTGCTGCGAGTGCGTGTATCCCTACGTCCCACCTCAGCACAGGGGACGGGTCTGGTCTGTGGGCAGCACCGGCGTAACACAATTGGAGTGCAATCACACTTTGCTTCAAATGTACATACTACCTTTGTCATTGCATCCTCCAAACTGACAGAAGAACGCATGCGGCTTTATTCTGGCAATAAAGCTAACAAGCATTCATCCCTCCATAGGCAGCCTGTATGAGGACAGTTGTGGAGCATTTGCGCAGATAACTTTCTCTCTCGATCTATCCTTGGATAAGAGCTCTCTAATATTTCTGAATTATTAGAATTATTTCCTTCTTTCTTTCTTTCTTTCTTTGTTTGTTTGTTTGTTTGTTCTGATATGAGAAATTTCAAACCAGAAACATAGGGACTTGCCTTTTTCCTTCTCCACGGCGCCCTCCGCTTCTTCCAGTGCTAACTGCATTCCTGACTTTTATTGTTCAAATAGTTTCTTCACTTTTTATACGTAGCTCATGAAGCTCATGAAGCTTCCCATTCTTTTTACTGACCTGGTCAGCAAATATGAAATTTCTTCTTTCAGACTTTTATTCTCTCTTTTTACAGTCTCTAAATTATTCAGGAACTTTCCATCAGCATCATGGCATGGCATGAGAGTTCCAGCTCTGTGATCAGATTGCAAACCTCTCTCTGGGAGACCTCCCTGCTTCCAGTCAGCAATTATTTTGTCGGACTTTCTCTGCTTTGTGTCCAAGATAACAATATTGGTGTTTATCTTCTCCAGACTGGTCATCACGACCTCCAACTCTATCTGCATGTGACGCTTTGTCTTCTCCATAGACACACACATAGTGATCGCTGCAGACAGACACCTATGTAGCTCAGACTTGGCGTCTTGCTCTTTATCTAATCATTCACCGAGAAGACAACAGTCATGCCTGGAAGGTTGCAGTGCATTTTCAGCGTGGCTCAAGAATCATCACTCTTTGGTTCCTTGTCCACTTCCCTGTTACTGTTTGTTGAAGGGGTATTATTGTAAGAACTGGATAGATGCACTTTCAGCATACACAACTTCAGCATCAGACCCTCTCCAATATCTTGGCCCCTTCTGTAGCTCTGTCCCAGCCCCTGCTTCTGAGAAGCCTCTCGAGATTCTACCTTTCTCCTGATAAATCTCCCAGTTAACCCGGCCTGCATTATATCTTTGCTCCTGTCCGACACATGTTTTCCTGATGTCCCAGGATCCTCTTTAAATGTTTTCACAACTTTCTTGTGTCCACATCGAGTTGCTTGGCTCACTAGAACAAATATTCCTCTTGCTGATGTTGCTCTTTTTCCGGGGCCACATAGGAGTCATCTTGATAATTATCAGCATCATCAATCCTAAAGGGGCACTGTTCAGTGTGACCGGTCTGTTTACATCATTAATACTTCTAGTACTGCGCCCTTTCCGGGGCCACTTATGAATGCTCATTCTTGAAGGGACACTGTCTCGTGTGGCCGGACTCATTACACAATGCAGATTATATGCTCCATTCTAGCACTCTCAGGTATATTCTTCACACTACTGACTAACGCTACTGCATTAATACTGTTCTGTATATGCAACCATCAAAGCTGGTAGGCAGGTGTGGCAGACTTTACTTGCAGAGTTAATTCCTCTTGTAGATGTCTCTGTAGCAGTCTATGTGTTTTTTTTGTTTTTGTTTTGTTTGTTTTGCTTTTTAATACTCACATACCTTTTAGATGCTATGCCTTTTAGTGTGCCTGCATTCTCCACCAAATTGTGACAACTCAGCCATGTTGCAGGATCTTAGCTCTCACAATAAAGCAGGAAGCATACAAATCTGTTAGCAGGTTTATTCTTACAGGCATAAAAAATAATAATAAAAAAACATACCTAGCTCCTTTCTGAGCTCTAACTGCACAGCACGCATCTTGCCCTTAACTATCTCGGAATGGCGACCCCGCTTACTGTATAAAAAAAGTCAGGGATAGCCGAGTCATAGAGAGTGCACCAAAAGCAGACTAAATTGTCCTTACTTTAGACCCCTGAGGTCCATCTCCTGTCCCAGGCACATCCTCTGTGCAGCTTGACATCCTCCTAGCTAACCTGGTTCACAGCTGCAGAGTTCTGTAGCTCCCAGGTACACCTTTCTAGCAGTCCCCACAGCCTCTTGACCTGTCTCTGCAGGCTTTGGAACAGGTAGCAATGACAAGGACCATTGCCTGCCGTTTAAAGCCCTGCTCTGGTGTTAATTTTCCACATCCTAGCACAGCATACAACTAGGGTTTGGTCTGCCTGCCTGCATACTAGTGTGTATATATATATATATATATATATATATATATATATATATATATATATATTTATATATATATACAAAAAGAGAACAGAGAGCGCACGCCCCATAGCGTAAAATTGTAAATTTAATATAAAAATAAAGATTGGGGGAGGGATTAGGAACACTCACAAAGTTCAATCTCTAGAACTATCTATTTTCACTGTATTATAATTATACATTATCACACACATTACTATTTACAAAATATATAGACCAGTTCACAAGTGGCGCTATTTATTTTCCCTTTTGTCTATCCAATTTAACCCACAAATAGCTGCCTTTTTTTTTTTTTTGTAACTTAAATTTTATTAGTTTATAATTTTATAATATTATACAATACAATACATTACAAAGTACATTATATCATGGTGATTCTCAGTGTATCTGGAAGTATAATGTTACTAATATCAATGAAATAGAACTTTAATCTGTGGTCAGACTGGTGGGCCTAAAGGGGTATCGAGACACGGCTCACTTTCCGGGGTCCATATTATGGTGTCAAACCCCCCTTTTAATCGGGGGGGACCAGGTGTAAAAGCTCAGTCACCGAATAATTAACCGCCCTGCCGATTAGTCGGCTGACACACGACTCATCCAGACGACGTATACATAAACAGGTAGACAACTACATGGGTAGACAAACAAACGTGAAGACCGACAAACAATCAGCCATACGGACGGACAAACCGGTAGACAAACATTGATCCAAGAGGAAGAGGGGGGGAGGGGGGGAAGAGGGGATTGGGATGGATGCTAGTGATCGTGAGTGTGTCTCAGAGTTGTTACGCTGCCTCTCTAGGTATGTTACCTGTTTGAGATGTAATCATCTTATGCCGAGCATGGGTGTAGCACACCTCTCCCAAGGAGAACGGACTTGGAAACTATCATAGCCAGATTGATGCCCTTTCTAACCCCGGGATGTCTGTCTGTGCCAACCAAGGCGTCCAGACTTTTAGATAATTGTCGCCAGTGTCGTTAACCAGACTCGTTAACTTTTCCATCTGGCAGATAAACCAAATACGATTCCGAATTTTTGGGATGGTTGGTATGTCTGAGCTTTTCCATAGTGCTGCGATCTCACACCGCGTTGCGAGTGCAAAGTGAGCAATAAGTTTATTATGAGCTTTAGAGAGACCCGCTAGTGGTCTGTTCAAGAGAAACAGCCACGGATCTGGGGGAATAGTGAGATCAAACAGTCTCTGTATCCAAAGTCTAATTGTCTCCCAGAATGAGGAGATCCGCGGGCAAGACCACAGCATATGTAGCAGGTCTGCTGATCCTCCACATTGGCGCGGGCACAGCGGGGAGGATCCCGGCACGAACCTTGATAATTTTAGTGGGGTAAGGTACCATCGCATCAGGACCTTATATGCGTTTTCCTTGAGGGAGGTACATATGGAGCACTTTGCTGTGGCTAGAAAAATAGCACTCCAGTCCTCATCTTCCAGACATTCTCCGATGTCTGTTTCCCAACGCGATCTAAATGAGGGTATCTCATGGGCTTGTTTGCTAGAACTGATCACTTCGCTGTATAGCTGCGAGGTAAGTCCCTTTGTGTCGGTCTCTGCCAGACAGAGCTTTTCGAAGGATGTCAATTGTGGGTACGGGACAAATTTGTTATAAAACGCCCTGATCTGGAGGTATCTAAAGAATTCTGAGTGGGGGATCTCTTTTTCTAATCTGATGTGGTCAAACGTCTTAATTTTTCTGTCATGGCCTTCCAGATCTTTAATCCGATTATAACCTTTCTTTTTCCAAATTGAGATATTACCGACCGATAGGCCCGGCACGAACCCGGAATTGTTCCACAGGGGTGACATCATAGAGCGTGTCGTTGTGAGGGAATGTTTAAATTTTGTGGCCTCCCAGATTGACAATGAGTTGGTCATTGAGGATAGCGGCATATTGGCGCCTTTTCGCACCATTTTGGGGAGCCAGATTAGATTACGTAATTCTATAGGTTCACAGGCTGCGCTCTCTAATTCGACCCATCTCTTAGATCCCGGGTCAGACTGCCATTGCACAATTTGGCTCAACTGTGCCGCTTTGTAATATGATAACAGGCAGGGTACCGCTAGACCCCCAGCCAAGACCGGCCTTTTCATATTAATTTTGCTGACTCTTGGTTTTTTACCTCCCCATATAAACTTGGAGATGTCGGATTGAAGTGAGTGCAGATCCTTCAATCTGAGTGGCACTGAGAGAGTTTGGAAGAGATATAAAATACGGGGGAGTAAGTTCATTTTAACACTATGGATTCTTCCTATCCAGGAGATCCTTTTAGATGTCCACTTTTGTAGGTCTGATTTTAGGGTCCGGATTAGGTTGGGGTAATTTGCGTCGTATATTTCTTTGACGTTTCTGGTGATGTGGACACCCAGATATTTTATAGATTTGTGTTGCCAGTGAAATTTAAAGTTTAGTTTTAATAGTTTTTCTATATGGCTGGGGAGATTGACATTGAGAGCTTCAGATTTGGATTGATTGATTTTGAAGCCGGAAATTTTAGAAAACCTGTTTAGCAGGTCAAATAAGTTCGGTAATGAGGTGAGGGGTTTCGAGATCATCAAGAGGATGTCATCTGCGTACAGGGCCGCTTTATGGGTTTGGGAGTATGCGTTTAACCCTGAGATGTCAGGGTTTCCTCTGATTTGCGCCGCCAGGGGTTCGATACAGAGGGCGAATAGGAGGGGAGATAATGGGCAACCCTGTCTCGTACCACTCTTAATTTGGAAGTGCCGAGAGGGGTAGCCTTGGTGTACAACTCTGGCGGTGGGGTTAGAGTACAGCGATAGAATCGCATCACTCACCCGATCTCCAAAGCCAAATGCCGCAAGCGTCTCCTTTAGATAGGGCCAGTCTATCCTATCGAAAGCCTTTTCGGCGTCCAGACTTAACAACATACTTTGAGCAGTGTCAATAGTGGCCAAATCTATCAGATCTATAAATCGACGGGTATTATCTGCGGCTTGTCGGCCCTTGATAAATCCGACCTGATCTGGATGTATGAGTCTGGGTAGGATAAGACATATTCTATTGGCCAATAATTTTGCATATAGCTTGATATCCGTATTGATTAGTGATATGGGCCTGTAACTTTTGCAGTCTAGTGGATCTTTCCCTGGTTTCGGGATGATTGATATAGACGCCTGTAACATCTCCCTGGGGATGGGGGCTCCCGCTAAAATAGCGTTGAATACTTGGAGCAACCTTGGGGCAAGTAATTTGATAAATTTCTTGTAGTATAACCCTGAGAAGCCGTCCGGCCCCGGTGCCTTTGAAGGTTTAAGTTCCGTAATGGCCTGTGTCAACTCCTCGTGTGTGAAGTCGGCATTTAGGGAGGCTCTGTCTGATTCTGTCAATCTCACCAGGTTGGAGCTAGCCAGGAAATCTCTTAGCTTACTGCTCGTGCTAGGATTATGTGCCACTTTCTCACCATTATAGAGTGTCTCATAGAAGGAGCCGAATTCATCTACTATTTTCTGTGGGTTTGAAGTAGGGGTACCAGATTTTAAGCGTAAAGCTTGGATGTTGTATTTAATTTGCCTGTCTTTCAGCATGCGGGCCAGCATCGTATCCGGCCTGTTTGCTTTTTCGTAAAATTTCCTCTTTGACCAACTCAATGAATTATCAGCCCTGGAGGTCAGTATCATGTTTAATTCAATTTTAGTGTCTTTTACCTCTTGTAGGGTTTGCGGGTCTAGTTTCTTTTTATGTTTGGCGGAGAGAGTTTGTAATTTAGTTTGGAGTGTGACAATTTTTGCTTCTCTCTCTTTTTTTCGTCTAGCTGTGATATTTATGAGGGTACCTCGGAGAGTCGCTTTATGCGCCTCCCAGAGGACCAGATGTGAGGAGACAGAGCCGGCATTTACCTTGAAAAACTGGTCTATCTCATTACCCACAGTATCACAGATCTCTGGAATTTTTAGAATGGATTCATTTAGCTTCCAGTTCGTTCCTGGTCTACCCGTTTGAATATTGTTGCACCGGAGCTCTATGGGTGCGTGGTCAGACCATGAAATATCATGGATCTCCGCTTGGGTGACCTTGGGGACCAGGTGACAGGACACTTCGAAGTAATCAATCCTACTGTATGAGCAATGTGGGTGAGAGAAGAATGTGTAATTCCTATCTGCTGGGTGTAGCTCTCTCCAAATGTCTATTAGTTGGTTACATTTGAGACCTCTTCGTAGGGATATACCTGCTCCTTTATTGTGTAGGGTAGCTCCACCTGATCTGTCCATGTGAGGTTGTAGGACCATATTAAAATCTCCTGCTAAGACCACGCTTCCCTGCACAACCGAGTTTAGGATTCTAAAGAATTTCTCGAAGAAGATTGCACTCTTTTCGCAGGGGGCATATATACAGGCGATTGTGATCTTCTGTCCCCTAATAGTTCCTACTATTATAATAAATCTGCCATCGTTATCCCGTTTGGTTATCAGGCCTTCGTAAGGGATGCTATTACGGAATAGGTTGGCAACTCCACGCTTTTTGACTTCAGCAGAGGCCGAAAAAACCTGGGTGAAGTCTTTATCAAGATATTTGGGGGTATTGGTTTTGCTGAAATGTGTCTCCTGTAGGAGCAACACATCTGCATGTTTTCTTTTATAATCTGTGAAGGCTAGTTTGCGTTTAGTGGGGTTGTTAAAGCCCTGCACATTGTGAGATATAAAAGTCAACGCCATTTGTTGCTGTGTGTGACTACGCGCATCATTATGTTGCTTGACTTACCCGTGGCTTCCATGTGTAGGGCCGGACGATCACTGTCTTCAGGACGCTTACACGTAGATAGGTATTTGAGGGAAGGGTAGGGAGGGAGTGGGGGGCAACGGGGAGGGAGGGGGAGGGGAGGGGGGGACTGGGAGTAGCACATGAGGGTCAACAACAAGGGGGTTGGGTTCACGACACATAACAACAGATACTGTAATGTACAAAAAACAAATAGGAACATGAAGACAAGAGCCCACTCCGGGAGCCCCCGGGAGTGGCCCTTGCGCCCAAGGGATGGATCCTTTGGCCCAGACTGACGACGGGATCTTCCCTGCCTGCTGGGTCCTGGCTTCCCTGGGACTTGTTTGCGACCCCTATTCTGTAGGGATCGTAGCGGAGGACACATACACGCCGATCAGGGAACTGTCCTGCCGGCGCATCTCCTTTAAACAGACAACAGTTAAATAACAGTATAACTTATAACTTTAGCAATAAAAAACTCTCATTTACATAACATCCACCTAAAGAGTTTCCCCCAAAACTCCACTTCTCCCTACTCCTCCTGTTTTTGCCCTCTGTGTGGGTATAGGTTGTAAGGAGCACCGTGCCCCCCCAAAGGGTTCCTATTGTGCGGTCCTCGTAGCACCAATCCCGACCACTCTTGTTGGTGAGGAGTTCAGAGGACCAGTTACCTAATTTTCATTATCCTCTTATATGTGAATGTGTACTCTCTGTATGGTAGGGTGCCGGACTCCCCTCCTTTAAGTGCCTCTGTGTTTTAATGTGTGGGTGGTGAACGTTTAATGTACTGGTGATCTGCATGTGTTGTAACCAAAAAGCGGCCTCCAAGAAGGCGGAGGGGCCACTGGCGCACATGACGCTGACGTTAGTCGACTACATGCAGACCTATCTCCCAATGGTGTTTCATGTTCCCATGTGGGGTCAAGCAGGAGGCAGCCACCGATTCCCCAACCCTCGGATGACCCCGGCATGCATTTGCATCCCCCCTCCCCCGCCCATCAGCCCACTCCGTCAGCCCTCTAAGGTCAAGGCCCCGTTCCCTCACTCAGCGCTCCTGCATTGCTGACAGGCGAGGCGCCGACATATACCGACCGCGATATGCGGTCTGCAGGGAACGGGAGACGGAGCGGGGGGTGGTCGGGATCGGGAGGCCTGAACGGCAGGGAGGCGCGGCCTGAGCGGAGGGACCCGCTACTTTCCCCCTCCTCCACCTTTCACGGGCTTGGGCTGGGGTTGCTGATCACAAGCAACACACATATTCAGTCACACACGCAGGCATTCTCACACACACACACAGGTTCTCTCACACACCCACAGGCACTCTCACACACATACACACAGGTTCTCTCATACACACCCATATGCTCTCTCACACACACACACACACACACACATATACAGGCTCTCTCACATACCCACAGGCACTCTCATACATACACAGACACAGGCACTCTCACACATATACACACAGGCTCCCTCACATACCCACAGGCACTCTTGCATATATACAGGTACTCTCATACACACACATAACCACACACACATAGGTAGGCAGGCACTTATATACATACACACGCACACACACAGACAGAGGCAGGCATTCACGCACTTAGGCACACACACACAGGCATCTAGACATCCAGACACATATACAGATGGGCATCTCTGTTACTCACCCCCCCCCCCCCACACACTCCTCCCCGCTTCCCCCCCTCCCCCATGGCCCCCAGCCACATCGCGCGACGTGCTGGAGCCAGGGTACACAATACTCCTGCGTCCCCCAGTGGCCGACGCGTCACCGCATGCAATCAGCTGCGCAGTCGAAGGGGATCGGGACCGGCCTGGAAGGGTTCCCCTGCTGCGGGTCCCATCTCATTCTGCTCCCATCGCCGGGTGCGCCGCCTGGTGTGTCCGGCTGCTAGATCTCGCCGGTTCAGGGACATATTTGGGTCTCAGGGGGGAGGGGGGGGAATCCGGGTGCTGGTGAGACTCCGTTGGTTCCGTCTAGGGCTTCGGCCACGTCATCGCCCGGTGCCGTCGCCGCTGTGTCCCTCTGCGCATGCGTCCCGCCTCAAGTCTCGCGGGAGCCAGTGACGTCATCGAGGCATCCCGCGAAGAGCAGGGCTGCTCCCGCTCGCTTCGGGGAAGGAGCAGGAGAAGATGGCTGCCCCTCAAAAAATGTGAGTAGACCTGCGGGGGCTGAAAGTTTTCTTTATCTCCATGGGGGGGTCGATGGGGGTTCCCGGACAAGCACCCCTTGGCTAGGGTCTTCCAGAGGATCCTGCTGGGGAGTTTGGGGGAGAATTTAGATGTTTATTGGGGTTGATTAGCAGAATCTATGTGGAGCTCGGCGGTTCCTCCACAACTCTAGCTGCGGATCGTAGGCTCCCAGCTGCGCGCCATGAGGTTGAGGGGGCGCCATCTTCAGCAGCTACCAGGTGAGGGGGGCTTTGCGGGGGGCCAAGGACCTTACGGAGGAATCCCTCTCCATCCTCCACATGTTTCAGTGTGTGTGCAACACCATTTTTCACAACCAGAACCAGCACTTCTTTGTCCCGGAGCGCTCTAGTTATGGGGGTCAATGCCTTTCTTTTTGCCAGGGTAGCTGGGGACAAATCTTGATATACTTGGAATTTGATGTGTTCAAACTCCACTGTTTTCATCTCTCTGGCGATTCTGCATGTTTGTTCTTTTATCCGATAGCAGTGGAACCGCATAACGATGTCTCTGGGGGGGTCCCCTTGCTGGGATCTTCCTCTGAGTGCCCTATGGCATCTGTCTAGCATTAAGTCCCTTTCTGTCAGGTCTGGGAACAGATGCTCCAACCACTTAGCGGCGAAGTCTTCCGGATCTGTGACCGATTCTGGCACCCCGCGCAGGCGGATATTGCAGCGACGGTCGCGATTTTCCCCGTCTTCGATCTTTTCCTCCAGGGATCTGATTTGATCTTTAAGGGTGGACATTTGTGTTTGTGTCTGGGATATGGCGCTGGTGTTCTCTTCTGCCCTAGACTCCAGGGTATCAGTACGCTCCCCCAGGGCATCCACATCTTTCCTTAGTGCCCAGAGCTCTGTCTTGAAGAACTTTTTCATGTTGGAGCAAAACTCCTTCATGTCTTTCGTCCGCACCACTGCCATATCATCCTGCTCCTCTGCAGAACTGTCCATATCAGGGTCTGCTGCTGGATGCTGCTCAGGGGAATCATGAGTCCCGGCCTTAGCTGTACCTTTACTTTTAAAAAATGTAGATACTGGCTGTGTTTTTCTACGCACCGTTTTGGTAGAAGCCATCTCTGTAGGTTGATGTATGTTGCGCTTAGCTTTTATTAAGGAGACGATAGCGTTTTAACTGTTATTTTATGCTATTATGCACCGGGGGGAATGGAGCTCTCACTCTAAGCTGCCACTCACCATCGGGGGGGCGTGTCCTCTCAAATAGCTGCCTTTTAAGTTGACACAGGTGTTAATCATTCTAGAGTCCCTATTCGTTCAAAATGATGCAAACAGCCAAAGAAATACAAATTAGAAGAAATGGGCTCATCTCCTCCCCAGTATTTGATACTAGCATATCTGTAGATACAGATTTGGACATTAAGGAACATTTTTTTAAATTGGAAAGATTAATGAAGGAGGAGATGCGCCATTGGTTGGATGCTTATTCACTTCAAGATTATTTAGATAGGAAAATTATCCCACGTGGTTTGAGGATTACAAAAAGTCTGACATTTGAAACAGATATGGAGTTTTCAAATAGTTGGAATAATACACTTGATATTTGTTCATTCTCATTAATGAAACTCTTAGTTCAATTTAGACATGCTAAAGGGAAAGCACTTGAAGCTGAGATTGATTCAATTCAGCCATTATTGTTACCATACTCAGATAATAAAGAGTTTAAGGAATTTGATGAATTAACCATCAAACGAGTACAAATCTATGAACAGGAGGTTGCGGATAGGAAACACAATAAACTTAACTGTGATAAAGAAGATTATGCTACCGACAACATTAGCGTTTGGAAGCGAGCCCATAGTTTTAATAGAAAAGGTAAATATTACTCTCATTCATAGGTACGAGGAAATGAGAAACATCAGACAAGATCTGGGGAAGCCGGAGGATCTGGTTCCAGGGGGCCGGTGCATCGCCCGGTTCAACAATCCTTGAATAAAGATTCAGGTATTGCCCAGGCCTCTGTGAACAAATTCACTGTGCTGGAGGTAGAAGTACTCACTGAGGAAAGAGAGAGGGAATCTGTTCCCGTTGATATTAATGGAGGTGCTAGACCCAAGGATTGTAAAGATCCGCAGAGATCTACACATTTTTTAGACAGGACTCCGCGCAAGGAGAAGATTATAAAAGATAAGGAAAAAGAGAAAAAGAAGGGGAAACATTATCCTCTTTGGGCTCCAAACAACCCAGCCCACACAGGAAAAAGAGGGGCAGGGGAATTAGAGGAGGGAGAGGAGGGAGAGTCATCCAGAGGAAAAAGGAGACCAGGAGAGTTAACTTTTCCAGAAAGTAGTGGAATATTTAATCTTTCTTCATTTGAATTGTCTACTTATCAATCGCTACTTCTGGAGAAGGGACTTTCCCAATACAGGCCCTAATGCCTTTCAACTGTTTGTGGATCTCAATAGTTTTATTAGAAAAATTACACTTAAACATCATTTTAATATTCAGGAGAAAAACAAGCAACTGGAGAGGTCCACATTTATCACTAGTACTCAGGAAGAAGTTTGTTTAGAGGCTCTTACTGACTTGCTGATCGAGTCAGAAAGAAGATCAGGATCGGTCAACAATGCTCTTGACAATTTTGATTTAACTATACATCCCACGTTTCCATTGGATACAGGTCTAGATGGGGATTTAACAATTATGCATTCCCTTTTAGACCCAAATCGCTTTTCTTCCCCTATCAGGCTAATGGAGGTTATATTGATGCATTTTACAATCTAGTATTAAATTTGTTTTGAATCATTGTGCATGAAACCTTATAGATTCAACCGTAATCTTTCTAAAGGTGAACAGGATGCATTGAATGATCTTAAGAATAATCGGGACATCATTATCAAACAGGCTGACAAGGGTGGATCCATAGTCATCCAGGATATATTGGCCTATTTGGATGAGGACAGTCAATAGAAAGAGGTGATCTGGCACACAATCAATGAAGCACTATAATGTCACCTGCTGGTGCCCACAGACCAAGGGGGGTCATCCTACCAGGTCCCCAAGTGGTATCAGGGTAAAAAGAATAGCCCAGGCACACGAGAGCTCTCACCTTGACAAAGGCTGCCTGTGTGCAGCCGAAACGTTGGATTTATGCTGGATTAAATTTTCTACTTTGTGATAAAACTGTGTGCCTGGACTATTCTCTTTACCCTATTTGGATGAGGCCCATCGACTCCTGGGGGACTCTGCCTCCTATTCATCCTTGTCAGCCGACCCCACCACACTTTTTCAGGTTGTTTTAAAACAACACCTGACCCAAGCCTTGGAGGAAGGAGTTTTAACTAAAATTGAATTTAAATTTCTTTATTCTAATCACCCCCGCACTCCTATTTTTTATCATTTGCCCAAGGTCCATAAGTCTTTGGTGGATCCACCTGGAAGACCCATTATCTTGGGGGTGGGGTCGATGACCTCTCGCCTATGTTGAGTATTATCTCCAACCCTTTGTAGCTAAGCTCAGGTCACATATTCAGGATACGCTACATGTCATCGACTCCATCTCCGAGATTAAATGGAAGCCTAGTTATCTTTGGGCTAGATGTGACGTATCTTCTTTGTACACAGGTATAGATCATTCCAGGGGGATCAGAGCCATTGACTTTTGGCTTAACACAGCCTTCTATTCCCACTTCACATAAGAAATTTATATTGGATAGTATCACTTTTTTTTTGACTCTCAATTATTTTTCTTTTGAGGATTTATTTTATTTACAGATCTGTGGAACGGCCATGGGTATGAGGTTCGCCCCCAGCTATGCCAATCTCTTTATGGGATACTGGGAAGAAACATCTATTTGGCAAAATCTGGAGCTGGGGGCGGGCCTTGTATACTATGGCCGTTTCATCTATGGCATTATTATTATTTGGGAAGGTGATGTCACAGTTTTGTCTGATGTCCTGAGTTCTTTTGATCATAACGATTTGGGTTTGAAGTTTACGTTTGATATTAGTTCTATTTCCGTGGTTTTTCTGGATTTGGTTTTGACCTCTGATCCAGAGGGAAATAGTGCTGCTACCACCCACTTCAAATCTGTTTCTGTTAACAATTATGTACATGCATCCAGCAACCATCATGCACAGTGGCTCAAGAATATCCCTCTGGGACAGTTTTATCGTTTAAAAAGAAACTGTTCCAGAGAGAGCGATTTTCTTTGTCAATTGAAAGATCTGAGCAATACATTTTTGATGAAAGGTTACGATCCTGGCCTTGTTGAGGACTCTTTCAGCAAGGTTTGAGTCTCAAGAAATCGAAATGCTCCACTAAAATACATACAGGTTATGGTGTACCGAGGAATAGATCAGCCAATACTGATGGATGTCCTAGGTTTATAACCACCTTTAACCAATCATTTAGATCAATTCAGGGTATTCTTAATACCCATTAGAGCATCTTGAAGTGTGATCCACATTTATGAAATATTCTTCATGAGAAAGCATCCATTGTTTATAGGAAGGCAAAAAATATCACGAATTCACTAGCTCCGAGCAAATTAAGACCAGTTAATGCGGTTGCCAATGCCACACCTGTGGGCCAAACAGGCAACTACAGATGTGGTAGAGGTCGCTGCATCACATGTAAACATTTGGTTACCGAATCGGAGTTTGTCTCCCTTCAGAAAGGTGGCAAATATGGTGTCAAAGGCAATATCAGCTGCCTGAGCACTTATGTTGTGTAAAGGAATGGAAGCAGGCACACGGTCTTACTAAAGGTGCAGTTTATTGTGCCACCAAAGGTCCAACGTTTCGGCAAATAGATTGCCTTTATCAAGGAGAGGGCAATCTATTTTCCGAAACGTTGGACCTTTGGTGGCACAATAAACTGCACCTTTAGTAAGACCGTGTGCCTGCTTCCATTCCTTTGTTCAAGTACCTCTGGGATGTCTGGACCTCCCTGGATACAGCGCACCGGCAGATAAGTACCCCCCTCCAGCACCTACCAGCGGTGTGCATGTGCTTCTACATATCACTTATGTTGTGTACCTTTTGCAATGTGGTTGCGGCCAGCAGTATGTTGGTCGCACCACTCGAGCCCTTAGTACCCACTTCCTTGAGCATAGGAGGAATGTGATCAATGGTGTCATTGCCCATAATTTATCACGACATTTTAAATGTACACACAATAAGGATCCTGGTTCATTGACTATTATGGGCATTGAGCACATTCCTCCTTCTGCTCTGGGAGGAGATCGTTTTAAATCCTTGTGTCGAAGGGAGACATTTTGGATCCACCAGTTGGGCACCTTAGTCCTGGGTGGCCTAAATGAATGCCTGGATACTAGCATTTTGGTATGATCCTTTTTGGACTCTGGATGACTCTTTCCTCTGTGGGTTCCTTATCCTATTATTACCTATCTGGCAATTCAAACCAGATTGGTGTCCCATTCCTTTCCCCTACTTTCCTTTCCCTATCCTCCGTTCCCCCCCCCCGTTTACCCCCCCTTCCCTAACCCTTTCCCCCTCCTCCAAGTTCCTTCCTTTCCCATATTCCTCCTTGCCCCCCTCCCCCTTCCCCTCTTTTCCCCCAAAACCCCCCCTCCCCATAATCCCCTTCTCCTCTTTCTCTCTACACATTTGCCTATCAATTATACATTTTGTGAATATCCTCTCGGTGAGAGAAAAACGCCGCACAGCCGAAAATGAAACAGTGAAGGCTGAATGTGTAGTAATAAAAAGCTCTATTTGCACAAGGTGCAAGCGGATCCTCTGACGCGTTTCAGCCTGTCAGGCCTTTGTCAAAGTGGCGGTGAAGACATCAGCTCGTGAGGCCGAGGCACCGCATCTTCACTTCACGCCCGTCAGGTGACCACCCACCGCTACTGCGGGTGTAGGGTTGGCGGTTACGGTAAAGATTACAGCTCATGAGGCAGAGGCACCGCATCTTCACTTCAGGAGGGATTTACCAGCAGGAGCACGAACACATCGCTGGAGGACCTGACAGGCTTGGTTTACACAACCCCAACAATCATCATGTGAGTCTTCTTTGTTCCAAACTTATGGTGCTCGCGGTGAGCCGGTTGTGGGAAAAGACACTTTATACCTACCTTTTTGCGGTTGTCCATAGCCTAGGTCCCAATATCAATAGCTGACTTTCTTATTATATCAACCAGCAGGACTGTGTCTATTTCTGAGCGCCTGGGGGGTTAATCATTCAGATTCACCCGTGTGTATACAATTATACATTTTAGTTAAGGTATCACAGTTTTAATCATCTCTGCAATCATTGTGGTTTTTTTAATTAGGTGAAATTATCATGGATTAAATTTATGTCTACACATATGTTTGGACATAATAATTAATATAAATTAACATTATTAATCTATGATATATATACATGTTGTTTTAGTTATAATTCTTGATTTAATATGATTATTACGCCAATTAGTATATTTTATAATAATATTTTATTCGTAATCAATAATGATGATATGTATGTACATTTAATATAATTTCCGCCATATAATATATATTATTATTGTTATCCTTTTTAAGTACATAGAATTGTGTATATATAATAATTGTTTATGCATTTTTGGTTGTTATTATTTTTCTATATATACTCATTTTGTGTTACACGTCTATGTACTTTATATTATTTAATAATTGTCATGAGGTATAGATAATCCTCTCTATTTCAAAGCTACAGTAGCATATAATTCTTTTAGTTTATATATGTATTTACATTAATAGTGTCGGGGGAGGTTGCTGACCCCCTATTGGCTGGTTTCTGTAGCCTCTACAATGGTGGATGCACTCTGGGACCTGCCACTGTGGAGATTCTACCAATCACCCCTGTAGCATATGTATAAATAAACAGCCCTCCATTTTTATGACATTCCCTTTGACAAAGTCGCCCAGTGTGATGAAACGCGTCAGGGTACGCAAAATCACGACACTACATCATCACGCAAGTGCACACTTTACGGCCGAAGCATGCAAGGAGCTGTATTGTAGTATCCTTACTCGTAAGCTACACTGGAAGCAGACACGTGGTTTACCATCTGCGGGGCATATAGAGGATAAACATCTACTGGTGAATCGGCAGGCACTTTCCTTTTGAACTGTCGCTGTGATCCAGGATGTGCTTACCTCGCTGGTGGTGATATTATTACACAACGCTTGTTATTTACTACCTTTGTGAGTGTTCCTAATCCTTCCCCCAATCCTTATTTATATATTAAATTTACAATTTTACGCTATGGGGCGCGCGCTCTTTTTGTTTCTATAGAATCATCATTGGAATCGGTTCTTCGATTTGAGAGCAGCCGTGGACCCCTGGAGTATATATCTGTTCTGTTGAACTTATCAGGACTCATCTAAGGGTTGGACTTTTGCACATGTTTTTCCAATTTGGAAATTATTATATGCATTTACACTTGTGTATGTATTTTTAGAGTGTATACATTTTTTTCTGATTTGTTTTGTGCACTACACAAATAGAATTATTCTATATTACATAGGCTAGGGTTCAATCTCTAGAACTATCTATTTTCAATGTATTATAATTATACATTATCACACACATTATTATTTACAAAATATATACACCAGTTCACAAGTGGCGCTTTTTATTTTCCCTTAAAAAAAAAAAAAAAACAATATATATATATATATATATATATATATATATATATATATTGAAGGGTTAACTCCCTCACAGAAATGTGGAAATTGTATATAGAATGAAAAAAGGAGGTGTGGGAAGATCTATGTGCACTGTAATGCCTAGGCGGGGCGTTTATTGGTGTAAAAGCAGAATTTATTGGGCAGTGGGTACCTGAGGCTCATTCTCACAGTTAATTATGGATGATCGGATTGTGGCAGGGGGTGTGCGGTACCTGACTGGAGGTCACAGTTGGACACAGCTGGCCTAACTGGTTGGTTGAGCACTCTGGCACGTTAGTAGTTAACCATTCAGTTGGTATTTTGTAATAAAAGTTGTGGCTGTTTGAACCTCCATACCTGTGTGTATTGTATTTTTTTCCAATTAAAAGGGAGGGGAAAGTAGTAGGTAGTATAATACCTTTTATTGGACCAACAAATAGTTGAAATGTAACAAGCTTTCAAACCTGGATCCTTCATCGGGTATGAGAATAAACCAATACTCTCTTAATTAATAGACATATGTTCCTTACCTTGATTCTGACTGTTACAGTAGCAAGTCCAGGAGGCATGCTTCCTGTGATATCAAAAGCCTCAATAGGAAAGGTGTACCCAGCCTCTGTGCCAGTAAATGACTCATAATCAAGGGGCTTTAAAAGGGATAACTCTCCAGTTGATTGATTCATTGCAAAAAGTTGCATAACTTCCTGCGATCTTATCCGATAAGTAATATTGGCACCAAGATCCGCATCCTCTGCCTGAAACACAATAAACAGATCAATGTTAAAATCAAAGTAGAAAACTGGTGAATAAAGCAGGCCGAAGGGCAAGACGAATTGAACCACAGGAAATGTAAATACTGAGTTTTGGGGGCTTATGCAGAGAGCATAGATAATGAAATAGCGCCATCTTCTGGCGAAAAAATTGGCAGAAATCCTGAAACTCGGAAGAAAATGGCGCGATTTTTAAAAGTGCCCTGAAAATTTTTCTGAGGTTTAAAACTCGGCAAACTCGTGGCGAGTACCTGGAACGCGCCATGCTATTTTAGCGTGCAATGCAAGAAGGACCGAAGCGCTGGAACGCGCCATTCTGCCCTTTACTTTGGCGTGTTCCAGGTAGCCAGGAAAACTTGGCTATTTTACTACCATCTGCTAAAAGAAGGTAACGGCGCTTTCTGCATACGGCCATAATATATCCCAAATTTGTGGATATTTCATTGCCGTTTTCCCTGTTAATCTCGATCCTCTCTGCATAAGCCCCTTAGAGAAGCCGTCACAAAAGGAATTGAATGCTTACAGTTTTTTTTGCTTTTTGTTATGGGTCATTTTAAAGCATTGATCAGTAGAAAATATAAACCGTTCAGCAAATATTTATCTGAAATTCCCGTCACATTTACAGTAAGTGTGTATTCTGCAATCTCTCAAGTTGATTACAATTGATTTTAAACTGTTGTATTAACTTTGCCACAGCATAGAAGACTAAACAGATGAAAAGTAGCTCCTAAACATAGCTACTTTTAGTTCTATTAGAATTTAGGTTTCGAGATTTAACTCTAAACTAGTTCCAATGGAAACAGTATCCTGAAAAATTGAAAAAGACTTACAGATGTAGCAAGACTCACTGTCGCCAGTGCAGTGGATGAAGACGCAAAAGTCTGCAACGCTTGGGACAGTGACAGTGCCGAGCTGCAGGGAATCCATGCTTCAAAATGGGACTTCCCACAGCGTTAATGCTTCAGTGCCGCAACCACTGCGGTCATGTGACCACAGGTGGCAGCAACACACAAAGACTAATAGGGGCCCATTCTCGTAACTACGAGCTGTGTCAATCCATGTCTAAAGCACTGTTTCCAAACAGTTTGGATGTTTTGCTATTCTGTAAGCCCGTATTGCAAGTCCAATCCATGCGTAAAAGGCTTTTTTAGATGCGGTTTCACCCCCGCTCTGCAAATCTGGTTTATCCAAAAAGCCTCCACCTGGCATTTATTTTATGACAACTCGAATTCTCGTAGCTCTGTTATCAGTACTGCTTTTAAAAACGAGCATTTTTTAAAGACACCTCAAGAGTGGGAGCTAGTCTCACTAGATCCTGTTTTGCATCCCTAAAAGCCACAAAGAAACATCTGGACTTCATAACATGAACTGGCATAGTGTATATGCATTATTACTGTACGTATTCTACATTAGTTTTAGCCATTTTACACTAAAGTTGAACTGATGCTTGCCCAAATAATTAGGTCCACTATAGCAATATTATTACACCATAAAACAGTACATAGAAACTATCATCCCGACTATTAATATTACTAATAATAATCTATTAATATTATAATTAATAAAAGCAATGATCATCATTAATAATTACATTATTTAGCTTGTATAGCACTAAGTGTATGCAGTGTTGTACATATAATTATTTAAGGCATGAGTCCCTGCAACAAAGAGGTTGTGATTTATTTGGGGTTTGGTAAAGTGACTTGTCCAAGGTCACAAGTAAATCACAAGAAGATCACAGAGAGATCACAAAAGGATTAGAACCAGGCTCCGCTGCAGTGTCATTGTTGGCCGAGTGAATTTACACACTCCACAACTCCTTCAATGCACCATAGTAATGTGAAATCACCAGTGGAATCATTACAAGCCACATACTCTAACTAGCTTCCTATTGACTCCCCCCATCAAACACTCACACCATAAACTGCATGTATGTGCCAATATAGAACACAAATGTTCTTCATTGCAACTCCAAAACATGTGTTTAATAGGGCAACTGCAATGATTCTTTTAAACTGCTGCAGGTGTTCATTAACCCCCAACTAAGGTAGAAATACCTAATGGTAACAATCGGTGTGTGTGTGTGTGTGTGTGTGTGTGTGTGTGTGTGTGTGTGTGTGTGTGTGTGTGTGTGTGTGTGTGTGTGTGTGTGTGTGTGTGTGTGTGTGTGTGTGTGTGTGTGTGTGTGTGTGTGTGTGTGTGAACATTTCTCTGACTCTGGCCATAAGATGAACGATCTGAGGGTTGCCATACTCAAAGGTAATATTAAAACACCGAAAGAGAGACGGTTGCATGAATACAAATTTATGCAACTGTTCGGGACACTTACTGTAGCGGTGGCCTAAACAGAGATCGAAATTTTATGAGTCATTACTGACACAAGTGAACTCTCTTCCCATGAGCGCTAAAGGCCATGTCTGTACACACAGCTGTCTCTTACACATACAAATACTCCTTGTTTTTCCATCCCTATACACCAATAGGGACCACATAGTATCTACACACACTTTTAGTTATGCTACAATCTCTCACATTTCCACACCTACCCACACCATTAATATTAACTCTCACTCCACACACACCTTTTATAAAGCACTGTATACATTGTGGGCTCTCCATTCATTTCTATTCACACAGATACACGCACACACTCTTACATCACTAACTCTCAGGAACCATTTAACACCTCTAGCCACAAATCACATCCACACACGGGAGAGGGACAAGCACAGATAACATTCCAAGAGACACTGTTTTTAAGTATACCCTTTGCTTGCTTCATTCATTGTAACATCGCCGGAAGAAGAGATCAGTGTATCTCGAAAGCTCGCACAAATAAAAGCATTTCGTTAGCCACAGAACGGTATCATCTATTTATTTTTTGATTTTTGAAGCTCGGCTAACACGGTACTAATATCTCTACATATATATATATATATATATATGACATAAATTGTTAGTCCAATAAAAAAAGGTATCACCTAATACTGAAGAACTCATTTATTCTGCACTATCGCAACTGGACTAACACGGCTATTTTCTGCTTTATATATATATATATATACACACGTTTGCTACAGTATATTGCAGGTTGCATATTATGTTAAAATATTTTTCACACATCTTTCAACATAACATAAATGGTGCACGCTCCGTTTATACATGAGGGGAAACGTCTTCCTAGTTGACATTTAAATATTTACATGGGGAATATGTAGCTTATTTGTAATGCTCCTCAGTTGGGAGAATGTACACAATGGTTACCCACATTTTTTATTTGACTAATTTTGTGATTGATTTGTTCTGCAGCCTTAATTGTTCATATTTATCTATTTGAGTTCATTAACCTAATAAGAATGTATGTGGTAACAAATTATACCAACTCAAAATTTAGCATCAAGCATTTATTATGTTCCCTCTGCTCCAAAACTAAATGCCAACGCGTGCGGACTGGCTCTTAAACCGCGCTGTTTGGCATTTTTTTTAAAGACGCGTTTTAACAATGTGATTTACAGTAGAGAATATGTTTTGTTTTTTTTCACATTTAATTCCTCTACTTTTAAACATGCTAAAAACTGTGTGGTTTGGAGATGACCACTTCAGAGTTGCTAGAATAGGCCCCTTAGTCTTGCTGCATCAGTGCAAATAACACATTCTTCAGTATTCATTAACAAGTCAGGTACAGATATTTGTAACAGATAAATTAAGTGGAGGGTACAGTACATTTTTTTTTAAACAAATCCCAAACCCATATATTCATTGATTAATCATGGACTGAATGACTTTCTGTCATTAGGGTGCTTTATTGAGGAACGATAATATTGTTTCTTTCCCACTAGCTGTAGGTTGCTGCCACTGCTTGCTGTATTGGAAAAATACTGTAAGGTTAGTACACCTCTGGGATTGTGAATTCTCAATAAGACAAAAGACAAACCTTTTTTTAATCTTTTTATTATTATTCATGTTGCACAGTAGGATTAAATATGAAATATTTTGCAATCTGATCATATAGTGTGTTGCTGATTTACTCCTCCTTTCTTTTTTCCTTTCCAAAAACACATTATGGATTATGATGATGAAGATACCCCCACTGGCTGCTAGAAGAAGAGGACACACCGAGGAACCAAAACAGAAGAAGACTGAAGATGAGATTACCTCCTTGGAGCCGGATAACTACTGATGGATCAAGAAACGCATGTGCAGTGACTGATACGCAGTCTGCGTTTCATGCGTTCCACAGAGAGGCAGGAAAAAGGAAATCGGCGAGAAGATGGACTGTGCATGCGCAAATACTGAAACGCATAGCGCTATGATTGCGTTCAACAAGAAGTGGACCCAGATGGATGACGTCAACAAATATGGATGCAGCCTGAGGACTCGGATGAGGGGAGAATGCGGATGAGGCCAGGAGACACAGGAGTGTCTAAACACCGGACAGAGATTACTTTGTTAAGGATACGGACAGGACATTGGAGGGAAGGACTTTTTCAGCACATGATTAACATCACCTCTGATTGAACAGATTGCATGATGGGGTTTGGGGCACTATTTAAATGTTGTCTGAAGGGATTATGCGTATGCCACTATGTCACTTGATAAAGACCATCAAGGCCGAAACGTTGTGTTGGCTCAATAAATGAGTTTGGATATTTTAAATCTGTTGTGCCCTGTGTTCCTTCTATCATCTACCCAGGACTGATTACAGGCTTTCGTACAAGCACCGGAGCACCGGTAACTGTATCATTTTATGTTCATATTTTGAGGTGTGCAGCATTTCTCTTATTTGACTATACTTATAGTCAGCACAGTAGGATTTTTCATTATTATTTAGCAAAACCATATGAGTGTGGAAGGGACATAGTGAGAAACACCTTGCTGATGTCAATTATGTTCACTATAGCAATACATACTACTAGGGGAGGATTCACGCCACCTTCATTAACATTGTAGCATGTGTAACAAAACTCTTCCCAAACCTCCTGTCTATAATGATAATAACATTATCAACAAGGTTAATACGCTCAAATATGAACTAAATACCAAAGGGGGAAAAAAGCAAAAATAATTTGCAAGCTGCATTTGAAGCAAACCTAGGGATTTAAAACCCTTACACCTTTTTTATTGCTGCATTAAATAGCTACTGTATGTTGAAGCATCATGGGTGTTTACCACCTGATTTTATAGCTCTGGAGTATATACTTGGGAATAGAAATACAGTTCAAAGCTAGAACATTCACAGGCGTGTGTATAAATATAAAACTATTATCGGCTAAGCATTCTAAATTGTGCTTCCAGCTTACATTGCTAAGCTATTAGTTATACATAGACAAACTCATATCTGTGAATAGTTTGGCCTTGAAACAACATTTTTCTGCAGTAGAATATAATGGGGTTTCCAATATGTATTAGAAACGGTGCAATTTTCACCAAACATGTAGCAATCACAGGGCATCTGCATCAATTTAAAAGTAGATACATATGTAGAAATCTTTCCAATCTTGCTTTTTTATATTTGGCACAAGATCTTTTTGGAGCGGAGATTAACACCACATAAACCTGGCAGATATATTTAGCGCAAAGAAAGATGAAAACTGCACCAGGTAGAGGCACAACGTTTGAAACATTGCTTAATATTGCACTGATTTTATCCTCTCCTACCCCCCTATAACCACTATCATAAATGCTCATGGCACAAGTGGAGCAAATTGGGGTAAAAAAGTAGGACAGTATCTTGAAACATTGACACAGAGTTCTGCAGAGTAAAATGTGTACCTGTTTTTTGAGCAATGCTCCAGTATGTGACACTTAATACAGATCTATCTATCTATCTATCTATCTATCTATCTATCTATCTATCTATCTATCTATCTATCTATCTATCTGGCTAATAGCTATAGACAAATTGTTTTATTATACCAAAACATTAGGGTTGATGGTAAGCACATGTGCAAGCTTTATTGAATATGCCATAGTGTAGCTTCATAATTGTTGGATGGATGAAAATCTTGAAATATGCATTACAGTATCTTAACTCACTTTCATTTGAACAGTGCAGTGTCATGCAGAGCAGGCATTTGTGTAACAATATAATGGGAATATATCTGAGAATCTACCAAGAAAAATATATCAGAACTAGTTGAACCTGGCTTAACATATGCAGTTCTTAAAGGTTATTAATTAAACATTACTCTTTATTTTCACTCCCTGTAATGCCTTGCTGTCTTTTTCCCCCTCTTCCGCACTTACTCTGTCCTCCATCATGCCCTGCTCCTTTTTGCACTCTCTCCTCCCCTCTCTTTGCACTCCCTGCCTTACTATGTCTGCTCCTCTCTGTGCACACTACACTCCCTCTTCTCCTACTCATCTCAATTGTCTCCTCCTCTCCATCCTGTTTCTGTTTCCTCCTCCTACTCACCTTTCTGTCTTTTCTCCCCTCTCTCTGCCCTCCCTCCTGTCCCATGTGCACATTGCTCTCTGTTTCCTCCTCCTTGTCATCAATCTGTCTACGCTCCCCTCCTAGCTGTCTCTACTCCCGTTGTTTTGTGCCTCTCCTCTTTGCTGTCTCCTTTCCCCTCTTGCTGTTTCTCTGATTCCTCCCTGTGTCTGTCTGGAGGTGCACGGGAAATAATGGGTGGACCCTAAACCATCCTGTCTATAGTACAAATAGATAGTAGAATTCCCAGCAACATCTGCATGATTAGAGAGGATGGCTCCTCCAAATGAAATGGATGTCCTGGTCTTCTACAGATCACCTGATGTATTTGGATAATGGGGCGGAGAACCCTGGCATCATCATGGATATTACGGTTTTAACCATTGTCTAAAAGATTTTTGTTGCTGTACAGATGCAGCCACGAGTATTAGAAAAAGTGCAAGGCCCATAGAGTAGCAACGTTATGTTTATAAGCAGTTAAAAACGGTTATAAACACTCACAGCAGGGTAGTTGGCACAGACACTTCGGTACTAAGAGTGACCGCAGGAACAGAGATACTTTGTTCGTCTGCTTGTTTAGGCTAGGTGAATCTCAGCCCTCCTCCTTCAATCGATCGGCGATCTCATCCACTTCCGCGTCAGATGACTCGTGACGTCGGCGCGTGTCACCGATCAGGGGTTGGACTACGGGCAGTCACCAGCTCCCTCTCCAAACTCGGCGGTTAGGGAACTCTGCCATCTGCGTCTCCTCAGTAGCTAAGTGTAGCCTCCCAACAGTCAATAGCAACCAGAGCAATGTCCGCCCTACGCGTTTCAAGGACACTGTCCTCTTCGTCAGGGGTACTTCCATTGCTGGTTGCTTGATTCATGGTCATATATATAGTGCAAGAATCAATTTTTAAATGCAATAAATCAATTAAATTACATTACATAATTGGTACATGTTTCCAGTGCCCTCAATAGCATGTATACATAAATAAACCAAGGATTACTTTTATAAAATAGCAATTCAGTGAATGATAAAATTGAGATTTAAACAAAAGGAAAAAAGGGGGGGTCCCCGAATGGGCTCAATGAGGAAATTGCTATGGCTGCTTTTTTATGATCTAAATAAATAAATAAATTTTAAAATATCACTAATATAGATAGATTTTCTACATTATAAAATTATTTAATCATATGTGTTTTTAACTGTGATGTAATGGCAATTATTGTTTTTTATATAATACAAATATATAATTAATATTAAATTATATCAACATGTGTTCTAACTGTGATCTACTGGTAACTGTTTTCAGTGTTCACAGTGATTTTAACGTAGTCAATTTTTATCAGCCAATTAAACAAATATTTTTAAACATTGTATTTAGCAATTCGTTTTTTGTTATTTTTCCTTTTTTCCTTTTGTTTAAATCTCAATTTTATCATTCACTGAATTGCTATTTTATAAAAGTAATCCTTGGTTTATTTATGTATACATGCTATTGAGGGCACTGGAAACATGTACCAATTATGTAATGTAATTGATTTATTGCATTTAAAAATTGATTCTTGCACTATATATACGACCATGAATCAAGCAACCAGCAATGGAAGTACCCCTGACGAAGAGGACAGAGTCCTTGAAACGCGTAGGGCGGACATTGCTCTGGTTGCTATTGACTGTTGGGAGGCTACACTTAGCTACTGAGGAGACGCAGTTCCCTAACCGCCGAGTTTGGAGAGGGAGCTGGTGACTGCCCGTAGTCCAACCCCTGATCTGTGACACGCGCCGACGTCACGAGTCATCTGACGCGGAAGTGGATGAGATCGCCGATCGAGTGAAGGATGAGGGCTGAGATTCACCTAACCTGAACAAGCAGACGAACAAAGTATCTCTATTCCTGCGGTCACTCTTAGTAGTAGAAGTGTCTGTACCAACTACCCTGCTGTGAGTGTTTATAACCGTTTTTTACTGCTTATAAACCTAACTTTACTACTCTATGGGCCTTGCGCTTTTTTCTTTTTTGTCATCCCCTGTCTCTAGTTTCTCCTGGTCCCGAGGTTGGTTCCAGATGTAAAGAGGCTGCACACCCATTTTTTGCGATTCAAGATTGGACTCTTTATTTGGGCACACAATATGTGAAAATCTTCTAGATATTAAGTATCAATTCTTTATTTATTGTTCCAAGTAATTGTTTTCTTTTAAATTCACTGTGTTAATCCCTTTCCCTTTTTTTATTTGTCATTGTATATATATTAATCTATAAGTAAGAGCGCCGGTGGACACAGTTAATGGCAGAGGGGTTAACACCCACCTGTTCCTGACTGTGTCAAACTCATTCATTAACCACATTAACGAGTATTAGAACACTTGTACCTGGGAAATTCTGGGAGATTCTGGGGCAGTCTCACAGTAAATGCCTCAACATTTCTGTGAGATTCTTAATGGCCCATTGGATTAACACAGCGGGGAAGGGGGGGGGAACTGAATGGGAATGCAAGGACCCCTGTTGTTTTAATCCTATGGGCCATTAAGAATCTCACAGAAATATTGAGGCAATGTTGCAGGAATTTTGCGGCATTTACTGTGAGACTGCCCCAGAATTTCCAAGGCAAGCGTTCTAATACTCGTGGCTGCACCTGTACATGCATCTTTTACCTTTGCATATACATTTTATATCTACATACTACACCATGGGAGGGTCAGCTCATGTTTGTCTTTTCTCTATAGGTACCTGATATGCCATAAATACACAATGAGTATCTAAAATTATTATAGTCCTCAAAACATATCTTTAAAATTAAAATGCAGAATGTATTGGTTGATTGTGTTATAAATGTGGCAATTCACTTCAACTTAGTTTACCTCATTTTAACTGACTTCAAAGTCTCCTCAATCCCTTTTATATCTAGTTTTGCTGCTATCCCATGAAAATAAAATGACTGCAGAGAATGAATTCATTCGGAGGAATAATGATATGGATGATTTACTGCTGCATCATTTCACTGCACTATATTGCTATCATCTAGAAATCACCAGGTCTATGGGTTGTGTGAACCCCAAGAATTCACATGTCATACATTACAGTACTGTTAAATATTGTGAACTTTGCATCCTCACAAATGCCACATCATTTCAATGACAGTATGTTGTTTACATGGTCATTTTATATATAATTCTCAAGCACCTGTGACTAGAAAATACTCCAAAATATTAGTGTGCAATTTATTTCTTAAAAAGAAAAATGGGATGGTATTAGCTAGGAAGTTCTACAGCAGGCCTGCACAACTCCAGTCCTCGAGGGCCGCAAACAGGTCAGGTTTTCAGGATATCCCTACTTCAGCATAGCTGGCTCAATTAGTGGCTTGGTATGACTGAGCCACTAATTGAACCAGCTGTGCTGAAGTAGGGAAATCCTGAAAACCTGGCCTGTTTGCGGCCCTCGATGACTGGAATTGTGCAGGCCTGTTCTACAGTATATCCCTAATTATTAACCGCCACTTGCTTGAAGTTGGCATCCAGCAGCCAATGTAGTGCTGTATTGTTCACAAAATACAGAAAGCAGTGCCCACAAAAGACCATAGTTGGAGCAAAAACATGTAAAACATATCATGTAAAATATATTGATAATTATAGTTAAAACAAATATATATGCAAGGACAAACTACTGTAAATCGCACATTTTCTCTAAGTAGTGCTCACGATAGACTTTATCCTCTGAGTTCAGCTGTATCTAAGAAAATTGAACTCTTTCCCAGTTACGTTATTAATTTTTATGTTCATTGTTTAATCCAGATGGCCACCTAGGACAAGCTGACATACAGTATAATAAAATGAAAACCCCACAGGCAATTATCCATAGGGTGACATGGGATGATGCCTTATTCACCTCTGTCAGAGGGGCCAAATGTTAATGGGAAGCTGGTGAATTTAGGCGGGAAAGGTGCAGGTTGTTACTATGTGGAGATGAGGTAGTTGTTTGGGAATTGGTTGAAGGTGTGTTGCCATGAATATGGGAAGAGTAAAATCATTGGCTTAAGAGATTCAAGTTTAGGTGAGAATTTGGGGATATAAATAAAAGAAAGAGGCAAGCTATTATCCCTCACCTGTGAAGACTGGATCAAGATCCTGCTATTCTCAGTAACAAGGGTCTGATACCATGACGTGGGTGACAGAGATGGAGCCTTTAATCCTTGCGTTAAAGGAACAAGCACAGCAATATGGTGGCACAGATTGAGTACGTAATCCTGCCCAACGGAAGGCAAGTTGAGGAATCCATATCACGGCGAGGTCAGAGGTGGCGGAAGCACGTCAGCGCATAGGGGTAAGAGAATCTACCCTGATTCTAAAAAACATGTTCAAGAAAAAACGGTGCCCACAGCACTCTAAATAAATCACTTTCAAACAAGTGTACTGAGAATGATATTTTCGCTATTAGCAAGCAATACACTCAAGTAAAAAAATAAACAATACTAGAGGTGATACTAGAAAACTGTGTTCTAAACACTCCTCTTATCTCAATGCCATCCCAGTGGGAAATAGGAACACGGGAATACTTAAAGATGAAACATCAGATACATCACCAGCAGAAACACAGCTGCAAACATAAATACAGCACAACCCTGTTATAACGCGATCCGTTACAACGCGGATCCGCTTATAACGCGATGCAAGCGTCGCTCCCAATTTTTGTAATTATGAATACTTAACGGCACGATTATTGGTATTTTAAATACTTTATTGTACATTGCATACAATTGTACATTATTTCTAACACGATCCGCTTATAGCGCGATGTGATTCTTTGGACCCCAAGCACAGCGTTATAAGGGGGTTGAGCTGTATAGACATAACTGCCTATTCAATAGTGTGGGAAAGGAAATGTCCAATAAAGGGGTGCTATGTTTCTGACATTAAGGCCCTTCTTCAAGCCCGTTCCCACCTCTCAGTGGTACTTCCATCATAAGAGTCCTCTGGCTCATCCGAAAAGCAAATGCTCAATCCAGCAGCTCATAGTATCGTAGTAAGGCATACACTGCAATTGAAACCACACCTGTATTGATCACCACAAGCATTTGTCTGGGTCCAGTGACCCTGATAAGTGGCTTTTATTACCATTCCAGTGGACTGCTAAAAGATGTGGGGTGCCCAAAACAGATTTTAAAAAAAGTAGGCCCTACTGACAATCTTTGCTTTCTTGGGACAGAATTGATACTAGGTTAATGGAATTCCATCTGCCAGATGACAAGTTGCAGAAGTTAAGCGAACTTGTGTCTGAAGCAATTGGAAAACAGGTTAGGCTCATACAGCCACAGTTAGTGTTGGGACATTTAGCTTTTGCATCCCGATGTATGCCAATGGCAAGGGTATTTTCTAGGAGATTAGCATTCGCATCAGTAATAAGAACCTGAACTGGCAGGTTAGTGGGTCTACAGAAATGAAAGATGATCATTAGGTATGGAATACCTTTTAGAAAATTACAATGGCTTCTCCTGCTGCCAAGAAAGTGCATAGTTAAAGCAGACTGGATGCTGTTTACAGATGTGGCATGTTCAGCAGGTGATAGTTCATACTGGAATGGTCATTGGCTAGTGTTATGGTCAGATTGTCTTTCACAAAAACAGTAATGCTTGTGGATTTTTCCCAATATTGGTCTTATAAAATTTGGGGGATGCAGGTTTAGGGAAAAAGGTGTTATTTAACTGTGATGACTTGGGGGTAGTATTAGCAATAAATAACCTGACTGCTAATTTAACTCCAGTGGTGAGATTATTGAGACGTGGTAATCAGGTGTCTTGAACTAGATATGTGGGGTAGAGCTAAGTATATTCCAGGCATTTCCAACCTAATAGCAGAGAAACCCATTCTGTTAAGTAGATTCAAAATGAGACAGGGAGAGTTGCAAATGTCCCCTGTTCCTGTGGGATTTAGTTTTACCGCAATAGGTAATTTAATAAGACAATCTTTATCACAGGCATCTTGGTTGGCATATGCAAATGACTGGAACAGCTGTTTAAAATAAAGTTTCTAGAAATGGACAATGAAGCGTTACAAGGGAGTCTCATATGCTTCATATTTAATTTGGTAGAAGAAGAATTATCAGTCGCGGACATTGCTAAGAAATGAATGGGGATTGCTTTCTTCCTTAAATTGATGGTGCAAAAGGATTGAACAAAATCCTTTTTGATTAAACAGCTTTTAAAAGTTATGCAACTGGTAGAACAATGGCTGACCAAATAAGGACTGTAACGTCAGGTTGGTTCATTACGTTTTTTTTTTTAAATCTGGATAGTGTTTCTACATTTGAATCAAACTTTATTAAATCAGTTTTTGTTGACATGGCTTGCAGCCTTAAGGATAAGTGAGCTACGGTAATATTAGCGAGTAAAATCGCCCTGAGACTCTTTCCATTGCTGATGTGGAGGTAACAGATGACAGAGTATGTCATTATGATATTTTAAAAAACAGATAAGTCAGGGAGAGGGTGGAATTGCATCTAGGTAGTTTGCCAGGAAGTCCGTTTTGTCCAGTATATAACATGAAAGACATTTTAAGATGCAGACCTCAGGTTCAGAGCCCCTATTTGTGCATGAAGATGCGTCAGTGCTAACCCAGTTCAATTCATTTATGTTTTCAAGTCTTGTTTAAATGCTTTGGTTATTGCTTTTAATGGCATATGTCCGCATTCATTTTGCATTGAAACAGCAACAGAAATCCCCCACCTGGGTTTAAAAGAAGCCATCATTAAAAGAATTGGGCGCTGGGAGTCGCAGCGCTTTAGTTGGTATATCAAACCTAATTTAGTGCTGGAATAATTCCAGCATTCATGCTTTTCAGGTGTGAGGTAGGTAATTTGGTTAATAGGACATTCATTTGTCCATTGGGCAGCTATGTGAACTAGACAACGTTCCTATGATACCAATCTAGGTTGGCAGCCGAAAAATGTGCAGTGCACTGGTTGGGACACAAGGGACTTAAGTGGAAACAAGTTTTGCCAGGGTAGTGCTAAATTACAATAGGTTTGGATTTCTGTGCCAGCCCTGAGGAAGTAAGGATAGCACATACGGAACGGGTAAGGATAAACAGAGAGAACGTGCAGTCACCTAAACTTACAGTATTAAGGCACGGACGTGAGGAGAGGAAAGGAGATACACCACATGTGGCATTTGTGTTGCCATAGCGACTGGAACAGGAAACGTAAGAGAGCGCATGGCTCCCGACGGTTTCAGGAAGCAGCGTTAACAGCTGAGGACGCTGGGACATGCAGGGACTCTTGTGAAACACCTACTACAGATAAGCTTAAAAGAATATTCAAATTTTACGAGCATTACTTGACACTTCTAGATATTTTAATTGTAGTAAAAGGCACAGCACCATAGAGGCCTCTCTGTATGCCCTGCTTCTCTTTCATAGAATAATAGGTTTTGGTTGTTAGAAGTGATATGTATTATGCATTATGCAATGACATTTATAATGTGCAAACTTTGGAATTCATTCATATAATAAAAAGGGATTTGTCACAAGTTGCCATTGCATTCCTTAAGGCAATTTTAGTGTGGTCAGAAGAGGTGCTTTGGTTAGTTTGGTTGATTCCGAAAAGTTTAAAGCCTTTAGAGCATTGCAGGAGGTAACTGAACAAATCAGTGGTGGGGTTTGGTGGTGAGACATTTTCTGGCCTGTATATGAAGGCAATAGCACATTTATCAGATATTGGTTTAGACATTTTAATGTAGAGAATCAAGAAGGGGTAGGAGAAGCATTTATTTGGTCTGAAGGGCTGAGCCCAATTCAGGTATTATTGTCTCGATTGCAGCTTATTTCTGAGCATGGTATCAGGAATGGTAAAATTGTTGGTTAGGTTGTGATGGTAATTTAGGGACGCGGCTGGAAGGCGCAGCCATTGTTATTTATGAAATATGTTTCTGTGGCTGGGAGACGAGAGGTTAACGTTATTATGTAAGGGTTTGAGTTATTCATTATTATGATGGTTTAATAAATTGTGCTGCGGCCTTACCACCACCTTATGTTTGTGCCTGGTGTAAGTTATTTCAATTAAGGTGAGTTTAGTTAAAGGGTAATGCATCATACAGTTCCCATGAAATAAATGCTGTAAGACAATCTATGCAAAATGTGATATCGTAAAGCACATAAAATAGCTCTCCTTTTCTATCTGCACTGTATATTATCGGCTGGTAAATCCCGGGCATTATTGAAATCCCTGCTCTCTGATTGGTTAAAATTCAGGACATTATCCATTCAGTAATGGCCAGTATTTTTGGCACCATGCCAAGTTTTGATGTGTTTACCCGGGCGCTATCTCTAACCGTGGTTCGTGTTAGATGTAAATGTCCTATTATGGTAAGAAAGGCATAATACAGCCTTAATGTGATTCGCTTGGGATGTCCTCGTGTGACTCAAAAAGACCCCACCAGGATCTATCCAGGACCCTTGGTAGAAATGGAACTCAAGAAGAGATGGGGGAGCACAGCGGATGGGATAGAACTTACACAAGGCCGTGTAAGTGATCCACTTATTTATTTTGCAAACCCACACACTTATTACCATACGTGAGCTCCCCACCCAAGGAGCTAACCATCTCTCACTGAGGGTTCAAGAGAGGCGTTAGCACCTCATTGACCATCAGTGAAAGAAAGTAAACTTCAACCTCATCTTTCCTCACGCTGTGCTCCCCCATCTCTTCTTGTGTTCCACCCTGCCACGTTTGTCAGCCATACACAAGAAAACACATTGTGGCGCTCTAACACTCTCCAGTGATGATAATGGCACAGTGATTAAAATATAATAGCAGTGATTAGTGCACAATAAATCCAAAATAAGCCTCCACCCAACTCTTCTTTAGACTGTTTCGCAAATCTAATCCAAACAATGAGGGGAGCGGTGGCTGTACAAAATTACAAAAATAAAAACTGCATAGAGAAGTAACGTAGTAGCAGTGATGAAAAGAAGGTAAGTCTTCTAAGGTCCTACTCACTCTTTGGACTTATACAATGGCAAATCAAAACTGTGGGTGTAGAGGGTGGAGGAGGGCTGCAGAGTATGGCTTGGTATGTGTATGTGTGTGTGTGTGTGTGTGTCTGCAGTTTTGTGGGTTTACAGAGGGTTGTAGTGTGTGTCTGTGGTGTAGAGGGGGGGATGCAGTGTATGTAGGGGGGCTGCAGAGTGTGTTTCTGTGTCTACAAAAGTGCCTATCTTTTTTATGAAAAATTAAAAATAAGCCTACATTTAGCTTGTAATAGTAATAATCCCTGAAGAACAGGGCATAACTGGCCCCCCAAGACCAACCTCTTTTGAAATCCTAGTTTGCAGAATCTGCCTCCCCTTCTCTAAGCCCGTCCTGATTGCTGACATCTGCCGCCCCCCTAAAGCACCTCTACAATCTCTGACTGATATCACCCAGTTTCTTGGCTCCATTTCCTCTCAGAATGTGAAGAGTGAGCTGCTAGTTCTTGGGGATTTCAACTTCAATTGGCTTGACCCTAAAAACCACAAAATCCACACACAAATCAAGTCGCTTAACCTATCGCAACTCATTTCCCAACCCACACTAACAAACCTGAAAACGCACAACCATTCCTTGCTTGACTGGATTCTCTCCTCAAATCCCAGCAGAATCCAATCCTCTGGCATCCTTCCTGACATTTTCAGTGACCATGCAATAGTGTACTGTGTAAGGAAAATTAAACTGCCCCAATCAAGCCCTAAAGTTCTCCTCACTAGAACATTTAGAAACTTTAACCCACAACAGTTTCTGGCTGACCTTACCAACTGCCCTTGGCACAGAAATGATTTAATTTCTGACCCTGATTCTGCGCTTGACTATTTCCAATCCGAGTTCTTAAAACTCTGCGATACCCATGCTCCACTACGCAGAATAAGGGTACGAGGTGCCCACCTTCCATGGGTTACACCTGACCTTATAGCACTCTACCAGCTCAGGGATGCCTTGTGGAAAAGCCACAAAATAACTGGCACTACCAAGGATCTCAATCACTACAGATGCTTGCGGAACGTGTGCACAAGGCAAACAAGGCACGCAAAAGCACAATATTACTCTGACAATCTCCTCCAGAACACATCAAACCCAGCTAACTTCTGGAAGGTTATCAACAACATACACCAGCCTTCTAAACACCAACAGTCAAGTAATATCACTAAGGGCGATATTACTCTGACAAACCCCACCGACATTGCAAATGCATTCAATGATTATTTTGTGGGGTGTGCTACTAACTTATTAGCAAAACGCAGCCCAAACCACAAACCTGAATCTTATCCCGGGAGTACCCCTATAGCCCCATCCCCTCCCAACATTGCCCACAATTTTCAATTTGGCCCAGTATCCGAAGAGGAGATTACACAAGCGCTTCTCAAATTAAAACTAAGCAGCCAATGTGGACCTGACTTACTACAATCTAGGTTCCTCCTAAGACTTGGTGCCCCAGCAATTGCCAAACCAATTGCTTCCATAGTCAACTCTATCCTGTCTGCTGGCCATATCCCTAAGACCTGGAAAGCTGCTAGAGTTGTCCCAATCTTCAAAAGTGGGGACAAAAACACTGTCTCAAACTACAGACCTATCTCCCTTCTCCCAATCTTATCCAAAGTCATGGAAAAATGTGTCCACTCCCAATTAAGCGATTACTATAACAAGACAAATTTCCCTAGCCAATTCCAATCTGGCTTTCGCCCCAAACACTCTACGGTAACTACCCTGCTAAAATTTTGCAATGAAATCCAGTGTGGATTGGAACGGGGACAACTCACTGGTGCAGTATTCCTAGATTTTGCAAAGGCTTTTGATACTGTTGATCATGCTATCCTGCTCAACAAACTCCAGAGCTCTGGAATAGGGAAGCATGCTTTAAATTGGTTTCAGTCCTACCTATCAGGTAGATCCCAACATGTGTCCATCTCTGGCTCTAACTCTAACCCCCTGCTTATCACCTGTGGTGTCCCGCAAGGCTCTGTTCTGGGGCCCCTACTCTTCTCAGTGTTCATCAATGATCTCCCCACAGCTTGTCAGGAAGCCTCAATACAAATGTTTGCAGATGACACAATCCTACATGCACACAGCCATAGCCTCTCTGACCTTCAACACATACTTCAGTCTGAATTTTTCAGACTTGAAAACTGGATTTCCCAAAACAAACTGTTTTTAAACACTGACAAGACTGTAACAATGGTGTTTGGGACCAAGACTAAATTTTTAAAGCTTCCAGCGACTGAGTTCCAGATTACAACCAACACTAACACCACCCTAACTCCTGTGACTAGTTTTACATACCTGGGCATATGGTTTGACTCCCACTTAACATTCGGGATGCACATTGATACCCTGATAACCAAGACCTATGCCAAACTAGGGGTACTTTACAGGGACAAATCCTCCCTAAATCTCCTGGTCAGAAAACGTATCGCACAGCAGATGCTAATGCCAATTATTGACAATGGAGACATAGTATATGGCTCGGCACCTCAAACCCACCTTAGCAAACTTGACACCCTCTACAACTCAATTTGTCGTTTTGTTCCAATGCAACTATAACACACATCACTGCGAAATGCTCAAAGAACTAGATTGGTCATCACTCGAGTCTAGGCGCAAAGTTCACCTTTCCTGTCTTGCCTTCAAATTCTTTATGGGCAAGCTACCCAGCTATCTGAACAAGCTCCTCACCCCTACCACATGCAGCACTTATCTGAGATCTGACTCCAAAAGAATGTTCATGGTCCCAAGGCTACACAAAGTATCCGGCCGCTCCTCCTTCTCTTGCCGTGCACCCCAAAACTGGAACAACCTACCAGAGACTCTCACATCCACCACCAGTTTAAGTTATTTCAAATCTAAGGCTGTAACACATTTTAATCTGGTCTGTAACTGTTTCATACGCCCATAATATATATTATCTTTAACTGTGCACGCAATGTCTTGTATATAATGTATACCCTGCTCATTATGTAACTGTATTTGTACCCTTGTATTATTTGTCTTAACTCTGTGCCCAGGACATACTTGAAAACGTGAGGTAACTCTCAATGTATTACTTCCTGGTAAAATATTTTATAAATAAATAAATAATGCCCTGGCTGTGTTACCTCGGCTTCGCCTCGGGCCTTCAACTCTTCCAGCCAGGGCATTATTGGCCAGTAATGCCCTGTTCTCTGGGGATTATAACTTAATTATTTTATTTTCACAAATACATAGATCTTACTCTAAATACTATAACTGAATATTACATTGTACTTAGTATCAGATCATCTTTAAAAAATGTGACATGCATTTCATTCTCAAGAAACAAATGTAAACATACAGTACAATACAATGCTAAATGTTACTTAAATAATCAAACCTTTACCACTATTCACTTGGGAATTTCAAGGAATGTGCTGCATTCACAGTGGGAATTTTCTAACATATCCACTGCACTGTGTAGTGAACGAAGTTACAGATCTTGCCAAGAACTAGCAACTAGAAGTCAAAAGGATTTAGACCACATTGTCAAGTCTAACAATGCAACAGTTCACGTCTAAAACTGGAAATTAAAAGGATATATTGTGTAATATGCAGTAACTCACCTTTACTCGTAAAAAGACTGTGCCTGGCATCATATTTTCTGGTACAGTTACAGTGTAGGAGACATTAGTAAATACGGGGCTATTGTCGTCAATGTCAATGACATTAATAGCCAGAGTTATTGTAGAACGGCGGGGGTCCACTGCTCCATCTGTTGCCTCAACAATAAGTTCATAAGAATCTCTTGTTTCTCTGTCCAGCTTTACAGATGTATAGATACTGCCATTGGATGTTATGCGGAAAACCCTGTTAAGGTTTACCAAGCTGTAACGGACCTGACCATTGACTCCAGCATCAGGATCTGTTGCCTACAAAACACAGAAAAAGCATCTTGTTTACTATAGGCATCCATTTCATAAAACAACTCATCACATTGCAGGTACAGTACTGTATAGCTAATAGGAATGAAAAGCTTTTGGAAAGTGTTGATCCTTAATACCTTCAGTGCTTCAGGATATGCTGCTGGTAACTATCATGGAACCTTTAAATTTTCCATATTGATCACAAAATACACAAACTACATTTCTGATACTCCCACCATCAAGGATTGTGAAAAATAGCTTAACACTGCATCAGGAAGTTAAGGGTACCATCGCTCTAAAAAGTGGGGGGTGGAGGGAAGCGGGGTTCTACAGAATATATACTCCTATCTTCTTTGCTCTAATAGAGGAAGGCAATGACTTACAATGTAAAAATAATTATTGTAAATATGTCTCCAAACGAATATAAGACTGTGGTTTTTGTGAATTAAAATATGTTATTGATCTATACAACCACCCCATTTGGTTATATTTAAATTTAGCACAATAAATGACATGCACAATGCTCTAAATCCCCACTGCTTTGCACTTACTTATTGCCATCATATCTCAGAGAAGGTGTTAAGGTTACCAATTTTCTTTCTTATAAGATAAACCACCAGCATTGTAGCAATATCTCAGCAATGTCATTTCATCAAACTCTAATTGTTGTGTATGTTTGTATAGACAAGAGTATAATAATAACATGCACAGCAATTAGAGTTTGAAATGACATCTTCTGTGTGCTGACTTTCTTAGATTGTTTCCTGTAAGTTATAATGCCACACAGGACACAGTGGGAACAGTGCCAATAAACAGTAATATAATCATAACTGCTTAACAAGATCACCTGTCCAGAAAAAAACAGACATTTATGGCTCAATTGAGCTCATAATTGACAAGTTGTGCTGAGATTTAATATGCAATATAAATTTAATTCCATTAAATGTCATGCAGATATCAATATATTACTTATTTTGACACTGTGGTTGGAATTTACAAGTATCTGACATAGCTTTATATTTCTAATAACTTTTGTAATCTATGATATTGCAGTTTCATTGCACTTTTTAATGTTGGTCTTATACCAAATGACACTACCATAATGTCGTTGTCACATTGTGCAGGTACAGTAATTATATTTTATCATGGTTTTGAATGGTTTACTAAAGTTTTGTTGGCTGTGGTAATGTGTTTACAATTCTGCTCCCCTGACTTCTTTCTGTTGTTTCACTGACACATTCTTCAATTGCATGAATATGACAAAATAATTGGAAAACAAATAGTCTATAACTGATTAGTACATGTACAGTATAAACAATAGATTTGTATGTGGCAAAAAAGAATAAGACACAATAATACAATCTGAAAGCCAACGGAGTGATTTTCAAACGTAACTATTTTTTCTTTATTTTACTTGTGTAGCGCACTTTCCCCACACACTCTGGGACATACGGCTACTGCTATCTATGTGGTGGGTTACCTGTGGCTCACTGGAGGCCTGAGTCTCCACAGTTGGGAGCCTGGGATGTGCCTGAGTGGTCTATCGGTAGCCCCTTCACCTGTACGGGATCCTACTATGTGGGATAACCCCGTTACAGGAACCCATGCAATAAAACACACGTGGCTTAGAGTAACAGTTTTACTACATGCAAAAGAATAGCAGATATACACAGTCACACCAACCAGGCCACCCACGGACGTACTCTACAATAACCCCCTCCTCGCCAAGTCTACTCACACGGGTGAGATAATCACTCAATGTCCTGAGGCCCTTGGGCACCCAATCACCCTTGGGTCCCCAAGAAGCAATTCCCACCCAAGTATGTGAGACAACTCTGCCCCACTAGCGTTTGTACAGTGGTGCACTTGTCGAGTGAGGTACCTGCCAGGTGCTCCAACACCTGGATGCGCTGATACTGCAAGCTAGGATCCACAGATCCAACTTTGTCATCCGCGAAGCCTCCACCTCTATGTTGGATGGTGTCCCTCGTGTACAGTTGAAGAATGTCTCTGTATGTATTGGTATAATGATTCGGTCCCAGATCACCAAGGGCCAGATCACAGCCACATCCTGGCTATTCCCTCACTCTTGAGCTACAGGAAAGGGTCCCTATCTATGGGTGTCCCTGCAGCAGCCACAAGCTATCACAGTGAGTCGGGCCTATGGGGTCTCTAGCCTAGTGCAGTGGTCACAGATGCCCTGCACCTACGCAACCTACCCTAACCATGTCCCAGCTCTGACTGGTGTGATCCAAGCGTGCGCAAAGTATCTATATCTCTGCCAGGGAAAAGCTGTAGCCCTATTGGCTATCTGGCTCCATGTGTTCTGCGCATACGCAACAGCACAGCGCCTGCACGCGCATCACTGTCATGGTAGCGCCCTGCTACAGGAGCCGCCGATAGCCTCCGTCAACCGGTCGGCACCTGCCTCCCCTGCCTAGCGTACCCGCGCCGGGAGGTAACGGGCTTACGGGGGACCAGCGCTATACTTGAATACACTGGCGACACACTTTATTCGAGCTCGGCTAGTCCCACGAATTCGGGTATACCCAGGTGTATTGAGGTTTGTGACTGTTTTCTGCCCGAGTGCATTGAGTTATTTTCCAGGCAGGGATTGAAGCATTTTATTCCCGCTGGCTGCAATACTGCACAGTATATATATATATACTGCATTACAATTCATGAATTTATGCCATCTGGTAGACACGCGAAGCATTGCAGCCTATTAAATCCTAATCATTATCATTTAACAGATCAGCCGCCCGTCAGCCAGGCATGAACCCAGGCTGGGAAGGCAAACGCAACGGGGCTTGTCAGAGGTGAGGAGCGGCGCATTCCAGGTATCTGCCAGGTACATACTGGGTATTTGCTCGAATAAAGTGTGTCGGTGCAGTAGTTGAATTAATATTTTAAAATGTATTATTGCATCTAAGCTATATAGTTTTTATATTTTACTAAACCTTCTCTACAGTTGAGCATACAGTGTATGTAACAATTTAATTATTACTGGAAGTTGACTGAAATTATTACCTAACATTTACAGTGTATAGTCATGAAAAGTAAAATATTTTATTAATTTTAGAAATATTAATCCTTGCAGAAATACTTTAGTAATACATTATTAACATAGCAGTGTAGCATTGCCTCTTCTACAAAAGTAACAGACGTTATTGCATACAGTAGCTAATTAGTTGCAATGCATTAATGATACCACATTATTGCCACAAGTTTTCCAGGGATTGTTATTGAAAACTCTGACAACATGAGTGTCATCTCTTTATTGTATACAATAATGTATCGCATAATTCTGCACTAACTGGGCTAAAAATGGTGGCTATATCTGTATTTAAAAGAATTATGTATTATATATGGAACGTCATTTTCATTTTAACTACCATGGAAATTACATTTTAATCTCACTTAAACATTAGGAAACTGGGGACTTGGCTTCGTGAGTGAGTGAGTGAGTGAGTGAGATGGCTGTTTAGAGTGAGAGCTCTGGTCAAGCCGGACGGCAATTTAAGCTTAAAAACTACACTAGTGCTGTAAACACTCAACGGACAACACATAGTGTCCAGTGAAATGACCAGGATGAAGCGAAAATAAAAATAAAAAAATAATTGGTGCAGGTTTCACAATTCTTTACAAAGAGAGATAAAAGAGCAGCAGGCCTGCCATGTGGTGAGCCTCTGCAGGATCTTACTAACGTCACTGAGAGCAATCTTCCTCATCAGAGCCTGAATCAGAGGACTCGACCCCTATAACGAGCAGGGACATGCGAAAACTCTTTGCTGAGTTCCAAATTACCCTCCAAAAAGAAATCCAGAAAGTGGTGCAGGAGCTGTGACACGAGACAGTATGAATGTAAATGTAATGGGAACTGGAACAGAGGCCCTGGAAACTAAAATGGAGGCGGTAACAAATTGCGGGCTGACCGGGGGGAAGGGTGACAATTGCCTTAAAGGCCAGTCAGAATCAAAAACTTTGGGCCAGCGGCAGAGGAGAGGGAGGGGAGAAGGGGCTCACCGACTACTCTGGCCATGAGGTGGTGCGGCTCCTCCTCTCCCTGGCTGCAGTGTTCTGTTAATGATAAGGGTTGGGGGGGACTGGTGTGTGTGTGTACAGAAGTGTGTGTCCATCTTTGAGTAACAAGTGTTTCTGAGTAAAAAAAGGTTTATTGCTTAAAACAAAAAAAAATGAAAAACAGAATCAAAAGCAACGTCTTACATGTACAAGACACTAAGGGAAACTTTTGAATTCTCTGATATTACAAGTTCCTATGTGATGGGTCTTCCCTGTGCTTGCTCTCCCCTACATTTACTAGCATGTGCTCACCCCTTCGGAAGCCCCTATGCGTTGCCTGGTGGCGCTTGCCCTTGCCTACTCCAGCGCACTCACACATTTTTGCATTTGGGTTATATGAGCAGATATGTGGCTTCAGAAAGAGACTGTGCCCCTAGGGGGAAGGAGATACAGGGACAGATTAAGAAATCCTGATATTTATCTGACAAAAAGAGTATTTGCAATAGAACTGAAGAGAATGACCTCACTGCAGCACTCTGGACTACTAATCCCACACGCAAAGTTTTAAAAATAAAAAATAAATCATGGGAGATATGTAAAATCTAAAGATGGAAATGTATATCTGTATATGGAGGAGGGAATATTAGTTTATAAGAAAAAAACTATATTGCTTCTTTACTATTTGCACAGTTGCACGGTTGCAGTTTTACCGACTGATTAATTTCTTTGCCACCCTGACATGGCTCTTGTGGAGCATATCAGGTCTGGCTCACTTCATGTCTCCCTTAATAACTTTATTATTTACTCGGCTGTTTGGTTTAAGTTGAACTATAAAGCTAACTCCTTTTGATTTCCTTATGTCCCCTACACCATCTAATCCAATTGTAGTGTAAATGAAGACAGTCACACAATGGTCATGTTTCACAACTTGCTAGAACAAAAGTGTACTCTTAGGAGGAGGGCTTTACTATTGCCCCAGGACAAAGTTAACCAGGGTTAATTTTTTAATTTACGCTCATTACAGTACATTGATTTTAAGATAATCTTACAATGAGTTTAAATGTTTTATCACATAACACCAAAGATTTAAACAGCTCGCAAAAACACAGCATTAATTAATTCCAAAAAAACAAAAAGCAGACATACACTTACTCTCTCCAAAAAAAGCAGCTTTAAATACTGGGATAAGTGTTACCCATAAGTGCTTTTATCTTCAAACCCTATGAAAAAAAAGAGGAGTTGCTATCCTCATAAGTAAGCAAGTAAATTGTATTGCTGATCTAGTAAAGCGTGACAAGGAGGATCGCAACCTCCTAATCAGAGGTAGAATTGATCACTCCGAGTTTACCCTAGACAATGTGTACACTCCGAATGATAATAGCTTTGCTTTCTCTGGGCACTTCTTCAATGTCCTGACTGAAACACAGAAAGGGAAAATAATATTAGGTGGAGATTTTAATTCGACACTTGACCCCAATTTGGATAGATCCAAACTGAATAAGACCAATGCAGCTACAGTAGAACCAAAGATACACAAAAGTTACAGAGCAGATTGAGACAATTAGGATTTATAGATTTTTGGAGGATGCTAAATCCCACTACTAGAGATTATACCTTTTACTCTGCAGCTCATAAATCTTACTCGCGGATATATCTACTATTAACTGACTGCCATATAGCCTCCTCAGTACATGCTACAAAAGTATACAATATATAACGTAGTCAGACCAAGCCACGATTGAGATTCAGATAGCTCTAACTTCTGCTCCTGGAAAACAAACATCATGGAATTATTCCCTTCTGAATATTCCTGAGGTAGTGGCAAATCTCAAGAGAGATCTTGCAAATTATTTGTCCCTAAACAAGTCCTCAACCTCTTCTTCAATTTTATGGGCAACTTACAAAGTGGTAGTAAGGGGATAACTAAATAAAGTAGCTTCCTTTAGAAAGAGAAAGAGACTCGAACATCTTAAGAGTCTTACGTCCCAAATAGAGAAGCTTGAACCCCAAAACAAGACAAACTACAATAATAAACTGCTCACAGAGATCAATAGCCTTAGAGGGGAAACGAGACTGTCTATATGACAAAGCAGAGAAGGCACTGAGATGGAAAAATTAAGTAAAAACAAAAAAGACAACAAACTAGACACAATGTTGGTAGAGAACGAGTAAGAAACTGAAGGGTGGCAATATTCAGTCTGTTCACCAGAAATCTGGTAATTTGACATACCCTCTACACACATCTCCTACATATACTGTACCAAAACAAAGGAAGGAATTACATGACTACTACTCCTCCCTGTATGATGGCCTTAAGACTACAAACCCAAAATCTCACACAATTTTGACATCTCAATTTCTCAGGACGAGCAATCTGCCCTCCATTTCCAAAACAGAATTGGAAAAACTAAACAAACCTATTATGACAGAGGAGGTAATATAGGTGATCAAATTGCTAAGAGCCTTAAAAGCCGAAGGCTCCAATTGTTTCACTAATCTATATTATAAAAAATGTAAAGAAATCTTATACAATTATTTAGCTAAAATATTATATTAAAATTTTAGAAGGGAAACAAATCTTAACAGTAATGCTCCAGATAAATATACCTCTGATACGTAAACCAGACAAGCACCCAACACTGTGTTCAAATTACAGACAAATATCCTTACAATTCATGAAGATACTGGCTAATAGACTGAATGGGCTCTTACACTACTATACTAGGGAAAGGATGGGGAGGGGGGAGGGAAGGATAGGGTGGACCCTTGCTACAGCGGTATGACTAGGTGCTACAATCAGGGGGAAAATACTAAATGATACACACAGAAAAAGAATCCCCTATGTAGTGAGAGCACTCATGGCTAGTGAGGAGAGCTACTGATAGAGTATAGAACTCTATAGAGTATAGAACCTCAGTAGGAACTGTGAGAAAACAATGGTATGGTTATAACATTAAAATAACTATCTTCCCTAAAGAGTCTTGTCTCCAAAAATAAAATAAATGGGGTTAAAACCGTGAGCCTGATAATCACAATGCCTCAAGCTATGCGAATTGAGAAATAAGGGAGATTCTGGACCGTAAATAACGGGCACAAGTGCAATGGCAATAATACAGTGGCAGTGGTCCGCAGATAATGGAGCTATGTAATGTGTAATAATAGCCCCTTCACTTAACATAAGTATGAATGTATATAGTGCAGCAGGGGAAAGGCACGTAGGGTAAGAGAGGGGCTGGGTGATACCCAAACGGATTAGACACGTTCCGTTGTGTATATAAGCGGCAATGAGAAGACAGCCGGTATAAGGATCTAGATACAGCGCGTGTCTAGACTCAGGGTACGATTGCCAACAGCTAACCTTGGGTTAATGAGTAATCACGCGGTTAAGATATGCTCAGATCAGGCTTGAATGCACCTCTTAGCCACTACTGGGAGAGCCAAAACTAAGCTCCTCCCAAGCTGACGGGTAGGTACAGCTGCTGCTGACAGTATGCTATGTGTCTCATAATGAGCACATAGTCCGCAGAGAACTGCAGAGAACTAAACACTGTCCTATAATGACGTGTGCATTCCGCTGTCGCTGTAGAAGGTAGCTATATAGCTCCGTACATGCTGTCTGTGTACCCAGTGAATCGCATGTCTGGACAAGGGGTGAGCCTAATATAGATTCACCCTATGTCCCATAGTGAGCACGCTACCAGTAGTGAGTGAAAGCGTATCTGGGCAACTGAGCGGTGCTCGGCCCTAATCGGAACACACAGATTCCACTGGAGCAGTAATCCCCACTGATTTCACAGCTCCTAATAGCGTACAACCCCTCTATCGTCCCTGTAAATACTCCTGGAGTAACAATATACACTAATAGATGACAGCAGAGTATGATCTACAGAGTAACGTTAGCCGACGTGTCTGGACAAAGGGACATACTGTAATCGGATGACCCAATGTCTCTATTGATCACGTACTGTGCTGAGAAAGTGGTAATCATAATCTGAATGCTGAGCATATACTGAGGGAGTCCCCGTACTTAAAAACAAAAATTCCTCTAGGTAAGTAGAAGGCGTAAGGGAAGTGTTAGTAGTATGAAGATGACAGGAACAATAAGCGAGGTGAGTAGCAGTGGCTAAGAGGAAAAGGGTGAAGGGGGAGGTGAGAGAGGAAGGCAAAAGTAAGTGATATTTCAAGGATGAAGAAGGTACAGAAAGTGACGAGAGAGTAACAATAAGTAGAAGAGGGGTGTGTAGGGGTGTGTAGGTTTTAAGGATGATTAAAAGAGAGAGGGACGCAGGCCATGGGATAGAGTCATGGGAGGCTTAGACAGGGAGAGGAGAGGAGACGGAAGCGACACCTGGTAGGAATCTTGGTACACCAAAGAGAGAACCCTAGGAGAGGGGTGTGATAAAGAGGCCACCCAGCCAGTTATGTAGTTAAGGGAGAGGGACGCAAGAGGTAGCACTTTATACCTGGGTTAGCGTTAAAACCTAGGAGTTACAAGGCATAAAGGTTATGTTTCAGTTTTTAGAGTAGGAGCGGGGCGGGAGCTGAGGGATCTCAGCCTGCTCTGTGGTCCACATGTGCCAGGGGCTGGGACAGGGTAGTCCCAGCAAAGTCCTTTGGGAGGGAGGGGGATCAAGGGGTGAGGTAACATCGGAGGGCGACCCGCGGCAGATGCCCAGTCCCCAAAGGCATTGGACTTGGAGCCTAGGTGGCGGGGCCACAGCTCTGAGGACATTAATTGTATGTTGTTATATATGTGTCTCCCCCCATGTTTTTCTGTTGTTTCCCCCCAGCCCTCAGGACTCACCAACCACAGAAAGTGAAGAGCACAGCGGTTCGGAGACTGCTTTACTTCGGTCAAGGTTATCGGCGGAGAATAGATCACCGTCGCCCCCTGTCGCAGGTTCAACCCAAGTCCCAGATGAGTAAAGAACTGATCCTTATTTCACACAATGTTAAGGGATTTAATAACCCAATAAAACGTAGAATTGCTTTTCGGGACTATACCCGCAAAAAAGCAGATATAGTGTTTGTCCAGGAAACACACTTTTCCAAATCTAATCACCCTAAATACCTGGACAAGCACTTTAGGACAGTCTTTATGTCCTCTGCGACAATTAAGAAAAGGGGAGTGGCTATACTAGTCCACCGCAGATTGCCCTTCCATGTTATTAAGTCATATGCTGACACGGACGGACGATATGTCATAGTCACAGGCACAATTAATAATCAAGAGGTCACTCTAAGCTCAATATATGCCCCCTGTGAACAGACCCCGCAATTCTATACGACATTCTTTGACAAACTACACAAGGTGGCAATAGGCTGTATATTCTTGGCAGGGGACATGAACCGCACCCTAGACCCAGACTTGGACAGATGCACGGGGACTAATCTACCACAGAAACATGACGTACTAAACATACTTCAAGGGGTACGAGACTGCCAATTGATTGATATATGGAGGGAACAGCACCCCACGGAGAGAGCATACACTTTCTACTCACATCCCCACGACAGATACAGTAGGATAGATTACTTCCTGGTCTCTAACCAGGCGGTTCCCATGGTCTCCCATTCTGGGATCCATGATATTTCATGGTCGGACCACGCACCAATTGAGCTGCGGTGTGCTCTGCGGTTGCTGGACAGACCGGGGGCGAACTGGAAATTAAATGAGCTGCTGTTAAAAAACCCAATCTCAGAGCGGGCGATAGGAGATAAAATCAAGGAATATTTTGAAATTAATACAGGGAGCGTGTCTTCCCATTCCACACTCTGGGAGGCCCATAAGGCGACCACGAGGGGACTCCTAATGAATCTAGCAGCACAAACAAGAAGAGCTAAGGAGTCTCAGATAAAAGATCTGCGTGAGAGACTGGCACACCTTTCCGCACTTCATAGTTCCAACAAACAGAGAGCTACCCTGAAGGAACTCTCTGCTATCAAAACTAAACTCAATTTGTTGTTAAACTCCAGAGCCGAGAGGGAGTTGGCCTGGTCCAAGCGTAAGTTTTACGACAAAGCCAACAAGCCAGATACTTTACTTGCCAATAAATTGCGTAACAAACTCCCTAATTATAGTATCTCCTCAATCCGCACTAAGGGGGGGGACCTTACCTCCGATCCTAGACGAATTGTTGAGGAATTCAAAAAATTCTATGAAGTTCTCTACGACGGAGATAAGGTCAGCCACACACAAAAAATAGGAGAGAAAACCCAGAATTTCCTAAGAGAGGCACGTCTTCCCAAATTGGGCAGAGTAGAAAAGGAAGCATTGCAGGGCGACTTTACGTTCGAAGAATTATCAGAGGTTATACTGCTGCGGCCAAGTTTATTCGAGCATTTGCCCGTTCTTGGCCGCAGCAGTAGCCTGGCGCGCGCCCGAGAGTGACGGGCGCGCGCCGAAGCAGCGGAAGAGCGCCCTCCGATCGGGGCGCTCTCCCTACCGCTGCCGGGTCCGCCGGGTCCCCCGGAACCCCCTGCCGCTGTCCCACGATCGCGGGACACCAGGGCTCCCTCGGGGAGCCCCTGGACGCGCGTGCAGGGGGCGCACGCTCCCGAAGACGCGTGACCGCGCGTCTATGACGCGCGGCACGCCGAGGGGCGGCCACTAGCAAGCCGGGAAATCTCCCGGCTTGCGGTACCGGCCACACTCGAATAAAGTGTGTCGGTACTGTAGAAGCCCTTAAACCAGACAAAGCTCCGGGACCAGATGCTTTTTCAAATTTATATTACAAAAAATTCCTTAAAATACTAGCGCCACAGCTTCTAAAATTATTTAATGAAATTCTAGCGGGAGGCTCCTTTCCATCCCAGATGCTCCAGGCCTCAATCTCCCTGATCCACAAGCCAGGCAAGGACCCGGTAGACTGTAAGAGCTACCGGCCCATATCCCTGATCAATTCCGATGTGAAAATATTTTCTAAACTACTAGCTAACAGGACTACTGTCCTGCCCAGGCTAATCCACCCGGATCAGGTGGGATTTATCGGAGGAAGCAGAGCGGCAGACAACATGAGACGGATCATAGATTTGATCAATCTGGCCAATAAAAAGAACATTCCGTCTATGCTGTTGAGTCTGGATGCTGAGAAGGCCTTCGATAGGATCGATTGGACCTATCTGAGGGCAGTACTAGGAGCATTTGGGTTCGAGGGACGCCTCTTAGAAGCCATCTTAGCCCTGTATAAAGGCCCCACAGCTAGGGTGCGCCATCAGGGCTTCCCTTCGGAGCAATTTAACATTTGTAGCGGAACGCGACAGGGATGCCCCCTGTCCCCGCTGCTGTTTGCATTATGTATAGAACCCCTAGCGGCTCATATTCGCCTAAGCCCAGATATAGCAGGGATAGAGGTAGGGGACCAGTCCCATAAGGTGGCATTATACGCTGACGACGTCATCCTGACTCTGTCAAGACCGCTTACTTCCCTGCCCAATGTCTTTGAGATTTTGGGAGCGTTTAACCAAATTTCTGGGTTCAAAATTAACCAGACGAAGTCTGAAGCCCTCAATATTAGTCTCCCACGTCCAGTGGAAAAATTAATTGAACTAAATTTTAATTTTAAATGGCAAGCCTCCTCAATCAAATATTTAGGTATCCAAATTACTAAGACCTACGGCTCCTTATACAAAGCCAATTATCCCAAACTATTCCGAACTCTAAGGGAGGACCTGAGGGTGTGGGCGGGGTTTGGAATTTCTTGGTTCGGAAGAACTCATAGCATTAAGATGAATCTCTTGCCAAGGGTGCTTTACCTGTTCCAGGCCCTGCTGATACCTCTGGTGCGGGCAGACATCCTCGCCTTACAGTCATGGATCATGAAATTCATTTGGCATAATAAGAGCCCACGAATTGCAAAGAGCATACTAATCAGACCTACGATTAGAGGTGGACTAGCGGTACCTTGCTTGATGGCATATTATAAAGCAGCACGATTAGGTCAGATTGTCCAGTGGCACCTGGATCCCTCCCTTCGGAAATGGGTGGCGCTGGAGAAAACCTGCTGTGCACCAATTGAGTTGCATAACTTAATTTGGCTACCAAAACGATGTGATAACACGGTGGGGTTGCTGCTACGGACCATGGTGAACTCTCTGGCGGTGTGGAGGGGTTCCAAATTTAAACATAATTTAACGACAAAACACTCCTTAATGACCCTGCTATTCGATAATCCGGATTTCGCCCTGGGGATGGCCGGAGACCGGCACTTTAAAATTTGGATACAGTCGGGATATAAGCGGCTAATAGATCTGGAGGGGCCTACATATATTAAAACATTTGAACACATCAAATCAGAAAAGGGCCTTCCAAATACCGAATTATTCTGCTACCTCCAGATTAGAGTATTCTACAATAAATTTCCAATTAGACCGGCTAGGACTAATTTTGAGCAGCTGTGTTCTAGAGCCACGGACACAAGGGGATTTACCTCTAGATTGTACTGGGAAGTGATCTGCCCCAGTGGACCTGACGCTGACAAACTGAACTACATGACTAAATGGGAGACGGATTTAGGGGAGACTTTTGAGGACGAGGACTGGGAGTGGATACTACAGGCTGCGGCCAAAAGCTCCATCTGCTCAACGTTAAAAGAGAACGCATATAAGGTCATGATGCGCTGGTATCACACCCCACTACGTTTGTCCAAATTTGTCAGCGGATATTCCCCGCTCTGCCCAAAACAGTGCGGGGAAATAGCAGACTTAGTTCACATGCTGTGGTCCTGCCCTAGGGTACTTCCGATTTGGGAGAGCATTAGAGCATGGGCACAAGGAATACTCGACTTAGTTGGTCCGGTTAGTCGTGTTTGTCTAGTCCTGTGAGTATATGTTGTTAGTCCCATGTTGATTATGAGTGATTTTACCCTTGATGGTGAGAGTGAAAGGGGAAAACCTCGGTGGGTTTTGAATCGTTTAATTATCCACTATCCTCCTTATGTTGTTCTGGTGGCAAGGCCTGTCCAAGTGCTGTTGCATGAAACGCGTAGGTGCGTTCATGTAGTCCATGTATTGTTAAATAGCCTGCAATAAATCTTGATCTGCTATTTTGCCAATTTGGAGTTGCCTTGGATATTTTTTCCTCCTTTGCATAGTTGGAAGCTGAAATTCATTGGCAGTGCTCTGTTTTCACCTACTATCTTCTGGATTTTCTATCTGGACGGACAGCACGCTGCAGATATTTGGACTGTCCCCCAAAGTATACAGGTAAAAATCCGCAGTACCCCACAAAGGTTCCTGTGTATACTGGATATTGCTTCATGTATTTATACTGATTGGGTGGTTATTAATTTGTCAAGCTTTGTGGATGTCAGGTGGACACCACTAGGCACATACCCCTCTCGGTTACCTTCAGTGATTATTCTGTGGAACATCATTTATATCTGGACACTTATGACGTATATCTCTCTTAGATAGAACCATACCTGATTGCTGAGCACTACACCCAACCTCCATTTGTATCCACAGAGTGAGTACACGAGTGGTAACATGTACCCTAAACATGCCCTGCTTTTATAACTTAATTATCTTGTACATATCGTATCTAAAACCTTTCACTTTTTCCTCCGCAATATTACAAAGATACGCCCTTTCCTCTGTTACTCGACTGCTAAAACTCTGACTCAGGCCCTCATTCTCTCCCGTCTTGATTACTGCAACCTCCTGCTGTCCAGCCTTCCTGTCCTCTCACCTGTCCCCCCTACAATCTATCCTAAACGCTGCTGCCAGAATCACTCTACTCCTCTTTCCTAAATCTGTCTCAGCGTCTCCCCTCATGAAATCACTCTCCTGGCTTCCAATCAAATCCCGCATCTCGCACTCAATTCTCCTCCTCACTTTTAAAGCTTTATACTCTTCTGCCCCTCCTTACATCTCAGCCCTAATTTCTCGCAATGCACCATCCAGACTCATGCGTTCTGCTCATGGATGTCTTCTTTCTACCCACTTTGTATCTAAAGCCCTCGCCCGCCTTAAACCTTTCTCACACCCCACACGTTTCTGTCCCACACCTCTGAAATACCCTTCCCCTCAATACTCGACTAGCACCATCTCTATCCACCTTAAGACACACTTGCTTAAAGAAGCATATGAGTAGCACCGTGGCTAATACTATACACAATACATAAAGCTTGGCTCCCTGCAGACGCATTTACCAGAATTCCCTCCTACTGTCTCTGTACGCTATCCTTACCAATTAGATTATAAGCTCTTTGGAGCAGGGACTTTTCCACAATGTTACTTTTATGTCTGAAGCACTAATTCCCTTGATCTGTTATTTGTAGTTATTTGTTATTTATATAATGGTCATGTGTATTACTACTGTGAAGCGCTATGTACATTAATGGCGCTATATAAATAAAGACATACATACATACGTGCATATGTTACCTCAGTTGTTTGTAGCAATATAATTACTGTCTTACACTATGAGTTGTGCACTGTGTCTTTATCATGTCTATTCATGTGGTGCTGAGCCATCCACTTTGAAAAGCAGCAGACTCATCACTATTGAAGTTTTGTGTATGTATTTTTTAAATCATACTATCACTTATTGTCACAATATTATTTTAATATTGTATCCTTATCTTCAATTTAGGGTGCACTTTATTTAAGATAGGTTTTTATTTAACACCTAATCTAGAAATCACTTTAATATACATATCACATTGACTGAACATTATACAATTTGGTGCGCAGTTTTCCTTTTTTCTACATGGAAAATATCATTGGGTTTCTCCATGACTCAATGGACAAGTTTACAAAAACTTGGGAACTATGGTGCATGCGTATCATTGCCACAGCCTAATTCGGTCATAGATTTCATGGTCATATGAACATCCATACAGGGCGAAAGTATTATCGCTACAAATTACGAACTAAAGCGAGGAACCCTTCATGAAACTATTACATTTGTAGAGACATGCACAAGCGTTCCCCTAGGTGTGCCAAATGGCATTCAGGACCACATAATACAGATGCAGCTACCGTTATCCGAACATTTCACAGTTTGTATTCCTGGGCATACCCAGGTCGTGCCGCATGATTTCTTCAAACTTTCCTACGTTAAGACATGTGTTTACTAGTGTTTTTTCTAGTGCCGGCACTGGCACATTGATGGATTGGGATAGGTATGACTGGTGTGATTGGTGGCATTCACGGCAGCGTTCACGGAAGAATAACGAGTGAATGCCACGTAGAATACAGCAGAGTTCCCGAAAACGGCTCCGTGAAATGTTCGGATAACGGCCACTGCATCTGTATGTATTTAAACTGAAACTTGTAACTTTACTGTATTTGTAGCAAATGACTTTGTACTGTTGATTGATGTCTTTTCTCCGAAACTTTACCCACCCCCTAAATACCCTTTTCATATTTCTGTTCCCCTTCCTTACAAAAATAACTTTTATTTGAAGAACAGTTTTTGACATTTTGAGGCAGTATTTATCCTTTTAGGTACACATAGCATAGCCACCAAATCATGAGGTCTGGCACACTTAATACGTCATTGACTTTCTGCTCGTTTTATAAGGGAAATTGAGGTCAGGAGCACTGGACATGATCTGGCCAGAAAAGGAATGGAAGAGGAGGACTACTCTTTCATTTGCCTTATCAGGGACATAGAAATCACGCGATAGCCCTGAGGAGCAGCTATGTGATCGCCATTGCCGGAGCGGCTATGGAACTGTGGTGTAACACTACGGCACTCAAAGGGTTACAAAAATAACTAGTCTCTCTTTTAAATCCGTTAGACGACTACCGTACAGATAGTATGCATAAGCAAGGGAACTTATCTGTCCATCAATACCGTATATATAGTGTGGGATGAATTCATCAATATATACTTCACAGAAATTCTCATAATAAAGGGGTTTCATATCATCTAAAAATTGAAATAATGTGCCAGACAGCAGGTGATTTTTAACTGATAAATATAAAAGTGTAAAGGTTTGATAGAGCATTATAAAAAATGAATGGGCAGATAATAGCATGTATAAATACATATGGTATTGTACACAGTATTATGCAGCATGGTGAAACAAACATGTCACAATCATAAACAATCTCACTAACACACCAAAACACTTTGTCTTTGCTCATAGTTCCATTATTTTACCACAATTTGTTTAACTAAGCTCTTTATAGTATATCATTGCAAGAATTAAGTCAAGAACACTGTGCAAGCAAGCTTGTTTTACTTGTGTACATTCATAAATAAAGCTGCAAATATTCAGCAAGAAAACGAAATATAAATCTGTGATTATCAGCAAACTGTCAGGAAGTCTCCACTAAGGTTTAATTTCCAGCCAAGGTGCTCTGTGTGAGATTCAATAATGAAACCATTTATCTTCTTAAAAATCAATTTAAAGTTAATTAAAATTGTTATAAGTAAATTCACACATATCTTTCCTCTTGTAGTACATCACAGCAATAAACAGTAAAGGTTGCATCTGTATCATGATCTGCCTATGGTTTGCACATCCATGTAATCAATGTTTTCTATGTCATTATGATTTGTGCTTGCTTCATTGCTTCTCTTGGAAGGTTTGATTTTTAATGTTAACCAAAATATGCAATCAGCATGTCAACAAAGTAACAATTTCAGCTGAACCTGCATTTTGGTATGGGAGTGGGTGCATGTTCTGTTTTTGGCACTCATTTAGAAAAACGGCGTTTATGTAAAATAGAGCTGCAGCTTAGGATAGTGTTTATATATAAGAAATGAAACTACTAGAAACACATTATAAACTATAGAGGCAGGACTGATCATTTGCTATCTTAGCAGTTGCCGTTCGGAGCTCTGAGAAAGGCGGAGGGAGGAAGTTACAGAAGGCACGTACTGGAGTTAGCACTCATCCAAAATATAATTGAAGACTTCAACCTTTGATCTATGTGCCTTTGACAAATCTGAGTGCTGACTGTAATAACTCGACCCACTTCTAACATAAATCTGTATGCAATCCATCGAACTGTGGCTGACCAAAAACAATATTTTACTTGGCTTCCGTAAAGAAATGTAACCATGCTTAGAGGAAAGATTTAAAATACTTACAGTATAAATGTTCGATGTTGGTTTAATTTTTAAATCACAATATTATATATATATGGTGCTTGTCCCTCTGCAGAAAGACATTTTTTTTTAAAGTGAAGTGTATGACCCAAAAGATTAGATCTAGGCTTAATTCTGAAATAGAACCCTGTTAAAATTTCTTCCAAATTTGCTTCTGTCAACTTTAGATCTGAATAAACTTCCATCATGAATCTTCAACTCCATTTCCCCATCTATACATACTGTAATTCAGAAGGTTTGTTTGTCTGTTTGACCGGCTATACAAATTCACGCTTAATCCTAGAGCCACCAAACCTGGCATGCTATCTAATAGCATCAAAATGAAGAGTTTAGGTGGGGTTTTGGTATGTTTGGCCCATACTGTAGAATCGTGTAGCTCCCGAACAAATGTTTGTTTGTTTTTTACCCTAGCTCCTCATGGAATTGTTCAGTTAACTTCAAATTTGGAATGCAGGAGACATAATCGGTCCACAAAGTATCGGTTCAAAACTTCCAGTTCCGGTTCGAAACATTTTTCTTGATTTTAGCTACCGTAAATGCCTCATGTTTCGTACTTACGTTCCACTGAGTTAAGTGAAGACGTTACAGAAGCATGTGAATAAAGAGCTTTTATTTTGACATTTTAGCTTTAGGGTAGTCTTTCTACAGTTTTCTTGCTATTCTCAATTATATTATTGACTTGATAGGATATAATTGGCTAGGATAGAGTTAGGGTTAGTTTGTTTTTATTTGAATAGTATAGTTTTTAGATTGCAATGCTTAGCATGTTTTAGCTAAACTATTGTTAGAAATGTAAACAAAATTTTTTTTAACTCTCTCTACCCACCGATACCCACACAGACAGCCTAACCACCTTCCCCACGGCAACTACCCCCATCCTCTACCCATGTATGGGCACAGTGGTATATCATGCCCATATAATATGGACATGATAAACAACTATGGCAGTCAATAGGCTACCTAAAAAAAAAATCGATCACCAAAAATAAACCACAATAAAAAAATCCATCACCAAAAAAAACAAGAATTAAACAAAGCAATCAACAAAAATAAACCAGATTTAAACTAAGCAAACACCAAAAAAAACAATAATTAAACTAAGCAAACACCAAAAAAAAAACTAATCAAACACCAAAAAAAACAAGAATTAAACAATTATGGTCATGTAATTATCTTTAAGCATCCCCAAAAACCTGTTTCCTTTTGTTGTAATGCTAATCTCATTGCCCCAATCAATGTCTGGATAATTAAAATTCCCCATTATGCAAACATGAGCTAGTTTTGATGCCTTCTCCATTTGCAAAAGTATTTGACATGTATAGGAGATACCGGCACCCCATAACGGGGCCTGTACCTCGGGAAGCAGGGGGTTCTGCTCCGGAGACCCCTTGCTCATCTACACATCATAAATGTAAATTAAATATGTAGTAAGCACCAATACACAACCCACCCCTGTGCCCCCACATAAAACCAATATTAATTTTTATAGACACAAAATTAATACCACAGGCTGGTGGGGGTCCCCGTGTGGTCCCCACTGGTGTCTGCAGGCCCACACTGCACCCTGGGGTGATTCCCATGGGTGTCTGGGGGCCCTCAGGTGGTCCCACTAGGCTCCATGGGCCGCCAGGTGGTCCCCACAGGTGTCTGTGGGCCCCACGGTGTCCACGGTGGTGTCTGGGGGTGTCTGGGTCGTCTCCACGGGTGATAGTCTGGGGGGCTTCGAGTGGTTTATACAGGTGTCTGGGGGCCCTCAGGTGGTCCCCGTGGGTGTCTGGGGGCCCTTGGGTAGTTCCCACGGGTGTATTTCCAAGGATCCCATGTATCTTGTATTCTTTATGTTTTAGGAAAAAAATGAGAATCATAATCTCCTCAATTCTTGGTATCACAATTCGTTGAGATGGGGCTAAATGACTCTTCCATCCTACTGAGATTGCACATCTAGCTTCTGTTACAATTGAACTAAATGACCCTTGCTTATGTGAAGGAAAACAGATACGTATTTAACTATATTGTTTGTTATATTGGATGTAGCACTGGAGATTTTCATCTTATTTATTTATTTATAAAAAAAAAATACCAGGAAATGCTATGAGAGTTACCTTTCATTTTCAAATATGTCCTGGCCACAGAGTTATGGTTATAATACATGGTTATTTTAAATGAAGAGTGTTTATACATTCAATTTACAGACATTTCATGGACAGTTAGAGATAATATGATTTTGGTTGTATGTTACATTTTGTTGTATACATTTGGTCACAATCCTTTGCCAAAAATATATGGTGTGGTGTTTCAGGGATAGTGTGTGGTATGTGTGATATTAGTCTTCCAATGTGGTGGACTATATTTTCTAATGGCTTAACTAATCGGTATATTAGTGGGTTCAAAGTTATTGTGATATTCACTGTATTCTATAGACGTTTTTGAATCATTGAGCACAATTACCAAACATGGGTCATATTTCATATTTTTCCACATTTCCTCCAGCATAGTTCTGAAGTTTCTGGGAAAATCTGGTGCAATCTTTGCGGAGTTAAGTACCAAACAAAATATAATTTTAGAGATTTTCTCCTTTGTCGATGTTTTGAAACATTATTCTAAATGTCTTCCCAATCTTCATTTGTTATGTTCAAATGTAGTTCTTCTGCCCATCTTCTCATATAGAAATGGGGACAACTCCCCGTACATTATTAATTCTGAATAGACTTTGATGATCAATCCTTTCTGATATTTCCCATGTTAACACATCCTTTCAAAATTTGTTGCATCTGGGAATCCCAAATTGGGTGATATCTTTTAGATATAATGTCTTGTCGGAAGGTAGTAAAAATAGCTTTGATCTAGGTAATTTATATTTGGAACATCTTTCTTCAAATTATAGCATCTTTCCTCTACTTAATAAGTCGCCCACATCTATTACGTTTTTATCTCTCCAGGTTTCAAGTATCTTAGTGTCACATCTGAAAGGGAATCCTGTATTAATGCAAGTAGGAGTAAGTTGAGCAGGTGTCGACAGTAGTTTTTTTTGGACTTCGTTTGGTTACAAATGAATAAGGAATATCTCATTATACTGAACGTAGGTGTCTGTTGTTTAGGGCATCCACCATTAGCAATCCAAAGATATGAGGACAAAGAGCATGGTTTACTACAGTGGGACTCAGTTGCTAGCCAACAGTAGCGTTTCAGGTTAGAATTCAACATATTAATGTACTAGTTTATATTTCTAAGCTAGAGAAGAACTCAGAAACCTCTGGATGCCTTTTCCACTACGAACATGCAATAAGAGAATAAACACCTCTTTGTTAAAAAAGAGCTTTGACTATTACCTGTTTCTAAAAAAAATCTTAGATATTTTCCTTTAAAGCCCTTTTTTCTTAGATTTGTTTTGGTTCTCTGGAAACGATTAATTGTTTTTTTTCTGGGTCTCTGCCTGGATTTAAACCTGTTGCCAAACTCTATTGTCTGAATAACCAATCTGTTGATTGATTGAGCACATACTCATTTCATGTGGGTGTTCTTTCACAAAAACTGTCTTTATCAGTCTGCAAGGTTGAGCTGAAAACTCTCCTCATTCTGAAAAAGCTCTTTCTTCCAGTAACCAATCAAATCTCTTTCCAAAAAATGTATCTCGTTTTCAAAGAAAAAGAACAGTATGGTACAGTACATAGGTTATTTGTTATGGATGCTTTTTTGATTTCTTTCTCCAGTGCCTCTTCCAAAGGCACAATCCAGACATATTACCCATAACATAAATACTATAGCAACAGCTAGTGTGCAGGAAGCACCTGCTGCCTGTAATGATTAAGTACATTTTCCAGCCTTCTTGAAATCTGATCTTAAAAGAAATGACACTCAATAGATAATGTTGTTTTTCTTGCAATCTATGTAATACCCACATCTATTTTCTGAGGAGTTTCCCATATCTTTCCATCTTCATCTGAAAAAAAGATACATTCTCATAAATGTTCTCATTTTATTTATCTTCTTATCAGGTTGCACCCGTTCAGCCTCTATCATATTTGTGACCACCATTAAGACAGGAAATGTATTGACATTCTTTTTAGAGCCCTCGTGGTATTACATTTCTTGTGCATCTCTTAGTGACTTTATTAAAGGTTCCACTGATTTTACATAAAAGACAGAACTCTCTTTCATGTGCCTCAGGTTCTAAAGATAACATATACTATCCCTCAGAAAACAAGCAATATGAAGTCTCTGATGCAGCAGATGGTTAATATATTTTCCTCCAATTAATTGTTTTGAATCTGGATCTTTTGTAAGAACCTTTGCTTGCCTTAAGTACTGCTAAGGATTCTAATATTTGGGAAACGGCAATTTTGGGATCATGGAAAAGTCTACTATCTGTTCAGATGGATCCATTGCTTTTAAGCAATCTTCCCATAATTTATTTCCCTCTATAGCAAGTTTGTCACCTGCCCTTGATTATTTCAGAGTTCTACTTCTGATGTAGGGCCTCTAACGCTGCCTTAGAAGCACCATGTGCAGGTTGAGTGGATGAAGAGCTCACAAAAATAAAAAACAAGTTTTCTGCCTAGGCAGATTCAATGCCAAGGGTAATCATGCCAGCATTACAAATGCCACTTGAACCTACTTCCAATAAGCAAGTTCACCTGACCACATCATGAGGCACTGCTGGGCACACCCTCCTTACTGGCATGACCTGTGCAGTATCGCTTACGCATGCTTCATACTTTTTTTATGGCATCCTCTGCAGTCTGTGAAAAAGGAGGGGTCAAAAGCTGACAACTCCCCAAGTACCCTACTTATTGCACTCAGTATACCTTATTGGTGCGGTGTAAATACCCAAATACACAAATTGTAGGTTGCCATATGGCACCAATCACGATTAGCAACTGCTCCCATCACTGTGGAAGGACAGATGCTACTAAAAGCCATATTTGGCTAGAAAATGATAAATCTTTATTAAATTATAATGTGGACGACGCAAGACTCACATAAAAATAAAAGGAATAAAAACTCCAATTGTGTAATAAAAATGATGTCCAGTCAGATATTATACACTTAATTGTGTGATATAACAGCTATAACTACTGACAAAAGTGCTTCCCCCCTGTGTGGTGGGTTTCTAGGTAAACGGTGAATGTCTCCTTAATGAAACATGTGTATGGCTAATATAACTGCCAGCCTTGCTATGCAGTAACATATATAAGGTGTATATTGTGTTCAAACACTTAGCCATTGAAGTATATTGATATAGTGTGAAATGGGTTAGTGAATAAAGTGAAGTCTTTGCAAACTAATCATGATTGATGCCATATGGTCACCTACAATTTGTGTATTTGGGTATTTACACGGCACCAATAAGATGGATATATACTGAGTGCAGTAAGTAAGTTACTTGGGGAGTTGTTAGCTTTTGACCACTAATTTTTCACATATTTGATATATGTTATTCCTACATGCACCAGCTTCACACAATTTATTTGTACTGTAATTAAGGTGAGCGTTTTTTCCACTTGATGTGCATCCTCTGCAGCCTGACTCAGACTGGATCGTTTGTATGGACTCTGCATCTCGGATATTGTCTGCCATCCAAATCAGGAAAAGGCACTAAAAAACAACCACTGCAGTTCCCAGAGAATCTCCTATCAGCATATTCTATGTTCAGTAAGACCCAGGTCAGCAAAGGAACACTCTAATTTGTTCCTGTGGGTTAATTGTCATGGATTCAGGAGAACGAAGAGAGGCTGACTCCTCTTGGCAGCAACTAACCGCCTTAGTGGAGGCAGTCAGGTATGCTCTTAAACCTAAACATTTTTAAACCCTACCTCTAATTGGGTAGGAAATAAAAAGACTGACTGAAGGTGGAAGGGGTGGTGCTTACAGTACCTACAGGAATACATGTTCAGTTTAACAATCAGGTTTGGGTTTGAGATTAACCCTATGGTGATCTCTGCCATGGTGAGCAACCAAGAAATGATATTCTAAAGAGTGATACAATCTCACAGCTATCATTATCTCTGATAAAATTCTCAAAGATTAGAACATGCTGCATTTTGGGATGTTAGCCCAGAAAGAGGCCAAGTTATTGCTAATTACCTCCTGCATATCCACCTTTTGGAATCTCTTTTCAACAGAAGTTTTCTAACTGTAATAGAGAAATTGCCCTATCAAAAATAACAAAAAGGTGTATTATGAACTCGTAGTTCATGTTGTGCTGATCTACTTATTTCTTACTTTTCAAAACATTTTTTTTACTGAGTTCTCAGCTGTTCTTAATATCACTGCCATTAGCTGTTACCATGTCAACCTCTAATGTTTTAATGTGTGAGCAAATGGCAGTAATCATTTAAATTTCTTTCAATTGCAAACTTTCAGCAAGTGACACAGTATCTCCAGAAAGCCGAAACTGTAGAGCATAAAATGGGGGCACTGGTAAATAAATGGGGGCACATTAGGGAAATGGACAGAGGAAAGGAACATTTCATTTTTACATTTAGTCGAGCAGATTGCTTTTTTAAAAATAAGTGTTCTTTATTCTGTTAATGTTGCCGAGTCTCTCCATTATAGGTTAAGAATGCGTGAGAAGTGTGAGTTTTATGTCTGTTATCCAATTCAAATCTTCCTGTAAAAAAAAAAGATGTCATACAGTATCTTCTCATATGATGAAACTACTCAAACTTCACTTTGTAAATGTTTGATTACAGACAAAGCATTGAGATATTTCTGCAGTTAGGAAGTCACTCCCTTGAAGCTGTAATCTGTGTTGCTCGTTGAAATTATGTATATATTTTAAATATTACCATATTTGAAAAAAGGAGTCACCTATATTTAAACCACATCACTCCAAACTGCAGTTCTTGAGATATTTACAATAATTCTTGTCTGGGAGAAAAAATATGACCACTAATGTCAGCCTCATTCTAGTGGCCAATAGAAAACTATCATATAGATATCATCATGAAATTACATTGTAATCATATTTGCAACATCTGAGAAAAGTTAAAAAAATGTAATATTTCTCAAATGTTGGATTCTGAACTTTTGAGTAGATATGGCCAAAATTATCGCTGAAATCTAAATTTGCCACAGATTGGCCAGTTCCTTTCAGCTGCGGTATGCAGTGGATCAGTCTCAGAAAGGCAGATTCGTTGCTCACAAAAATGATTAACCTGTAAACACTGTTAAAGAGTCTATATTTACTTTAGCTATTGAAAAAAACACACCTTTTTTTGGTCACATAGACTCAGGTATCAAGAAAAAGTCTTTGTTCACACCTAGCCCTACCAGGGGTCCATATCTCTGCTTTTGGGAAGCTGGTTGAAGAGAGACCTCAGGATTCTAGTAGGTAGATTTTCATTTTCAACACCACATTTTGACAATCCTACTTCTGAAGAGAAATTAGATTTGAAGATTCTTAGGGATAATTATTCTATAGTAATCAAAAATGCTGATAAAGGGGGGGGGGGAATTGTTGTTCAGTCTGCATCTAAACATAGAGCAGAAGTTCTAAGACAATTGGGAGATTAGGTATTTTATAACAAACTTAAGAAAGATCCCACTAATGCATTCCTGAAGGATTTACAAGACTTGTTAGAACCTGGTAACACACTATATGTACTTAATACAAAAAAATATAATTTCTTGAACTGTGTGCACCCCAAAGATCCATAAATCGCTAGATATCCCTCCTGGCCATCCCATCGTGCCTAACATTGTATCTTTGGATGATGGTGTTTCCCGATATGTTGATAGGTTTTTACAAGTACTGGTGCACACTTTACCTTCCTATATCCAATATATCATAGATCTTCTGTTAGCCATGGAGGGAATTGTCCGGAATAAGAATTACCGATGGGTCACCATGGACGTCACATCACTATACATCATTATAGTACATAATCACAGTCTTCAAGCCATTTATCACTACTTAATATCTTCACCACTATCAATATCACAAAGCACTTTCATCACGGATTCTATATTATTTCTACTCACTCACAATTTTTTTATTTGATTCACAGTTTTACTCCAGAAGAAGGGTACTGCGATGAGGACTTAATTTGCCCCCTTATATTATAAACCTCTTCATGGGCTTTTGGGAACTCACTCACATTTACCGTAGCACTAATATTTTTCGTCAACATATTGCTTTTTTTACAAAAGTTATATAGATGATTTAATTTTCATTTGGGATTGTGACACAGATACTTTAAATACTTTTTTGACACATTAAATACAAAAGATGTTAATTTAAAATTTACTTTTGAAACAAATGTACATCATATTAATTTTCTTGATATGACGCTCTATGTGGACTTAAACAATTCAATACAAGCTGAAATTTTTAAGAAACCCCATTCCAGGATTTTTTTCCTCTTTGTGATTAGCAGTCATCCAAAATCCCATATTCGTGGGATCCCTAAGGGATAATTTCTTCACTACAAAAGACTTTGTTCAGAGGATGGCTCATTTTTTCAGCATACTGAAGATCTTTCTAATCTTACTAATTTGAATAGTATACATCCCAAATCTAGGTATAAGAGTGCCTCCTTTATCAACTGCCACACCAGTTTTGTCATTTATGTAATCTTGTGTGGCTGTGACAAAAAATATGTGGGAAGGACTAATGGACTTTTGAAGACGAGAATTCCTGAACATGCACGATTAATCAAAAGGAAGGATTTGTCACAACCTGTATCGAGACCTTTATCGGAATATCCAGTAAGGGGTATAGACAGTTTTCTATTTTTTGGCATTGAACACATAGCACCACATATAAAAGGAGGGGACAGACTTCATCTCGTAAACAAAAGAGAAATGTATTGGATTTTTACGCTAGATACACTTTTTCCAAAAGGCATCAACGTTGAATGGGAGCTTAAACACTTGATACATGATTAGAATCGTGTATATCAATAGCTCCATACATTTTGTGTTTCTTCCTCTAATATCAATATCCATTAACATCTATAGCACTATTATTTTCATATATATATACATAGTTACCATACTGTATTATTAGATATAATTGAGTTCCTTATATTATAAATCTCTCTAAGAACTCATAACAGATGTTATTGTTTTTCACTTTTTTACTGTTTGTCCGCAATGTGTTTTTGTATATACAAAATACAGGATTAAAGCTGCACACCATGAACTGATAACTATAACTGATACTTGCTGTTACCGGTGCTCCTGGTCCAGGGGAGTCCCTGTCAGTGAAAAAACTCCAAAGTCAGCAAAAACGGAAGGTTCAGGGCTCTACGGATTCCAAAGAATTTATGATATCAAATACACAACGTTATGTATTTGATATCATAAATTCTTTGGAATCCCTACAGCCCTGAATTTTCCATTTTTTGTATATACAGACATATTCCTCACTGGAATATAGGTAGATACTGTTTTTTGTACAGTATGTGTTTGTTACACTAGTATGTTATTGTCACGCTTGTGCTCGCCACAAACCTGGGTTGGACCGCGTGGCTGAGGTGGGGTTGTAAAAGTACTGACCTTAGACCGCGCAGGCTGATCCGGATTACGCAGTTCGTAGTCGTACGTAGCAGGATCAGGAGTGGAGAAGACAGCAACGCCAGTGGACAAGCCAGGGTCAGGATCGGAGACATCAGGATTAACATTGTTCAAGCAGGAGTTCGGCAACAGGTAGTCAGGAGAGCCCCGCTTCAGCTTAGGAGTGTGGGAGTGGCCTCTGCGCGTGCAGTGACCATGGCCCATGGTACTGGTCTCAGGAGGTAATAGGCAGACCAGAGTAGAACACCGCCTAGCTGCACTGGTAAACCAGTGCTTCAATGCAAGAGTCCTGAGCGGGCTGGGGAATCCTCCGTTTCAGCGCAGGAACCAGGACACGGCCTCTGCAATAGAGAAAGAGCAGCAGGCCCAAGGAACCAGGAAGCTGAAGAAACACTGGGGAAACCTCCGCTTCAGTACAGGATACAGGAACAGACCGCTGCGTGAATATAGCAGCCGGTCACAGGAAACAAGGAGCTGAAGTCAACAAGGAGAGTACTCAGCTTCAGCACAGGAGACAGGAACAGACCGCTGCATGACAATAGCAGCCGGCGTTAGGAAACCTGGAGCTGAAGACAACAAGGAGAGTACTCAGCTTCAGCACAGGAGACAGGAACAGACCGCTGCATGACAATAGCAGCCGGCCTTAGGAAACCTGGAGCTGAAGACAACAAGGAGAGTACTCAGCTTCAGCACAGGAGACAGGAACAGACCGCTGCATGACAATAGCAGCCGGCCTTAGGAAACCAGGATAACAAGCCAGGGGCTTGTGGCAGAACAGTTAGTGACATCCAGAAAGGACTATGCTCGGCAGGGAGCATTGTGGGAAAGCAGTACTTAAAGGTCAGTGAACCAATAGCAGAAGGGGCGTGTGGCAGTACTGCTTTGGTGAGTGAATCCAGGCTGCAGTAAATATCAGGGGAAGTGTTCTAGGACTGGAAAATGCTCCAAGGTAAGGCAAACAGTAAACCGAGGAGCGGATTCCTTACAGTTATAGACCAGCATTTTTAACAGTTTCATTATTTCTAACACATTACTATATTTATTATTTTTTCATTTATTTTGTGTGTCATATATTTTTTTCATAATTTTCCATTGTGTTTATTTATTTTGTGTACGTTACGTTTTACACATTCTTCAATTATTTATTATTTTGGCAATATATGTACACATGATGTTTGTGTTCACAATTGTTTTTCAGGTTGAACCTTGATATACAGTATGAGAGCCATAATCAGAATACTATGATGTTGTGACGTTTGGTCATGTGAATCAAGTTACAATTAAACTGATTTAGGTTACAGGTGATTTGTTCACTGACATCCTATATCAAGGCATGACCTATCTTGACAGATCCCTCTTTGACAAAGTGCCCTGTGCATGAAATGCATTAGAGGATCCATCAGGACTCTACCTCTGTTTTTTAATCAATACATTTCTAAATGGTCACTTTGCCCAGCGTTGCTCTCTTCAGCTGTGCACCAGTGTTTTTTCCTATACGGATTCCACTTCTACTGATTCTCCTGCCTGGGAGCACGCCGCACTGGAGTTTGCTGTGTTTGTGTTCGTGGTTGCGATTGGCTACAACCACCAAGTGTTTCCAAGTCAAGCTGCATTGTTTTACCTGGGAGCATGCTACACTGAAGCGGGTGATACCTGTCTCCATGATCATTAGTTAATTTATGGAGGCTTCGCTACCATATTCACACTATAACAGCACTCCTGTTCTTATTACAGTAACACTACAAAGGTTTCTGGAGCACCAGACTGGTGGAATATTTTTAGCACACTTCCAACAAATACTCCTGACTAACAAATGTTCAATATCGATGGCTGTAGGTTGGGGAATCGCAGGTTCAAGATTCTCTCCTTTTAGCAAAGGAGCTTTCTGCCAGAAACTAATACAACTCCATAGGCTGATGCTGGCTTGCATCAGGAGTGGTGAGGCAGGGTATTTTTTATCTTGTCATCTTGCCCTTTCAGCCATAGCTACTGCTTGGCAAAGCTGTTGTTCCAGGCTGTCTATTGCATCTCAGGGTTTCAGCTTGAGGACTACTTGTTCAATCTTTTGAATCAGTACACTCCTGTCAGAGTACCCTCGAGACTGCAGTTCCTAGCAAGACTGGTTCATTATCTGGAGACTGTCAATGCGGATGAGTGCGTTTTACTAGGGGTTAGCAGGAGGGGGTTTAATGCCTTAATTACCATAGCTGAAGGGTATGATGTTAACCCCTAGATGAAGAGGTTACAAGCAAGTTGTTGTTTTTTATTTTATTTTACCATCGGTATCCACTGAAGACACAGAGGAACAGAAGGCCAAGGACGGCCTTTACCCACACTATTAACACACCTGTACCCCGTTAATTACTTAGCAGTAGTAACCGCTAAGATAATTAAGGTGTTAATGGTGTTTTAATGGTTGGGAATCGACCCTTACATGTTGGTGAAGAAGAGGGGGAGGAAAAGTAAAACATTTATTACTTTACCGTATGTATTTTACTGTATTTGAATGAGCAAAAGCACTAGTAGCCATATGTGACTACTAGGACATTTGCCCATTCCTTTGTTGGGTGGGGGGTTGTTTGGGGAAGAGGGAGTGAATGGGTAGTTTCCCTGGGGTTGAAGGTTAGGCCTCTCAGGTGGTTAGTGGGAGGGGTTAACCCCTTCATTAACTTAGCTGTAATACCCGCTAAGGTAATGAAGGCATTAACCCCTCCCGCAGCCCTCCCCGGCTGGCCTGACCACCACCCTGGGCAACTACCTCCTTCACCCTCACCCTCTACCCACAGCAAACCTGGTACTATGGTTTAATCACTTTATTACCTTAGCGACTAGTCGCTAAGATAATGGAAATGCATTTATTTCATTTTAATTACATAGGTGTGAAACAGGGGGTCTCCAGAGCTGAACTGCATTAATCTCAGCCCGGGGACTCCCTGATTCCTAAGTTATAGGCTCCTCAGTAAGGGGTGCCGGTATCTCACTGCAGGTTCAATTCTCCCATGTTACGTGACAGGGACATTGAAACTTGGTGGAGACACCGTCCACAGGTTGTATCCAATGGTGGATTTTGATTAATGTGAGCAGATTGAACCCGCCCAAATCCGTTTCCGAACTTTACACTGTGAAACGGATTTTGGGGGTAACATCAGCAAAACGGGTTTGGGTGGATTCGTTAATCTCTAGCCCTCACTGCAAACTGAGCCTGTGGAAAAATTCCTCTTCAGTCTTACAGGAGAGGAACAAGCAGAGCTCCTTCTGCCCTGGCTGCAACCACTCATAATATGTATGTAGTAATACACGTGTACACAATCATATAAATAACAAATAATATACAGTTAGGTTCGGAAATAATTGGACACTGACACAATTTTCATCATTTTGGCTCTGTACGCCACCACAATGGATTTGAAATTAAACAACCGAGATGCAATAGAAGTGCAGACTTTCAGCTTTAATTCAAGGGGTTGAACAAAAATATCGTATGAAACGTTTAGGAATTGCAACCATTTTCATACACAGTCCCCTTATTTCAGGGGCTGAAATGTAATTGGACAAATTAACACAATCATAAATAAAATGTTCATTTTTAATACTTTGTCAAGAATCCTTTGCAGGCAATGACTGCTTGAAGTCTGGAATGCATGGACATCACCAAACGCTGGGTTTCCTCCTTTGTGATGCTTTGCCAGGCCTTTACTGCAGCTGTCTTCAGTTGTTGTTTGTTCGTGGGTCTTTGTGCCTTAAGTTTTGTCTTCAGCAAGTGAAATGCATGCTCGATCGGGTTGAGATCAGGTGATTGACTCGGCCATTGCAGAAAATTCCACTTTTTTGCCTTAAAAAACTCCTGGGTTGCTTTCGCAGTATGTTTTGGGTCATTGTCCATCTATAAAGTGAAGCGCCGCCCAATCAACTTTGCCGAATTTGGCTGAATCTGAGCAGACAATATATAGCTATACACTTCAGAATTCATTCGGCTGCTTCTGTCTTCTGTCACATCATCAATAAACACTAGTGACCCAGTGCAATTGTAAACCATGCATGCCCATGCCAGCACACTGCCTCCACCGTGTTTTACAAATGATGTGGTATGCTTCGGATCATGAGCCGTTCCAAGCCTTTTCCATACTTTTTTCTTCCCATCATTCTGGTACAGGTTGATCATAGTTTCATCTGTCCAAAGAATGCTGTTCCAGAACTGGGCTGGCTTTTTTAGATATTGTTTGGCAAAGTCTAATCTGGCCTTTCTATTCTTGAGGCTTATGAATGGTTTGCACCCTGTGGTGAACCTTCTGTATTTGCTCTCGTGAAGTCTTCTCTTTATGGTAGACTTGTATAATGATATGCCTACCTCCTGGAGAGTGTTCTTCACTTGGCTGGATGTTGTGAAGGGGTTTTTCTTTACCATGGAAAAGATCCTACGATCATCCACCACTGTTGTCTTCCGTGGACGTCCAGGCCTTTTTGTTTTGCTGAGCTCACCAGTGCGTTCTTTTTTTCTCAGAATGTACCAAACTGTTGATTTGGCCACTCCTAATGTTCCTGCTATCTCTCTGATGGATTTTCTTTTTTTTGCAGCCTAAGGATGCCCTGTTTCACTTGCATTGAGAGCTCCTTTGACCACATGTTGTGGGTTCACAGCAACAGCTTCCAAATGCGAATGCCACACCTGGAATCAACTCCAGACCTTTTACCTGCTTAATTGATGATGAAATAACGAAGGAATAGCCCACACCTGTCCATGAAACAGCTTTTGAGTCAATTGTCCAATTACTTTTGGTCCCTTGAAAAAGAGGGGGCTACATATTAAAGAGATGTAATTCCTAAACCCTTCCTCCAATTTGGATGTAAATACCCTCAAATTAAAGCTGATAGACTGCACTTTAAGCCCATATTCATTATTTAATGGTAACTTGAATTAATTTTGGTACACACCTGAAATAACAAAACTTGTAAAGTATCTTGGGATTTCATTCTGCAGATCGGACTGCACCCGAAAATCCAGATAAATGAATGGAATAGATTCTGACAGGTTCGCTAATATCTACTCATTTACAGCTTCTGTATAAAGCTTTGAGTGCAAAAAGCTCAGCCATAAAGCTAGAGTACTACTTCCCTTTGCTTTCACCCCTACTATGCCTCATATCAAGAACTACTGTATTATCCCTTTCATTGTCTTTTCGTTTGACAAGATTTACTCTAAACATTGTTAAAGGTCAAATTCTTTCTGTTTAGGTGCCGAGCTGAGCTCCGGTGAATTCAAATGAAAACAACAATAGAGCAGCTGTGATCCCATTCAATGTTGCTACAATAGACAGAATGTGTCATAGTCCTACAGTACTATCAAAAAGAGAGATCAAAATCAACTGAAAATGGAAAAAGTAAAGCAGATACTTTAAATACTGGTTACTCAGGACTCATAAAACATGTGGTTGAGTTGCCAAGTTTGAGGGACATGGTTTTGCAAGTGAAATTTATAGATTTCTAATACACATAGGCAATTTACTCTAACTACCTCATAAATTCACACCTAAAATATTTTGAAAAACTACATCCCAACTTTTCATGATTCTACTAATAACAATTGACTGAAGATTGTCTGACAATTTTCCACTGAAAAAAAGGTGGAACATTGTATTTAACAAAAAGCTGGATATAAAATACTGGGTCTGTTTTTTACAAGAATCTTGTTGAGTCAGTTTAGATTTGTAAAGATTAGATTTGGCTCTTTAAAGTTTCCATGTCTTTAGTCAGTAATAGAGTAAACGAACTGGCCTAAGGTATTATTACATAAACTGAAATATTGTTTCCAATATACGGTTACCCCAATCCAGGGAGTAGTACTGCAGATAAAGCACACACAAAAAAAGCTTTCTGTTATCCGTAGCTCTTTCAAAGTATATTGGTTTATCTGACCTAGATATAATATCTACAGGAGGTATTCAGAAAGTCTGTTGTTGCTAGGTAAATACATAAAGGAAGGTGTGTTTTCAGATATTGTTAGGCTACAGAGCTCTCAAACCTAGAGTTGTTTTAGCACCATATACACATACATGTTGTGTTCAGAAAAAAGGGACCCCTTTAATTTTGTCACATCTTGTAGAACAACAACTACATTTCCATGACAATTTGAGCAATTCTATGTCTGTCAGAATAGATTATTACATTTAAGAAGTATTTGATATTCAAATAAATATTATTTGGAAATGGTGACGGCATGATGACCTCACCAAATACATAGTTACAAAATGGTGTTTAGCGAAAAAGATAAGAACGTTATAACCCATCTATAAACCAATGATATTTATCACCCATTCCAGTCAGGATTCAGAAAATGGCATAGTACTGAAGCAGCTCTGTTACGTGTGGTAAATGATCTCCTTGTGAGACAGAGGAGACTATTCCATCTTTGTACCCCTTGCCCTCTCCACAGCATTTGATACCATGGGCGATGGGACCTTAATGGAGCATCTAAAGGATTTCTGTGGACTGACAGGTCACAGAGAGTATCTTCAGGAGAATACTACTCTGCACCAATGCCTCAGTCATGTGGAGACTCTTATGTTGGTCACTGTGGTGTACATGCTGCCACCAAGTGCCACCAGACAGCATGGCCGGTGTTGTCAATGTTATGCACTCATATCTACGTGTCCTTTGCACCAGGTACCAGTGAACAATTATGAATGAAGTTCCAGGGGAGCATCGCCGAGTGCCCAAAAAAGGAAAAAACAGTGGATAGTGTAATACTGTAAAACCAGTGAAAAATATATATAAGCTTGACAAAATCCTACTCACAAAAGTAGCAGGAACACGAGCATGTGAATCAAATATAAACTCTGTGATGTAGCCCGTTCCGGAGGTTTGGTATATGGGTCAGCACATCTTAAGAAAGCAGAAAACAGCCATAGTGTAGATAGAAATACAATTTATAAAATGTAAAAGACAATTGGAGGCTTACGGCTTTACGAGGAAAAACAGCATTGGGAATAGAGTCTCTGCTATAGCATAGCTCTTCTCGTGCAGTCTTCTTGCCACCGGCATCCGCGAACGTCACTTCCGGAATGTGACGTCACCGCTCACCGGAACTGCAGACCATGGAGAAGACGTAACCACGTCGAAACGCTTTCTCCGCCCTCTTGTGAGAGGAAAGAAGCAGGGGAACCTCCATGGTCCCGAGTTCAATCCCTGCGTGTGTTTTGTACAAAATGTATTAATGTTTAATTGTGTCTGTGTCTGGTAGTCAATAAAGCATTGAATTGAATGTTTGAAAAAAATGGCACGCGACGGCAAGAGAGCAGAGAGATGAGCAGAGTAGAAAGATATGATCACGTGGACAGCAGGAAGAGGAGAGCACTGGTAAGGCGGCAAAATGGAGGAGAATTAAATCTGTAATGAGGAGGCTCGAGAGCTGATGCCGGTGAAATTTTAACGCGACCCCGGTTGTAACGCGGTCATGGGGTTGTGGACCCCAAGGACCGCGTTATAACGGGGTTCAGCTGTATATATAAAAAGTGCTACTTACATGACCCTGTGTAAGCCAAAGGTGCTTAAAGGTTTATTTACTTTGTCACCATGCCAATTTGGAGTCACCGGCGGGATGCTTCCCAGGGTGGATGCTGTCAAATCACCTCGTCATGGAAGGATCTGCCGAAGCCATTAAATGCGCATAGAAATGTGTTACAGTAAAACAACAGTAATTTATTTGTACAGAACAAGTGCAAACTTACACAATAAAAACGTCCTCGGCGACTACGGCAGAGTCTGTGATCCCTGTGAAACAGACAGGTCTCCAATATCGCGTCTGGTATACAGTCCTGAAATGCAAGTTGGAACACAGCCGAGACTGTAGTCTTTAATATGCTAGTTTGCACTTGTGCTGTACAAATAAATTACTGCTGTTTTACTATAACACATTTTCAATGCACATTTAATGGCTTCGGGTGATCTTCCCATGAGAAAGTGATTTGACAGCCTCCACCCTGGGCAGCATCCCGACGGAGAATCAATAGAGACTCCTATTTGGCATGGTGACAAAGTAAAAAATCTGTAAGCACCTTTGGCTTACACATGGCCGTGTAAGTAGCATTTTTTATATATACCACCATCTTTACCCACACCATCAAGTAAGTGCATTGACTGTGGCTATTTTAGCCCTTGTGCATTTATCTGTGTATATGGTGGTTTGGTTATATTATTATCCAATCCACTATTGTCTGTGTATCTGTACATTTGTTCTCCCCCTTACTCTTTTATTGTTTCTTTTATCAATTGATGTTTATCTGAGCTCCTAGAGTGGATGAGTGCCAGTTGGTTTAGGTTGAATTCTCAAGTGCTCATGGTGGATGATCACTATCGAAAGACATCAAGAATGCAGCTAGGTCAACCAACTGGCCTTAAGCTTGGGGGTTTCAAGTAGCTATTCTCTATCCGTGTGTGGAATCTTGGTGTTGTCCTTGACTGTGAATTGACCCTTAAACATCAGGTGTCAGTTGTGATAAAAACTTAATTCTTGCACATTAAGAACATAATCAGATGTGGCTTTTGGGGACCGCAGATATCACCATATGTGGAAAAATTATAATAATATATATAGTGTAATAATTTCCAAAAACAAATGACATCTAGGTATTGACAGAAATGGGGACTTACGCTTTCCCAATCAGGTATCAGCAGTATGCATACAAATATGCTCTGGACTCTTCAGATGAGTGGAAAGCAAATGGTCTCAGTGTGGTAACCCTCCGTGTAACAGATGACACTCTTAATGCAAATTCAACAAAATAATTGTATTAAGGCAAAGAATATTGCCTTTACATTTGCACAATACAGTATAGGCACATAAAACTATACTTGAGTGGCTTGTTCGTCCGTAGTCTTCCCAGGCTGTTTGTAGTGTGTCGCGTCACTTCCGGTGATCCTTCGCGTCACTTCCGGTTGCGATCCTGATTTGTAGCAGCAGACACAGGGGAACTTCAGGAACAAATGTGGCCTACTCCAACTCGACTCTACGCGTTTCGCTCGGTAAAAGCTTCATCAGGAGTCATATCTGCAGCACCTTATAGATCTATATATATATATATCTACTTGTCTGTGATTGGATGATGACAAAATCCTTAGCTTCTCATTGGCTAGCTAATTGCATTCTGATTGGCTGGTGGGTGGGACCCTAAAGAACATAGTCAAGATTAAGCAGTTGATCCCCCCAAAGGATCTTACTACATTTTACCATGCCTTTGTGGCCTGGACTACTGCAATGCACTCTACATGGGTCTTCTGGAAAATGAGCAACATCGAGCTGCACTGCAGCTGGTGCAGAATGCTGAGGCCAGGCTGTTAACTAACCAGTAAAAAACTAAAATTTTGAGGCGCTACTTATGAAGGTGGAAATATATATATATATATATAAATCAAAAATATTGTGATAAATTACAAAAGTGCTCAAATATATTGAAAACTGGCAAACTTTGCTGCTCAACCCTCTTAGGAGAAGATCCAATTTTCTCCTATCTGGAATGGTGTGGAGAAACTTCTGGGGAGCGCAGGTATCACCATAAACATGTAAGGAAAAAGAATAATAATAAAATAGTGTGGTATGTCTAAATAAACACAGCAACCTAGGCAGGAATCATGAATGGGAACTCACATTCTCCCAGTGGTAATACAGCCTTTGAATAGCAATAGATGCAGTGGGTAGATTCAGCAATGTGCAGGGGGGTCTTGCTTGTACACAACCCTCAATGGAAATGAAATAAAGACAATTCTAGTGTAACACTGTATGTTCACTATGAATATATTGAAAAAGGCAATTGATATTGCACTTACATGATCAACATGTGCTTAGACACGTAAAAATTGATGCACAGCATAGGTGTACTCCATCCACCCCACTCCCGAGGTCGCGTCGCGTCACTTCCGGTACGGCCCGTCGCGTCACTTCCGGTTTCGTCGGCGAACACAGAATGGATCCTCACGGGTTCTGGGGCTTGTATGGCACACTTCTGAACTGCTGCTAGTTCACTCAACGCGTTTCGCTGGCGTGGCAGCTTCGTCAGGAGTCCGATCTGAAGTGTAAGCTTCTTTGTCCATGTATATATGCCCCTACTTGGTTCTGATTGGATGGATGGTTAATTCTCCACTTCCCATTGGCTAGAATGGTGCTTTGTGATTGGCTGATGGGCGGGACTATCCGTGCATAGTAATATCCATGTGTAATACATTAAAATGACGTTTTATTTAATACAAACATCTTAAAATCTTAATACACACAATAAATAAATATATAACTACTGCTTTAACTAAAAACTAACTAATACATAGAAGAACTATCTGGTTCACAGAGAGAAGGGTAAATAGCTAACTGCTGCACCAAAGGGTATATTCCTTATGTTATGCGCTTGTAAATGCATTGGTGTCATATATACCACTCAGCAATGATTTATGCATTAAATTAACTAACCAGACCTGTTATTTCCACATGGCACCGCTTCTCCGTTCTCTTCAGTGGATGCTTGTAAAATGGTGAATCTATTTCAAGTTTGGCGTGTTGACATTCAGTGCCCTGCATAACCAGGGTCCCAGCTATCTGAAAGAACTTCTAGTTCCCTAAACTCCCATTCGCTCACTGTGATCTGCAGACGAAAATCTCCTAACAGTTCCCAGAGTCGCCTTGACTTCCTTTGGGGCCTGAGCTTTTAGCCACGGTGCTCACACACTTTAGAACAGTCTTCCTCATACAGTTTTAGAGGCTCCAGACCTAACTGTTTAATTAACCAATTAATGAACCAAAAATCTGGCATTTGATAGCTACAGTATCATCCCATCCTGTATTGTATTTTTCCTTGTGTAGGGTCTTTTATAACCTTAAATGTTTTCTTTTTTCCTTTTTTGATCAGTGAAGTGCTTTGAGCCGCATTGGGAGAAAAGCGCTATATAAATGTATTATTATAATAATAAAGTGCTTGAGACTCAGCAAGAATTATGGTCCTAAATCCTTACATAAAATATTTCCGGATAAAGGATTGTCGCTATGAGGACTGACAAAACTAATTAATAAAACAATGCATCTTTCAGAAGTGTGAGCCGTTGATCAAAGCATTATCGATTATTCAACCAGACAATGGTGTTATCGTCTTCGGGAATGTGTTTAAGCAGAAGGAGGACATTTTGAACACACTCTCTGAACTCAAATTTATAGTAATCTTAGTGTTTTAGATAACAACAGTTTAAACATTTATGAGCTACAGTACAAAGGAAAAACTCATTTTTCTCATTTAATGAACACTAGCTGATATATTCAGCGTTGCCGGGGATGTAAATCCGTAATAGCTAGTATTAGTTATAAATAGGGGAAGAATAGGTTGAGAATTTGGTGGAAAGGTTGTATAATACTGTTGAATAAAAAAACTTGGAATAAAAGATAATATCATGCTGTTGACAAATGGTTTATTGTAAACACACCACAGTACAATGTAGGTTTTGGTTACAAAAGTCATCAAAGGGTGAGTGCGGGCTGGCTGTTGGGTAGTGAGTGCGTGTGGTAGGATGTGAGCATGTGAGGCGGCGTGTGTCTGGTGAGTGCTGGTGGCAGGTGCCGAGTGATGTGGGTGCGCAGGGGTGTAAGGCGGCGGGTGAGTGTGAGGCAGCGGGTGGGTGAAATCCAGGAGGCGGCAGGTGTCAGTTGAGTGCATGCGGTGGCTGGACGGTGTGCAGGATTGAGAGTCAGCGGATGGGTGTGAGGCGGCGGGTGGGTGAGAGGCATGAGGCGGCGGGTGCCTGTTGAGTGCGGGTGGTGGGTGGGAGGTAAGAAGGGATGTGAGGCGGCGGGTGAGTGTGATGCAGTGGGTGGGTGTGAGGCAGCGTGTGAGGCAGGTGGTAGAGAAGCAGTGGGTGGTAGAGTGGTGGCAGGTGCGGCGGGTGGTAGAGAGGCGGCGGCTGGTAGCGAGGCGGTGAGTGCAGCGGGTTGGAGTGATGCGGCGGTTGAGAGAGAGGCGGCTGGTGCAGAGGGTGGTAGAGAGGCGGTGGGTGGGAATGAGGCAGCAGGGGGTAAAGAGGCAGCAGGTGTGGCAGGTAGCAGAGAGGCGGCGGGTGTGGCGGGTGGTAGAGAGGCGATGGGTGGTAGAGAGGCAGCGGGTGCAGCAGGTGGTAGAGAGGCTGGGGTGGTAGAGAGGAGGCAGGGTGGTAGAGAGGTGGTATGTACGGAGGGTTGGAGTGATGTCAGGTGGGAGAGAGGCGGCCGGTGAGGCTGCGAGTGGGGTGTGATGCAGCGGGGCGGGTGGGAAAGAGGCGGTGGGGTGGAGAGAGACGGCGGGTGAGGCTGTGGGTGGGGTGTGATGCGGCGGGGTCAGGTAGGAGAGAGGCGGTGGGTTGGAGAGAGGCGACGGGTGAGGCTGCGGGTGCGGTTTGATGCAGCGAGGGCGGGTGGGAGAAGGTCGGGGGATGCAGCGGGTGGTAGAGAGGCGGCGGGTGGGAGAGAGGCGGTGGGTGGGAGAGAGGCAGCAGGTGAAGCTGCGGGTGGGGTGTTATGCGGCGGGGCAGGTGGGAGAGAGATGGTGGGTTGGAGAGAGGTGGTGGGTGAGGCTTTGGGTGGGGTGTGATACGGCGCGGGCGGTTGGGAGAGAGGCGGCGGGTTGGAGAGAGGCGGTGGGTGAGGCTGCAGGTGGGTGTGATGCGGCGGAGGTGGGTGGGAGAGAGGCGGCAGGTTGGAGAGATGCGGCGGGTGAGGCTGCGGGTGGGGTGTGAGGCGGCGGGTGGCTGAGAGGCGGTGGGTGGGTGGTTTGCTCACTGCTGTCGGTCCCCAGGCGTTTCAGGCGGTGTCCGCAGGTGGTGCACAGCGTGAGGGTGCCAGTGAATCAGAGGCGCACATGGTTTGAGGGTGGTGTGAGTAATATGGTATGTGTAGCCCTGGCCATGACGTAACACCACCCCGCAGGCCAATGAGAGTGAGAGCCGTGGGTGGGCAACAGCAACCAATCAGAAAACGCACAAACCCACAGACAAACATTTCAGTTTTATATATATATAGATGAACCTCCCGCAGTGTATCTGCTGCTTATTGACATAATCAAGTTACATAAATTTAGTTAACATCAGTTGATTGTCTACATTGTGCTTCTTATATAATGTTAATATATAAGCTATGATGAAAAACAAAAGGGTCCCTTATTTTCCGCAGCAAGATATATGTCTGTCTGTCTGCCTGTCTATTGAAAACAATTGTCTTTATACTTAGTCAATTTGAAGTTGACAAAAAAATCTTTCTGACTGAAGATCAAACATCCAGCAAGAGATACATTATATGCCCATTTTTTGAAACCGGAAAAAGAAAAAAAAATTAATTGCAATCTTACATATTTGCAGTTGTATTCCAGACTACTGCCTCATAAAAATACCAGAGGTGTTTTAATTTATACTTGTTTTCCAGCCTGGAAAAAAGAAATAACCACTGAAAATCTTATAGAAAATGTATTTAAAAAAATCTATTTTCTTTCATTGAACCCCCTAATTTAAATATATCTAAAATTGAAACATTTCTTTGTATGAGCTGCAAGGAAAATATAACGAATTCCAGTGTAACTATAACAAAAAGGAAAAAAAGGTAGATATGTTCAGAAACTTTGCCTTACGACAGCACAATTTCTAGGACACAGAGGTTTATGATGACGCAAAGAAGACTTAACAAAAAAATTCTCCTAGGATCATGAGACAAATGTTAATGATTTTAGCATTAGAATAAAGGAAAATTGTATCCTTGTAGTCATGCACATTGGGGATTTAGAAGTGAATAGATACATGAGAAAGACTCAAGAAAAGAGTTATTACAATTTTTTTTGCTGAAAATTACTTTATACACAAGTAAAAGAATAAATTATGTAAAAAAAAAAAAAACATTTTCAAAGTACACAAGGTAATTCTTTTTGGGACAGTCAGAATTTAAACTCTCATTTGAATAATATTAACTCTGCTGTTATGTCAGAATGGAAATTAGCTATTTCTATTGTAACCTTTCAACTTCTAAGAAGCCCTGAATAGTATAGCTATACAATGATATCCAAAGCCCCCAGCAGCAATGGAACTATATACTGTAAAGCAGTGGTTCTCTCCTTTGGGACCACTGGCAACACTGCATTTTAAAAATAACCAATGCACTTGAACATGGGTGGATGCACCACATTTTCATACAGTATGTTTCGAATGCTGGATGGTTAACATAGAAAACCTGGTCTAAATGAGAGGTTTGAGAACCACTCGTTTAAAAACTCAACAAAGTATAGATCTTGCCTGATGAAGCACAACACTGTGTGAAACGCATTGCGAAAGCCCTACGGTGCAGCTAGAAGTCAGCCCACTGGTGTACCTACCCCCAGCTGTCCCATCAACAACCAGAGACCCTTCGGCACGCCGGAGTGAGTTTCTCTGGGGAACCGGCGTTTGAGGCGGGCTACTATTCACGGGTCCTGCGAGAAGCTGCAACCCGGAAGTAAGAACAACGTGGTGCTGAGCCAGGCAGCCCCAGCGCGCGGGTCTACCTTGTAAGCCTCTGCACCATCTCTTTATGCCCAGGACACCACCAGGACTGTTTCCTCTGCACCTTAATACTGGATGTACCTAACCTTATATGTAAGTTTTTATTGTTACTACTACTAACATGTTTTAATTAAATCTTGACCCTCGGTGCGCTTTTGTGTTTCATTCCCTGCTGTTGCCCGCGTTTGGAGCCATCCTGCGACGGGACCTGTGGAGGAGGGGTGCCTTCACATCACATCAGCTGCAAGAGGGAAGAGTTGATCCACTACGAGATCCTGTTAGGAAGCAAGAGCGTGGTTTGACTTTCTCATCAAAGTATAGATCTTGCATATCTGAAACTGATCTATATAAATATTCTGTGATAGGGACTGGAAGACGAAAAAACCAATACAGAACCTAATTGTGATTTTGCTTTCTACGACTCAGAGATAGGTACTAAAGCACACTTTGTAAGGGTAACGGGTATTCCCTCTAGTCTGACCCACCCAATCTCATATTGGCCCGTGTGGTCTAACCAGCCCCCATTACATGGTCGTGTCTGGTGGTACACCTGTAGGCAACAGGACTCCTGAGTCTCCCGCATGATGGTATTCGGGGATGTCACGCCAGACAGGCAGCTGAGGTAGTGAGTGCGAGTCCTACCTATATCACGTGCAGCGCCTCCACTTCATCAGGATCTATGCGTCCGCAGGGAGATGGTCCTGATGAGGAACTCTTTCTTGGTGGTGATAGCCCCTGGAGAGTAATTTCAGGCTCATACCATGGGGGTCTCGTTGAACAAGTCATCTTTATTGCACAGAGGTGGGCAAGCTGCCCTTCACAGCCAGCTGTCTCAGCCGCACATTCTCCGTGCTCCCCTTTAAAAGGTACGCCCTCCCAATGGAGTGGGATCCCCTCTCCCTTGCAGGGAGATAACCCCTGTGCCAGGTCCCTGGACACAGTTGGCCTTCTATGGCTGTATATGGATCAGTGCCACTAGTTACTGCACTAGTGGGCACATAAATTCCGCCTCTGCCTCTGAACTTGCTGCTCTGCACCTCACCTCGCAGCATCAACACTAACTTTGGGCAGTGCTGTGCCTTATATACCTCAGGAGGCAGGCACATCTCTGATGTCACTAACTGTGGACTCAGAGCATGTAGCCACTCCCATCCATACATAGGGCACCTCACCAGGGTGTGAGGGCAAACCTCCATGATTACTGCTGGCATTCCTGTAACTCACCAGGTTTTGCTGCCAGCAGGAGAGATGACTGCAGACCATTGTTATGCATGGCTACATAAGCACTAAATGGAATGCCAAAAAGTAATTGTTTTTTGCTTCTTAAAAACCAAGACATAAAGTAAGTTATGAGTGAAAAAAATGGAAAAAAAAACTCTGCAGGAACAATGAATACCAAATAAAAATACCACTTATGAGCATATTCACACACACTGAGTACTCATTAGCATGTTATTACCCAGAATCCCTGGTTGCAGTGGAAGCATTGTATGCTAAGAGATAATGGGGAAAGGCAGGTTTGTTGACCTGCCCAAGACATGTGAATGTGCTCAAAAGTGATTTTTTTATTTGTTAAAAAGAAGGCAAGTTTTAAAAACACTATTGGAAATCAATTATAAATTATTATGACATGTATTTATTTATTATTTATAAAATGTTTTACCAGGAAGTAATACATTGAGAGTTACAGTAGAGGCAACGTTTATTCTAACATTTGCCGTAAACTAGCCGGGTTACATCCTGGGTATGTGCTGGGTATGTGCTGGGTATGTTCTGGGCTAGTTTGAGGCACGTTTAAGGCATTTCTGCATTGACTAACGACCCATAGGATTAACACAGCAGGGATCCCTGGCATTCCAATTCAGTTTGAATGGGACTGCCAGGGACCCCCGCTGTTAATCTGATAAGCCATTAATCAATGCAGAAATGCTGGGGCTAGTTTAAGGAAAGTTTTAGGCATGTATTCAGAATGTACCTGGATGTTTCCTGGGTTTTTTGGGGAATTGCCACTGGTTTTTGTTCGAATAAGAGTTGCCTCTACTGTACCTCTCGTTTTCAAGTATATCCTGGGCACATACAGTAATTATGATGACAGATACTTGATTACAAATACATAGGTACATTAAGTGAACAAGGTTATACATTGCTGTTCAGTTTTCAAATGCTCATATTACCACAAATGGTTGTTTTACTACATGGCGACTTCATTATTCTTGGAAAACAAGGGCCCAGATGCACAAAGTTCTATTAAATCAGGGCAAATAACGTGACCTTACCTAAATATAGGGTGACCATATTTGTCCAAGCAAAAACTGGGACAAAGGTCGCACGTGCGCAGTCAGTGCTCGCCGATTGCACATGCGTGAAGGGCGATTGCCGACTGCGCATGTGAGAAAAGAGCTTGCCGGCCATATATGCCCTATTGGCATTTTATGGTCACTTAAGAGTATGTGCAATCGGAACTTGCCGACCACGCATGCGTCGCCAGCGGCATAGAAAACCGTGACAGAACCCCAAAAAGTCAGGCAGAGGCCTAAAAACTGGGACTTCTGGTCACTCTACCTAAATAGGTAACAGGTGTTATTTTCCCTGAGCTTAATGGGTAAACTCATCATATGCCATAATAGCATCTATCACTAAAAGCAGTATTGTATCAATAAATGCATTAGTGGGTACATTCATAGCATAGAGATGCATTAAGCAATACAATGCACATCCACGCTATGTTCTCAGTCATACTGAAACACCATTTCTTGCAAGCACACTTGCTAGACACAAGTATGAACTTATTATTTAACATAACAGAATAGTTAGGCGCAAGGATATGAAAGCCTTCTGCGTTGAAATGAAGCAATTTTTTAAAACGGAACTTTGGGCTCTCAGGAAAGATATTGATGCCCTAGGGGAACGGACAAATTCCCTAGAGGCTAAATCTGATGACACTGTCACTGCACTGGCACAAACCCAGAAACAAGTGACGAAGCTGGGGGACCAGGTCAGGTTCCTAGAGGAAAAGATCGAGGACTCTGAAAACAGGGACAGAAGAAGTAATATTCGTCTAAGGGGGGTCCCTGAGTCTGTCACAGATCCGGAGGAATTTGCCACCATGTGGCTAGAACAACTCTTCCCTGACAAGACGAACCGTGAGCTCCTGTTAGACAGATGTCATCGCGCCCTGAGAGGGAGACCCCAGGCAGGGGATCCCCCGAGAGACATTGTTATCAGGTTCCACCATTACCGCACAAAAGAGGAGGTCTGCAAGATATCACGGGACACTAAACATATGGAGTTTGATCAAGTGAGATTCCAGGTGTTCCAAGACCTGTCCCCTGCCACATTGGCCAAAAGAAAATCCCTAGCCCCCATTACAAAGATTCTGAGGGACCAGCAGATTAGGTACCGGTGGCAATTCCCATGTGTACTGATGGTGCTGCGGAATGGGGTAGCACATACCTTGAGACGTCTGGAAGATGGCGAGGGATTCCTCGGCAAGCTGGGAGCAGTGGGAGCAGTGGAGGTCTCGCAGGCATCCCCACGAGCAGAGGCAGGAGACGCTGATGCACCCTTGCCCATGTGGAGCAGAGTGGAGGCTCATCGATCGGCTGCAGTGGAAGCAGCGGCGGCCGACAACTGAGTCCTCACCCCATCCAGCGAACTGTATTGTTTAACCCAGAAGGAGGCCTCAAAAATACACCCTCCGGTGACTCAGCTATCCCCCAGACTCTGTGGCTGCCCTTTCGTTTCGGAGCAGGTCCGCCGCTGACTTTTGGAGGGCAGCCATCTTATCTTCATCCTCCCCCATGCTCGGCGGGAACGGCTCTGGCTTTCGCTGGCTTTTGCCGCTGACGTCACTGTCAGGCGACGAGCCAGGAGCCGTGCTCTCGCGAGAAGACGGCGCAGCCCCAAATGACGACGCACACACGGAGGGGAGACTACCCAGGAGGTGGAGGGGGTCAGAGGGACTGTAAGTCGCTATGAAGTTAAAAATCACGCTGCAGTTTAAGGTTAAGTTAGTTATCAGTTATGCGCCAGTGGAATTCACCCACGACGTCGTACATGTGTTCCTCACATAGGTCCCTGACGAATCAGGACCTTAAACAAGACCCAGGGCGGTCGGTCCCGGGAAGGGAAAGCCGGCCGTTTTGGAAGGCCAGGCATACCGACCTGCCCATTGGGCGTCAGACTCCCACTCGGGGGACCCCGAGGGGAGCTCTGGTTTCTTTTTTATTTATTTTTATTATTACAAAGCTGTTTAACGTATGTTTTGAATTTTGCTTTACCCCTTATGTGTTTTCCCTTGTACTGTCTCCTCCCTCCCTACCCCTCCCAATCCTTTCCCCATCCGGCCAGGGAGGAGGCCGGCCTGGACGGAACACAAGAACTTTACCGGATGGCAACACCAAAAACGTCCGCCAGTTGAACAAGAGACACAGTGGACAGGGTGAGTCATCAAAAGTTAGCTTGTTTCACTTCTCACACATTAAGTGATGGCGCTAACCCTTATATCACATAACGTTAAGGGCTTTATTAGCCCAACCAAGAGAAAAATAGCTTTCACTGACTATAAACGAAAACACTCAGATGTCCTAATGTTACAGGAGACTCATTTTAGCAAGACCAACGCACCTAAATTCCTATACAAAGACTATGCCCAGTTCTACCTTTCCTCCGCACCGGTTAAAAAACGTGGGGTGGCCATCTTGTTCCATAATAATAGGTAGTTTGGGGCACAAGTCCAAACAACAGTGCTCAATCTGATTCGGACTCAATGGAAATCCAAATTTAAATATAAAAGTCCACATATCATGGTGAGAACAGCAGCACATAAAGCCAAAAGAAAGAGTATTGGACCCAGTGTTTTTGAGTGCAGTGATTGTACTATAATGTATGACTGCCCATATGCTGGAGTTGGTAAAGGGTTAACATACCATCATTCATGTGTGACTCCGCGGGGCATGACATCCTCACTGCAACACTGTTCCCGGTCAGCAAATCCCCATGTTGAGGGGGAAAAACAATACTCACAAATGGCAGCTTCTCATGGTGCGTGCATCACGCTCAGAAGTAGTGTAGAGTAGAAATCCTTGGATTGCAGCGGTGCACAGCAAAGTGGGAGAAAAGGGACCAGCCAGGTGTGGATTTAAAAATGATTGTTTTATTGAAATCACATGGCAACGGGGACAGACACTCTGACGCGTTTCAGACACAAATTGTCCTTTATCAAAGAGCTCTTTGATAAAGGACAATTTTTGTCCGAAACGCATCAGAGTATCTGTTCCCGTTGCCATGTGATTTCAATAAAACAATAATTTTTAAATCCACACCTTGCTGGCCCCTTTTCTCCCACTTTGCTGTGCACCGCTGCAATCCAAGGATTTCTACTTTGTTCCATAATAAAATCCCATTTGTAGCCCAAACTATTAAAGGAGATACAGAGGGACGCTTTGTTATCCTAGTGGGCACGATACGGGAGCAATGCATCACAATAGCCACAATCTATGCCCCCTGCGAGCAGGACGCAGTCTTCTTTGACGACTTTTTTTGGACTCTACGCGCCGTTGCGAGGGGCGGCGTAATACTCGCAGGGGATATCAACAGGGTCATGCAACCAAATCTAGACAGGTCAGGGAATATGGGCGCGGTACATAAAAAAGCAGGGACCTCTACGCAAGGGCCTCAAAGGCAACCAACTGACTGACATATGGAGAGAACTTCACCCGACTGATAGGGACTATACATTCTATTCTCACCCACATGGCTCATACAGCAGAAACTTGATTACTTTTTCGTCTCTTGCCAACTGGTTCCTCTGGTCTCCCGAGCTGGGATCCGTGCCATTTCATGGATTGACCATGCACCGATAGAGCTAAGGTGCGAGCACATCCGAACAGGCAGACCAGGAGCGAACTGGAAGCTCAACGAATCAATCCTAAAAATCCCTGAGATTTATGAGACAATAAAGGAAGAAATAGTTCAATTCTTCCACACAAACACAGGCTCTGTAGATTCCCAGTTTGTATTATGGGAGGCTCACAAAGCGACGCTGAGAGGCATACTAATTAGCACCACAGCTAGGAGAAAACGGGAAAGGGACTCTAAAATTATGAAGCTTCAATCGAGATTACATTCCCTTACATCACTCCATAAGAGTAACCCAGACCCGCAAACCCTACAAGAATTGAAAGATACCAAAATTGAATTAAACATGTTGTTGACCTCCAGGGCAGATAACTCGCTGAGTTGGTCTAAGAGGAAATTTTACGAAAAAGCGAACAGGCCGGATACTATGCTGGCTCGAGCGTTAAGAGACAGACAAGTGAAGTTTAATATCCAAGCTATACGCTTAAAATCAGGCACCCCCACGGCCAACCCTAAGAAAATAGTAGAGGAATTTGGTTCGTTCTATGAAACATTATATAATGGAGAGAAAGTGGCACATAACGCTAAAACGAGCGAGAAGCTGAGAGATTTCTTAGCCAGCTCAAAACTAGGGAGATTGACAGAGGCAGAGAGAGAGGCTATTGGCGCTGATTTCTCTATAGAGGAGGTGTCACAAGCCATTAAGGAACTCAAACCCCCAAAAGCCACAGGGCCAGATGGCTTCTCGGGGCTATACTATAAGAAATTTGCCAAAGTACTAGCCCCTAGGTTGCTCCACGTGTTCAATGCAATATTAGCAGGAGCCCCCATCCCCAGAGAGATGTTACAGGCATCTATATCATTAATCCATAAACCAGGTAAAGATCTGCTGGACTGCAAAAGTTATAGGCCCATATCCCTAATCAATACTGATATTAAAATATACGCTAAAGTATTGGCCAATAGATTATGTCTAATCCTACCCAGACTTATTCACCCAGATCAAGTCGGCTTCATCAAAGGCAGACAGGCTGCAGACAATACCCGACGATTTATTGATCTGGTAGAATTGGCCACTAAAAATAACACACAAAGTATGCTGTTAAGTCTGGATGCAGAAAAAGCTTTTGATAGGATAGACTGGCCTTACCTGGAGGAGACGCTTGCGGCATTTGGCTTTGGTGATCAGGTGAGTAGAGCGATTCTCTCGCTGTACTCAGGACCTACCGCCAGGGTAATACACCAGGGCTTTCCATCTCTCCCCTTTCAAATTAATAGTGGCACGAGACAGGGATGCCCATTATCCCCTCTCCTGTTCGCTCTATGTATAGAACCACTGGCGGCGCAAATTAGAGGCAACCCGGATATCTCAGGGTTAAACGTATATTCTCAAACACATAAAGCGGCCCTGTACGCAGATGATATCCTACTAATTATCTCAAAGCCCCTCACCTCCTTGCCAAACCTATTGGATTTATTGGACAGATTCTCGAACATTTCGAGATTTAAAATAAATCAAGCTAAATCTGAAGCCCTCAACATCAATCTCTCTAGACACGTAGAGAAGTTATTGCAACTGAATTTTAACTTCCACTGGCAACAGAAATACATAAAATATCTAGGAGTCCACATAACCAAGAACATCAAAGACATTTACAATGCAAATTACCCCAATCTAATTCGGACATTGATAGCTGACCTCCATAAATGGTCCTCTATACGAATATCCTGGATAGGTAGGATACATAGCGTCAAAATGAACCTACTCCCCCGTATCCTATACCTTTTCCAGACATTACCAGTGCCACTCAGACTGAAGGATTTGCTCTCACTTCAGTCTGAAATCTCTAAATTTATCTGGGGAGGGAAAAAACCGAGAGTCAACAAATTAAATATGAAAAGATCTGTCCTAGCGGGGGCCTAGCGGTACCCTGCCTGCTCTCATATTACAAAGCGGCCCAATTAAGCCAAATTGTTCAATGGCAATCTAATCCACGGCTAAAACGGTGGGTGGAATTAGAGAGTGCTGCCTGCGCTCCCTTGAAAATACGCAACTTGATTTGGCTACCTAAAACAGCGCGACGATCTGCTGAAATGCCGCTTTCCTCAATGACCAACTCGTTGTCTATCTGGGAGGCCAATAAGACTAAATACTCCCTCACCACGAGTAATTCTTCATTGTCCCCAATTTGGAACAATCCCAAGTTCGCTCCTGGCCTTCTGGAGGGAGATGCATCAATTTGGAAACAAAAAGGTTATATACGAATCAAAGATCTGGAGGGATACAATAGCAAGATTAAAATGTCACGTCAGAGAAGAAAAAGATATACCCCACTCAGAATTTTTTAGGTACCTCCAGCTCCGAGCATTTTATAACAAATTTGCCCCATACCCCCCCACCCCCCTGACGTCGTTCGAAAAGCTCTGTCTGGCAGAGACCGACACAAAGGGACTCACATCACAATTGTACAAGGAAGTAGTTGATTTTGCGAGCTCTAAACAACAGCCACTGTCATTTAGAACCCAATGGGAAAGAGACCTGGGAGAGACATTAGAAGATGACGAGTGGAACGCTATATATCTGGCCATGGCAAAAAGCTCCATATGTACCACACTAAAGGAGAACGCATATAAGGTCCTAATGCGGTGGTACCTCATCCCAATGAAATTAGCCAAGTTCGTGCCTGGATCCTCCTCGCTATGCCCACGGCAGTGTGGAGGATCGGCCGATCTGTTACATATGCTGTGGTCTTGCCCATGGATCTCCCCACTATGGGAAGAAATTAGAAATTGGATACAGAGGGTCTCCGACCTCACTATTCCCCCAGACCCATGGCTATTCCTCTTGTATAGACCACTAACGGGCCTGTCCAAAGCAAACAACAAACTAATAGCACATTTTGCAATAGCCACGCGGAGCGAGATCGCAGCACTATGGAAACGCACCGAAATTCCAAGTATCCCAAAGATTCGAAATCGATTGTGGTTTATATGCCAGATGGAAAAGTTGACGAATCTAATTAACGACACTGGCACCAATTATCTCAAAGTATGGACGCCTTGGCTGACGCAGACGGATATCCCCGGGGTTGAGAGGAACACAATCTGGCTATGATAGATGCAGGTGTGTTCTCCGTTAGGAGTGGAAACTCGACTCACGACGACTACACAGACAAATAGACAGAACGCCTACAGAGGTGATAAACTGGAGAGGACGCAACCCACAAAGAGCCTTACTAGGAGCGGTGGAGAGACCTAGCACGAGTGGATGCTCCTCTCTCGGCCGCGCCCCTTACTCCTTCCCTACCCTCCCCATCTCTTCCTACCCCCCCCTTTTTTTTTTTTGTCTTTATGTTTGTCAATTTCAATTAATTGTACTATGTGAATTATGTTATTATCTTTATTGCTAGTCCACCCAATACAACCCGGTCGAGTAGGGCCCGAAAAACTGGGATATGACTCACGAGCTGCCATACGGTACTGTCTATGGCAGAGATTAACACTAAAAATGAATGAAATGTATACTGTATTCTGTATCACCTGTTTGGAAAAAATGCAATAAAATCTAAGTTACAAAAAAAAGAAAGAAACATCCTACATTTACTGTAAACAAATAAATACATTATACTGTTTATTACATAACTTAAATTATACTTTTTAAGAGGCACCTCTTGATGTGATTCTGAATGGTATATAATTTTTCATTTATATCTTGATCTCACACTTATAGCCATTTCAATGGAAAGTGCCAAGTACCATACCAAAATAATATACTAATGTACAACATCATTGCAATTATAGCCTATTGACTGAAATAACATGTACGTAGCGCACTTTCCCCACCCCCTGAGAGATGTGTGGCTACGGTGTGTGTATATGTTGCAATGTCTGTGGTGCACAGGAGATCTGAGTCTCCGCTACTGGGAACGTGGGGTATACCTGAATCGATGTTCGGTCGCCTCCACCTGTACAGGATTCTATGATGTAGAATAACCTTGCTACAGGACCCGCATACAATAAAACACACACTTATGAAAGATAACAGTTTTACTGAACATAAATAACCTAGGATATATATATATCGCCAACCAGGCCACGCATGGCCGTACCCTCCAATGCTCCGCTCTCCCACCCAAGGTGTGTGTGTGACAGCGCTGCCCCACTATAGTGTTTGAGTTGGTGCACTGATGCGTTGGGTACCTGCCGGGTGATGCCACACCTGGGCGTGCTGATACTACAATGCTGGGATCAACTGATCCAATGCTGCTACTGCAAAGCCTCTGCGTCTACATTGGGTGGGTCCCTCGTGGATTGTACCACTGTAAACAATGTCTTTATTAATGTAGGACGATCTGTGTCCTGGACAACAGGTCGCAGCCACCGTTCAGCGTCTCCCTGTGTCCCTAACACTTATATTGCTAAGCAGTGCAGGGTCCCTATTTGAGGGGCAAGTCCCTACCGCAGCCACAAACTATGTGGGAGTCGGGGCCTAGCTGGGGCATAATAGGGGGTATCTGGCCTAGTTCAGATACCACTGACATCTGCACATACAGTACTGTTGTGGCCCCTTTTATTCTCCTACATCCCCAATTTTTTTCGGGGATGTTTTCCATATGTCACGCACTTTGCCGCGTTCAGCCGCATTCATGGCTAGACAGCGCTAATAGCGCTAAACAATGAAACCACCCGCGGCACCTAAAACGGCCGGAACATGCCGCATCTGCCCGCGATTTTAAAAATCTCGCTGAAACGGCAGCACGAGGCTAAAGGCGGCTGCCACTGTATAACTTACTCCTTCCTTGTCCCAGCTCCAACTGCCACTCTCCTAACTGTCAGCTCACACTTCCAGCGTCCCAGCACACCCAAAGTTCCAATCTCCCCTCAGGAGATTCTAGCAGCCCTATTGTCAGGAATCGGCGTTCTCCTCACTCCCCACACAGAGCACTCCCTCCCCGCAGGGAGCCCCTGAACACACAAAACAATCCTGCCTTACCGGCCTCCACGGCTCCTCGCCCCTGCCGCAGTCGCGGGATCACTCCCCTCGGCGATTCCTCTGCTCAGCGCCGGGCGCGCCCACGCCCTCCTACACGCACACCTGCACCATCCACTGGCTCGGTTCACACGCGTACACGAGTTACGGAGCACGCTCAGTCTGCACACTCTTATTCCCGTCCCCCGTACCTCAGGCTCCGCCTCCGCACACTGCATGGGCATACTCAGGTTACTAACAAGACTCACCTGGCCTGTTATGCCTGCACCAATCTGCAGTGTCTCCCTGTGGCTCTTCCTGTCCCGCCTCCGTTCCTAATTGGACCTTCCTGCTTTATCTAGCTCCTCTCTGCTCGACATAGTCTCTGTATGGAAGTACTTCTGGATTCTCTCAGTGTTTTCACAGGTTCTGACTCAACTCGTACGACTACCCCCTCTGGCTCTCGATCTCGGCACTCCTTGGACAACGCTCACTCTGGTAACCCCTTGAACACGGCTTGGACTACGACCTATCTCCACTCTCCACTCCCTGACTTCGGCAAGGCATCATTCACTCTATCTCTACAACCGGTACCGGCAAGTATTGTCTACCTTACTACACCTGGCCTGGCAACGCTTCATAACAGACTCCGGACACGCTCCCTTTGCTGCGGGTGCGTGTATTACCACTTCTCCCTTCAGCTCAGGGGACGGGTCTGATCTGCGGGCAGCACCGGCGTAACACCTATTGGCTGTACTGTGTCATGTGTTGTGCAGCGCCTGAGGCTGCTGGAACCTTTGCATGCACAAACATTTTCTGGGCATGCGAGCGCACAAACAAATTGGCGGCGCCCTTACCGGCTACCCGCCTGCAGCGGAGGTGAGGAGAGCTAAAGGGAGGACCGGGCTACAAACATTAGAATAATCATGGTTTGGTTCTGATTAACAGCAAATTTAGGTGTTACCTATTTACCGTAACATAATTTCCCTGCGCTAAACTTAAAGGAGTTTGGCAGATCTGCGATGTTAGGCTGCGATGGGTCATTAGCATATTATTTGATATGTATTACCCTAATGTCCGTAGAAATGTATCGATATCATTATTTCAGTGGTTATTACGTTATTCTCGTTAGTGTATATGTTTTGGGATTAACGTAACATTAATTGGATTAATGTTACGTTAAATAGGCTTACAGAGCTTCGTGCACCTGGGCCATATTGTGGGATAATCAGCACACTGGTTACAATATGAAAGCCCTTTTCAATGGAGTCTGGGCAGGAAAATGCAGGTCATTTCTTCATCCATTCACTTAAATTGGGTGAGGTAAGATATTTTAGGTATATTTTTCATTGAAATATGGAGAGCCTCCATTATCAATAACGTGAGTGAGTCATCAGTAGCAAGTAATAATTATTAACCCCCAAGAAGAATGTTGTAGCTATGGATATTGTGTTTGTAAAGAGTTACGTTCCACATGTTAGGATGGACTAATTGCTGTTACAATCTGCCCCTCAGGGATTATAGCATTTTATAAAAGACATCCAATTAGTAATTTGACCAGTGTTCATTGCCAAACATACCACATAACTTCACGTTTAACAAACAGTGCCTTGCAGCCATCATTAATAGCTTTGGAGGCAACATAAGTGATATGGTACCAAAGTATTTAATATCCCATTACATGCCAAAAAGTCTTAATATTCTTCTAAAGGTAAACTGCAAGCATTTTTGCTGTTTTAGCATTTACTTGAAGTACTTTCTGTTACTGTTTTATTTTCTTCATATGCATTAATGCTTTTCTTATTCTGTGCCCCCTCCATGTCTTCTTTTACTGTAAGAGATTACCAGACATTGTAACTAACACCTATTTACCTCAGATTCTCTTTTCGTCTTTCCGAAGCCAATAGGGTTAAACATAGAACACGCCACAAAGAAAGATTTCAATAGTTTCTTTTTTTTCTATACCAAAATAACCACAATTTAGGGCTGAGGATGTTTATGAAATAAACCTAACATTTAAAGATAAATAATGAATAAGTCAGAATTATCCTTTTTTTAATGATTCATTTAATTTTAGATGGAAAAATAATTTTCGTCTTCCAACACTATAACAAAGACATACAATAAAAATATGAAGAAAGAATGTTAACAATCCTAGATCTGTGTAATTGGTTGGAGTCCAGTGGAGAGCTGGCAAATATAGTGCTGAAACTCAGCCGGGCTAATGTTGTTTGTTTGTTTACTTTTGATACACATTGCACACATTTGTTTGCTCTTAGGGCCTTATTCAAAAAGCCTCGATAAGGCCCTTATCGAGCACTTATCGCCCAAAATGGGTACTTGTATTCAGATAGCCTCGATAAGTGCTCGATAACGGACTGTATCTACACAAAATGTTATCACCATCCGAAAATCGGCAACTGAGCGGCGATCAGCCGCTTATCGACCATTTTCGGAGGGTTGATAAACTCGCGCGATTCAGAGACCCGCGAGTCGGCTGTCGCGGCCTATCGCAGCCCATCACAGCCCTAAAAGGCGTTCTTCTCCCCAAATCCAATTCACCACAAAATGTTTGGTCAATTGGTGGGGAGATGCGTCGATGAGCAGCGATGTGTCGGGACTTAGAAAAATTCAGGCCCCTTTCCTGCATCGGATTGATGCCGGGGGTCTCCGGAGCTGATATCCCTGATATCCCCGGCATGCATCCGAGGCAGGAAACATGCATGTACAGCAACTCCATTACCTTAGCGGCTAACCACTAAGGCAATGAAGGGGTTTAATACCTGTGCCAGGCTTACTGTAAGAAACATACAATACAATACTGTAGCTATCGGGGGTGAGTGAAGAGGGAATTTGGCCCTTAGTGGCTGTTTAGGCATTGCGGCAGATCGTGTGAACCAATTCAACACTCTGATTGGCTGAAATACCTTGTGACACAGCGGCCATCTTGGATTTAGTGACGTCATCTTAAAGGCAAAGGAATCACAGCCATTCTGATTGGCTGGCATCATTCCCTTTAAGTGATGTCACAGCAAAAAAAAATGTATGTCGAAAAATGGTTTTAACAGCCAATCAGGTGGCTGTTAACCATTTTGAGGGTAAATGTGACGTCACAAGCCATATTTAAGGCCGTGACGCCTCATTTGAGCCCAAGAAGCCGATGAGACAGCATCGGCTGAGATCTAACATGGGCTATTTTGGATTGACAAATGAAGAAAGAAGATAAAGAACAAGAAATAGTTACAGATGAAGATAGAAGAAGGTGATTAAAGAAAGAAAAAAGAAGATTGGGGTACCTGAGCCGGATCTTCATGGCGGATGGCATCGGATGCTGTTGGAGGCCTTCAAGGTACGTGAGCTTCCTGTTTCCCCGGGAGTCGGAGGGCCACCGCTTCTAATGGTGAGTAATATATTCAATGTTTGTAAATGTCTCTTTTTACAGGTTTAATCTTTGGATGTGTTTTTTGATTTTTTGGGGGAGGCACATTGACTGATAATATATTAATCGGTACCTCTTTAGGGTACAGATTAATACATTATTATGACAATATTTGGGGGGCATTTCTCGCTTGTTATTGCAGTTTATTATTGTTTGTTCATGCTTAATGTAATCAAAGGTTTGCGATTGGTGTTCGCTTGTACTTAATGTTATATTATGTTAGCTAATGAGTTTTATGGTTACTTCAGAGATTGTTTTAATTTATTTCTTTGAGTTTTAATGGTTACATTCATTAATGTTGGAGTAATTCATTGTTTGGATTGGTTAGTGTTACTATTCATTTTGAGTTGGTTTAGGAATTAATTGGTTTGATTGGATAATGGTTGAATTAATTCATTGTTGATGTTGTAATTGCTTCTATTGATTGGATTAGCTGGCTACTGTTTTTATTTATGAAGTATGTTTTTTTGAAGTTTATTTACGTTGTATTACTGTGTATTAATTTATTGTAATTAGGGTGCCCATTGAGTGCTATAGAGGCTTATCATGCCCATATTATTATTATATGGGTATGATGTACAACTATACTACTCAATGGGTATAGGGTGGGTATAGTCAGTCTGGGGTGGGTGCTTAGGCCTCCCGGGTCAGGGTGGGTTAATCCCTTAATGACTATAGCGGTTAGGAATATGCTTTCTGGCAACGGAGGACAGAGGGACCTGCTGTTGTGGTAAGTATAACTTTATGTATTTATTTTATTTATGTATGCTAATGCAGTGTTGAATAATGGGCAAATAAACTATTATCCATATCTGGATAATAGTTTTTTTGCCCATTACTGTACTGTATGGGTTTGGGCGGAGGGCGGGGCGTGTATTGATGTTTTTTTAAATATTTATTAATTTACATTTCTTTAATAGTGTAGAGGTGCAGGGGGTCTCCGGAGCTGAATCACATTGGTTTTATGTTCGGGGACCCCCTGCTTCCCGAGATACAGGCACCTTTATGGGGTGCCGGTATCCCTCTGCATTGAAATGTCTCGCGTCACGTGACCGGGACATTTCCTTGCATAGGAGATACCGGCACCCCATAAAGGGTCCTGTATCTCAGGAAGCAGGGGGTCCCTGGACTTGAAACCAACGTGGTTCAGCTCCGGAGACCCCCTGCACCTCTACACTATTAAAGAAATACATATTTAAATAAATAATTTTCGGGCGACATTTCAGCTGGGAGAGGCGGCTCTCTCAGAGCAGCTCTCTCTGCAGCAGAAATGAATTGCCGGTTTAGGCCTTTTCAGAGGCTCGATGCTGTCGCTGGCAGCAACCCGCCCGTTTTGGGCATTTTGCTATCACTGGTAATCAAGCCTTTTTGAATACCGTGATAGCAACGCCCAAAAAACAGTCATTTTAAATTCCCTGGTGATTTTTTTTATCAACCCTCTCTGAATAAGGCCCTTAGTGTGTGAACAGAGACCTGATACAGGTTTTTCATTCAGTAGCAGTGAAATCCTAATGGTTTCCAATGAACTAATTCAAGAAGTACAGATGCAGCGGCAGTTATTCGAACACTTCACGCGTTGTATACCTCGAAATACCCATGTCATGGCGCTGGGTTTCTTCCAATATTACCGCCGAAAGACGAGAGTGCAGAAAATGGCATTTTAGAGTTCTGGTTTTTAAACACCTGAAATTGACACAGTAGCACAGTACTGTACACATTACAATTCATTCTTTTCATTGCATTTACAGTAATTGCACACAATTCATGAAATTCAAACAAAGCAACCGCGATAAACACGTGTGCCTGGGGCAATTGGCTGCATTAATGCAGCGTGAAGTACAGCAGAACACACGAAAATGGCGTCATGATTTGTTTGAATAACGCCCGTTGCATCTTTAGATGTAACATGTCCCTATTCACAAAGGGATTGTTGCATAAAAATGTGTTTAAAGCATATCAATGCAAGAATACAACATATCGTTGCCAGGTGTCTGGTTTTGAACCGGAGAGCCCGGTATTTTGCCCCTGCGTCTGGTATAAAAAGAAAGGTAATACCGGACATGTATTACCTCTCTCCAAAGGTTGTCAGAGCGTGGGAACTCCATCCCTACTATGATTGGCTGCCGTACCATGTGAGTCCGGCCATGTGTCTTTTCATGACGTTTTTTTAAAGGCAATTGCAGCAAAGCCATTCTGATTGGCTGTGCTGTCATTGCCTTTAAGTGACGTCATCAATTTTTTTTACATCGGCCAAAACACATGGTTTTCACGGCCCAATCAGGGCCGTGGGAACCATATGACGACAAATGTGACGTCATAGGCCTTTAAAAGCCTATGGCGTCTCATTTTGAAGACAGACACCGAGGAGGAAGGACCTCCTCCTGAAGATTGAAGACCTGGGCGTGGCAAGAAGAAGACCCCGGAACAAGGTATTTTAATACAGATTCACATGGATTAAAACTAGAACAACCCTTGATTGTCATGTTGTATTATTTTAATGTTTAATTTGTAATGTTTTTTTATTTCATGGTTTCCTGTTCCTGGATTGTTTTGTGGATGGTGTCGTGGATGGTGTCGTGGATTGGTTCGTGAGTAAGCTGATCAACGGGAGTTGGTGGGGGCAAGTAATGGTAAGTTTAAGAAAGAAATGTATTGAATGTAACTGTGTTTTTTGTTGCTTTTTCATGTGTTCATTTTTTTAAATGCATATCATTTGTTGCCACTGTATGTATGTATGTATGTCTACATATATATATATACAGGGTAATAAATGATACTGTTGTTAAAGCTTGATATTCTGTATTGTTAATCATTGTGGCTATGCATAGATGTGTGGTAAATGTATTTTATTATTAGAGAGATGTAAGTTTTGGGCTTCTAGGCCGTACAGTAGGTTATGGAAAGCCTTGCTTTAGTATATTGTAATTGTTGGTGTACTTTTTTCTATGTTTTGAAGTGGTTCTCTGTTACGATAGCTTTAGTTCATTGTGTAATTGGTATGGATGGTATTTTAATTGTTTAGGGATGTAATTGATGTGTGTTAATTCATTGGTGGTGAGTTAATTGGATTAAATAATATACTTCTTGTGATGTATGGCGATTTGAGTGGGATTATTGTATTGTTAACATTGATTTGCAGCGTGTACATGTAGTTTACATGTTATGCTACATGTATACACTGTAAATGCAATGTTTTAAGAGGCATGTGAGCCTTCAGATTGAATGATTAAATGGGATTTGGTTAGGCAATTGGTTTTTAAATCATTGAGGATGTTATGCATAAGTGTTGTTGGCATTGCAGGATGGCTTCACCCCTTAATTACCTTTCAGGTTAGTACCCGATAAGGTGATTAAGGGGTTCAGTGTTATGTTACTGGTATTCAAATGTTTTGGCTATTTATTATTTTGGCAACTGACACCAAGGATTATGCTGGCGATGGAGACTTCTTATTGATGAGGTTAGTACAATTTAAATCACTTTATTACCGTATTGAATGTGTTTAATAATGGCCAAATAATGTATTATACCTATGTGGATAATATTTATTTGGCTCATTATTGTACTGTATGTGCTGGGGGAGGGGGTATAGGCCCCAAGGGTATTTGGTAGTACTCCCCTGTGGATAGTGGGTGAGGGTGGTTGGGCCTCAGGGTTGGGGGGGTTAGTGGGAGAGGGTATGTGGGTGATGGTGGGTTAACCCCTTAATGACTGTAGCGGTTAATAACCGTGATGGTGATTAAGGGGTTAGGGGACATTACATAGAATGTTTTAATTATTGTGTCTGTTTTGCAGAAGCGGATGGGGCATGGGCAGGATGAAGATGAGGATGGCCTTCATCGTGGCAGCCGTACATGGGTGAGTGCTACATGTATTTAATGTCTTTATTGGTGTGTATGTATTGTAAATGGACAACTGCACTATTATCCTTTTGTGGATAATAGTACTGTTGCCCATTACTGTATTGTATGTTGTGCATTGCTGCTATGTTTATTGGGGGCATTTGTCCCCAATAAACATGCTACTATGCGTTAACCCCTTCATTGCCTTAGCGGCTATCCGCTGTGGTAATGAAGCAGCATTAATGTATTTTAATAATATTGTGCGGGAGCAGGAGGCCCCCTGAGCTGAAGCGCATTTATTTGTGGCTCAGAGACCCCCTGCTTCCCGAGTTACAGGCCCCGGTTTGGGCCATCGGTTACAGTGTGGACGCCATATTTGTTGCGGGAACGCTATAAACATGGCGGCGACACTGCCACCCGATGACACATACCGGGGCCTGTAACTCGGGAAGCAGGGGGTCCCTGCTCCACAAAGCAATGCGGTTCAGCTCAGGGAACCCCCTGCTCACTGTACAGTATTATTAAAAATACATTCATGCTACTTCATTACCGTAGCACATAGCTGCCAAGGTAAGGAACGAGTCTTTATTGATGTGTGTTTTTTACTGATAGTGTAGATATGCAGAGGGTCTCCGGAGCAGAACCGCGTTGGTTTCAGCTCCGGGGACCCCGTGCTCCCCGAGATACAGGCCCCTTTTGGGGTGCCGGTATCCCTCTGCTTTGTTTACAGGTTGCGGTCACGTGATCGGGACCTTTAAACGCAGAGGGATACCGGCACCTCATAAAGGGGCCTGTATCTCGGGGAGCACGGGGTCCCCGGAGCTGAAACCAATGCGCTTCAGCTCCGAAGACCCCCTGCACATGTCCACTATCAGTAAAAGTTGTTTTTAAATACTTTATTTGTTGCAGATGTTTGCGCTGAGAGAGCGGCTTGTCTCTCTCAGCTGCAAACATCTATCGGCAGAAAAGGCCTTATCGGGAGCCAGGCTGTATCGGCACAGGCTCATCGGCAGCTTTGCTTTCGCAGTGCTTTGGCAGGGATCGGAAGGATTCGGCCCTTACTGAATACTGCGAGGGCAAATCGCCCAAAAAAAGCCTTTTCGCAATTCTTGCATGACTTCTTTCTCTCTCACTCCCTGCTTCTCTTTGCTATAACTGAGACCTGGCTCACTCAGTCTGACTCTGCTCTGGAAGCTGCCCTCTCCTACGGTGGCCTTTCCTTCTCCCACACTCCGCGCACTGATGGCAGGGGTGGAGGCGTGGGGCTCCTGCTCTCCTCTCTCTGTCGTTACCGAACCCTTCCTATTCCTCCCTCTCTTGCTTTTCCCTCCTTTGAGGCTCACACTGTCCAGATTTTCTCTCCTCTCCCTGTTCATGTGGCGGTCATCTATCGCCCACCTACCTCTACTCATCCCCCTTCTGCCTTTCTCTCTCACTTTGAATCCTGGCTCTCTTTCTTCCTCTCCTCAGACTCCCCTGTTCTTCTCCTTGGGGACTTCAATTGCCACATTGATGACCCCTCTCTTTCTTTCTCTAACCTCTTCTTTTGGCCTTCAACAGTGGATTGCAGCCAGCACCCACAAGGGTGGCCACTACTTAGACCTGGTTTTCACTAAAAACTTCTCTCTCTCCAATTTCTCCATTTCCCCTTTTCCTCTCTCTGACCATCATCTCATCTCATTCTCTCTATCTCGCTTCTCCCCTTCTCCACCTCCATCTACCCCCCGGTTCTGCAGAAACCTGCGCTCTATTCACTTACCTGACTTTGAGTCCACTTTATGCTCCTCCCTCTCCTCTCTCAGCTCTGCAACAGACCCTGACAACCTAATCAGGAACTACAACTCTGTCTTGTCCTCGTCTCTTGATCTACATGCCCCACTTTCTCTCTGACGCACTCGCCCTTCTAACCCTAGACCCTGGCTAAATTCCCACACGCGCATGCTGCGTTCCTCCACTCGTTCCTCGGAACGCCTCTGAAGGAAGTCTCACACTCTCGCAGACTTCCTTCACTACAAATTTATGCTATCCTGTTTCAACTCTGCCCTCTCGCAAGCTAAACAAGCCTACTTTTCTTCACTAATCAACATGCACAAGTCTAACCCACGCCGACTGTTCTCTGTCTTTGATACTCTACTCAAACCACCGTCAGCTGCCTCTCCTTCCTCCATCTCCGCTCAGGACTTTGCTGACTATTTTAAGGAAAAGGTGGAATCCATACGGCAGAACATCCCCTCTGTTTCTTCCTCCCATCCTACACCTCTTCCTAACTCTCCTCCTGCCTTCCTTGTCTCTTTTTCCACTGTCTCAGAGGAGGATGTGTCGCTGTTGATCGCCTCTTCTCCCTCTACGACTTGCCCTCTTGACCCCATTCCCTCCCATCTCCTAAAACCTCTTGCTCCTAATATAATCCCTATGCTCACACACATTTTTAACTCCTCCCTCTGCTCTGGAACCTTTCCATCCTCCTTCAAACATGCAACAGTCATACCATTACTCAAAAACAGCAAGCTTGACCCTACCTGTCTTTCCAACTATCGACCTGTCTCCCTCCTGCCTTTTGCCTCAAAACTCCTTGAACGTCTTGTATTCTCTCGCTTTCTCCATTTTCTCAACACCTATTCTCTCCTAGACCCTCTACAATCTGGCTTCCGCACTGCTCACTCCACGGAAACAGCCCTCACTAAAATAACTGACGACCTCCATGCTGCCAAAGACAGAGGTCATTACACTCTGCTCATATTACTCGACCTCTCTGCAGCATTTGACACTGTGGACAACCCTCATCTCCTCCACATTCTCCATACTCTTGGTATTCGTAACAAAGCTCTATCCTGGATCTCTTCTTACCTCTCCCATCGTACTTTCAGTGTCTCTTCTGCTAACACCTCCTCCTCCTCTATTGATCTCTCTGTGGGGGTACCCCAGGGCTCTGTCCTGGGACCTCTTCTCTTTTCTCTGTATACACTCTCTCTAGGTGACCTAATAACATCTTTTGGGTTTAATTATCACCTCTATGCCGACGACACACAAATATACTTTTCAACACCCGACCTTACACCTGCTGTACAAACCAAAGTTTCTGAATGTCTCTCTGCTATATCATCCTGGATGGCCCTCCGACGCCTTAAACTCAACATGGCTAAAACAGAGCTCCTCATACTTCCTCCCAAACCTGGCCCTGCTACCTCCTTCCACATTACTGTTGGAACTACAATCATTCACCCAGTACCCCAGTGCCTAGGGGTCACACTCGACTCCTCTCTCACATTCGCCCCTCACATTCATAACATTTCTAAAACTTGTTGCTTTTTCCTCCGCAATATAACAAAGATACGCCCTTTCCTGTTGCTCGACTGCTAAAACTCTGACTCAGGCCCTCATTCTCTCCCGTCTTGATTACTATAACCTCCTGCTGTCCGGCCTTCCTGCCTCTCACCTGTCTCCCCTACAATCTATCCTAAATGCTGCTGCCAGAATCACTCTACTCTTTCCTAGATCTGTCTCAGCATCTCCCGTCATGAAATCCCTCTCCTGGCTTCTGATCAAATCCCGCATCTCACACTCCATTCTTCTCCTCACTTTTAAAGCTTTACACTCTTCTGCCCCTTCTTACAGCCCTAATTTCTCGCTATGCGCCATCCAGACTCTTGCGTTCTTCTCAAGGATGTCTTCTTTCTACCCCCTTTGTATCTAAAGCCCTCTCCCGCCTTAAACCTTTTTCACTAACTGCCCACACCTCTGGAATGCCCTTCCCCTCATTGCCCGACTAGCACCCTCTCTATCCATGTTTAAGACCCACCTTAAGACACACTTGCTTAAAGAAGCATATGAATAGCACTGTGGATATTCTGAACACATGATACATAAAGCTTGGCCCCCTGCAGACGCACTTACCAGAACTCCCTCCTCCTGTCTCTGTACGTTCTCCCTACCTACCAATTAGATTGTAAGCTCCTCGGGGCAGGGACTCCTCTTCCTTAATGTTATATTTGTCTAAAGCACTTATTCCCATGATCTGTTATTTATATTATCTGTTATTTATTCGATTACCACATGTATTACTACTGTGAAGCGCTATGTACATTAATGGCGCTATATAAATAAAGACATACAATACAATACAATCTAGCTGTTTTGGACCTGTTTCCCTCGAAGACCAGCAGATGGCGTCCGAGAGGAGGAGCGGCGGTTTTCCATTGTAAGTCAATGGGCTCATTGACTTCAATGGAGATTCCTCAACGGCGCTTTCCAGGAACGAGTTGGCAGCCGTCCAAACCGCGAAACCGCAAAGCGGATACATTGTCTGAGAGAGAGCTGTCATCACTGATTAGTCAAGGTCAACGTCAAGTGGTGTGGGAATCTTAGGTTCTAGGGCACCCAGAAATAAAATTCTTTTTGCCCCTAGTTCCTAGGCCTTCTCTCACTCGACCACCACCGGGTCCCAGAATCCAGGACCCCCGGAAATGGTCGTGCTGGCAGAACGGGTCACGCCATAGGTTCAAATGGCGGAGGCAGAAGCAGCATGAGGAAACGGCTAAGTCCGAAACCCTACAAAGCATAAGCCCATATCTCCGGTTCTGGAGGGTCCAGAGGGCCAGGGTTTGGGGTGCCTGTAGTCACTGCTCCGGCATGGCTGCAGAACCATCCTTGACCCTCTCTGATCAACCCGACGGAGTGTGGACCACCTTAAAGGTTCGTGAGTTTTTCCCATAGACTTCAATGGCGGCCGGTCCCCATTAACCGGCTATGGCGGAGAAACCCCATAGGCTTCAACGGTGGCGATGCCCCATTGAAAGTCTATGGCAGCGGATTCCCATAGCCGCTAGTGGCGGCGGATTACCGTTGAAAGTCTACGGCGACGGAGCCCGTTGTTTTCAATGGGGATTTAGTGAAAAACTGTGATTTAATTTACAGCAGAGAATTTTGTATTAAAATATGAAACAGTTTAAGTAGTATTTGTGTATCTCCGGTTCTGAAGGTCGCAGCAGGCTAACACTTGGACCATATGATGTCCCAGTTCCGGCATTAAGATCTGGAAAGTTTGGACCTGCTGGACCTAACGGAACCGGATATTTTAATATGTCTGTGTTGTAACTTTAATATTGTATTTCGAGGCGGGGATAAAAACCCACACAGTCTCCTTCACACAAAGGAATGAAAATGGTCAGGGGGGCGACCCAAAGTCTAGGAACCAAGTACTGATCAAAAGACTCTGCCACACTAATTGTTTACCTGAGGGCGGAGAAGCATCAAACTGGAGTGGTTTGTAAGTGTTATATCTACACCTACAAACAATGAAGATCCTGCCAGATTCTTCATCTGGTAGATTGGTCATCACCCCTGGTTTAATTATGGGGCTACAGAAATAAGACCCTCAGAGTCCCAGTATGCATGGGCTAACTAGTTAGGGGGCATGGGTTACACTGTGTTCCCACGTTAGGGATTGGATACAGATAATTGTTCCCCAATAGTCTGTGTTCAATGTTAAGGATAGGGTTACAAAGGTATATAAACTGTGTCAACCCTACAGTTGTTCTTCTTCTGATTTCACCTTGAATGTCTCCGGATTGCTGGAGAATTACTAGCTGATACTTCTCCATTCCCCAACTCTAAGTAAGTGGTACCTTCTTGCCTGTTAATTGTACTATATTGCTGTGTTCACCTTTTTAAAGAATAAATATATTTTATTATATCTAAGCCTCGTTCAGTTCAACCCAGATATTTGGTGTTTGTTATATCTTGTCATAAGTTACCGTGACAATCCTCATGATATAAGGAGGTGTAGCCCATCAGCCCCTAAAAGATCTGCACAATATATTGCCATAAAACCCTCCCTATATCTCCTCCTATTGCTCCATACAGCATCCATATATAATCTCTCTCTCTGCTGATCTCTTTCTCTCTGCTGATCTCTCTCTCTCTTTCTATGCTTATCTCACTCTCTCTGTCTCTGATCTCCCTACCTCTGTGCTCATCACTCTCTCCTGATCTATTTTCCTGTCTCTCTCTGCTGATATTTCTCCCTACTCTTCTCTCTCTTTCTGCTGATTTCACCTAGCTCTGTCTGTGTGCTCTCTCTCTCTTTATGTTGATCTCTTCCCCCTTCTCTGCTGATCTTTCAATTTCTTTCTCCCTCTCTGCTGAACTCTTTCCACCCTCCCTGTGCTGATCTCTCTTCCCTGATTCTCTATTCTGATCTCCCCTCTCTCTCTGTGCTGATCTCTCTCCTGCACTCTCTCTCTTTGTGCTGATCCTTTTCCTCCCCTCTCTCTCTCTTTGCTGATCTCTTATCACTTTTCTCTTTGTGCTTATCTCACTGACCTCTCCCTCTGTTCCCTTTCTCCCTCGACCCTCCCTTCATTTTTTTACTCTAGCTTCTCAGGGAATTGTAAACCAGTTTTCTTGATTTTAGCTAAATGCCTCACACTTCGTACTTACATCCCACTGCGAACAGTGCTAATGAAACAGAAGAATGCTTTATTTTGACATTTTAGCTTTACTGTAGTCTTTCTGCAGTTTTCTTGCCATTCTCAATTATATTCTTGACTTGATCGAATGCCTCCCCCAAAAAAAACATATTTAACTGGCAGCCAATCAGAAGGACAACGAAAGGCTGCTTCAAGAGCAGCAGAAAGATCAGAACTAACGGACAGACGGATTGAAAAACAGAGATTACGACAAGAAGCAGTGGGAAATTCTAAAACGTAAGAATAAAGGAGTAGCCAACTTAAACAAATATTCCATCCTTAACAGGCCTACAACATGACAACACTTCCACTCTCAGTGCCATGCTACCTTACAGGATGGGACCGTCTCTGTTATCTTGGGGACTGATGCGTTTTAGGCTGCTCTTATGGTGCAGGCTACATTGACTGCAACGCGACCGGTGATGTCATCCGTCGCGGTCACTAAAGTTGTAATCCGTTGTCGTGACGTCGCTGACTGCAAGGGGCGTGACGTCATATCATGTTATGTGATTTGCTTATTGCCGTTACGTGGTGTGGCCGTCGCGGTAAAAATCAAATTCAATTGATTTAAGCGATGTTGGTCGCTGTGTCGCGGTCACGCCAACTGTAGGCGCATGTGACAGATCACATTTGTTTGTTTTCAAGCGGCGCGCCGTTGCTTTAGCCAGGAATATAAGCATGGCCTAAGAAAGCCTGCTTCAGCCGCAGGAAGGATCAGTGGAAATCTTGGGTGCGGGTAACTAAAATTTCAGGCCACACCAGCTTATACTTTGACCATTTTGTGAACACTGTGAATATTTCACCATGCCTATAGTACCAGGACCTGGACGTGTTCAAAATCACTGGTCTTCTGACCTTCTTCAAACAGAATTTATCTTTCTTTCTTGCTCTGCGCATACTTTTTCTGTTAAATTCGTTAGTAACAGTGAGTCATTCACAATAATGTCTCTTTCATTGTGGTTAACAATGACCTCTGATATTGTGCCTTTTAATTGAAGTCTCCACATTTACAGCGACTGAGTACCTAATAAGTCTCTAATGCTGGAAATATATTCAAAGCTTTTCAATAGCTTTAGGAAAATCATTGCAAACTATACTGTACTTCATAGAATGTCCAATAATTGGTAATGAAAAACTATTGCTTATCAAAGTTGGGACTTTGTGCACTAAAATACAATCCATATAGTATGTATTGTAACATACTATTTTCATGTGGTGTTGAATTAGACATAATACACCAAGTTATCTCTTTAATCTCTGTTATATTAACAATACATTCATGTTTATCCTACCTCATATTTGTAAGACATATATAAAAACTATACAATTAATTCTACTGTTTAGTAACTTTGATATACAGTATGCTTGTCATTGTTTAAAACTATTTGAAACTATATCCTAAAAAATATATAAAGTGATTTTTAATCAGTACAAAATGTATGTTTTATTGAAACACTTTTTACCTTTTTCCTGCTCACTAAAATATGTTCAGTTAGATAACAAGTCTAACAACATAGTGTGGATGAAATGTGTTCAGGGTGCCACAATCAATATACAGTAACAGAAATGCATCATTGATCTAAAATTGGTATTGGTGATTAGCAATTGGGATACTTTAAATTGTCAAAGCTTTAATTGACTAAGGTAACTTTCAGCAATAACTTGGCTGAGTGAATGTGCTTTATAAATACTCAGAAAATATATGTTGTATAACCTTTCAGTATATAACAAGCATTTGTGTACACCAATATTAAAAGTCATCTATTCTACAAAACCGTGTATTAAACAATGTAAAAATACAGAACTTTAGTAGTAGCTTAATCAAGATTGTATTCTGACTGCGCTGAAAAGTGTTTTTTTTAGCAGCAGGATGGATATACTTTGAGATTAAAATGCAAATTAAATATACTAAGATTGACAACTTAAATAATCACTTCTTTTTATTCACGTGTGAACTGTAAACATCTTGCATTGTGGATTAGAATTTACATAAATCAAAACAGCTGTTGCTATTACTGAGAGCATTTTCCATTATATTAAACTGATAAGTTGAAAATGAATCAAATATTGATATATTTAGTACTGTTATTAAACTCACAGAGCAGGTTAACTATAAAAAAAAAGGTAAAAGTTTGATCACTAGTAAAAAAAAAAAAAAACACAGTTATTCTCAATATATTTTACAGTGATATGACTCCATGTGCATAAGCTGCTGTAACATATTGTACAGTAAACCAACCATTTATGAAATTATTGCACAATTGCATAATAAATTATGTCATTTAGTCCACAAAATATTACCAATATTATTATTTATCGATTACACACTAAGAAAAAAGTTGATCTTAAACTCATTCAAATTACATCTGTAACACATGCCCTTTCCAAGCACAGTACTTTTATATTTACATTCCTTACTTCTAGGCGATGAAACATTGACCCAATTATTTCCTTGCACCATAACATTTGTGCCATATTTATTAAGCGGTGTCATAAAAAAACCTGGGACCAATGAACTAAGCATCCAAAGTTAGGGTTTTGGTTTAAAATTGGCGCACAGAAATTGTATTTTAGATTGCGCTGTGTGTTCCTATGTACTAAGCTGAAATACTATGTAAATGATATTTACTAAAAAAATGTGTATCCAAAAAAATTAGAAAGTGCATCAAAATGATCTGTCAAGATCAACCTGGCATGAACCCTAAAAAGTCTGTTTATATTGTTAGCACATGTAGCCATGCTGTAAAATGGCCTACAGTTTCCTCTCATGCTGGCAGTAAACCTGGTAAGTTACAGGGTTGCCAGCAGTAATCATGGAGGTTTGCACTCACACCCTGGTGAGGTGTCATATACATGGAGGGGAGTGGCTGCATACTCTGAGTCCATCGTTAGTGACATCAGAGCTGTGCCAGTTCCTGAAGTATATAAGGCACAGAACTGCCAAAAGTTAGTTGTTGGAGGAAGGAACAAGTCTGGGTTGAGACTTGTGAGTGCGGGGCCCACTAGTGCAGTAATTAGTGGCCCGTTTCTAAGTCATGCAGCATCAAGCCTGACAAGGCCACACTGTGTCCAGGGACCTGGCACAGAGGTGATCTCCCTGAGGGGAGAGGGGATCCCACTCCATTGGGAGGGCGTAGTTTTCTAAGGGACAGTACGGCAAGATGTGTGGCTGAGCTGCCAGCTGTGAAGGGCCCATACACCAAACGACAATAAAGATGCCCTGTTTCACAACAACCCCACTGTGTGAGTGTGAAGTTACTCCATAGCGGAAGGCTCCATCAAGAAGGAGTTCCTCATCAGAACCATCTCCTTGCGGACGCAGAGATCCTGATGAGGTGGAGGCGCTGCACTGTATGTAGGTAGGACTCACACACACTACCTCAGCTGCCTGTCTGGGTTGGCAATCCCCAAACACCGTCATGCGGGAGACTCAGGAGTCCTGTTGCCAACAGGTGCACCACCAGACACGACCATGTAATGGGGACTGGTTAGACCACAGGGGCCAATGTGAGATTGGGTGGGTCAGACAGGCCAGAAAATCCGTTACACACAGAATTAAGTTGTTATGTATCAACCAAATATTTGACACAGCCTGGCTATTTTATTGTATAGATTAACAAAATCTAACTCCGGTGACACCCCTGTTTTCAAGATGTTCTAACGGCAGTTTAGTTTGCAGCGTTTACTTTCTTATTAGAGAAATCAAAATGGCTGCCAAATCTTGTGTGTACTGCAGGCCAATAGGAAGCAGCAACGTCTTTGGGGGGATAACATTGTGGCTTCTTATTGGACAATACTAGCAGCCAACAGGGTAAACACCCTGCAAATAAAATATAATCAGCATAAGATCTACATGTTAAATGTTAAGCCTTTAGTAAAGCCCAAGTCATGACTAGTTGACAACTTGGATTTCTATTCCATTCTCAATACTAGTTATTTTGTCATCCATTTTAGGTTAGCTGGTCTTGCCTATGTTTATAGTGGTTATAGGCTGAGGTTGTTCATAAAAATTGGTGATAATTTTGCAGGTAGGTCAATATTGCCAGGTACTGTAGCTGCATTTCGTGAGTAGTATGTCATTAGGTGAACAGGTAAATACTCATTCATTCTTCATTTGTAGCCATTTGCATGCTCGTTTTCGATACTGTCATTACATTTAACTTTCATGCTTATGTAATTAGTTGCTTCATAATCATATGCATGCTAATTAGCAATCCTGGAATCACTGTGATAAAATTAGTTCTCTACAAGTATGCAAGCATTAAATCTTTCGTAAATAAAGCAGTAAGAATAACTTTAACGCACAGCTATATGAATATTAAAGTTTATTACATCTAGGCCTTATTGGGATCAATGTTGGAGAAATTAGTCAAATTAAATGATTTTTTTCACATTTGCCGCATGTTGTTTTTATAAGCTGAAATGAGGTACAGTCTGATACTGTTAGTATTTTTACTCTTAATTTCAGGGCTCTTTTTTATTTGAATGCCAATGTTGCTTTTCATTCGTATACATACTGTATGGTACATACACAACAAGCCATCCGCAAGGGGTAGTAACATCTGCTACATCTATACATGATTAAAACGTTCACTCTAACTTTTGTTGAGCTCTAAATGTAATGTTAGAAAATGCCAAGACAGGAAAAGATGACATTAAGTCTAACTGCGTTTAGCTTGGTCACACTACACATAGTTTTAGTTCACTGAAGCATTCAGTGCTAATTTTTTCAATCAATCATGCATTTCAGGAAAAATGCTTGGACTTGTGCGAAACGCGGCAGGTTTATTATCATTTAAGAAGTTTTTCATCCACAGCTTCTGAAAGTTGTGTTTAATACTGTAGCTCAAGAAAGAAAAGTTTCACAAAATCATATACTGTATGTCTCTTTTATGAGACTGTGACGAACTTAGCAAAGCTTTACTATAGTTACCATTCATAATGTACAATATGAAATATATAGTTTTAAAAACCAAATCCACATTTTTGACAAGAGCTTTTCTTAACCTAAAATATTAACAACTATAGTTTTTATTCTACAAAATATAACAAATATAAGCAGAATCATTTTAACAGGAGCCAAGGACAATTTTTAATCATGAATGGCATTAACTATTTTCTTGCATATTCTACATTATCTAGAATAAAAGTTGTTATGGTTTGTACAGTCATTATTGATTTAATGAAAACACATTATCTGAGTCATTATCTGAATGTTATAAACTCCTCAAAATCTGTTAATAGTATTAATGCATGATTACGTTGCTATGTATCAACCAAAAAAGGATTTGATGTAGAACAGATTATTAATTATACAAGTTAACAAAATTTTATTTTCAAAGTATGGCTATAATAAGTAATTACTTTAATAATTTACATTTACTAACAATAGGATTGCATACAAATACAAATAATTCTGTATTAATTTATGTTGCATCAATGAGCTATTTAACATGATGCAATGCATCAAAATTAATCATTTAATTATGCATCATATGTATGAAGCCTTCAAAAGATGCACATTTTATAAACCTTTGTACTACATTGTAGCACAAACAAAAATCAAATATGATCTAAGTAACAGACCTAGGTATATTACATTAAAACGCAGCAGGGGACCAAGCAGCTCCTATGTCTGAGTGTGAAGTCTGCAACGAGGTTTTCTCTTAAAAGTTTAAGTGTGGAGAAAAAGAACAGACTCCCATGTGACTTGTGGCCAATTTAAGTTTTAAGTGTGAGACACAGGAGAAGACACAGACTTTCTGTATATATTTAAAGTTAGACAACATGTCTATCCTTACTTGTTGTGACAAAATACATTTGAGTTGTGGTGCATGGGACCAAGGGTTCAAACAGAAAGACCCCCAGGGTTCAAACAGAAAATCAATAGAAAGCTGTGGGGTCCTAGCACTAAAAGAAATAATCAAGAACAATTGTATTGTAGGAGTTGTTTGGATCTGAGACAGATCAAAACGACTCCTACAAAAGGAGGCTGACTGGATAAGAGCACTTGCCACGCTCGTCCCCCATGGGATGAACAAAGAACTAGACCTCAGTTGCTTCCTCTAACCCAGCGGTGCGCAAACTGGGGGGCGCGCCCCCCTGGGGGGGCGCAAGATTGTTTAGGGGGGGCGCAGGAAGCAGCGGCGATTTTGCCAGGAGCAGAGGGAGAAAAGCCGTCTGCAGCTGCAATTTTTCTTTTGGCCATTAGGTGGCGCTGTGCTACAGTACACAGCAGCATCTTGTTGCTTCCTGCATCAGCGTGTGACATGGGGAGAGGGGGTGAGTGAGACTGGCACATGGGGGAGTGAGACTGGCACATGGGGGAGTGAGACTGGGACATGGGGGAGTGAGACTGGGACATGGGGGACTGAGACTGGGACATGGGGGAGTGAGACTGGGACATGGGGGAGTGAGACTGGGACATGGGGGGGAGTGAGACTGGCACATGGGGGAGTGAGACTGGCACATGGGGGGGAGTGAGACTGGGACATGGGGGGGAGTGAGACTGGGACATGGGGGGGAGTGAGACTGGCACATGGGGGAGTGAGACTGGCACATGGGGGAGTGAGACTGGGACATGGGGGAGTGAGACTGGGACATGGGGGGGAGTGAGACTGGGACATGGGGGGGAGTGAGACTGGGACATGGGGGGGAGTGAGACTGGGACATGGGGGGGAGTGAGACTGGGACATGGGGGGGAGTGAGACTGGCACATGGGGGGAGTGAGACTGGCACATGGGGGGGAGTGAGACTGGGACATGGGGGGGAGTGAGACTGGGACATGGGGGGAAGTGAGACTGGGACATGGGGGGGAGTGAGACTGGGACATGGGGGGTGAGACTGGGACATGGGGGAGTGAGTGTGAGACTGAGGCATGGGGAGGGTGTGAGTGACATGAGGGGGGTGAGAGTGTGAGATGGGGAGGGGGGTGAGAGTGAGTGTGACATGGGGAGGGGGGGCTGAAAGAGCTACATGGGGATGGGGATGAGAGAGACATTGGTGGGAGGGAGGGAGACACTGGCAGGAGGGAGAGAGACACACAATGGCTGGAGGGAGAGTGTGAGAGAGACACCGGGTGGAGGGAGAAACAATAGCTGGTTGGTGAGTGCAAGAGAGACACTGGGGGGAGGGAGAGGCAATGGCTGGAAGGAGAGTGAGAGACAATGGAGGGAGGGGGACACTAGGGGGAGGGAGAAAGAGAGAGAGACACACAGGGGGAGGGAAAGAGAGTGGGGGGAGACACTGAGGGGAGGGATAGAGAGGGACTGGAGGGGGAGTGAGAAATACAGGGAGTTGGAGAGACTGGAAGAAGAGTGTGAGACTGGAAGAGGGGAGAGAGTGAGAGACAATGGGGGGAGGGAGAAAGAGACACACACTGGGGGGAGGGAAAGAGAGTGGGGGGGGAGGGGGAGACACTGAGGGGAGGAATAGAGAGGGACTGGAGGGGGAGTGAGAAATACAGGGAGAGACTGGAAGAGGTTAGAGAGGTCCTGAGGTGTTCTAATGTGGCGGGAAGAGAGAGATTAATAATACAGCAGAAATGGGAACGCTATTAGACAAATATTATAATATTTATTTTTAAGTTATGTAATTTGTGCTATAAATACTTTTTTTGTAGACGCGTGGCGGGGGCGTTACAAAGCTGGTTCGCCCTCAATGGCTGAACCAGCTCACGTGCGCTGACGTCATGTGATTTTGATTACATCAGGCAGGGGGGGCCCGAGAAATTTCATGGATGAAAAGGGGGGCTCGGCATAAAAAGTTTGCTCACCCCTGCTCTAACCCATACATGACTTCTGGACTTGGATTCCTGCACTATGGACACCCTGTCAATTAAGGATACCAGGGTTTCCATGTTTTGCAGTACCATGGTCGTTCCCGGGAGTCTCAACCAGGAAGAGTCTGGGTTGGACTCCAGGGGACCAGCCCTCCAATCGGAACACTCCTTATCTAGTAATGATGGGGACAAACTATTTGCCTTTATCTTTTCAGAACTATGTTTCCCTCCTATTTAGACCCTCTGGAGACCTATGTGACCTGGAAACACGCAGATACTTTAGCCACCCTCCATCTTGGGATTGCCCATCTCGACCCTCCTCAATTTACTTTTTTCTATATGTTCACAATCTGCCGTATCTCCGTGCTCTGTAATCTGTGCTGGTGTGCCTCTGACAGCGACTCCTAGTGCAGGCAGCTCAATTTTGCTCTTTAAGGTGGCGAATCTATGATGTCTGTGCATATTGGCTAACGATATGCCCGGACATGAAGTTGTCATGGTGATAAGCCACAGAGTAGTTTGTACTCTGAAGTTTATAGATTTCTTCAGACAGCTGGTGGGTAGAAAGACATGACATTGAATATCTGGACTTATCCAGCATCATAGGAACATCGTTTCTTTGCCTTTATTTTGTTACATTTAACCTACATTAGTACTACATGCATTGTGCAAATGGTTCACTTCACTGAGGAGATAGCTGTAAAACTCTGTTTACTTTATACAAGTGACTAACTATGTGATGTACGAGGAGTAGACTCAAGACCTACTCCTCTTTAATGTACATATTAAGAACTTTTTGGTTACCTTTGCTTTCTAAAAACAAGATTAAGAAACCAACCCTTTTTTTCACCGACACTTTACCTATTGTTATTGTGGCGATCCTAACACGTGTACCCCGCACTGGAGACATTTGTTCCGTTACACAAGCTTTCCATCATATGTGTGACTGGATCTCTGTAAATTACACCAATTACTTGTGATATCACAAATACAATATTTTTTTTGGTAGAGTCTACATTGCAATGCCTCTGGGAGTGGTAGTTTTCAACCTGTGTTTCAAGCCTGGTGAACACCAGTTGTAATGCATCCATGAGAACAGAACTAGGTTATTGCCAGGCGCAGATAATGTGGTGTGACACATCAGGGAAACTCAAGCACTCATGGAAGCTAGAGGAATATTATCTGGACATTTTTAATATTCCTGCGCCATGACAAACTACCTGGCTCCTCAAGCCATCTTCACATTCCTATTGACCAGCTTCTATCACCACTCAGAAATCTGTTGATTTTGGAGTTGCAGGGAATTTAATCAACTGCGCCTTTGCTGAACACGATTCCATCCTTCTCCGGATGAGAAAGTTTCTATTGGTTGTGAAGGGCATCTATGGAAGACAATCACCCATGAAACTATTCCCTTGCTGCTATCCATGGGGATACTACATAAAGAGCTAACTTACCCTTTACATGATTCATTCTCCCTCGAATACAGTGCTCCTAGGATTCCCTTGGTTGCTGCCACCACAACCCTTAGATCGATTGGGCAATCGGTCAAGGGACAACATTGCCATGGGTTCTGTCTTGAAGTACCTCGTCCAAAATTCAAGTAACTGCTGGGAATTCCTCGTCTAGCCTACCTTTTGCCTACCAGGAATTTGCTGATGTATTCGACAAGAAACAGGCAGGGAAATTACCTCCACATCGCCCATATGCTTGTGCCATCGACCTCCAAGCTCTTCGACTTGTTCCACGGAGCTTCAATCTTCACAAAGCTGGTCATCGAAAGGCATACAATGTGATTTGAATCAAGGAGGGTAACAAGTAGAAAACTATTTAATACTTGTGACGGCCATTATGAATATATGGTCATGCCATTCGGGTTGTGCAATTCCTGAGCCGTGTTTCATTACTTTATTAATGAGATTTTCCAGGATGTACCTGATTTGTTTCTAATTTTGTATCTGGACAATATTCTTATTTTTTCAAAATCTTTATCCTAACATTGGACACGGGTTAGATTGGTTCTCAAAACACTTTAACTCTTTGCTAAGCTCAAAAAATGCCAGTTTGAGCAGAAGAAGATTTTTCTTTGGTTATTTAATTTCTTCTCTTGGCTACAAGATGGATCAAGCAAAATTATTAGCAGTGCTGTATTAGTCCTTACCAATTGGTCTCAAACCTAAGCAACGGTTTCTTGGTTTGTCAGTTATTACTGGAGATTTATCTGAAACTTCTCCAAAGTAGTATCACCCATCAAGGCTCTTACCAAGAAAAGGGAAGATCCTAATAAATGGCCTTCTGAAGCTTTTGGGAAACTCAAGTCCGTTTTTCTCTTATCCAGCACTGATCCACCCGGATTATATGAAATCATTCATGCTAGACAAACACATTCTACTTGGCAGCTCGAGATGTTCTCTCCAAATGCAAGGATTTTCGTGGAGAACTCCATCCCTGCACCCTCTTGTCCAAAAAAATTCTCAGCTGCATACAGGAATTAGGATATTGGTAATCAAGGAGTTGCTAGCCATTAGTATGGCCCTTGAGGAATGGAGACAACTATCAAAGGAGATAGTTTCTTCAATCACAATTTTTACAGATTATAAGAACCTGGAGTACATTGAAGGAGCAAGGAGACTCGGGACGTGTCAGGCTAGATGGGATCTTTTCTTCACTCGGCTCAATTTTGTGATATATTTTCACCTATGATCTAAGGATATCAAAAAGGATGCTCTATCCAGGCAATTATCTCAGGGTCCCATCATTCCTCATTTGCAAGTCATCTCTTCAATATACTCTTCTTGAACGGATTTCTCAAGTCAAAGGCAGAATATCCGAGGTCAATGTACAATCTTACGTCCAAACACTTTGTTCTTCCCCATTTTTTGAGAGACGTGTTATAATAGGGTCACAAATTCAAGATAGTCATCCAGGGGTGAGGAATACCTAGAACATCCTTAAGTGCATCTTGTGGTGGCTTGAGATACGCAGAAGTGCCTCTAACACTACACCGTGGCTTGCTACAGCTATTACTTGGTCCTATCCTACCTTGGATCCATCTATCTATGGATTTTATCGTGGAGCTGCTACCATCTTGGGGTATGACTATCATATTACTAGTGGTCGATTGCTTTACATGACAAGCCCATTTTATTCCGCTCAAAACGCTACCCACGGCTTCCGAGCTCTCTCACAACGTCATTAAGAGATCTTCCGCCGTCATGGAGTCCCTACAGATATTGTCTCTTATTTCTAAATTTTCAAAGGCCTTCTGCCTAAAAATTGGAATCTCCTTCCACTTCTCCTCATCATACCATCCCCAGTACAATGACTCACAGAAAGACAATTTTTTCGGCGTTTCATATCGTAACTACAGAGCAACCGGGTAGACCAGCTACCCTGGGCAGAGCTTTCCTGCAACTTTTTTAAGCATAACTTCACAGAGGAATCTCCATTTTTGTGTGTATGGGTCTCACCCTTCTGTCCTTCCATCTTCCCTTTGGGTGTTACTGTGGTTGATCTCGGGTTGCAAGATCCTCTGAAAAAGGATCCATTCTAATCTATCCAAGGGTGCTCTTTGGCAGAAGACCTAGGTGGATAGTCATAGATGCCCATCTCCTCCATTGCAGGTAGGGGACAAGGCACTTTCCAAAAAAATCAGCTTGAAACTCCCTTCCGCTAAACTTGGTCTCATGTTCATTGAACCCTACAAGATCCTAAAAAAGCTTTCAAACTAGGACTTTATATTAATTGAAATTACCCCCAGTTTCATGTTTCTCTCCTAAAACACTTCAGAAACTCTTCTCTTATTCCCACCCCTCCTAGACCTCTCCTGTTAGAATTTGCAGTACAGAGGATAATCAATTTCAGAAAGTCCTGGGACCGGCTGCAGTCCATTGGAGGGGATATGGTCTCAAAGTAAACTCTTGGATCAATTCCAGGGGATGTCCATGCCCCTTATCCGGTTCAGGACTTTCACTGGAGGTTCCCCTCAAATCCGGCTTAGATCCCCCATAGGTCACTTCCAAAAGGGGTGGCAGAACTGTAAGGATTCAGTCTGATCTATGCCTGTTTTTTTGCTCTGCTCCCGGTTTTTTTTTTTTCAACTTGCCCTCACTTGGTACCATCTTGGTTATTGGCAGCCTCCATTTTAAGGCTGCAATTCCTGCGGAAATTTGACGGGTAAAATTCCTGTTTCTTTCCAGTCCCAGTCAAGTTACTCCATGTCTCTTGATCTCTTGCCTGTGGATTCCCTGTTGCTGACCTTTGCTTGTGACCCAGACCTTCCTTACACCTGTGCCACCTGCCTTGACTTCTATCTGTGTCACCGAGGGGCATCTGTTTATTATCTAGGTAATGAGTGCAAATAGTGGGGTGCTTTGAACCCATTCTTTTGATTTCTCTCTGTTTTACATATATTGTTTACCTCCCCTGCACCTACCTTTTCACAACTAGGACAAATAAGATATAGGTGAGCAGTTATATTACCTTCTTTGAACCTGTCTACATTACCAATAAACAGGTCCCCTGGCTCTGGTTGGTGAATATATTCTCCTATCTTATCCCTTCCTTATCTGAGATGGAGGTTGTTATAATAAGTCCTTTAATGTCTGCTGTTCATTTTCATATTAGTGTTGTGAAATACAGATGCAGCGGCCATTATTCGAACATTTCTCAGAGCCGTTTTCGTAAAGTCTGCTGTATTCCACGCGTGATTCACACGCTTTTCTTGGTGAACGCTAGCGTTAACGCTGTCTATCACACCAATCACACCTCTGTTTATCATTGTTGATTTCTTTGAATTACCTGGAATCTGATTTGTTTGGGTGCAGTTATTTGTGTATCCGCCAGGTGGCAAAAATGAAACCCGTTTACACTATCCAGTGCATAACACAGTTACTGTACTGTATGTGTCAATTTGCAGGTGTTTAAAAAACATATAAAAGAGAGTCCACCACAATGATCCATTGTAAAATGACCTTGGTCGCTGAAGACATTATCAAATATAGGCGTTTTCATAATTTAAGTCTCTAAACACAATGTTGGGTACATTATTCTCAATTGCTATGCACGCACAATTGCTGAATAGACCGAACCTGTACACTCAACATCATGCCAAGTCTTTATTCAAAACCGAACGTCTGTTACGCATACAGTATCTAATATTTTCTACAATTAATGCTGGAACAGCTAAGGAGGCGACTTTAGCAGAGATACTTCATCATATCATTGAGAACTACGATTATTTTAGACCTTCACCTAACCATCGTGGATGGAAGCATTCAATAAGGCAAACTTTAACTAATGAGCATTGTTTTTTTGCACTACCCCTCCTGAGGAAGATAGCAGGGGTTATTGGTCTGTGCTCCCAGGTTTTGCCGGTATGTTTGCTGATTTTCTTGTATAATTGTAGTTGACTTTCAAGGCATAGATATTATCTGGCAATTTCTAAAATTCCTTTTAACAAACTGTTAAGATTCTGGGCCCATATTTTATCTCTCATATTTCCCCTATTGAATATACAGTAGTAAGAAGCAGGGTAATGGGTATCAATTATGCATTAATTTCCATTTAACTGAGGGGAAGTTCATGCACGGTTAATTTTGCATTACCTTGCTTCTCACTCTATTAAGTAGAAACCATGATATATGATCTGTATGTTCTTGTTGAAAGTGAAATAGGGACATCTACATTGTAATTTTTTTGTTAAAGAAATGCTGACTGGTTATTTTACTTCCTCTCTCTAAATCTTTAAAACCCTAGGTACTTTTTTTTGTATTAGCTGATTTGGTCTATTGCATTGACTGTTGTAAAGAAAGCTGTGTTATGCAGACAGTGATGCATAAATATTTTTTTTTAAAGTGATCATAGTTTAACAAGATTAAATCTAGAGAACAACCAAAATACATTTAGCAGAGGAAAATTAAAAAATTGAGGCAACTAATCAGCTTTGCGTTAAAGACTCTTCAAATATTGGGATAATTCCATGTAAGCATTATAATCCGCAATTTGAAAATAACTGAAAAATCTTTTAACAGTTGCCTTCAGCCTAAAACACACAATATAATACAGTTTAGGTCATGAACAATTATAGGGTGCAATTAAATGCCCACAACAGGGAATAGTTACTTAATACAAGTTTTCAGGCAAAGATGCAGAGAGAGCAAAAAAATAATTTGATTGGAATCGAAAGACTCCACAAATGTCTCATTTTTGTAATTTTCACAGCTGCATATTGAAATATAGTATATAATTCATTTATCACAAAGCATGCAGTATTTTTACAGTGACCTAGAAAAATCTCAGCTTGCATACTGTATAGCCATTAAGAAGTGAAACACAAACATACATTTATTGATTTTTTATATATAATATATATATATATATATATGTATACTGTATATACAGCTCAACTCCGTTATAACGCGATCCGTTACAATGCGAATGCGCTTATAACACGATACAAGCGTGGCTCCCAATTTTCGTATTTATGAATACTTTACAACACGATTATTGGTATCTTAAATACTTTATTGTACAATGCATACAATTGTACATTATTTCTAACGCGATCCGCTTATAGCGCAATGTGATTCTTTGGACACCAAACACAGCGTTATAAGGGGGTTGAGCTGTATATATATATATATATATACAGTGTTCGACAAACCTATACATTTGCTCGCCCCGGGCGAGTGGATTTAACCCCCGGGCGAGTAAATATTGGCCCAAGCAGCACACGTTTGGTACTAGGTGGCGAGTAGATTTTTTTGTGTTGCGAGTAGATTTTTTGGTGATTTGTCAACCACTGTATATATATATATATATATATATATATATATATATATATATATGTATATATAATCCAATGCACAGCCGGCACACCATTTGCAAGTAAATAGGATTTGGTGCTTATCCCATAAAGTAATAATAGACCATACGATATCGGTTGCAACACGACATCAAGGGACAGCACGCAGGTAAGTAAATCATAAATTTTCTATATTTGATAGAAGACACAAAAAACGACGTTTCGGTTCCTCCAGTGGGACCTTTCCCAAGGTGGCGCGCGTGTATATATATATATATATATATATATATACAGTAGAGGCAACTCTTATTCGAACAAAAACCAGTGGCAATTCCCCAAAAAACCCAGGAAACACCCAGGTACATTCTGAATACATGCCTTAAACTTTCCTTAAACTAGCCCCAGCATTTCTGCATTGATTAATGTCTTATCAGATTAACAGCGGGGGTCCCTGGCAGTCCCATTCAAACTGAATTGGAATGCCAGGGATCCCTGCTGTGTTAATCCTATGGGTCGTTAGTCAATGCAGAAATGCCTTAAACGTGCCTCAAACTAGCCCAGAACATACCCAGCACATACCCAGCACATACCCAGAATGTAACCCGGCTAGTTTACGGCAAATGTTAGAATAAACGTTGCCTCTACTGTATATATATATATATATATATATATATATATATATATATATATATATATATATATATATATATATATATATATATATATATATACAGTGGTCGACAAATCACAAAAAAATCTACTCGCCACCTAGTACCACACGTGTGCTGCTTGGGCAAATAGGAGCTCGCCACGATGTTAAATCCACTCGCCCAGGGCGTGCAAATGTATAGTCATATATGGCAAGGCTACTGAAAGCTCTGTAACAGAGACTAAAAGAAATAATGATGTAATTTGGTGGACAACTGGGGTTGGAAACGAGGGAAAGTCAATGCGTGGGTGTCGTGTGAAGTGTTGATAGAAGAGATCGCTGAGGACAGCAACAGACTGCAAAGGAGCTCCAATGGACACCGCTACCTGGGATAAATACGTGACAGAGAAACAATATGGATACCTCTGTAGATCCCTCCTGTAGCGCTCCTTACTTGTCTGCTCAGCTGTCCTGCTGGCAGTCTTGCCGTGAAGGTCCCGAAATCAGCTGCGTCTCTTCACATCCACAGCGTGGAGCTTCCGAGTGCCGGAAGTGCGTCAGAGCACCTCCGGTCCGTCCGGTATACACTCCCCTCCTTCGTGAGATCCACAAGGGAGAACTGATGAACGCAAATGTATAGGTTTGTCGAACACTATATATATATATATCAAAAGACAAATATAATATTGATTTTTTGAATATTAGTAATTTATTTGTGGATTTTCATTATGATGCAATCTGGGGAGGAAAGAGTGTCTAGGAGGAGTGGTTTAGTAGCCACCTTGACAGTTGATAATGTCTCTGCCACAAATGATAATATACAGATGCAGCCACCAGTATCCGATCACTTGCCTGGGTAAAAACTAAGGCATCTCACAGTAAATGCCTCAACATTTCAGTGAGATTTCTAATGGCCCATCAGATTAACACAGCAGGGGTCCCTGCAGTCCCAGTTTGAATGGGACTGCAGGGACCCCTGCTGTGTTAATACGATGGGCCATTAGGAATCTCACAGAAATGTTGAGGCATTTACTGTGAGATTGCCCCGGATTTTCCAAGGCAAATTATCTAATACTGGTGACTGCATCTGTAGATATTAAAAATAATTTCTTTAAATTAGAGAAACTCCTCAAGGATGAGATGCGTCATTGGTGGGATGCTCACTCTTTACAATAATATATTGACAATAAGATTATACCATGGGGTTTACGGATAACTAAAGCACCTACATTTGAAACGGACCCAGATTTCTCCCAAAAATGGAATAACACTTTGGATCAGTGTTCATTCTCTTTGATGAGACATCTGGTGCAGTTACATGAGGATAAATTAAAGCCATTGGAGAAAGAAATATATGCAGTAGTAATTATACTTAAACCATATTCAGAGAATAAGGAATTTATTGACTATGACGAGATTACAAACAAATGAGTTGAAACATTTGAAAAAGAACTTATCTCGAGAAAGCATAATAAACATAATTGTGATAATGACGACTATGCCTCAGATAAAGTGAGGAATTGGAAGCCTCCATTTACATATAATAGACAAAATAGAAACACTTCCAGAGGCCGTGTGTGGGGAGTTGTGAGCAATGTACAAGAATCACGTGAGGTTTCTAGGCCAGTTGGTGGTGGTGCAATGGGGGGGGGGTAGTCATCCAGTACCAAACCTCTCTAGTAGAGGTGCGGATGATACCCCAACAACTGGCAGTAGATTCAGTATTTTGAGAGTAGATAATCCTGGTGATATTTCAGGAGGAGAAGTTCTGGGTACTGACCATAAGGGAGATACCAGACCAAAGGACCCAAAATCAAAATTACCCAAATACGCAGCATTTTTTAGACAGGACCCCTCGGCAGGATGGAGACAGGGAGAGAGCGGAGAAAGGGAAGCAATATTTCCTCTGGGACAACGAAACCAACAGCAAGCTGGTTGTTCGAGGCAAAAGAGGCACAGAGGAACTAGAGCAGGCAGGATGCAGCAAAGGAAAAAGTTGAATAGACTTCTGATTAAAACACCTGAAGTAAGCTGTATATTTAACCTTTCATCAACAAAGTTATCTGTTAATGAAGTATCTTTATTAGAATGTGGACTTTCCTTTTCACCCAATGTGGGGCCTAATGCTTTTAATCTTGTTGTAGATCTAAATAGTTTTATTAGGAAAATCACACTCAAAAAGCACTTTAATATACTTAATAAAAATGTAAATAATACGATAGCCTTGTTTAATGCACAAGATAATCTTTGTGTTGATATACTGTCTTCATTCATAGTAGAAGCGGGTGAACAGACACAATTAATGGATGAGATTTTGAATTAATCGGATTTAACACTCCATCCTACATGTTCATCTATTATGGATGAAGTGTCTGAGCTGAATGTAGTGCATTCCCCCTTTAGACAAAAATCGATATTTTTTCCTTATCAGTCGAAGGGTGGTTACATAGATTCTTTCTATAGTATAGTTTTAAGGGATTTTGAACAACTCTGTCACAATACGACACGTGTTGCTATGAATCTTTCCAAATCAGAGTTGGAAGCTGTTGAGAATCTTAGAAACAATAAGGGAATTATAGTCAGACAAGCTGATAAGGGGGGTACATTGTCCTTCAGGATAGAGCAGCCTATTTTTCTGAGGTGCGCAGACTCTTGGGGGACACTGCCTCCTACTCTATTCTTATGGAAGATCCAACGACTGTTTATCAGATCAGAACTGAAACAATTTCTTGAACAAGCTTTGGAAATCAGAGTTATTAAGAAATTTGAATTTAGATTTTTATACCAGGAACATCCAAGGACTCCGATTTATTACCATTTTCCTAAAATACATTGGTCTATGCATGACCCCCCTGGAAGACCCATAATCTCGGGAGCGGGGTCAATGATGTCCATCTTGTCCCAGTTAGTAAACAGCTAGTCCCTTAGTTAAGGTCCCATATTAGGGACACCTTGCACGTCATCGACTGCATTTCTAAGATAAAGTCTCAACCAACATTTTTTATGGGCAATGTGTGATGTTTCGTCACTTTATACATATTGTATATATATATATATCATTCCATGGGGGTTGAAGCAATAAATATTGGCTTGATCTGGACAAAACTATCCCACAAAGACAAAAAGATTTTTTGATAGACAGCATTAACTTCATTTTGAAATACAATTATTTTATGTTTGTTGAGGTTTTTTTCCTTCAGATCTTTGGATCGGCCATGGGCACGAGGTTCGCCCTGAGCTATGCAAACCTCTTAATTGGGTTTTGAGAGGAGTTCTCCATTTGGCAATATCAGCAGCTATGGCCGTATCATTGATGACATCATTATTACTTGGAAAGGTGAGGAGGAAGCATTTAGATATATTTTGGAGTCATTAGATGATAACCAACTGGGACACAAATGTATGTATAGTATAAGTTCAGAGTCAGTAGTCTTTCTTGATCTTTTATAAACTATAGATTAAAAACATAACATTATTTCACAGACCCATTTCAAACCGGTTTTAGTTAATAACTGTAACGGGTGTATCCCTCTGGCCTGACCCACCCAATCTTATATTGGCCCGTGTAGTCTAACCAGTCTCCCATTACAAGGCGTGTGTGGTGGTGCACCTGCAAGTAACAGGACTCTTGAGTCTCCCGCTTGATGTTATTAGGGGATGTCATCAGGACAGGTAGCTGAGATAGTGGGTACGAGTCCAACTTACATCATGTGCAGCGGTTCATCTGTTTCTACCGGATCCTCCAACCCTGCGGACCCCTTAGGAATAATAAGGCCTGCCTGGATTCGATCCCACCTTACCCTTAGGGCCCTAAGGTATGACTCGTCGTCAAAGTCACCGGCAGCCCACCAGTGATCAACCACCCCCTCCCTCTCTAAAATAAAGCGGGTGCGGTCAAACCATGGTATATACCCCTCGTACAATGGGGCCCACCACCTAGTCTCCTTCCGTTCCTCGGAGCTAGGGTCTGTACTCTCTTCTATGGACTCCTCATCAGGCCCACCAGAAGAGACCCCAGATGTACCCTCAGATCTCTCATTAACTCGTTTATGCTGAGAGATGTTTCGTACGGTGATACTAAGCCCACTAGGGCAATCGCTGGATACCGAAACTTGCCGGGACATACTCCCTCCTCCCTCCGACCCATCATCCGACGTACCCAAGTCCAGGCTTCCAGTCCGATCATCGGAAGGACCCCGTGACTCCCCGGACAACCCTAAGCTGGAATTGGACCCAAATAAAATAGTGACGGGTACAGGGGCTTTAACTAGGGCCTTGGGGCAAACCTTGGGTGTGGACGGGGTTTGGGGACGGGACCGAACAGTAGGTACTGACAGGGTTTCGACCTGCTCTCCAGCGATACCTGTCTTAACGTCGCCACAAAGTCCATTCTTGTCTCCTTCAGCAGGGCCTTTGGTTCTGCACTTCGAGCGCCCGTTCCCCCGGATAGTAGGGGATCGTTTCCCGCTGCTGGACCGCAGAGGCGCCACCATCTCCCACTCGGTGCCGCTCTGATCCTCCGGAAACACTTCCGCACACGCACGTGCTGCGACGCCATCTTGGGATGGATCCCCAATCGAGATCTCTTCTTCCACCATGACATCCGGCAACGCCCGTCTGCTGCGCGATCCAGTCTGGCTCTGGACTCGCTCCTCCGGCTCTTCCTCCCCTCGGTTCTGCAACAGGCACGGTGTCTTAGTACCTCGCAGGGTCGGGGTTGATCGACCCGCATCCGATCCACTAGTCACCACGGCAGTGGGACTCCGGCGATCGGGTGGTCGCGGTACGGGAGACACTCGACTCCGCGTCTCCACACCACGAGGAAGTTCGTCCCTCCATGGCGTACCAATGGTATGACAATCTCGTCTGATGACTGTCTTACTCGCCAGCCTTGCACACTCCTCGTCCGTGGATTCCAGTTTGCAATTCGGCCGAGGCATCCCAGTAGGAGACCGGCGATGGGCTCCTCGGTGATCACCTCTCCGATGACTGAATTTCTCCGTCGGAAGCACCAATGCTGGCTCCGACTCTGCGGGACTGGCACTCTTGTTCCAGAGAGCTCCCGGCTGTTCTTCTATTGGAATCGGGACATTCCCGGCCACTCCCACAGCTTGCACCGGTACGAATGTGGTCATTGGCCACATGTACTGCAGTCCGCAGTGGGGGCATCGGGCCTCGCTGCCCACGGCTCCGCCCGGCAGTCGGCACTGCAGGCAAAGACACGCCACAGTCTCCACACCCTCCACACGGATTATAAGGAAGCCTCCTGGAGCCGAATAAGGGTGAGTGGAAATCACAGGACCTTGGTCCATTTTGTCAGCAGCTTCAGCCATCTTTACCAGCGGAGGCACTCATCTCAGAGGTCTATACTGATCAATGGCTCTTCGCAACTGAAAGGCATGGGCTGATGTAACAACCCTTCCTCCCATTTTCTCTGTCGACATCCGGTGTAACCGCAAACCACTCCCCATGGTTGAAACTAGGGGGATGTCTCGTAGATTTGTAGGCTGACCCAGCACAGGTGCGGAGTGAGTCATAGTCCATGAGGGCGCGGCTCCAGCTTTCGCGCCAAACTCCTCAGCGGGGTGGAGTTTTCTGGTTGGCGCCAATCCTGGCCAACATTTAGCAGACTGCAAAGTTGCAAGACTTTCTGCAGCATGCCCACGCGGCGTCCCGGGAACGCGGGAACCGCCATCTTGGTAAGCATTGTCTTTTCTTTCATTGAAGGCAGCGTCTGGCTGTTTGTTAATTGGGGTATAACAAAGTCCATTTCGTTCCTCCCATCGGATTACACTGTCCTGCTCATTATTCTCAGGGGTATCATCCCGAGAACAAAAACACGACAAACACGGCGCAGCCACGGCTTTCACGCCATTCCACAACAAACTCACAAAAGTCTCTTCTGTAGCTTGTTCTTCGTCCACGCACAGTTCATATGCGTGTTCTTCCTCTGACCGCAATCCTGGACCTTCTGCTCTATGCAGATCCTCCATTCTTGTGGTTCTCTCTCTCCGCCATCCTGGAACTTCTGTTCTGTACAGATCCTCCATTCTGACAGGTCTCTCGTGATCGTTGAACACCGATTTTCTGTACGTGGAGCTCCGCTCTGCGGGGCAGCTAACACATCTGTACAATAAACATGCCTTGTGCACCACCTTGTGTACCTAACGTAGATCTGACTCGTGTTTGCACTACCTCAGGCTAGGCTCACTCTTTCTGTGTCTACTGTAACACGTTCCTCCAGTCTGTGCTCCTTGGTAAGTGATCTGGAATGGAGACTAGAGTACTCTGGCTCTTCCATGCAGTACTTTGGGCGTCGACCTACTTTTGGCTAGCCTAGTGTGGACCCGTCCAGAATTCCTGCTCTCAGTTACCAGTTTACCCCTTAGGCGTCCCCCGCTAGCGCTACCTCAAGGCGACTAGAACAGCAATAGCCCCCGGCTCCAGACTCACTAACCCCTTACGGATCCCAAGGCGTCTTTGCAGCATGCAGCTCCAGCATCTCCCTGACTACCCTTGGCTCCGTCCCACGCAGCACAAAGTGGCAGCAGACACTTCTCTCTTTCCTAATGTGTGCCTAGCAAAAGCCTGTCCTGTTGACAGGTATCTCAGCAGCGCCTCCAATTGTAACGGGTGTATCCCTCTGGCCTGACCCACCCAATCTCATATTGGCCCGTGTAGTCTAACCAGTCTCCCATTACAAGGCGTGTGTGGTGGTGCACCTGCAAGTAACAGGACTCTTGAGTCTCCCGCTTGATGTTATTAGGGGATGTCATCAGGACAGGTAGCTGAGATAGTGGGTACGAGTCCAACTTACATCATGTGCAGCGCCTCCACCTCATCAGGTTCTGTGCTTCCGCAGGGAGATGGTCCTGTTGAGGAACTCCTTCTTGGTGCCATCCACTGTTGAGTAATCTCATACTCACACAGTGGGGTTCTTTTTCTCAAGGACATCTTTATTGAATACAGGGATGTAGCAGACTGCCCCATGCAGCTGCCGGCTCTAGCCGCACATCTTTCCGTGATGTCCCTTTGCCAGGTACGCCCTCCCGTATTGAAGTGGGATTCCCTTTCTCCTAGGGAGATCACCGCTGCGCCAGGTCCCGGGACACAGTATGGCGTAGACAAACTTGATTGACCACTCTGCTACCGCTAGTTACTGCACTAGGGTCACAAAAGTGGTTCTTCAATCTCTGTACCTTCTGGTTACTATTTCTCCACCAACAACAACACTAACTGTCAGTGTTGTGCCCTTTATACCTCAGGAGCAGGCGCATCTCTGAGGTCACTATCCAGGGACTCAGAGCGTACAGCCACTCCCTTCCTTACACAGGGCACCACACTAGGGTGTGAGGGAAAACCTCCATAACTACTGTTGGCAGGCCTGTATTTACCAGGACTTACTGCCAACAGGGAAGATGTATGCAGTCATTATTATGCATGGCTACATAACTATATACATATTTCCAGGAACCATCATAGTCAATGGTTGAACAATGTGCCCACAGGTCAGTTCCATTGATTAAAGAGGAATTGTACACATGCGTGTGATTTTGTGTCACAATCTGAAATCCTTGGAAGGAAATTTTTGGACAAAGGTTATAGTGAACAGCTTATCGATGAGTCCTTTAATAAAGTCTTGGCAATGGATCGTGTGACCTTATTGAGTAAATCAAAAGAAAAACGAATAGAAAGGTCCAGTGCAATTGCTAAAGATAGACTAGTGTGACAGAGCCACTAACTCAGTCGGCTGGAACAGTGAATTGAGAGACGCTGCCGCCAGTCCACAGAGCGTTAATCTCCTCAGAGAGAGAGAGCAGCAGCTGAAACTGATTAATCAGGGGCTGAGCTCCTCAGTGAAACAAGTGCTTTAAAAGACACAGGAAGCAGCTATACACTACCGACACACTTTATTAAAGTGTGGCCGGTACCGCAAGCCGGGATATTTCCCGGCTTGCTTGTGGCTGACCCTCGGCGTGCCGCGCGTCATAGACGCGCGGTCACGCGTCTTCGGGAGCCTGCGCCCCCTGCACGCGCGTCCAGGGCTCCCCGAGGGAGCCCTGGTGTCCCGCGATCTGCGGGACAGCGGCAGGGGGTTCCGGGGGACCCGGCGGACCCGGTAGCGGTAGGGAGAGCGCCCCGATCGGAGGGCGCTCTTCCGCTGCTTCGGCGCGCGCCCGTCACACTCGGGCGCGCGCCAGGCTACTGCTGCGGCCAAGAACGGGCAAATGCTCGAATAAACTTGGCCGCAGCAGTACAGAGAGACAGCTTTACTCCACAGAGAGAGGGGAAGTGAAAGTTCTCCCAGCCGGGAAGAGGCTGGCTGTATCGGACCCTAGGACTAGAAGAAGCAGGCCTGCGTGGTCCAGCTTGGAACCACACCCAGTATAAATACAAGGACTGACAGATAAGAGAAAACCCCTTTATTTGTTCTGTGCAGAGACTGTTACTTTGTTCCAGATACCAGGGCATGTTTTGGGCTGACAACCAACTTATCTGGCGGCCCCGTTAGTAAGGGCCACCATAAAGGTCAGTTAGTTTCCCTGGCAGGGAAAGGATTTTATTTAATTATTTTTGTGTTTTGCCTTAAAGGGGCAGTAGCCCCAATGTTTTGGTTGCTGTTTGGTGGCAAATAAACCACTCAAGTTAGAACTTAACACAGCGTCTAGAATCTTACTGACCTTGTTGCGAAGCCATCCTGCCACACTAGGAGTCAATGAACATTCAGCTCTGAGGTTCATACTACATTTAATCAATCTCATAGGGCTATCAAGTCAATTTTGAACAAGCACTGGAATATATTGCTTTGTGACCCACAACTAGGACAAATACAGCTCAACCCCGTTATAGCGTGATCCGCAATAACGTGGATAGCTTATAACGTGGTTTGAGCGTGGACCCCAAATTAAAATAAATTAAAAAAAATAAAGTTTTTTTTTTTGAACGCACACTGCACACACTCACTGCACACTGCATACATTCACAGCACACTGCATACACTCACAGCACACTGCATACACTCACAGCACACTGCACACACTCACAGCTAATTGTATACATTCACAGCACACTGCACACACTCACAGCACACTCTCACAGCACACTGCACATACTCACACTGCACATACTCACAGCACACTGCATACATTCACTGCACACACTCACAGCACACTGCACACACACACAGCACACTGCACACACTCACAGCACACTGTACATACTCACAGCACACTGCACATACTCACAGGACACTGCACATACTCACAGCACACTGCATACACTCACAGCACACTAAAGCAAGGAGCCTTAAGGCTATCCTGGCTCCTAGCAAAATTGCACAGGAAAATCCTGCTTCAAGTGCCACTTTTGCTAAATGTGGCAATTATAAATGTGGTCATGGCTGATGCATTACAAGTAAACATCTTGTTCAGGCATCTAGTTTTATCTCACATGTGAAAGGTGGAACATTTAAGGTAAAGACAAACATCAACTGCCTGAGTACTCATATTGTCTATATGTTATCATTTAGTTGTGGCCCAATATGTGGGTCGAACTATTAGACCTATGAATACACGTTTTCTTAAACATACAGATGCAGCGGCCGTTATTCGAACAAATCACAGAGCCGTTTTCGTGTGCGCTGCTATACTCCATGCGGCATGAACGCGGAAATCGTCCCAGGCACACATGTTTATCGCGGTTGCTTTGTTTGAATTTCATGGATTGTGTGCAATTAAATGCAATGAAATGACTGAATTGTAATGTGTACAGTACTGTGCTACTGTGTCAATTTCAGGTGTCTAAAAGCCAGAACACTAAAATGCCATTTATGCGCTCGCCTGCACTCGCGTCTTAAGGCGGTACGGTGGGAAGAGATCCCGCGCCATGACATGGGTATTCCGAGGTATACACCGCGTGAAGTTTTTCAATAACGGCTGCTGCATCTGTAGGTATAACGTTATTAATGGCAATAATGCACAGTGTGTCACGTCACTTTAAGCTGGTTCACAATAAGGATCCGAGCTCATTAACCATCATTGGACTCAAACACATTTCATCCCTTACATTAGGGGGTGATAGATTCAGAATATTGTGAAAAAGGGAAACATTTTGGATCTACCAGTTGGGTACATTGGCCCCTGGTGGATTCAATAAATTTATAGATACTAGCATGGTAGTATAAAAGTCCACATGATTCATTAGTCAGGTTTGCTGTAGTTCCTCGTACGTTCTGTATCTTTCTTCACTCTCACTTGTCCTGAGGCCTTTTTTAGATTTTGTAAAATTTTTCGATTTTTAACATTTGATTTATTTACATACATATATAATCTTCTTCTTTAAACCAAAGTTTAGTAACTACTTATATTTGATTAGTATTTCACTTTAGTTGTTTTAATGTTTATATGAATTCTATTTTAGAGTATATTAAGTATGAAGGATAGATCTTGCCAAACTAACCTTATTTGTTTCTTTGAGGAGGTAAGTAGGAATTTAGACCAGGGTAATGCAGTTGATGTGGTCTACTTAGATTTTGCAAAGGCTTTTGACATGGTTTCACACAAGAGGTTGGTGTACAAAATAAAGATAATTGGACTCAGTAATAATATATGCACCTGGATTGAAAACTGGTTAAAGGACAGACAACAGAGGGTTGTCATAAATGGAACTTTTTCAGGTTGGGCTAAAGTCGTGAGTGGAGTACCTCAGGGATCGGTACTGGGACCCCTGCTTTTTAACTTGTTTATTAATGACCTTGGGATCGAGAGCAAAGTCTCCATCTTTGCTGATGATACTAAATTGTGTAAGGTAATAGAATCAGAGCAGGATGTAATTTCTCTTCAGAAGGACTTGGAGAGACTGGAAATGTGGGCAGGTAAATGGCAAATGAGGTTTAATACAGATAAATGTAAGGTTATGCATTTGGGATGCAAGAATAAAAAGGTGACTTACAAATTAAATGGAGATATATTGGGGGAATCCTTGATGGAGAAGGATTTAGGAGTGCTTGTAGACTGCAGGCTTAGCAATAGTGCCCAATGTCATGCAGTAGCTGCAAAGGCAAACAAGATCTTATCTTGCATCAAACGGGCAATGGATGGAAGAGAAGTAAACATAATTATGCCCCTTTACAAAGCACTAGTAAGACCACACCTTGAATATGGAGTACAATTTTGGACACCAATCCTTAGACAAGACATTATGGAACTAGAGAGAGTGCAGAGAAGAGCCACCAAATTAATAAAGGGGATGGACAATCTAACTTATGAGGAGAGGCTAGCTAAATTAAATGTATTTACATTAGAAAAGAGGTGTCTAAGAGGGGATATGATAACTATATACAAATATATTTGGGGACAATACAAGGAGTTTTCAAAATAACTATTCATCCAACGGGCAGTACTAAGGACTCGGGCATCCCTTAAGGTTGGAGGAAAGGAAATTTCACCAGCAACAAAGGAAAAGGTTCTTTACAGTAAGGGCAGTTAAAATGTGGAATTCATTACCCATGGAGACTGTGATGGCAGATACAATAGATTTGTTCAAAAAAAGGTTGGACATCTTTTTAGATGGGAAATGTATACAGGGATATACCAAATATGTATACAGTACATGGGAAGGATGTTGATCCTGGGATTAATCCGATTGCCAATTCTTGGAGTCAGGAAGGAATTATTTATTCCCCTTAATGGGTTTTTTTTGTTTGCCTTCCTCTGGATCAATAAGTAAGTATAGATATACGATAAAGTATCTGTTGTATAAATTTAGCATAGGTTGAACTTGATGGACCTATGTTTTTTTTCAACCTCATCTACTATGTAACTATGTAACATGCTCATGATGCTATTTGGTCCCTCCTCTTCATACCGTGATTCTGTTTGTTCCCCCTCCTCATGCTCTGACTCCCTATTAACTGTGATTATAAGTATAAATTTTATCCTAATGTGTTATTTATTAGTTATTATGTGCATATATTTTCTATTAAAGTTGTCTCTGGTATTTGTTTAAATTAGTTTATTTATTTAATTTTATCAGTGTATATGTGCATTAATGTATTATATTTATATGGATTTTTAGGTATAGACTCAGATGCAGCGCTGGAGGGATCTCCAGCACTCTCATTGGCTATTCAGTATAGGGATAGCTATTTGTTGATGGTTGTTAGGCAGCCTTATTGGCCTGATTAGTTTTAGTCTAACAACATGAGAGTACTTCAGATGCTGACATCTGACGCTACCCACAAACCCTACTGAATTATCTTTAGTTATATAGAAGATGAATAATTTATTAAGTAGATGTGTGATAGACAATTCACACTTACAAGATAAAATAAGGCAAAATTCACATAGAGGTTTCTTTAGGTGTGTGTTGATAGAACATAACCACAGCAGGTGGAAGGGACCTCAGATGTTACTCACTCCCAGCAAACCTGCAGACACATTGCCGAAGGCTGCATGCATCCTCAAATGCCGGCGCCAACCGCAGCTGCAGTCACGATGGATCAAGGTGCGGTAGAAGAAACCGGTTAACCCTCCTTCAACTGTTGCAGGCCAAACACACCAGAACAAGTCCTCAATAGACAAGTGCCCCACAGAGCAACACGGAACTCTTTAAGGCGCAACACGATGACGTCAGACCCTACGCGTTTCGTCAGAGACTTCCGACTTCGTCAGGGGAGATGACGTACCACAATATACTCGATATAAATACCAACCATGTTTGAACTACATTGGTCCACATTAGGTATGCTGCACATAGAAGCAATTACCATTGATAACAAAATAGTGGGAAAATAACATATACAAACATATAAATAATAGAATAATTCTATTAAGTCCACTTGTTTTGGTGTCAAAGAGTCTTATCTTTGACACCAAAACAAGTGGACTTAATGCAGACATGGGGTTTCTCACACACTACCAGAATGTGTTGTAATGGTCCTCCCTGCTATTGTGCCATTGTCCTGTGGCGGGTAGGATCTCGGTGGCCGGAACAGCACGAGCGTAGTAGGGGTCACAAGCAGGGGTCCAAGGCAGGCGGCAGACAGCGCAGTCAGGAAACAAGCAGAGGTCCGAGGCAGGCGGCAGGTAGTGAAGTCAGGTAACAAGCAGAGGTCCGAGGCAGGCGGCAGGTAGCGAAGTCAGGTAACAAGCAGAGGTCAGCAACGAGGAGACTGGAACAGGACAGGGGAGCAAGGACAGGTCTGGGGGCAGGGACTGAGAACAGGAACAAACAGGGACAAGCCAGATTACCAGCAAGGGCTTTTACTATGAACAGACATCTATAATACAGGTACAGGTACAGAAAACAGATCAGGATCAGAGGCATGTGCAATAGGAGTCTGACTTCAAGCAAAGGCAATTGAACCAACCAGGAAGCAGAAGCTATAAAGGACAGAGACAGGAGCAACAAGAAGACAGACAGACAGAGGAGCCCAGAGGAAACAGAAGACAGCAGCACACCCAGTGGACAAAGAAGAACTATGGCTAGGCAGGAGGTCTAGGAGACCCTGACATTACTCCCCCCTCTCAAGAGCGTTCTCCGGACGATCCTCCAGGCTCTTCAGGGAAACCTTGATGGAAGGCCAACTTAATTTGTACGTCAAGTGCTGATGAGAAATCTGTGAGAGGTGCATTTATCCTCATCACAAGAGCGTTGGCATCAGCATCAAGAACATTAGGCATAGCAAGGAACTTCACCAGGGATCCATCTAATGTCATAGCAGGGGCATCAGGAACAGATACATCAGGCTCTTCACATGCAGCAGAGGGGACATATTCACTTTCCGTGGTCTCTTTTTGTGACCAACATATCTCTTTTAGTTTTGGAATCTGGAACTTCCCAATGGATACGTTCAACTCCATTGCAGAGGCATGGACATCAGAAATGTGGGCATCAAGGACGGGTGCAGACTTTTCACATGGGTAAGTGGGAACATAGAATTCACACTCCATGGTCTCCTTTTGTGACTGCCGTTTCGTGGTATCACCTAAATTCTCATTAAGACCAGCTATTTGAGTTTTCAGCTCTTGAAGCTGTCCTTCTGCACTTCTTTTCCTACTCAATGCAGTTGTCAGTTCGGCTTCTTTGGAGTTGAGTCGCGACTCCATATCTCCCAGCTGACTCAGAGTAAAGCTTAAATATGATGCATCTTCTTCATTTCTGATCTGCAGCTGCCGGTACTCCTCCCAGGCATTGTACAGCTCCAGCTACAGCCGGACCTTATCACGGGCTGTGTGGTCCAATAATTTGCAGGCATCAGCCATTTTGACCTCATAGCGCTGTGTCAGGCCAGCCACTTGACAGACGGACACCTTCTCTCTTTCCTCCTTTTTGGCAAGCTGTGTCTTCAGCTCAGCGATCTGCACCTGCAGCGCTGTGAGTTGCTGAGATGTGTGTTCAGCTGCTAGCTTTAGCTCTTCCTCCAGCGAGGCTCTGGTTATGCTCAGTGTGGCCTTCAGCTCCTCATGCTGTTCTTTGGGGACACACTGGGTACTCAAATAATCTTGCAGCATCTTTATTTTGTAGGCAGTCTGGAAACTTTCTTCCTGCAGAACTCGCTGCTTTTCTTCAGCATCACCCATTTCTCCTTGGTGCCCTGCAGATGTGTACACAGTTCTCGCAGCTGACTCTGCAGCATATTTTCTGCTTGTGTGCGCCGCTCCAGGGAGATACGTTCTTCTTGCAGCACTCTCTCTACATTCTGCAGTGCTGTTTGCACGTCTAACTTTTCCTGGGCCAACTGTTTCTTCTCCTCTCCTAATTCATGAAGTTTCTTATCTCCTTCCCTGACTTGGACATAGAGATTCTTGCACTCTTGTGTTACAGTTTCAAAACTGATATTTAACCCTTCGAAGATTTCTCTCAATGAACATAGTTCTGTGTTGAAGTGGCAACTCTTCTCCTTAGAGGCTTCCAGCTCTGTAGTAAGCCTGTGAACCTCTTTCTGAGATGCTTTCAGTGCTGCGTCAACTTGAGCCATGAAAGTCTGGTACTGGGCAGAATCAGCGTAGGCCTTCTCCAGCTTACTTGACAAGATCAACCTGTCATTCTCCAACTGATATTTTTCTTTTTCCCAGTCACCCTCTGCTTTTTCCAGCGCTAATTGCATCCTTAACTTTTCTTCTATCAATAGTCTCTTCTCCTCTTCTGATTCATGGAGTCTTTTATCTCCTTCACTGGCTTGGACAGAGAAGTTCTTACTCTTTTGGTTTATAGTTTCAAACCTACTATTTAACTCTTCGGAGGCGTCTCTCATAGAACGTATCTCTGTTTTCAAGTAGAATCTCTCCTCCCGAACGACTTCCATCTCTTTTTTGAAGTAGCAAATCTCCTCCTGGGAGACTTTAAGCTCTGTATTAAGCCTGTCAATTTCCTTCATAGAGATTTCCAGGAATTCGTTACTTTTAGAAGCGAGGCGCCGATTCTCAGCAGCATCAGTATATGCCTTCTCCAGCTCACCTGACATGACATCCAGGTCACTCTCCAACTGCTCTTTTTCTTTCTCCTGAAGAACACACTTAGCAATTGCTGAGGATAGACAGCTTTGTAGTGCAGAGTTGGCTTCTTGCTCCTTATCTAAACATCCATAAAGATAATCAATCGCTTTCTGTGCAGCTTGAAGCGTCTGAGATGGGGCATCTTTCTTTTCTTCCACTATTCTTGGGATACGTCTGTGAGTTGCCTTAAGCTGCAGCATATTTCTTTCATCAAATGCAGACTCTGAGGTTAAATTTTCATTCTTAATTCCTTCTGCAACTTCTACAGTAATGCCTCCCTTCTTTTTCTTCTTCTTCCTTGCTTTGAGAAGTTCTGAAGAATCAGTGGTACTGTGTTCACATTTACTGCTCAAGACTGTTTGAGTTTGAGCCATCATTTCAGACATGGGGAAACCACACTTCTCAAGAAACCAGTAAAGAGGAAATGTGTTTTTAAAACAGAAGCATTAGAATGAACAACAGGAATATTAGACACAGAGAGACACAAAATAAGAGAGCTGACCTTTTGAGACTTTAGCATCAGTCACAGAGATTTATAAATGCAAGGAAAAAACATAGACAGAGAAACCCTGCAGTTATATCTGAAACTTTAGAAATCAGGCATAGGGATATCATATAGACAAAGAAAACCTGCAGTTGAATCTGAAACTTTAGAAATCAGGCATAGAAATATTATAGACAGCAGGAAACTAATACAGAGAAAACTTGCAGTTAGATCCAAAACTTTTGACATCAGACAGAGAATTTTTTTTAGGGGAACTTGCAGGATGCAGTAACAAAATAATGGAAGCACTCTTGTCTTTTGAAATGGGAACCCTGTGAACAGCAGTGGTCCAACCAGGGATGCAGAGACAAGCCTTGTTCAGGGAATGAAAAGTCAGAGTCTAAAAAGGTGGCAACAGATACTGCAAGGGTAACCCAGGCACTGCACAAAAGAAAAATCTCAAAGAAAGGTGCACTAGTCTCTGCAGCAACAGTTCTAGTCTCAGCAAAAATGTTTTTTGTTATGTACGCAATACTTCTTGCAGAACACTTAGCAGCAAAAAAAAACCTTCCCAACAGGGATTTCCAAAAAAGAAACGAAAGTATTTATCTTCAACCATGCGGATGTGGTCTGCTGCAGCAGGCAGGAAAGGGTGCAGGCAGAAGAAGAATCTGTTCCAGCGAGGTCCAGAAGTGTCCTTTGCTTTCTGTCACGGGAGACTCCTGTGGCAGGTAGGATCTCGGTGGCCGGAACAGCACGAGCGTAGTAGGGGTCACAAGCAGGGGTCCAAGGCAGGCGGCAGACAGCGCAGTCAGGAAACAAACAGAGGTCCGAGGCAGGCTGCAGGTAGCGAAGTCAGGTAACAATCAGAGGTCCGAAGCAGGCGGCAGGTAGAGAAGTCAGGTAACAAGCAGAGGTCAGCAACGAGGAGACTGGAACAGGACAGGGGAGCAAGGACAGGTCTGGGGGCAGGGACTGAGAACAGGAACAAACAGGGACAAGCCAGATTACCAGCAATGGCTTTTACTGTGAACAGACTTCTATAATACAGGTACAGGTACAGGTACAGAAAACAGATCAGGATCAGAGGCATGTGCAATAGGAGTCTGACTTCAAGCAAAGGCAATTGAACCAACCAGGAAGCAGAAGCTATAAAGGACAGAGACAGGAGCAACAAGAAGACAGACAGACAGAGGAGCCCAGAGGAAACAGAAGACAGCAGCACACCCAGTGGACAAAGAAGAACTATGGCTAGGCAGGAGGTCTAGGAGACCCTGACAGCCATCCTATACTTTCCCTCCCCCCCCAGCATCCTCTTCCCCTCTGTGCTGCTGTGGATGTACAGCCCCCCCATCCCTAATTCTCACCTTCTTTATCTCTGTTTTAACACCCCTCCAGTGCCTCTCTGTTCTTTATTCTTTATTCTTTTATTTTTTCTTTTCCAATCCCTGTCTAAGTGTGACTTCTCAGGAGAACCCTTCCTCTCCCTGTCCCTCTCTCCCATCTCATGTTACCCTTTCTACTCCTTCCCACTTCTCTCCTTCATCTTCTACCGCTCTCCCCTTGCCATAGCGCGTTCCCCGCAGGTCTCGCATACCCATGCGCTCCCTTAGCCCCTGCTTTGAGCCTCCCCACTCCCTCTCCCCCGTGGTAGCTCCTTTACCTTCCCCTGTGGTGCCATCCGTCCCATTGCCTCCTCCTCACGTGGTGCCCATGGCGCGGCGTTCCGCATGCCTGGTGACGCGTCCAGTGCGTGCACCCCCTCAGGCCACGGGGGATGCACGTGCATGCTCCTCTCTGCCTTTGCTGGCCATCGCGCGGGCACGGGTCTCGTGCGCATTCCCCTCCTCTTGGCTCCGTCCCCCTCCTGCGGCCTTCCCCTGCTCCTTGCAGGCCGTTCCTGTGTTGCAACCTGTGCGCGCGCATCCCCAGTTTACAGGGAGCAGGCGCACAGACTCTTCTTATCAGGCCATTCCCCTGACTGCCCCTTCTGTCTCCTCCTCTTCTCTCCCTGACCTATCTCTAGCTTATCACTCAGGAAGCGTGTGTGAAGAGCTCCCAGGCATTTGGTAAGGAATCAGCTTTATTCTTTCTTTATTTGGTATATTTTGCTGTGGATCTGTGGGGGAGAATACTGTGAGTATACTGTGAGTTTTTTCAGGGTTTTGGGTGCTTTTTCAGGTTTAAAAACCGTTTTAGTTTTTCACCCAGAGGCTGCAGTGATTCAACCCAGCAAAGCTACACTGTGGCTGGCTGGAAACTGTAGTCTCAGACCCTCTCTACTCCCCTACCCCTGGCTGTTTATTTTAATTCTAGTTTCACTTTAATTTAAGCCTGATTTCCTTTTGTCATTTGCAATTTTTGGGAGCTCTGTGTCTTACTTTAAGACCTTCAATATTGTGGTGTGGTTTCTTGTAAGAGAGAGAGTTAATAAGGGGAGAAAAGAGAAGATTACAGCAGGTTTTTAAAAAAGCTGTTTTTCTTCCCCTCCCTGTGCAGAGATAGTTAATTGGTTCTTAAAGGGACAGTTTCCTCTCTGCATCTCTCTCCCTAAGCACTATTTCCTCCCCTTACTTAGAGGCTTATTTTATCATGCCTGGGGGAATAGGACTAGTGCAGTAACGGGGGCCACACCTGGACATCGGACTCCAAAAACTGGGCCCCCTAGGATCAATAACCACAGCCTTAGGCCTGGTACATCCAGTGCCCTGGCCACACCTCCCCCGGCTCCTGTTGTCAGTTTAACCCCTGCAGTCCCAGTTCCAACATGGGCGCAGGTGGCAGCTGCAGGCGTTGACCCCAGCAACAACAACACTAGGGCCACGCCCGGTGTGAGCAGGAAGCTTGGGGTGAGGTGCCCAATGTCACCTGGCCTCAACATGGAGATCTATGTGAGGGCTGTGGCAGACATTTTGGGTCCCTCTGCTGTGGTGGCGGCCAGCAAGATGTATGGGAGGGGCATTTTCTTCCTCCGTACGCTGGCTGCCACCCACACCCTGGTGCAGAAAGGCATCAGTGTAGGAGGGACCTACATCCCCATAGAACCCATGGAGGGGTTAGGCACAAAAATCATCCTGTCCAATGTGCCTCCCTTCATCCCAGACAGCCTCATGCGCCCACGCCTGCAAGCCCTGGGAGATATTAAATCTCCCATAACAAAAATTCCGCTGGGCTGCAGGGATAGAGCGCTGAGGCACGTGCTATCATTTAGGTGGCAGGTACTAGTGCTGCTGCCGGGGAGCACAGAATCTGTGGAGGGTTCTTTTGGGGTGCCCTACGAGGGCATAACATACACCGTGTACTATGGCACGGAGGGGGTAAGGTGCAATTTGTGCAAGGAGCTGGGGCACACTCGTAGGAGTTGCCCCAAAGGGAATAGAAATCCCACTTCAGCTCCTGCACCCGCCCCTCCCTCTGCCAAGACACCCGTGCCACTGTGCCCACCACAGTAGTGCCCTGGAGGGCCCAGGTCCCTTCTGGAACCACAAGAGATGTCGCTGTCCCATCCCGAACAGTGACTTCTGTACCTCTCCCCAAAGAACAGAGGGAGAAGGAAAAACCCTCGAGGGCCCAGGTCCCCTCTGGGACCGCAGGAGATGTCGCTGTCCCATCTCGAACAGTGACATCTGCGCCCACCACAGAGGGGTCCTCGGGGGCCCAGGTCACCCCTGGGAACGCAGGAGATGTCGCTGCCCCATCTCGAGCAGTGACATCTGCACCTTTCCCTGGGGAGCGGAGAGAGGGTGAGGGGGTCGCCCTGGAGAGGCCACCCTATGTTGTCGCTGTCCACCCCGGGAGGAGACACCCTGTGCCGCTGCGCCCACTGGGGCGGGGCCCTCGGGGGCCCAGGTCCCCCCTTGGACCGCAGGAGATGTCGCTGCCCCGTCTCGAGCAGTGACATCTCCACCTTTCCCCGGGGAGCGGAGAGAGGGTGAGGGGGTCGCCCTGGAGTGGCCTCCCTCTGTTGTCGCTGCCCCATCCCAGGAAAAAGAGGGAGAAGAAAAGAGTCACCCTGAAGAAGTCACCCTCTGTTGTCGCTGTCTCCCCACAGGAGCACCCTACCTCCAATGTAAGCATCGTACAGGGTGCGGGGAAGCGGTGGGAGGCTCCCGCTGAGGAGGAAGCAGTACCCTTTTTTGGGGAATCAATCCCCAGGAAGAGGAAAGAAAAAACTAAGAACAAGAGGGTGATGGAGGAGGGCGAGGAGGGTGAACCGTATTACGTTCACCCTCAGAAGTCTCCGAAGCGGAATGCAACATCAATTCCGCACAGGGTGGCCCTGTCCGGCCCACAGGTTAGGATTAGCCAGTGTAAGCCGGACCCTATAAATATGCAGTCCCCGCCCCCTTGAAGATCTGGAGGGAATGCAGGAGGAGGTACCCAGCATCCCTCGGGTGGAAGATCAAAGTGCTCAACAACATGAGGCTTTGCTCCTAGAAATGACATTGGGGAGCCTTCCAACACCCCTCCCAGTTGGAGAACATCCCCCGGGGACTTGTGTTTCGGTGAATCTCTCGCGCCGGACGCAGTTGTCTTCGGGGACTCGGAGGTCAGCCAGAATCCCCCTCCGGCTGTGCCGCTTTCGGGTGGCACACCTGAGGCTGAGCCCCGGTTTGTGTCACTGGAAGAAGAGGATGGGCTAGGGCTGACTCCCGTGGTTGGGGGTTTGGAGGATGGAGCGGGGGAGGTGGGTGTGGGTGAGGGTGTTTTAGCGAGCACTTCATTTTGCATCTGGGAGATGCCAGATGTGAGCTCTCCTGGTGAGGAGTTTTGGTCGGGCACTTTGTTGGAGGCGACTGCTGGGCTGGACCCTCCCTATGAGGTGCTTGCTGAAAAGTGCCCTCCCGCGATTAATGCGAACGCCCGTGGCATCCCGTTTGTTCGCATGGTGGTAGAGGAGACCAGGAGGGCACTATGTGCCTCGTTGGCCCCCGAGGACACTAGGGTGACCGCTACCTCCTCCATACCGCCACCAGCTACCCCTGAACATCCCACCCCGGGGTTGGATGTGAAGGATATAGTGGACCCCCTCATGGAAACACCGAGGAGGGGACCCACTTTAAGGCTGAGTAAGGCCCCCGCGGGAAAGGGCGGTGATCCTCAGTTTTTCAGTCAAGAGGAGCTCGGGGAGTTGGGGCTCAGTGAGGAGTCCTCTGGCACCGTGGAGGTTGTGGACTCTTTGACCCCCATTATCCCTGCCCAGGAGCTAGATGGTTTCCTGGAGGATACCCTCTGCAAACACAGAACCACGAAGGTGCAGTTGGCCCTTGGAAGGATGCCTCGGTCATTCTCCACTCTCTCTTAGTATACATCAGGGCTAACCACAAGGCCAAAATCTCTGGGCCTATCCATCTTCGTGTCCTGAAATTTCATAAATTGATGCGAGACCACATAAAGGCTTCTCGGGGTGTAGCTCCCTGAGAGCCTGTGGAAAGCAAAACTCCTGATTACCAATGGCTTTGAGCATCGGTACACTTAACGTGAATGGCTGTAAGGACGGGTTTCGCAGGTTCCAGGTACTCTCCTTTTTACAGAAGGGAAAGTATTCTGTGAGTTTCCTGCAGGAAACCCATACCACTCCAGAGGCTGAAGCCAGCTGGCATTTGGAGTGGCGAGGCAGTGTCTTCCTTAGCCACCTCACTTCGTCATCTAGTGGGGTGGTGACCCTGTTCTCTGAGTCCTATCAGCCAGAGCTACTGCTTGCCAAAACTGTTGTTCCAGGTCGCCTGTTGCATCTCAGGGTCCGGCACGAGGACTACACGTTTAATTTCCTGAACGTGTATGCTCCTGCCACCGGACCACTGAGAAGGCAGTTCTTCGTCAGAATGTCTGAATACATAGCTTCCGACCCTGGGCAGGGTTGAAAGGGCGGCCCTACAGGGTGATTTCACCCTGGAAGAGATAACAGAGGTAATTAAGTCCCTCAAACCAGCTAAGGCTCCAGGCCCTGATGGCTATTCCAAGGCTTGCTTGATGGCGTACTATAAAGCGTCACAATTGACCCAAATCATTCTGTGGCATGCGGACCCCACAAATAGAAGATGGACAGAATTGGAGGGAGAATGCTGTGCGCCAGTTGCACTCCATAACTTGATCTGGCTACCAAAACGATGCAAAAAAGGCATTGGAACGCCGCTCTGCGCAGTGGCGAACTCATTAGCGGTCTGGGAGACATCTAAATTTAAAGCTAACTTAACCACCCCCCACACATTAATGACCCCCCTATGGGGCAACCCGGACTTTGCTCCGGAGCTGTTGAGCGATAAATTTGTAAAGTGGACGCAGGCAGGGTACAACCGATTAAAGGACCTGGGGGGTAAGGGATCTATCAAGACGTTCGATTGGTTTAAAGAGGCATCAAATTTCCCAAATTCAGAATTATTTAGATTCCTCCAGGTCAGGGCATTTTATAACAAATTTCCTGTTCGTCCTGCACGAACTAATTTTGAACAGCTGTGTTCCAGACCAACGGACACACGGGGACTGACATCTCGGATGTACAGGGAGGTAGTCTGTCCGGCTCATATAGACCGTCTTCAACTTCGATACATGCGACAATGGGAGACAGATCTAGGGGATAGTTTAGAGGACGAAGACTGGGACCACATACTGCAAACTGCCGCAAAGAGCTCAATATGTGTCACGTTGAAGGAGAACGCATATAAGGTCCTAATGCGGTGGTACCATACCCCAGTGAAATTAGCTAAATTTGTCAGAGGTTATTCGCCGCTCTGCCCAAAACAGTGCGGGGAATTGGCTGACCTTAAACACATGCTGTGGTCTTGCCCAAGGGTAGCCCCGATTTGGGAAGCAATTCGAAACTGGCTGCAAGGGATTCTCGAATTAGAGATCCCCCTGGACCCGTGGCTGTTCCTAGTGGGCAGACGCCTCAGGAAATGTCTAGAACGACACACAAACTGGTCACGCACTTCGCGACCGCCACCCGATGTGAGAGCGCAGCTTTGTGGAAGCAAAATGAGATCCCAATTATCCCCAAAATTAGGAACCGAATTTGGCAAGTTTGCCAGATGGAACAGTTGACGAGTTGGGTCAACGACTCTGGCACCAAATTTCTAAAAGTCTGGAGCCCGTGGCTAGACCAATCCAAAATCCCAAGGGTGGACGCCGCTACAATCCTGCATTAATATTCACAAATGCGTTCTCCTTGGATGGGACGGACAGGACATCGACGTAGGTATACACTAGGTAGTGCCATTCAGCAGTTACAATAGGCAGTAAGGTCAGCAGTGCCATGAAGCTGTCGCATCGGATCGCAGGAACCCTTCTCCAGAATCCGACAAGAGCACCCCCCTCCCCCTCCTACCCTCTGTGCCTCCCCACCAGTCCAGTGAGTCCAGTATGTCTTGTCCTGCTTCCCTTTATGTCGTACGTCTGATGCTGTCATTGTTGACGGTTGTTAAAAGTGGAATATCTGTAATGTACGCCTATGGGAGGTGTGTTTCTGTATACCTGATATCCACAAATAAAAAATGAAAGTTGAAAAAAAAAAAGAATGTCTGAATACCTGGAGACAGTCGACGCGGACGAATACGTGGTGCTTGGGGGTGATTTTAACTGTACCCTCGAGGCTCGGAAAGACCGAAATGGTCCGGAGCCACACCCGTGTTCTGCGTCGGCCTTGCGGGAGGTCATCACCCGCTACTCCTTGGTAGACGTCTGGCGAGAACAACATCCTGAGGCATCCACTGAGTTCACTCATGTTAGGGTGTTTAGGGGTGAACAGATGTCCTGGTCCCGGATCGACAGGCTGTATATTTCCAGCCACAGCCTGTCAAGAGCCCAGTCCAGTGCCATTAGGCTGGCACTGTTTTCGGACAACAATTGTGCGTCCGTGACGGTGACGCTGCTACCTGCAGCACCCTCGGCCGCATATTGGCACTTCAAAAATACGTTGTTGGAGGACAAGGGGTTTGCGACGTCGGTCCGAGACTTTTGGATGGCCTGGAGAGGTTGCAGGTCAGACTTTGCCACGTTAGAGCAGTGGTGGGACGTGGGCAAGGTTCATCTGCGCCTCGTGTGTCAGGAGTACACCAAAGGTGCCAGCGGGCGGCGCGATGCTGAGATCGAGGCCCTCAGGGAGGAGGTGCTCGATCTCGAGAAGCGGCTGTCTGTGGCAGGAGACCAATACCTGCAGAGTATGTACGTGGAGAGGAAGTGCGCTCTCCGGGACTTGGAAGATCGGAGAGCTCGGGGGGCGTATGTGCGATCCCGCATCCACTTCCTTCGGGAGATGGATCGCGGGTCGCGCCTCTTCTACGCGCTGGAGAAAAAGAGGGGAAACCGTAGACATATCACCTGCTTGTTGGCAGAGGACGGTACCACTCTGACTGACCCGGAGAGCATCCGGGACAGAACCCGGAGATTCTATGTAAATCTTTTCTCCATCCAGCCAAATAAATGCAGGGTCTTATGGGAGGGGCTTCCCACGGTCGGTGAGGATGGAAGGGAGCGGCTTGAGTTACCATTGACTCTGGCCGAGCTCTCTGAAGCCCTCAATCTCATGTCCCATGGAAAAACGCCAGGGCTAGACGGGCTGACTGTGGAGTTCTTACGGTTTTTCTGGGAGATGCTGGGACCTGATTTCACCGAGGTCCTAGCGGAAGCCCTGGAGACCAGTGAGATGCCCCTTTTGTGTCGGCGGGCAATACTGTCTCTGCTGCCGAAGAAGGGAGATCTCCGCCAGATCTCTAACTGGCGACCGGTCTCACTGCTCAGCACGGACTATAAGATCGTAGCCAAAGCGCTTTCGCTGAGGCTCAAGTCCGTGCTGGCAGAGGTGATTCACCCCGACCAGTCCTATACTGTCCCGGGCAGGAGTATTCATGACAACATCTTTCTGGTCCGGGACCTGATGCACTATGCACAGAGGACTGGTCTATCACTCGCCTTCCTGTCCCTAGATCAAGAGAAGGCATTTGACAGAGTGGATCACCGTTACCTTATGCAGACCCTGCGGGCGTTTGGCTTCGGCCCACAATTTGTGGGCTTTCTCCAGATGCTGTACGCCTCTGCAGAGTGTCTGGTGAAGATCAACTGGTCCCTGACGGCACCTTTTGTTTTTGGTCGGGGAGTACGTCAAGGTTGCCCCCTGTCTGGGCAACTGTACGCGCTGGCCATTGAGCCCTTCCTCTGCCTACTGAGGAGGAGGCTCACCGGGCTGGTGCTGCGGGAGCCCGACATGCGGGTAGTCCTGTCGGCTTATGCCGATGACGTGCTCCTCGTGGCCCTGGACCTAGATGATCTAGAGCGGGCACAAGCGTGCCAAGAGGTCTACACCACGGCCTCTTCTGCTTGGATCAACTGGTCCAAGTGCTCTGGCATTTTGGTGGGTCCCTTACAGGTGAAGTCCTTGCCCCCCGCGTTTTGGAATGTCTCGTGGGAGAGCGATACTCTCAAGTATCTGGGAGTCTACCTGTCTGCTGCGGAGGACCCGGCCCCAGAAAACTTCAGTGATCTTGAAGAACGGGTCATTGCTTGTCTGGGGTCATGGGTGTATCTGTCGCGAATGCTTTCCCTTAGGGGAAGAACCCTGGTGATTAATCAGCTGGTGGCCAGCCAGTTATGGCACCGGCTGATAGCCATGGGTCCAACCCCCGAATTAATCAACAAGATCCAGAGGAGGTTGATGGATTTCCTCTGGATGGGGAAGCATTGGGTCTCTGTGGGAGTTGCGTGTCTCCCTTTGGAGGAGGGTGGACAGGGAGTGGTGTGTGTCCGCTCCCAGTTACACACTTTCCGCCTCCAATACCTGCAGAGACACCTATTCGCTGATCCGTCTCCGCAGTGGTGCCAGCTGGCGACCAGTTTCTTTCGCCAGCTGCGCAATATGAGGTATGACCGGCAACTGTTTATCATCAGGCCCGAGGGTTTAGGTAGAGACCTCTCGGTGCTGTCGGCATACTACCGGGACTTACTTAAAGCCTGGAAACTGGTCTCCGCGACCAGGAAGGAACAGGCGGTGGGGGTTGATTTCCTTGCCGAGCCCCTGCTGTATAATCCGGCAGTTGGGGCTCGGATGTTGGATTCACCCTCTATTTGCCGCCGGCTAATCCTGGCGCAGATGACCAGAGTCGTGGATCTCCTGGACTTTGGGCGGCGAGACTGGGTTAGGGCAGAGGTGCTCGCGCCCCAAATGGGTCTTCGTACTGCCTGCATCCCTCATCGTTTGATCCGTGAGATTAAAGATGCCATTCACCCCGACTCACACACCTTCATTGAGGGGGTATTGCAGACCGGAGAGCCTTGTCAACCTATCAACTTCAGCTCTCCGGATATTTGTGTGGAACCAAAGCCACGGCAACCCCCTCGGTCTCTTCTCTCCCCCAACCTCAGTAGGTTTGGGGGCTATGTCCCCGGCATGTTTCCGCGGCATGCCGAGGAAAGTCCTGTATTTTCTAGTGCTCCATATAGTGCACTACCTCGCCCTTGTCACCCGCCCAGATACTATCTGGAGGCAGGTATTTCCTGCGAACGAGGGCGAGAGACCCCGGTGGAGGGAACTCTATTCATCCTTGGTTCCCCGTCCCATCGGGGATTTGAGTTGGAGGGTCCTCCACGGTGCACTGAGCACAGGAGAGTACTTGGCACATTTCATGGATTCCCCCGCCACCTGTCCCTTTTGTGGCGAGTGGGAGTCCGTATATCACATTTATTCGAGTTGCGCCAGACTGCAGCCCCTCTTTTCCTTCTTGAGGAGCCTTCTCCTGCAGTTCTGGCTACACTTCTCCTCTCATATTTTTATTTTTGGGTGCCCAGTGTCCCGGAACGATAAGCCTAGGGATCTCCTGGTCAACCTGCTCCTGGCATTGGCTAAGGTAGCCATTTGTAAAACCAGGAGGCAATGTTTGGAGGGGGGGTCCCAACAAACATCGTGGTCATGTTCCGGGCGTTGGTGCACTCCCGTATTTGGGCAGAGTACTAGTACGCCGAGTCTACTGGGATGGTTTCAGAGTTTGCCTCCCAGTGGGCGTTAGGCGGGGTGCTCTGCTCGGTATCCCCCATCAAGGGTTCTTTAGAGTTAACCCTTCTGCTTTAAGTGCACTTCAACAGTGCACTTGTTGGTCTTCTTTTGAATATTTGTTTGACTGGTTTTTCTTTGTTCTACTTGGCAACAAGTAGAAATGCTGTTCAACTGAATTGGCCGGCTTCGCCGGCCAATCAGTTTTAAACCAGATCAAAATAGACCCACTTCTCTCTCTACTCCTCCCCTCTCTGTCATTGGTGCACCTTCCTTTATAATCCCTGTCTGTCCACCTCTTCCTCGTTCTGCATAGTTTCTGTTTCCCTGTGTGTACCTAACCTATGCTGTGCTCCCTCTGTGCTCCTGTGATTACCTGCTCCTGTGTTACTTTGGATTTCCCTGGCTTTGACCCCTGCTCTCCCTGGACTACTCTGCTCTCTGGTATCCCTTTGAACCCTGCTATGCATATGACTCCGCTGACCTCTGGCTTCCTAGGACCTGGCTTGCCCTCTGACGACTCTATCCTCTGGATCCCTGAACATTGGCAAACGGACACAACTATTCTCACGGACACTCCCCAAGCGTTGCAAGTTTACACTAACAACTCTTCCAACAGGCCCAGCAACACTATACCACACTCCGGGCTTGCTCCCACTGCTGTGGGTGTGTGGTATCATACCGTTCCCACCTCAGTACTGGGGTCTAGCTTGGTCTTCGGGCATACAGGCATGACACTAAGTCACAGAAACCTTTGTATATCAGTATTGCTTGACCTGAGGAAGAGAGGAAAACTCTCGAAAGCTTGTTCTATGACATAAATTGTTAGTCCAAATAAAAAAGGTATCACCTAATACTGAAGAACTCATTTATTCTGCACTATCGCAACTGGACTAACACGGCAATCTCCGTTATATATATATATATATATATATATATATATATATATATATATATATATATATATATATATATATATATATATATATATATATATATATATATATATATAAATAGCACTGTGGATATACTGTAATACTGGACATGATACATAAAGCTTGGCCCCCTGCAGACTCACTTACCAGAACACCCTCCTACTGTCTCTGTACGTTCTCCCTACCTACCAATTAAAATGTAAGCTCCTCGGAACAGGGACTCCTCTTCCTTAATGTTACATTCATGTCTGAAGCACTTATTCCCATGATCTGTTATTTATATTATCTGTTATTTATTTGGTTACCACGTGTATTACTACTGTGAAGCGCTATGTATATTAATGGTGCTATATAAAGACATACAATAATATATAATAATAAATTTAATATATAATATATACACACACACATGTACATTTAGTGATTATATACTGTATATAGCATCTATATATTGCATCATCAGTGAATATATATATGTTGTATACTGTATAATACATTTAGATTTAATCATAATAAATATTGGTATTTAGAAAAAAATAAGTGTATCTCTTTGTATAATATTAAAATATGTTTATTAGTCTCTACCATTATTTGTTTCATGAAAGAAACATTTTAAATTGTATACTTGTTTACTCAGCCATAAATAAGAACTGTTTATTATAATGAAAAAGTGTCATAATAATGAGACGTAACTGTGATTGTTCCTTGTTTAATATGCAGGTTGGATATTTTGACACAGCTCTTATGGCAACTAAAAAATCTCATGGTGCTCAAATTAGTCATAGCTAGGCAATTATGCTCAGACTCGACACCAGGTTGGAATATATTTTGAACTTGGGGTAGGGGGTGGGGTGTGTGTGCTGATAGAGATATTTAAGACAGGGGGGATTTTGACCATGATTGTAGAGCGGTGGTCGAAGAGTTAGTTACTCAAAATCGGTGCCCAACTTTAAGGGTCAACTGGCTGGGCCCCCTTCCTCTGCCAGCTTTTAGTCTCTGATGGCGTCCTGATTATGTATGTATGTATGTCTTTATTTATATAGCGCCATTAATGTACATAGCATTTCACAGCAGTAATACACGTGACTTACTGTAATTATATAAATAAAATAAATAACACATAATGGGAAGAAGTGTAAAAGTGTTACTTAAAAGCAACTTTTAGGGAAAAGAGCCCCTGCTCCGAAGAGCTACAATCTAATTGGTAAGTAGGAAGAACGTGCAGAGACCGTAGGAAAGTGTTCTGGTAAGTGCATCTGCATGGGGCTAAGGTTGATGTATGAGGTGTTTAGTATCAGCCAGGGAGCTACACATATGCTTCATTATGGAGGTGGATTTTAAGATGGGTCTTAAAGGTGGATAGACAGGGTTCTAGTTGGATATTGAGGAAAACGGCATTCCAAAGGTGTGGGGCACTCAGTGAGAAAGGTTTAATGCGGGAGAGGGGAGAAAGGTGAGAGGTAAGAAGGCAGGAAAGCGGGAGATTACAGTAATAGAGACTAGTGCCTGTGTCAGAGTTTTAGCAGAGAGACATTCAGAAACTTTGGTCTGTACAGCAGGTGTAAGGTCAGGGGTTGAAAAGTACATTTGTGTGTCATCAGCATAGAGGTGATATTTGAATCCAAGAGGTGTGATAAAGTCACCTAGAGAGAGTGTGTAAAGAGAAAAGTCCCAGTGCAAAGCCCTGGGGTACCCCCACAGAGAGATTGATTGAGGAGGAAGAGGAGGAGGAGGTGTTAGCAAAAGAGGCACTGAAAGTACGATGGCAAGAGGAGATCCAGAATATACTGTAGCTTTGTTACAGATACCAAGAGAATGAAAAATGTGAAGGAGAAGAGCGTGGTGCACAGTAACAAATGCTGCAGAGTATAGTGACCTTTGTCTTTAGCAGCATGGAGGTCATTAGTTATTTTACTGTATAGAGGTCTGTTTCAGTGGAGTAAGCAGTGCGGATGCCAGATTATGTTCAAGATTATATAGCTGGTGTAAAGTAGATGTAGCGTCTTTATTTCAAAATGTTACTGGATGACAAATAGGGAATTACATATTTCAGGATAAAGTACTTTATAAATAGAAAAGATCCCAAAATGCTTTCTGGTGAATATAATTATTGGTACACTTTTAATTAATGAGGCATAGGCAATGCCAAACTAACAATGATTCATCTATTTAAATAGGTTAGTAAAGCATATTTTTAATCTGGATTTCTTATATAATCCTGAATGAATGAATGAATAAATAAATAAATACATAACATGCTTCAGAAATAAGTAATCAATAGGACATATTCAGTGTACACTAGTTATGCATGTATAGTCCCTGGCATTTTATTTCTCGGATTTCATATTTTTAATAAGTTACAGATGAACAAACATACAGAAAATAAAGACTCCATATCCTCTTAAAGCTCCAGACCAAGCAATATCCTACATGTGTTTTTTTAATAAATTAGTTCTGTACTATAAGAAAATACTTGAAGCATATTTTTTAAATAACTCTAAATTACATTTTTAATGTATTATAAAGTAGCAAGCATTTTTTTATTCTATAACAACCATTTACAATGTCACATCCCCTGTCTCTTCTGAAACAGGCTCTGTCACAACCTTTTTTGAGCCCTGCTCTCTCTCCAGCAAGGCACGAATTGTATCTAGTGACTGCCTGTCACATGATCTTCCCAACAGAACTTAGCATCTTTTGTCCTCTTCTGCTGCACTAAGAGCCATTTAGTGAACCCCAAGTTGGATCTTCGCTGATCGATCACAGGAGAACAAATAGAACGGCAACTTAGCTACCGTAATTACTTATCATTGTGTGGATTGTATTGCTGCGCATATTAAAGGGGAAAATAAAAAAGCAGCAGCTTGGACTTCTGCTTTAAAGACACTTATCTATAAACAAACCTTTAAATGAATAGTCTAACGAAATTATGAAAAAGTGCACCCTATTTCAGGTTATAAGGTATAAAACATTGCCATGATGACGTTAAAAAATGTTTTATTACTTATACATTTGTAGCCCCCTTTCGCCTGTATCTAGGGAAACTACCTGTGGTGCATTATCTGAGTGCCTTACAGGAGGCCTGATCCTCCGCCGCTGGGAGCCTTGAGTGATCGCGTTCGTTTTTACACAGCACCTCTACCTGGGAGAGATTCTACGCAGTAGGATTACACCTCTCAGGAACCCAATACTTACAGTAAATACACACACCGGGTATGTAACAACCGTATTTACTGACACAAAACACACACAAAATATAACAGGGACCACACAATACTCCCCACAGTACAACCATCCTGGTGAGCCCTCAAAGTACTGCCATGCCTGGGTACTTAACCCGCTAGTGTCCACGGACCAGGCCCACCCAAAGAGTGTGTGTGTGTGCACTTAGATGGTGATACCTTCCCGGGCACTCCAGTACCCGGGTACTGCAGATTAACACAAATAATCCATCTGATCCAAAGACGTAGGTCTGTCTGGTCCGTCCACGAAGGTGGGGTTAACTCCCGCTGGAGGGTCTCACCTTTAAGAGTCTCTTAGCTCGGGGTGGTCTGGACTCAGACCACAGGCTGCAGGTTACTGTGCGGCATCTTGTCACTGATGTCAAATACTGATAAGGCTACAGTTGAAATGTCCCTATCTGGGGGCTTTCCCCTGTAGCAGCCACAAACTGTAAATGGTCAGGGCCTAACTGGGGCCTAAGGGGAAAATCTAGGCCTAGTCCAGAGGAAAACTGCTCTCTGGACACTACCTCTGTCTTTGCCCTCCTCCTTCTGACTACTCGTGCAGTCTTGAGCGCACCAACTGTAACAATCTTCTCACAGGGAATCCGGGGAGCCCTATTGGCTAACACTGCCGATGTGGTCATATCCCCCAGAGAACTAATGGGAGTGTAGTTCCCTTGCGGAGCCTCCTCAAGGTGGCCGCTATTGCTCTGGTGTCACTGCGCATGCGCACCACTGTCATATGGCCGTTGCGGCCTCAGGGTTCTATGCGGATGTGCATGTGTAACTTGTCTTTGCGCATGCGCTGCAATCCAAGATGGCAGTGCCCTTACCGGCGTCCCACCAAGGAGCTTCTAAATGCCGGCGCAGCTCTCCCTACTCCCGGCGGCACCCGCCCGCACAGCAAAGCAGCCATAGCCTCCCCATTCTCTGCTCCCGCATCAGAGGCAAGGGAGGGACAGGGGACCTGGCTACACATGTCTAATGCAAATTTACCTAAAAATCATCAACTTCCTAGTTTTTATTTTTAACCTTAAAGATGTTGCTGATGTTATTGCAACCATTATCGTGTGATAACGCATTACTACTGGTAAGATATTTATCATTTAATTTTCCACACAAATGGAGACGCCTATACAAACATTGCTCGATTTAGCAAACTAATTGTGCAATTTTGTGTTACAACTGGATAAGAGGTGCAATTACTCTGGGAACAAAATCATGGTGAGCCAATGTTTCAGTCCTCTAGGGACTTTTCTCAAGGCAAGACTCTGTATAACATCTGTATCACCATGTGTGGGAGTATACAAGATGTTAAAAAAAAAGCTGTGTGTGCTGTGCACGCGCATAGTAAGTGAAACTTCTTTGACTTTTGTCACAGAAATTGTATTTGTATTGGTGATGTTTTAATTAAAAATCAAAATACAATTTCATTGACAAAACGCAAATAAATTTGACTTAGAACATGCGTACACATCCCTTGTATTTGCACTAAGCGTGAATTCCTCGTGTGTGTGTGTGTGTGCGTGACTGTGTGTGTGTGCGTGTGACTGTGTGTGTGTGCGTGTGACTGTGTGACTGTGCGTGTGACTGTGTGTGTTACTGTGTGACTGAGTGTGACTGTGCGCGTGACAGTGCGTGTGCGCGTGACAGTGCACGGTGCACGTGACAGTGCGTGTGCGCGCGACTGACTGTGTGCGCGACGGACTGTGTGCGCGACTGACTGTGTGCGCGACTGACTGTGTGCGCGACTGACTGTGTGCGTGACTGACTGTGTGCGCGACTGACTGTGTGTGTGTGTGTGTGACTGTGTGTGTGTGCGTGTGACTGTGCGTGTGTGCGTGACCATGTGCGTGTGTGTGTGTGACCGTGTGCGTGCGTGTGACCGTGTGACGTATGCGCAGCCCCCCTGCACCTCACACATCCCCCTAACCTATTCACAGTCAGTGTGTGTGTGTATGTGTCAGTCAGTGTGTGTGTGTGTGTGTGTGTGTCAGTGTGTGTGCATGTGTGTCAGTCAGTGTGTGTGTATGTGTGTCAGTCAGTGTGTGTGTATGTGTGTCAGTCAGTGTGTGTGTGTGTGTGTATATATGTATGTGTGTGTGTCTGTCACTGTATGTGTGTCTCTCTTTCTGTGACTCCCCCCCCCCTCAAAGGCAGGCAGAGCTGCGACCCGCGGCGGCTCTGCCTGAGACTCTGCTCCCCCCCCCCTCACAGACAGGCAGAGCTGCGGACCCGCGGCGGCTCTGCCTGAGTCTCTCCTCCCCCCCCACCCTCACAGACAGGCAGAGCTGCGGACCCGCGGCGGCTCTGCCTGAGACTCTCCTCCCCCCCCCCTCACAGACAGGCAGAGCTGCGGACCCGCGGCAGCTCTGCCTGAGTCTCTCCTCCGCCCCCCACCCCCCGGCGAGACGCGGCCGAACCGGGCACCGGGCAGATACCTTAATAAAGGCCCCCCCCTCCGGAAGTGCTGCGTGGGCAGAGGCAGTGTCGGCGGGGAAGGGGGGCAGCGCATCATCGTCAGCGGGAGCTGGCTTCGAGGGGAGCGCTGCAGCGATCCCCTTCTGATGGTGCTGTGGGGAACGCAGCTCACTCTACCCCCCCCCCCGTTCCATGCCTCGGCCGGGGGAGGTCAGCAGGAGTGGCGGCAATTAAATTTTGAGGGCTACCGCCGCTGCATGTCAGCGGGTGGGGGAGCAGAGCTCGTTAGGAGCTGCGGCGGCGGTTACCCTCCATGAGCGGGACGCAGGAAAGCAGAGGTAGGGAGGAGAGAGGCTGCGCGTCATGGCAGCGGCCGTTAGGAGCGGCGGCTATCGCCGCCGCATATGTCACGGTGTGTGGGGGGTGGGGGGCTCGGGGGGGGGGTGATTAGGAGCGCCAACTCTGATTTGTGGAGCGGGTGGGATGTCAGTGTTGGGGTCGGGCTGAGCCAGAACACAGCCCGGCCTCAACTGCCAGCACTGACGTCACATCCGTTTCATTTCTGTCTCCACAATTCTTTTTTGCCCCATCACGAATGAGGTGCCACTAAGGAAGTTTCACTTAAAAAAAAACTCCCTAGCAGACAGAGGAAACCATACCCTAGCTTGTAGGCTTTCCAGATGATTGGAAAAGGGAGGTTTAAAAAGGCCGGCAGGATACTTCCTGCATTCTCTCTCTGCTTTCAATCTGTGAGGAAACAGGTTTCAGAGTGCCTGTTTGTGGTAGAGCCAAGATTTCAAGTCTATTACCAGAGACTAAAGACTTTTGTGGGGTTTTTTTGTAGACGTATGCTATTTACTTTGAACTGTTTGTTCTACTCCTTTGAAAGGATATTGCAACCTGCTTTCCCATGAGGGAAATAAAGGACTTTCATTGCAGGAATGTGTGTGTGTGTGTGTGCTCCTTTCTGACCCTGCCTACGAGGCTGCTCCGTCACGAACTACAATTAATTTATTTGGTTCCTATGTGGGACTACTGTACATCGACAAGTGTTCAAAAATAATATTTTACTCATCTCAAGAAGAGCTGTACCACCTTTTTGATTGAACTTAAATTTTATACTACAGGTCTCTTCAATATGTATTTTTAAATATAATAATGCAATCCAATCTGGACTTAACTTGCATTAATTTAGCACATTCATGTATTTGTATCCTAAATTATAAAGACTGACTCTAGTTCGAACACTCAGTCAATAAAGTACCAGAGATATAAACAAGCAATGGAATAGTTTCATAGTGCTGCGATAATATACAGTAGAATAGGGTAAAGTCCACTGTGCAAGACACCCAAAGATGAATTCTTTAAAAGGTAGGGAAACCTCTTCCAGCTTGTCTTGACATAGATGAAATGTAGAAAGGAACAGGTCTCTCGCCAGCAACACAGTTTCTGACTGGAACGAACAGCAAGAAGAAGACAAATCGCACCAAGGTACTGTACATTTTCAAATATTTATTGACAATAAAAAAGTAATATTTCCAAACTTACAATTTATAAGCAATACTTTAGACAAAGCATGATCCACTGGCAGTCCCAAACAGATGGTTGCATTCACTATGTGGACTGCAGCTTCCATGAGGTGTAGAACAAGATGGGGACTTCTCATAAACCATAATCGAAAACAGATTGTCCTCCAACAAGATCAATGTCTTAGGAACACAGAACATCTCAAAAATGAGCTCTACGCATTTCACAAATCTAGTGCTTCATCAGAGCTTGTTTTAGAGATGCCCAACAAGAATGAATGGGCAGCAGAGAGTATCCAGGAGCAGGCAAAAGAGGTGGCCAAGGCGGACAGCAAGCAGCAAAATGGACAAACCAGGGTCAGGACAGGCAGCAACCAGGAGAATCATTAGCTGAACTATGGTCAGAGTGATAGCAGGGGTAAGGAAGTCATGGGCAAGCCGGGATTAGGAACCAGGAAGTAAAAGAATATAGTAAAGACGCAATGGAGCAACACAACCTCACACCAGCAAGCTAAGATTAGTGCCTTCTTAAAGTATAGGCCAGGGGTGACAATCTTTTCCCCATGCACACCCCTGCCTGCTCTCCTCGATGCCTCAAACCCCCCCCCTCTCCCCTGCTCGACCTAGCGTCAAATGATGCATGGGGTCATGTGACTTCACGTCGCCATGGTAATGTGACCCCGAGGCATCACAAGGTAAGTATATTATAGAGGCCTTGCGCGGTCCCCCGGCATTTCATTCAAATGCATGGGGGAGAGCGGGGGGACCTCTACAACTGAAATGCCTCCCCCCCCCAGAAAATCTAGCGCCCCTCCTGGGGGCACAACCCCCAGTTTGCATAATGCTGGAATAGGCCATGGTGATCATGTGTTGCGGTCAGCACAGCTGACTGACACAGTCCTAGTGTGTGGGCCCTGCCAAAAATTGGCATTTAGTTGATTGTTGATAGAAAATAGACTTACAGTAGGTTTAAAACTTACATTTACAACCATTCTAAAGGAATCATTACTCCAACTGGCTCATCATTGTCCTGCAGCAAACTAACCAAATCCGAAATAGCCTGCCATTCAACTTCACTATTAAGGTTTGTATCAAACAAAAGAAGTTTGGAGGCATCAGCCACTACAATACTGTTTACATTTTAAAGTCATTTTACGAACACATTTATGGAAATACATACATACTTCAGATTCCTTAATCACACATGAAGGCTAAAAAGACAAACCTTTGCTAATACATGTGTAACCCTCACTCCCCCCCCCCCAAATCTCTTATAGGGTCTCCTAGGGAGTCTAATGCTCAGGCTACATGTCTCAGTGTGGTGCGTACCAGCTTGCAACAGAGGGCCTTGGGTCTCCCGCGATGACATGGGGGAGAACAGGACAGGCTTCTGGGGTTTTGCCTCCATCTCTTCTACTGGTGCAGCGCCTCCATCTCCTGCAGCCCCCAGCTGTATGGGGTGAAGTACCTACAGGAGAGTTCGCCTTCCCCTCCTCCCAATACACTTCACTCTCAGGCAGGAGTATAGGTAAAAGTGCAAGATCTCTATTTGTCTCTTCTCTTCTCAGTAGACAGGTTGCACTGCAGGCTGTCTTCCCTCAGGATGTCCCTGACCTCACTCCCGGCCTAGGGCACCAAGAGTGGGTCTAGCTCTTCCCCTACCCTCTAGGCAGGGTAGGAGGTATGGGGTGCACACTCTCACTCCCCGGAGGGAGGCCTCAAGCCCACCAGTCCTAGCAGCTCGGTCTGTGTCACCCTTATCCCTCTCACTCCAGGGACAGACTCACACTAAATAGGAAAAGCAATACCCTAAATAGCTCCAACAGGCACCGCCCTGTGTCTTCTGATTGGACACAGAGCCTAATGACCTGCCTTCACTGCCTCAGTGTACTGCCACAAGTGGGGAAAACCCATGATTGATCCTGGCAAACCTGCCCTTACGCAGGGATTACGCCAGAAGGAGGGCAGACCTACAGTATAGCCCAAACCACACAGGGCTACACATGAAAATGATTCCATCCTACTATCATAGTGGATTAAGACCTCAATTGATGGCTTCTCTTTTTGAATTAGGGGTCTAGATCTATTTCTTGTACTCATCTTATAGATCTTACATTTGGTCTCCTTTGGAATTCTAGATGGGGAAGTTTTGATTGGTTATAAAAGATGCCTTCTTGCTACATCCCTCGTCTTTAAAAATATGATATTGAGGTGGAGAATTTCTCACATATATTTTGACTTTCTCATTATTAAATGGTTTCTCTAAAGCAAATCTGGCTTTTTCTAAATGGTTAAAAGTTTTTTTGTCATTATAATTCTCCCTAAAGGGGCTTCTTCTCATACAGTGTACTTTAAAAATGTATTTCTTGGGAATGTATCATAATGGGTATTTTGACAAATGAAATAGTTATGAGAGTATATATAGTGGCGAGAAAAAGTTTGTGAACCCCTTAGGATTTTTACATATTTCACCTATTTCAAACCTAAAATGTTAATAGATCTTAATCCTAATAATAGATAAGGATAACCTGATCAAACAAACGACACAAAAGCATGACACTCTTTCAACATTTATTTATCCACAAATGAATGATTCAACATTCAATATTCATGTGTGAAAAAGTATATGAACCTTTAGGGGCTTATTTAAGTAGATTCGATAACTAATTAATCGAGCATTTTGATCACAATAGGTCTATTCAGAAAGCTTTAATAGCATGCCACCCGGAAGGCATAAACACCCACCACTCCGACAAACCATGCGGGAGCTCAAAAAATGCTCTAACTTGCCTTTTTTAAGTTATCAAACAATTCAGGAAGCTTCAATAATCACATCATGGCTGCAACTCGCAGGTTCTCGTCTCAAGTGTGGCAATTTGGAATCCGCAGTGTGATTTAGAAGAAAAAAAATATTTTGACTGCTTCGGCTTGAAGCCGGGAGTCTCTGGAGCTGCCTCACATTAATATCAGCTACAGATACCCCCTGCTTCCACCCTACTGTATGTAATACAAATACATTTACAGGCAGCTTCATTAACTTAGTGGCTAACCGCTAGGTAATGAAGGGGTTAAATGCCAGTGTCCGGTTTATTGGGGGTAGAGCGGGTGGGTAAAGGTGGTAATTGGCCCTTGGTGGGTGTTTAGGCCTACCGGCAGGGTTGTGAGTGGAATTAACCCCTTCATTACCTTAGCGGTTACTACCACTAAAGTAATGAAGGGGTTAACCTCTCCCTCTACCCACCCGGTAGGCATAAACACCCACCACGGGCCAAACACAACCTTCACCCATCTCCTCTACCCTCAATAAACATTAAACGCTATACTAGCCAGTACACCCATTAATTGCCAGTGTGGTTACCTATGCCCTCAATGAGAGCAAAGATAACCACAATGGCAATGAATAGACATACTACTAGAAACCCCCTTTACCTCCAAAATCCCCCTCCCAAACACATACAGTACAATAATGAGCAAAATCCCAATTATCCAGATTTGGAAAATAGCTCATTTGCCCATTAAAAATAAAAGATTTTGCAGCCAGTATAAATTAAATTAAAGTTCTATTTCCCCCTGTCAGGATGAAGGCCACCCTCATCCTTCTTGTCCTCCTTGAACTCCGTGGGAAACAACATTAAAATAAAAAAAAAATCAAATGTCCACTAACGCCTTTATCACCTTAGTGGTTAGTAACCGCTATAGTAATTAAGGGGTTAACCCCCCCTCCCCCGCTACCTACCAAGGAGGCTGGAATCTGAGTCCCCACAAATAATCACATTTAAAAGAATAAAGATTTTTTTTACTTAGTGAGATATATGTAATGGTGTTTCCCCAACCCTATAGGAGATTTCCTGTTACCAGGTGTATGGTGCATGATACCTGCAGGCTGAGGTGGCACCAATGGTTGTGGGGACTGCAGAACAGACTTCTGGTGTACATACCTGACATTTAGCTCATGGTAGTCAGCACCTCCATCTGCTGTAGGCTCCAGGTGTATGAAGATAATCTCCCACAGTAAAACAGTTTCCTCTCAACCCAGAAAGATTCACACCATGCGGGAGGTATATGATACAGGAACTGGTTTATTCTATTCTGCTCCCAGCACAGTCACTTGGCAATCTGCCCAATGCAGTCACAGTTCTGGCCACTACGGGTCAAGGGCCCCCACAGTAGTCCTATCTCTTCCCCAGCCCTCTAGCAGGACGAGGGGTATAGGTAATCACTCACTTCCTTGAAGGGAAGGAAACCTAGGCCTGCCAGTGCACAGCAGCCTGGGTGTGATACCTTGTCTCTCTCAATGGTAGAGACCAACTGACTATAATTTAGGATGCAACCCCCTTAAACACAACAGGGGGAGGGTACCAGTCTGAACCCAGGATTGGGCAACCTCATGATCCCACCTCCTCCCATGTCACTCAAGGGTACTGCCTGAGTTGGGGAAAACAATGATTGATCCCAACACTGCCTGCTGTTACCAGGACTGATATATCAGTAGAGAGTAGAATAGTAGCCACACCCAGCCATGGCTACATATATTTTGGGGTTTATTGCCATCAGTCTTCATTATTTCTCTATGGTGCTATCTCTGAGTCCATCTCTATGTCTTTTCGCATTAGTTTTTCTTGATTTTTGTATCTCTCGCTGTATAGGTCTGTCTTGTCACGCTAAGCCCAAGTCTTCTGAGACCAGAGATCTAGGTTGTGAATTACTGAGTTAGATCCATAGTTTAGCCAGGTCTGCTCCAAAACAACTGTTAGCCTCTGTAACCAGCATTATTATCTGAGAGGAAAGTCTTTCCCCATAATGTATATTTCTTTAATGATCTTGTACTAGGGCATTGCCTGCTTCTAACATTAATGAGACTGACTTTGTTAATAACTTTAAATCTTAAAAAATACTCGCCATAAATTAATCTTGCAAATTTATGTAAATCACATTCACGTGGAAATGGAAGCCTATTGCTTTGGTGCTATGCATCTTAATAATTACTGTGGTAGTTACAGAGACACTGAAATTTCAGAAAATAAAAATCATTTTCAGCAATCTGCCAAATTAGTGTGTGATGCACATGCCAAAAATTAGACATTACATTCATCATTGTTGCTTTTAAAAAAAGAAGGAAAAAAAAAAAAAAAAAGATTAGGTTTGAATTAAGATGAAGGTAATTCTATTACACCTAATTTTTGTAATGAGTCATAATGAATTATTCTATCTTTCTCCAAACTTAAAATTGCTACTTTCATGTCAGAGATAACCTTAAAAAAAAAAAAAAAAAATTATACACACACATATATATATATATATATCTCTACTTGGAAGAAAGGCACCTTGAAGAAGATTCACATAGAGACGTTGAGACATAAAATATAGTTAATCTATTTTTGCTGGGAAACAACTGACAATTTAAATAAATCATGTTTTTTTTAAAAGTTATCATCGCTTTTTTTTATAAGATACAGGTACTTTTATACACACACACACACACACACACACACACACACACGCACACGCACGCACACACACACACAGTGGTGTGAAAAAGAAAGTACACCCTCTTTGAATTCAATGGTTTTACATGTCAGGACATAATAACAATCATCTGTTCCTTAGTAGGTCTAAAAATTAGGTAAATACAACCTCAGATGAACAACAACACATGACATATTACACCGTGTCATGCTTTATTTAACAAAAATAAAGCCAAAATGGAGAAGCCATGTGTGAAAAACTAAGTATACCTTACGATTCAATAGCTTGTAGAACCACCTTTAGCAGTAATAACTTGAAGTAATCGTTTTCTGTATGACTTTATCAGTCTCTCACATCGTTGTGGAGGAATTTTGGCCACTCTTCTTTACAACGTTGCTTCAGTTCATTGAGGTTTGTGGGCATTTGTTTATGCACAGCCTCTTTTAAGGTCCAGTCACAGCATTTCAATCGGGTTGAGGTCTGGACTTTGACTGGGCCAATGCAACACCTTGATTCTTTTATTTTACAGCCATTCTGTTGTAGATTTGCTGGTGTGCTTGGGATCATTCTCCTGTTGCATGACCCAATTTGGGCCAAGCTTTAGCTGTTGGACATATTGCCTCACATTTGACTCTAGAATACTTTGGTATACAGAGGAGTTCATGGTCGACTCAATGACTGCAATGTTCCCAGGTACTGTGGCTGCAAAACAAGCCCAAATCATCACCCCTCCACCACCGTGTTTGACAGTTGGTATGAGGTGTTTGTGCTGATATGCTGTGTTTGGTTTTCGCCAAATGTAGCGCTGTGCATTATGGCCAAACATCTCCACTTTGGTCTTGTCTGTCCAAAGGACATTGTTCCAGAAGCCATGTGGTTTGTTCAGATGCAACTTTGCAAACCTAAGCCGTGCTGACATGTTCTTTTTAGAGAGAAGAGGCTTTCTCCTGACAACCATTCCAAACAAACCATACTTGTTCAGTCTTTTTCTAATTGTACTGTCATGAACTTTAAAATTTAACATGCTAACTGAGGCCTGTAGAGTCTTAGATATAACTCTAGGGTTTTTTACAATTTCTCTGAGCATTGCACGGTCTGACCATGGGGTGAATTTGCTGGGGCGTCCACTCCTAGGAAGAATGGCAACTGTCTTGAATGTTTTCCACTTTTGAATAATCTTTCTCACTGTAGAATGATGGACCTTAAATTGTTTGGAAATGGCCTTGTACCCCTTCCCAGATTCATGGGCAGCAACAATTGCTTCTCTAAGATCATTGCTGATGTCTTTCCTCCTTAGCATTGTGTTAACACACACCTGAATGCTCCAGCCCAGCAAGCTGCTAAAACGTCGGCTTTTATAGAGGCGGTCACACTTGATGATGATCAATTAATCAAGGGCATTTGATTAGCAGCACCTGTCTGCTACTAGCATCTTAATTCCTATGGAAGCAGTAAGTGAGTACTTTGTTTTTCATACATAGCTTCTTCATTTTGGCTTTATTTTTGTTAAATAAATCATGACAGTGTAATATGTCATGTGTTGTTGTTCATCTGAGGTTGTATTTACCTAATTGTAATACCTACTAAGAAACAGATGATTGTTATTATGTCCGGATATGTAAAACTATAGAATTCAAAGAGGGAGTCCTTTCTTTTTTACACAACTGTATATGTATCATCATCATAATCAGCCCTTATCAATCCTATGCTTGATGAAGGCCTCCCCAATGATATTCTAGGTACTGCAATTTCAAGCTGCTCTTCTGCACAATGCTCCAACTATTTTTTTTTATCCTACTTACGAGCGAGTATCCTGTCCTACGAAAGTAATTTATTCTTGTAATATGCCCATTCTACTGTCATTTTCATTTCTTCAGTAGAAAGGGGGAAAAAAACCCGGGCGCTCCCTCAACGATGTATATATTTGGCGGGGGAAATGAAACAAGATGTTTACAACCTTAAAGGAATATATAAGGATCCCCTTGGCTTCGTCGTCTCTTCCTATGGCTCAAACCCCAATAGGATCTATCCAGGTTCTGTATCCCTATTTTAATTTCTTCACCTGTGAAATGATGTCACAAACTTTTGTTTGCTTTTGAAACCCATTTTTTACCTGTCCCTTCAGGTTGTAAAACACAGAACCCAAGCAAGCTCATTTTAGGAACCCCTGATCCCCAACAAAATATATATGTATATAAGTGTCAAAAAGGAGAGCTATTGAGTGAGGCAAATGTATATAACAAGCAACAGAGAAGCCCAATGCTACATCCATTATAACAAAAATACACAGTAAAAAACTTATATATTCTCTTGCGATTTGCAGCAGTATGAAAGCCACATATCCAACGGGTCCCAAAGAGCACCCGAGCAGGGCAGTCAGGCAGGCGATACCCAGGAAACGGACGAACTACCCCGACGTACGTTTTGCTGTGTGCTGGCTATAACCTGAAGGGTATACAACAAGCAACAGAGAAGCCCAAAGCTACATCCAATATGACAAAAATACACAGTAAAATACTTATATATTCTTTTGAAAAATGGTCATTTAGTTTAACCCTTTAGCCAAAGCATTGTAAGCCTGTGAGCCACAACAAGGCAGACCCAGTTCACAGGTCCTAACACTACCAGATAAAACACTAATATACCTCTATTAGGATTAAAATTCTAGAGGCATATCCCCTGCGCCACCGTGCTGTGCACCCCCAATAAAGAATATTTTTAATTCATTCGCTCAGCCCCTGATTGTTTTCTTCTTGGACCGGCTGTGCTTCACTTTTTCCACAAGGATTTCTGTCTTTCAAAACTAAAGCGGTCTCACATTTTTAGCTGATCTGTAACTATTACATACGCCTATAATATATATTATCTCTAACTGTGCATAGTATGTCTTGTATATAATGTATACCCTGTGCACTTATTTAACTGTATTTATAATCATGTATTATTTGTCATCATTACTCTATTCCAGGACATACTTGAAAACGAGCGGTAACTCTCAATGTATCACTTACTAGTAAAACATTTTATAAATAAATAAATAGTCACATGATTTTTGGGCCCCCCCCAAAAATGCGGAAAAATAAGACCACAACACCAAACATTTGAGGCCTAATCCAAGGCCTGATGGCCTACCTCCATTTGATGCCATTCATATTCTATATCAGCCATCCTCAATGTGTGTATAGCAGGGTTCCCCCTGGGTCCCTGTAACAGGGGACTTATCCCTGTTCGGTAATGTGCCTTTAATCTAGCAGTGTGGTGGTTAACTGTTGGTAGTTAATTACTAAACACCACCTGCCTGATTAGATTGCTTACAAAAGCCTGCCTTTGAGACAGGAAGTGACTCCTTAGCTCTGACTGAGAGCTGACCTTTTGAGACAGTACATGTCTTGAGCTCTGCCAAGCATAGCTGATTGCAAGACACCAAACAAGACTTCTAAACCTGGATGCTGATATTTTCTGTGCACGCACGTGTGCGTTTCAGGAGAGCAGAGAAGCTTACTCTACAAAAGCTAACAGATAAGACTTTCATTATTAAGAGACTGCTTATATCTGCTTATTTGTATGCTATGTGTTTGGGGTTGGGAGAAATGCTTAACTAATGGAGATGTGAACTAATTGCATAGGATTTCACTAGAAATACTCCCAAGTGAATGGAAGCTTTGTTCTCCCCCTGTGTTTGGATAATTTCCTGATGAAAAGGAACAGGCACAATAAAGCCTATTATAATTTCACATTATAAAGCTTCCTAAGTGTGTTCCTCTGTGAACGTCCGTCTACATATGGTGTCCGAGGTGGGACAAGAGGTGTCCTTGTAGTTAAAAAGGACCGGAGATTTTTATGTGAATTTTTTGTTATGCTTTTTGCCTACAAACAGTCTGAGAAAAAAAAAAAAAAAAAAAACCTCATGCAGCAGAGATCAGAGTTAAAGGGACACACCACTAAAACTTACACTGCATTGAAACTTACAAAACCATAGATGGACTCTTTGCCCCAATCCCAAGAGGAGAGAGACTGCTGAAGCAGCTAAAACTTTATTTGCCTATCACAAAGCGTAATATGGTCATTGAAATAGGGGTTTTGCCTTCCAGCCATAGTCAGGGTTCAAGAAGTGAGTCAGCCCTTAAAAGGGATAGGTGTTTGTGGTTTTCAAAAGTTTCGCTGAAGCAGTGAATACAGATGGTGACCCACGAGTGGTACTGATTTTGCAAATAAAGGTTGCCACACCGCATAGGGCTACCAGCTGTGAATGGAGTATATGCAGAAAAGTGTGAAAATTGATACAAGACTGTGCAGAAGCAGGGGAATTTTTAGCAAACAAATGCTGAGTGTAAAATTGCCCTATAAAGGAAAAGGTTTTTCAAAGCCAATTGCTGAGTGTTGAGTCCACTGCAAAGAATGGTTTTTTTTTCTGCAAGTAAAAAAGTATGCCTATTATCTTGGGAGCAAAACAGACACCCAAAGTGTGAAGTGTGAATGCCATAATACCCAAAGACTCAGGCAGAAAACCAAATTCTGTTGCTGAAGCGGAGGGATTCACCTAGCAAGTAAATGGTGTATAGCAAATAGACTTTTTTTACCTAGCAACTGCACATCTTGTATACCTGATAAAAGAAAATGCATGCACAGTACCGCTGATATTGAAAAACATTTTTTACCCAAGAAAGAAATCTCTACAGAGATGCCTGTGAGAGCTACGACCGCTACAAGCAAAATATGCCCATCTGTAGGACTACCACAATTGGGGGTTCTAGCAAATACAGTGGCAACAGCTGCAATAGCGCCTCCTGAGGTCAGGAAGAAAATGACACCTGATAGCCTAAAAATGGAGGACAAGATTCAGCGTTCCTGTAATGAACCCTACCCCATGGAAGAGTAGCCCTTCCAGTCCAATAAAGAGGAAGACATCTCTTACGGGGAACCCGAACCGAGTCACACCCACAAAACACCCCAAGAATGGTGGGGGTGCCTGAACTCGGCACGAACAGAAAAGACCGCTCCCTTTGATGACGAATATGATCAGCAGGAGACAGAGCGGGAGCAGTGGATCACCGAATATTTCTGTCAGCTAAAGCAGCTGCTTTATATAATGAAGCTGCTAAAATTTCAAATGAAGATGGAGACCCCAATATCCCTGAAGGGACGGTGTCATCCAAATCAAAAAGGCGGAAAAAGAAAAGCAGTTCTTCACTTACCGTGGAAGGAACAGACACGTCCGCAGATCCTGTGGAGGAAAAGGGGGACCGAGTTGCCCTGCAGCCTAGAGAAAATCGAGAATTCGTCCCGCGAGTAACCAAATATCCAGAGGGCCCAAGGCAGAAGTCGTGTACCCCAAAGAAGTGTCTGTTTGGTGCCAACAGTGAGGAACCCTCGGCCAACCATCCCAGGGAAGTGGAGTCGGAGCCAGTGAGTGATGATCCCTTGACCAGCCCTGAAGATGCTCTGCAAGCTGCCAGGCATGATTGTGATCTACTCTGTGAAGAATTGGAAAGGGAGAGAAAAAAATAATGCTGAGCTACAGAAGACTGTGCTCGCAATTTACTCTGCGGCCAAGACCGAATTGGAGGATCTCAAGACTGAGCTAGATACTGCAAAGGCTGCTATTTCCGCCATGGAGGAAAAGCAGAGCCAATCTTATAAAATGGTGGGTACGTTAAAGCGGAAGTATGAGGAGGCACTGAAGCAGATGACAGTCTTCCAGCAAGAGGTTCACACTCTTCGCATAGAGCTGAATGCCTCACAACAGGAGGTCAACAGTGTCCGGATAGAGGTGGACGTATCTCAGAAAGAGGTTCAGACACTCCGCAGAGCACTGGATGCCTCACATCATCAGACCAACAGCTGCCGCACAGACCTAGAAGTTTCCAGAAAGGAACTACACAGTCTCACTGAGGAGCTGGACATTGCTAAAGAAACTATTGGTAATCTTGAAACAGATCTCAAAGTCTCTCAGAAGGAGCTTCAGACCCTCAACCTAGAGAAGCAAGTCTCACGCCAGGAGACTGTCATTCTCAAAGCAGATGTGCGTAAATGGAAGGAGGACTGCAAAGAAGCCCTGAAGAATACAGAGACTGAAAAAGGAGAAAATTCAAGATTAAAAAGAGAAAACTTAAAACTGAAAGAAGAAAATTTTCAGTTAACAGAAGAAGTCAAGGAAAAGTTTGACGCAGAGCATCGACTGCAGAACCAACTGCAAGGTCTGCGTACACACCTCCAGTATGCTGAGGAGAAGCAGCAAACGCTACAGGAAGAAAAACTGCAGGCTGCTAAAGAGGTACAAGCGCTGCAGGAACGTCTGAATACCCAGTACGTTCCCACAGAGCAGTATGAGGAGCTAAAGGCCACGCTGCATGTCTTCAGAGCATCGTTGGAAGCGGAGCTTCGATACCAGGTGGCTCTGTATGAGAGGGAGCGTGAGAAGGCTCAGAAACTGGAGCAAGAGCTGGAGACACAGAGAGACTGTTCCATTCCCTTGAGTCAGTACACCAAGGAGAAAACAGACGCAGCGGCAACCTTGACGACAAAAATTACAGAGCTCCAGAATATGAAGGAGACTCTGATACAGATTCCTCCAATACGGAAAAAGATATTGGCTCTGCCCAAGCACCAGAATCGCACAGTAGCTAATGCCCGTAAGGACAAGGGTACAGTGAGAGTTGGGGACTCCACGCAACTTCAAAACAAAATTACGAAGTTTGAGCCACCAAAGAAAGCACTAGCCAAACCTACAGCTGCCCAACAGGCAACAAACAGAGGTAGGAGTGCAGATCAAAGCCAGAAGAATCCTTAGCTGAAAAAGCTTAACTGGCAACTCCGTGGTGTGGAGAAGCTGCAGAAAGACCACTTCAAGAGCAGAAAACTCTAAGGGCTAGTCCTAACTGCTCTACAACTGTTGCCATATACTTTGTCTACAAAAAGAGGAGTGCCCGACGCAATAGAAATCTCAAGACCGCGCACGCGATAAAAAGACTTTACGTGGAAAAAGTCCTCCTCGAGCGACTGAGGAGTGCTGATCTCAAGCATCTTCGGGAGGAGACAAAAATAAACTGGAGAAAGGGCTCCAATCCCAGCGGGACAGAGGGTTCCCTTCCTCCATCAACTCTCATTCAAGTCACAGAGATATCTAGAATGAGAGTGGAAGGATGGGCTTTGGCCGTGGAAAGCCCGGGCTTCCCACAAACAGGGGAGGTATGTAACAGGGGACTTATCCCTGTTCAGTAATGTGCCTTTAATCTATTAGTGTGGTGGTTAACTGTTGGTAGTTAATTGCTTTACACCACCTGCCTGATTAGATTGCTTACAAAAGCCTGCCTTTGAGACAGGAAGTGACTCCTTAGCTCTGACTGAGAGCTGAACTTTGGAGACAGCACATGTCTTGAGCTCTGCCCAGCATAGCTGATTGCAAGACACCAAACAAGACTTCTAAATCTGGATGCTGATATTTTCTGTGCAGGCACGGGTGCGGTTCCAGGAGAGCAGAGAAGCTTACTCTACAGAAGCTAACAGATAAGACTTTCATTATTAAGAGACTGCTTATATCTGCTTATTTTCATGCTATGTGTTTGGGGTTGGGAGAAATGCTTAACTAATGGAGATGGGAACTAATTGCATAGGATTTCACTAGAAATACTCCCAAATGAATGGAAGCTTTGTTCCCCCCCTGTGTTTGGATAATTTCCTGATGAAAAGGAACAGGCAAAATAAAGCCTATTATAATTTCACATTATAAAGCCTCCTAATTGTGTACCTCTGTGAACGTCCATCTACAGTCCCCTTACCTCCCATTGTCTGGCGGGTGCCGGGAGTGTTGTGCCGGGAGTGTTGTGGGTGGCGTGCGGCAGCAGTAGCACAGCGTCTGCCACTGTGGGGGGAGAGCTGCAGAGGTGGCAGTGGTGATGGGCTCGCTGGAGGCTTCCTTTGCAGGGCACCGCCATGATGGATGTGGGCTCAGTCTGCATGCGTGCGCGATTGACAGCCATGTAGAGAGAGGCTCTGAGCAGTGACTACATGTCCCATGAGCCTTAAGAAGGGTCACCTGTTACACCACAGCCTATAGGGCTAGTAGATACAGAATGCACTGGGGCGACAAGCCAGGTGACACACAGCAGCCAAATAGGGCATCAGTATTCTCTGCAGCAGAAAATTGATACTTTTGGTGCTTTCAAGACCACGCCAGTTGGAGCTTGGACATGGAAGGGGTAAGAAGTATGTGCAGGTGTCTGTGGCACCTGCACTAGTCCAGAGACCCCCTGTTAGGACCCAGCTAGGCCCCAACTCTCACATAGCTTGTGGATGCTATAGGGACTTGCCCCTCAGATAGGGACTCTGCCCTGCTTAGCAACATTAGTGTCAGGGACACAGTGAGATGCCGCACGTTGACTGTGGCCTGTGGTTCAGGACCAGACCACCCTCTATTGAAAGAGACATTGTATGATGATACACTTCCCGCGGGACCCACCCAATGTAGAGGCTGAGGCTTCACAGAGGACCATCTTGAATACGTGGATCTCATCTTCAGGATCTGCGCGCCTGGGTGGGGACACACCCGGCAGGTACCCAACTCTGCAAGTGACTTCGTGGACACCAGGTTGGTTGGGTGCCCAAGGTCCCCAAGTACTGTGGGGACAGTGACTCTAGTGGAAATGTACGGCCGTGCGTGGCCTGGTGGGTAGGCTGTATATTACATTTCTCTGCACATAGTAAAACTGTTTCGTTATACCACGTGTGTATTTCTTATGTGTCATGTAACGGGGTGATTCTACACTATAGAATCCCGTACAGGTGGAGGCGCCACCGAGCATCAATCAGGTGCATCCCAGTTTCCCAGCAGCGGAGTCTCAGATCTCCTGGGCATCAGCAGGTATTGCACCACATCCACACACCGAAGCCACACATCTCTCACTGAGTGGGGGAAAGTATGTTATACTGTATGAGTATACCTTGCTGGTAGAATAATCCTCTCTGGAGATTAGTTGCAAAACTTTTCTTCATAAAGGAAAATCCTTCCTTCACATCCTCTGTCCTCCTCTGTCAACTGCAGTATTATGCAAGTGTTTGTCACCATCGCAAAACATATGTTAGATGGCCATGGGGTTAGCACTTGTTTATCGCTATTACTGATGTTGATAATGTTACATTGGAAAACATCCCCAAAATGTTTCAACTAATATCCAGAGAGGATTATTCTACAAGCAATGGTTTTATTTTGGAAATGCATTTTTTTTTCTTGGGGAAAAAAGGTGATGAAGATTGATTTATTTTTTAAACATTATTGAATTAATTTTTGGAGCTTTTAACTGGTTGAGCATTGGCCCATTGGGTTATCCTTATAGAGTAGTTACAGGGGTTAAGTGACTCTGAAGCCCATGGAGGTGGTTTTATTTGATCAAACCTTTTAGTGCCAATGAGGCTTTATAGGTTTTCTTGTAGCATGTACTGAACGCCCATTACCAACTAGCCACTTAGGCTATTAAGGGGTTAATATGGTCAAAAGCTGCTAAAATGGTATTTAAGATTACAGTAGATAGCCTAATATGGAAGTGAAGAGGTTATGGATCCCGTTATGTGTTATTAAACTGTGTGGATTTGAAACTGATGTATATAAATATTTTTTACAGTAGTTTTTTCCATATAATGTAATGTCCTATGTTTTAGTTGCAGTTGGCCTAGTATCATGAATATGATGTTAGACCACTCCACATGGGTGGGTGGAAGTGTTTTTATTTTATAATGAATCCTTTTGTTGCCAATAAATCTACCAAGGCTCTAGAACAGTAGGTAGTGCCGTATTGACACTTATGGATTAGTGCCCATGTTATATCTATTATAATGTATGCTTCATTATAAGTTTTATGTATTTATATAGATGGAGGGGGAGAAAGGGGTGATTGTTAAATGGGTTTGAATTTGGATGGGGTGGGAGGGTTGCTAAGCTAAGCCCCCTGGTAATCACCTTGCTTGCCTAGGGGATAGTAAGTCATTGCCAAGCAATACCTAAGGCTGCGGCCCCAGTGTCAGCGCTGCACGCGCTCCCTCGAGGCTGACAGCGCGTGCTGCTGATTCCCGCAGTCTGCAATGATCTGCAGGGGGAAAGATATGGGGGGCGTGATGGGGGAGTGACGGGGGCTTGGTCAACCGGCAGGCTAAACCGCCAGGGGGCGTGGGCTAGCGCTCCGTCACAAGTCCTGCTCTCAATTCTCTTGAGAGCAGGAGTTTCTCTCGGCGCAGCGCAGCAGCCGCCCCTTGCAGTGGGCCCGGCCCCGTTGTGGGGCGGCTCTTGTCCCTGCAGCGTCCGTCACAGCGGGTGCTGCAGTAGCCAGCGGGGACACAGCCTTTGTTGCTTCTTTGGTATGCAAGGGAGAGTAGTTAGTGTAGTTGCTATGCATTGATATAAACACAAGACGTAGCACACCGCTCACTTTTTGTAATTTTATGATGCTTTTGACAAGTGTCTAAGATTGACACTAATGAGTGCTACCAATGTATAAAATCGCAAAGTAGGACTAACAGAAAGAGCCCGTGATATAGTCACGAGTGCCTTCAGAAGGGTACATTTTTGGTGCACATCACAATAACAATTTTTAGTTAGTTTTTATGTGTATACAGTGAAAAATCAAGGTGAATCTAAATATACAGTGATAATAAAATATTAAAATACACACGCGGTGCTATCTGCTGTTATCCACTAGTATGTACCTGTGGAGATGACTATTACAACATTGTGGGATATGTTAATCAACAATTGTAAATGTTATCCTCCTGCTATATGCAATAAGATTATTATTTCCACACAATAAATCTGTTGTAGTCACTCTTACAATATTGTTTGTCAGATTGCCAGTGAGTATATTTACAATATAGATGTAATTGACACTATCTAGGTCATAGAATCACAAGCAGAGTAGTCCGCATACAGCATACTGAAATGTGAAAATACACAGAGCCACCATGGGAGTCCCTCAGCTAATATACTGACATATAAACGCTGCTTGCTAACAAACAGCACAGCTCCAACATCGCTGTCAACTTGTACTGGGAGTCCCTGTATCTAATGACAGAGCATAAACAGTGTAATGCTTATAACATGCAATGAACGTGCACACAGTCTCATAGTCAAAACTGTTATTGCAGATATATTGTGCCAAACCACACCACAAAGTAGAATCAGCTGTCTCCTAATCATATAGAAGACAAATAACCACAGGGTGTGGAATCTGGTATCCAATAATCAATACACAGTACTTGTTGATGGGAGGAGGATGCATGGAATAACGTGGGGGTCCCTAAGCTGTTAGGCTAACATATAAATGTTGTCTGCTAGCAAACAACGCAGCTCCAACTTCGCTGCCAACTTGTACTGGGAGTCCCTGGGTCTAGTGATAGACGATAGTAACGTATTCAACTATATTGCGTCCTCCTCGCAATAAGGAGCCGAATTAAATGTATTGTACTTAGCTTTAATGATCAGGACTGCTTGGCTGCCTGCAGACATCTCCGGTCAGATCCACGATTACTCAACCGGCTGTGATCAGCTGCACCGCGTGTGAGTGACGTCACCACGTCACTGAGCCCACGCCCTACGCGTTTCTCTCCAGGCGGAGCTTCGTCAGGGGCAGGTGGATACCGGAGCTACAACAATCACTGGTTAATATAGGCATTTCTGTACTCATGACAATGTGCAAGCAATTATTGTTGATTGCACACAGCGATTGTGATTTGTCCATAGCGTTATCGTTGTTATGATTGTCAAGTGAGTGTTGTAGCTACCAGTATGAAAGATAAAACACTATATAGATTTTAATGTTTTTCATAGTTAAAGTTTAGTCATGTTTAGAGAATTCAATTATCAACCCAGCACTTTTGTAGGGTAGCAGTATAATACTGCGACTGTATCTATCCTGAACCAATAGGTGGATCGACATGGAGGAGACACGAAGCTGGATCCAATCCAATCTATCAGCATTGTTGTTACTAATACACCAATACAGAGGGATACACAAAATAAAAATATAAATGTCTCTAAGTACATTTATGATGGGGAAAGGGAGATAGTGTGGAGTATCTGAGTACCATACTATAATGCACCAAATAATGTCATGATTGGAATTAAAGGTCAGGGATAACATTGAATGACCTAAATAAAGGGGGTGAATGTGAAACCCTCATTCAGACCGAGTGGATATAGAGTCTTTAATCGATATATCCACTCAGCTTCCCGTTGTAAAAGTATTTTTATTTTGTGTATCCCTCTGTATTGGTGCATTAGTAACAACAATGCTGATAGATTGGATCCAGCTTCGTGTCTCCTCCATGTCGATCCACCTATTGGTTCAGGATAGATACAGTCGCAGTATTATACTGCTACCCTACAAAAGTGCTGGGTTGATAATTGAATTCTCTAAACATGACTAAACTTTAACTATGAAAAACATTAAAATCTATATAGTGTTTTATCTTTCATACTGGTAGCTACAACACTCACTTGACAATCATAACAACGATAACGCTATGGACAAATCACAATCGCTGTGTGCAATCAACAATAATTGCTTGCACATTGTCATGAGTACAGAAATGCCTATATTAACCAGTGATTGTTGTAGCTCCGGTATCCACCTGCCCCTGACGAAGCTCCGCCTGGAGAGAAACGCGTAGGGCGTGGGCTCAGTGACGTGGTGACGTCACTCACACGCGGTGCAGCTGATCACAGCCGGTTGAGTAATCGTGGATCTGACCGGAGATGTCTGCAGGCAGCCAAGCAGTCCTGATCATTAAAGCTAAGTACAATACATTTAATTCGGCTCCTTATTGCGAGGAGGACGCAATATAGTTGAATACGTTACTATCGTCTATCACTAGACCCAGGGACTCCCAGTACAAGTTGGCAGCGAAGTTGGAGCTGCGTTGTTTGCTAGCAGACAACATTTATATGTTAGCCTAATAGCTTAGGGACCCCCACGTTATTCCATGCATCCTCCTCCCATCAACAAGTACTGTGTATTGATTATTGGATACCAGATTCCACACCCTGTGGTTATTTGTCTTCTATATGATTAGGAGACAGCTGATTCTACTTTGTGGTGTGGTTTGGCACAATATATCTGCAATAACAGTATTGACTATGAGACTGTGTGCACGTTCATTGCATGTTATAAGCATTACACTGTTTATGCTCTGTCATTAGATACAGGGACTCCCAGTACAAGTTGAAAGCGATGTTGGAGCTGTGCTGTTTGTTAGCAAGCAGCGTTTATATGTCAGTATATTAGCTGAGGGACTCCCATGGTGGCTCTGTGTATTTTCACATTTCAGTATGCTGTATGCGGACTACTCTGCTTGTGATTCTATGACCTAGATAGTGTCAATTACATCTATATTGTAAATATACTCACTGGCAATCTGACAAACAATATTGTAAGAGTGACTACAACAGATTTATTGTGTGGAAATAATAATCTTATTGCATATAGCAGGAGGATAACATTTACAATTGTTGATTAACATATCCCACAATGTTGTAATAGTCATCTCCACAGGTACATACTAGTGGATAACAGCAGATAGCACCGCGTGTGTATTTTAATATTTTATTATCACTGTAGATTTAGATTCACCTTGATTTTTCACTGTATACACATAAAAACTAACTAAAAATTGTTATTGTGATGTGCACCAAAAATGTACCCTTCTGAAGGCACTCGTGACTATATCACGGGCTCTTTCTGTTAGTCCTACTTTGCTATGCAATGATAGCCTCAGGCACCGAAGCCATTAAATCTTTTTCTGCCACAGGGTATTGTAATAAATCCCATTACTATGCCCTATTTTAGAACAGTGTGTAATTCCTAACCCCCTCCCTACACCCTATTGCAATGAAAAACACTTGTTTTAATGTTAGCATTATTTACCACATAGCTAAAGCAGTTTAATATACCGCCCAGTAAATTAGCTTCTAATTCTTAAGCATTAAGACAATATTTGTTCATTCAAAATGCGTGTTTTTTTCTCTCCTGATATAAACTCCACTTTAAAGGAGTTTAGTGAATACCAGTCTATTGTTCTTGATATAATTATTTCACCTTTAAGTGATTGTAAAAGCGGATTGGCTAATGAGCATTTTACTAGAAGATGCAGACCTCTTTGGTTATCACCCATTTATAATATACAACCATTAAAATGTTGACTCTACCATGTTTAGTTTTTTACATACTGTGTCCCCTTCTTGTCTATTATATAATGGCTTTCATAAGATTAGCTAACACTGTGACTGTTTTAATCATTATAATCTTTTCAGAAGTAATGATTAACTGTTTCTCTCTGTCTGAATAAGCCTATTAGACTTTCATTTAGCATTGTTTCTAATGAATACTAAATGACAACCAAATCCCTGAATTATTATAGATTCTTCCATATTTACATGCACACTGCTTTCATTCATAAGTTAACATCACACTATGGCATTAATATTCATATTGTTTTGATGTATTTTGACTTAATGGTGTTTACTTCAGATGCATGTTAACTGCAGTAAAACAGTTTTGGAGCCAACTTGCTTCTATGTTGGCATTTGTTCATTTAAAGGAGCAATCTAAGCATGCAATTTTTTTCATTTTTTTAACATATGTTTCAAACAGGGGGTCTTCAGAGCTGAACCCTATTCATTTCAGTTCTGGGGACTCCCTGCTTTCAGAGATATTTACCTCCAAAGGTATATCCTGCAAGTTTAAAGCTCCTGCATCATATGGACCAATTGGAAGCAGCTCTGGATGACATCATGGCTTCCTATTTGCCCACAGAGTGCGGGATCCTTGGTAGCCGAGCGGATCGGCTACCGGCACCCCCTATAGAGGTAAGTATTTCCAGGAGCAGCAGGTCCCCGGAGTTGAAATTAATGGGATTCAGCTCCAGCGACCCCCTGCTTCAATCCCATGTTAAAATTGCAACAAAATAATCACCCACTTCGATTGCTTCTTTAAAAGTTGCTATAGTTTCACTGTTTTTTTTCTTGAGAAAGGTCCCTAACGGGACTGACATGTTGATTGTAATAATTAAAATTAGATTTGAAGTCATAAGTGTCTGCTATTATAGTACTTCAAACTTAGCTTGATTGCCTTGATCCGGTACACATGGAGACCTGACGCTATATATGTCAGTATATACTGTATAAGCGAGTGCCATTCCAAAAATGTAGTAAGATAAAGGGACTTTTCCAAGGTCACAAGAACATGACACTGAGATTCAAACTCAATTAATCTGCTTAGAAAGCAGTGACACTAACACTGTACTACCCCTCTCATATGAATTGATATTGTTATGGCATCCGTTACATGCAGTACATAACATTCATTATGTTGAGCTACAAGGTGCCAAAATAATAACAGTCATAGCATTCCTATTGAAATGTTTATATACAATCAAAATCAAAATTGAAGGGCAAACTAACATTGGCTCCAACTGAAATAAAATATAAATGCTTCGAGGGAGGCATTGCATGATGGAAGGACAGTACTGAACAATCAATCGTACATTACATGGGAAGCAGTTAAATTCTGCAATATTGCACTGTTAGGTAGCATATTTTAGTTAATTGTCAAGTGTGATTCATCTGTTCTCTGTAGTCTTGTGGTATATTTCCTCCAAAATATCTACATTATTTTATCTTTGAGTTCATATGTTTGCTTTTTTTTTACTTGTATTTAAAAGAACTACAGTATGACACTCTTAGAACAGTTTGGAATTGGTTTCAGCTTTGCATTTTTCAGGAGGAATACAATAATGAAAAATTGAGATAAAAATGTAAACATATTCAAATCCTTAATCTTCTCTGCTTTTGTTCTTTAAATTAACTTCCTTCTGAAAAACACAATTCAAGATGTACAGTATCAGATGTCATTTCTAAGAGCAAGCCAGCTGAAAATTAAACATGTAATATGTTCAAAGACTGTGAAAAGCAGAAAGAAACTAAACTGCACTCTCAAAATCAATTAGATGTCCCCTATTCAACATATTTTAAACATGTATTCCAATTGCTCAAGGAGATTTAAACACAATGGACCTTAAGACTACCCAAGCAAGGTAAATATAGATTAGCTTCATACCAATTAAAGGTCCATAATATATATGAGAAACCTGACTGCAAGGATAGCGAGCCACATATTGCATCATACAGCTTTAAGAGACACAGGGATACCTGCCGGAACAAATGTAGCAACACTTCCTGTTCTTGGTGTAGCCCCTGTAAATAAGAGCGGGCTACTTATCCTTCTCCTACTGGAGTAAGCCCTGGTAAGGGCAGGCACCAGTAGTAACCATGGGTTTTCCCCCCTTCAAAGCCCTGCCTGGAGTGATAAGAGGAGGGGGCCCCTGACTCTTTGCAGGCCTAGACAGAGGGGAGGTCTTGGTGACATCATAGGGGCAGGGCTGACTCTATTTAGTGGGCTGTCCTGTGTGTGTCTGGGTTCAGTTTGTTTAGTCTGTGGATGGCAGTTGGTTCTGCGAGTTCATGCTGCGAGTGGAGTCAGAGCTGAGAGAAAGAGGTGGCAGTCAAGAATGCCCAGTTCTGTGAGGATGTCAGTTTGAGCTGGAGCAGAGTCTGGAGAGCAGAGTGTCAGGACTGGCAGTCTGTGGAAAGCCTGGAGAGAGTATGTGGAGTGATGTCCTGGAGCGGAGGAGAGTGCTGGTCTGAAGTGTAGTAAGACCCAGCAGAGCGCATGCCTGACCTGAGAGGCCCCGCTCAATGTGAGAGGGATATCTGTAGGAGTGACCTCAGAGCCCCTCTGAGTAGAGCGGACATGACTATAGAGGTGGACCACTGCCCCTCACCCTATTTAGGGGGTGAGGGGAAGGACATCTAGCCTCACCCCTAGGGCCTACCCTGTGGGGTGGAGGCAGGGGTATTGAGGCCCCCTTTCAGCCCATCCTGCTGGGAAGCATACTTCTGGAGGAAAGGAGAGGAGAGAGACGCCTGTACATTGGGAGCACTGTTTCTAGGAGCTACTCTTTGCATGAACTGCTGTGTACTACCTCAAGTGTTACAAGACAATAAAGACACTGCGGCTGTTTTACATAAGACTGTGTGTGAGTTCTGGAGCATTCACCCTGGGACCAGGGTTCTTTCTCTATAAGGGTCCTACCCCGCATCCCTGGGGATTATAGGGATTGGAGGCGCTGCACCGTTGCTAAAGAATGAAGGCGATTACCCCAGAAGCCTGGCCCTGTTGTCCCCAACACCAACGTAGGAGACTCAGGCCCTCCTGTTCCAAACAGGTACGCACCACCCAAGTACATGTAGCCAGCCCTCACTACACCCTAGATAGCGATCTGTGTCTGGGGGAGGGGGGAACATGGGTTACATTTGGAGGCGCTACTGAGATCCCAAACAGGTCAGGCTTTCAGCGAAGCAGAACGGGAGGAGTGAAGTGCACCTTCCGTGCAAGTGCTATGGAGGGTAGGGCATATCATACCAGGGGTAGTCAGGGGAGCATGGACTCCCACACAGTACGCCCTCGGTGCCCTAGATGGGTGATGTAAGATGGGTGTATGGCTATTGCTGTCCTAGTCCCTTGAGGCAGATAGTGGGAGGCAACCGGGGGGGTTAGCCTGTTAACTAGTCCAGGGACCATGGCCCAGGGCCCACACTATGAGTGTCCAAAAGTAGGAGACACTCGTACTTAGGGAGATGCCCGGTACACTAGCCAGCACCCACATAAAACACCCCACAGAGCACTTGTAGGAACCGTCAGTGAGTGCGGTTCACAGAGAAGGAATTCTGCCTAGCCTGGGGTATGCCACATTATACTTGTGGGTAAAGCAATGAGAGATAGCATGCAGAGAGCATCAGAGAGTGTCAGTGAGTACAGTCAGTGTCTAGGAACGTGTTACACCATAGACACTGAGAATAGTGAAGATATACATTTAGTGGGCTCATCAAAGATGGCGGCCATCACTACATGTGCTCCGCGGAGCAAAAAAGAAACCAAAATGGCGACCACAGCACCATACACGGCCCAGCAGTTAGCAGCCGAACTAAAATGGCGACTCCCGCCAATCCTTGAGCGCGCACGTGAATCGTGCAAAGAGACTGTGCGAGAAATGTGGAGGGAGATGTGCAGGGGTTTGGCGCCAAACCCAGATTCCCTGCAAGTGGAGAGGAGCGGAGCGAAAGCCTAAATCCCACCCACCTGTGCCACAGACAAGGCCACGTCACACTGAGAGAAGGAGTGCCCCATCTCTTGTTTCCACCAGAGGGAGGGGGCACAAGGAGAGCCAATCAGAAGAGTCTTCACCAGCGAAGGGAGGTGCAGAAAGTGAGAGCGAGGAGCTTCACTACTGTCTGACATGCACAGAGAGAGGAGCCGAGACTTTGAACTGTTCCACCCCTGAGCGAAATATGGCTGAACTGAGCACCACGATTTACCGGCTCCCAGGCGGATTTCTGGTAGTGGAGATTGAGGACCACGAGTACCTCCGGTGCCTGTGCATCCACTGCGGGACACCCGGACCGGTCCCAAGCACGAAGGCACGATGCCCAAAATGTGGCACATACTACTTGTGGCCTAACGAGCCATGGCCATTGATCGAGACCCCACGGGGTGCCTCTCCGGGAACACTAACGGAGGTGGCAGAGACAAGAGGCTGCCCTAGTTCCCCGCGTCACCCATGCGGTAGGAACCAAGTCCCAGCCAGCTACTGAGCCAAGAGAACCGTCGGCGAAGAAGAGCGCGACTGCAGTGGAGGTACCAGAGCGAGCCCGTTTTGTACCACTACCCACTGGCGGTACCGCCCGAGAACCAGGTGACTCCCTTGTGGAGGCTCCGATCATAATATCTTCGGAGGAGGATGATGGCGTCCCATCGGTGGCGATGCGGCTACCGGCGAACCACCCCAGCTGTAACCAAGATGGCGGTCCACTTACCGGAGAGAGGGAGCAGACGAGTCCGGACACCTTCCGACGGCGAGCGCTGGTGCGGCCTGAGGTCCGTAGATGTCCCCCGGCCGTGGTGACTACCAGTGCGGCAGAGATGGTGTCCAATACAGCTCCGGAGGAACCCAAGATCACCAACCTGCAGCGGAGAGGTAAGGAGACTCCACCACCCCCTTACTCCCGCCAGGCAAAGACGGAACCTGCAGAGGATGAGAAGAAGAGGGATGTGGCCAACCTGACCGTCCGCGGACCGGATGATCCACCACCACCCCTTCCGGTCCTGGACGCACTTCCGGTGCGTGACCACGGAGCGGATGGAGATAACGCGGGCGCCGACGATGACATCACTTCTGGGTCCGACTGGAAAAGGGGCCCGAGAGCGCTGTTCTCCCCACGGAGGGCAGCAATGGCAGCTGCATTGGCCACTCTGAGAGGCCAAGGTCCTCCTAGAGGATCACGGGGCTCGGCGGAGAGAGCAACCAAGAAGATGCCCACTGGTCGCGGTATTACCTGCTTGCTGGACACTGATTTGAACATTGCCCCAGCCCCAACCCCCAGCTCCATCGCCCCGGCCACTGCCCCTGCCCCGTCACGAGTTTTACCACTGGGACCTAGCGGGGATAAATTGAGCAAGTACCCCAAATATTCAAGGGATGTACGGGATAGGGAATTGAGTGATGAGTGGTCTGATGGGGAGGTACCGTATGATAATGTAATGCGCATACCTAACCTTGTGCCTTTTTCTCCTGCGTTTAGAGGGAGGGCCCGCGGGTCCCACTCTACAGCAGAGGCTGGGCCTGTAAGTGAAGTGGTTCAAAAGATGAACCCTACAAGGTACATCAACGCCAAAGGGAGGATAGATTGCTCGCGCTCTACAGAGGTGGGTACGTCCGGTGTCTCATCGCAAGTGGAGTCGGAGGTAGATCCAGTAGCCCCTTAACAGAGTACGAGCACCGTGACAAGTGGTGGGCACCCCTGTTCACCGGGTACCATGAAGGCATGGACCGCACCAGGTTTGTCCTCATCAGAAATAACATAGTCGATTATTGGTGGGCGGTACGTGCCTATACTTCCCAGGAGGTGGCGGATGAACTAGAGCATCGGTACAGGGAGATAGAGCAAAAGATCATTCTGCCAAAGGGACCGAGTATATTATACGACGATGTTGCTCCTGTAGAACCGGAGTTTTGGGTGCTGCCAAGCAGGGCGGGTCGGAAGACCTTGACTAAGTTGAGCCGAGCAGACAGAGCCATAGTGGCTAGGTATAAGCAGTCCCATGGGTATGAATACCCTTATGTGCCTGAACCCATAATGCGAGAGATCGAGGAGAACAGGGATAGTTGGCTCTGAGAAGCCATACAAGAGTACTTGAGGACGAAATTTGGTAAGGCAGGTTACCATAATCAGGACAGGATCAGTGAGTTGGTCAGGATCTGGAGTATAGGACGGGGCATATACATGCACAATGTAATATATCGTCCCGAGTCTGGATCGGTACAGTCGTACCACGTGACCATAACTGACCATAAAGGTAGAAGGATACGGAACACATAAAAAGAAAAATGCTTTTGGTGCAATATTGTGCAAACAGTGGTGAAGTAGAGTTGCTAGCACAGAATGTGTACACAGAATACTCACAAACGTGAGGTAGGATGAAGGCACATAAAGGTATCTTTAAGAGCTGGTGTCAATCTGTGGAGTATGGTGTTGCCAGAATAGTGTGGTTCCCAGCTGACCTTAGGGCAGGAAAACACTGGACATAGCGTAGTCCTCAGGACGCCAAGTAAGGTGAAACGTGTAGAGTGACGCTGTCTCTACCCACCGGAACCCTTGGATGCCGATGACGTCACTTCCGGTTGCTGACACGCACTCGTGACATGCACAGCAGAGAAGGAGGGAGACCAGAGAGAGAGGCCCCATCCGGTGGCAGCATCGAGCGATATTTGCAGAGATCATTGAGATCTAAAATGCTGTTTTTAATCTTGCAACATGTGAGTAGATTGGATTATAACTACTTCGTTTATTAAATTGTTTTACGGTCTACGCTATGTCCAGTGTTTTCCTGCCCTAAGGTCAGCTGGGAACCACACTATTCTGGCAACACCATACTCCACAGATTGACACCAGCTCTTAAAGATACCTTTATGTGCCTTCATCCTACCTCACGTTTGTGAGTATTCTGTGTACACATTCTGTGCTAGCAACTCTACTTCACCACTGTTTGCACAATATTGCACCAAAAGCATTTTTCTTTTTATGTGTTCCCACATGGTATGCGCTTCCTGATGATCCACTTGCCACTTTCTATGAGGATTGAGAAAGAAATCCTACACCAGGTCACAGCTGCAATCAACCATTGTGTTTGTCTAAGTATCACCATTATCACTATTGTATTGATTATATCACTGTTATTGTAAATGTATATGAGCGCCAAATTTGGTTAAACACGCCACACATAGAAGGATACGGAAGCCTGATCCTAAGCATTACTATTAGGGTTCTCCCCATTGGGAGTAACTGTGTTCCGGAGATATTACCTCACTGGGTATTGTCTATGCATATAAACTGATATGTTTGTTCGCTGCAAGATGGTGCTGCTAAAAGTAGGTCCAAGTGGGGACCATTGGATTCCACCAGAGGGAGAGTGTAGCCCCTGTAAATAAGAGCGGGCTACTTATCCTTCTCCTACTGGAGTAAGCCCTGGTAAGGGCAGGCGCCAGTAGTAACCATGGGTTTTCCCCCCTTCAAAGCCCTGCCTGGAGTGATAGAGGAGGGGCCCCCTGACTCTGTGCAGGCCTAGACAGAGGGGAGGTCCTGCTGACATCATGGGGCAGGGCTGACTCTATTTAGTGGGCTGTCCTGTGTGTGTCTGGGTTCAGTTGGTTCAGTCTGTGGATGGCAGTTGGTTCTGTGAGTTCATGCTGCGAGTGGAGTCAGAGCTGAGAGAAAGAGGTGGCAGTCCAGAATGCCCAGTTCTGTGAGGATGTCAGTCTGAGCTGGAGCAGAGTCTGGAGAGCAGAGTGTCAGGACTGGCAGTCTGTGGAGAGCCTGGAGGGAGTATGTGGGGTGATGTCCTGGAGCGGAGGAGAGTGCTGGTCTGAAGTATACTGCTGCGACACACTTTATTCGAGCAAATACCCAGTATGTACCTGGCAGATACCTGGAATGCGCCGCTCCTCACCTCTGACAAGCCCCGTTGCATTTGCCTTCCCAGCCTGGGTTCATGCCTTGCTGATGGGCGGCTGATCTGTTAAATGATAATGATTAGGATTTAATAGGCTGCAATGCTTCGCGTGTCTACCAGATGGCATAAATTCATGAATTGTAATGCAGTATATATATATATATACTGTGCAGTATTGCAGCCAGCGGGAATAAAATGCTTCAATCCCTGCCTGGAAAATAACTCAATGCACTCGGGCAGAAAACAGTCACAAACCTCAATACACCCGGGTATACCCAAATTCGTGGGACTAGCCGAGCTCGAATAAAGTGTGTCGCCAGTGTAGTAAGACCCAGCAGAGCGCATGCCTGACCTGAGAGGCCCCGCTCAATGTGAGAGTGATATCTGTAGGAGAGACCTCAAAGCCCCTCTGAGTAGAGTGGACAGGACTATAGAGGTGGACCACTGCCCCTCACCCTATTTAGGGGGTGAGGGGAAGGACATCTAGCCTCACCCCTAGGGCCTACCCTGTGGGGTGGAGGCAGGGTTATTGAGGCCCCCTTTCAGCCCATCATGCTGGGAAGCATACTTCTGGAGGAAAGGAGAGGAGAGAGATGCCTGTACATTGGGAGCACTGTTTCTAGGAGCTACTCTTTGCATGAACTGCTGTGTACTACCTCAAGTGTTACAAGACAATAAAGACACTGCGGCTTTTTTACATAAGACTGTGTGTGAGTTCTGGAGCATTCACCCTGGGACCAGGGTTCTTTCTCTATAAGGGTCCTACCCCACATCCCTGGGGATTATAGGGAATGGAGGCGCTGCACCGTTGCTAAAGAATGAAGGCGATTACCCCAGAAGCCTGGCCCTGTTTCCCCAACACCAACGCGGGAGGCTCAGGCCCTCCTTTTCCAAGCAGGTACACACCACCCAAGTACATGTAGCCAGCCCTCACTACACCCTAGATAGCGATCTGTGTCTGGGGGGGGGGGGGCATGGGTTACATTGGCATCATGGATGAACAATCAAATGTCTGCAGTGCTGGGGTCAATGTCTACCAGAATACGGCTGCGGGGGACCATGCATCTGAATGGGAACCCCTGAAGTGTTAATCCTTCAGTGCCACAACTGCCATGGTTGATTGACCGCATGTGGAAGCAGCACTGAAGACAGTAAATTTTGCTACATCTGTACGTCAGAAGGAGGAGTCTTCACACAAGTGTAACAACAGAAGAAAAGCATTCCGTTTGCAAATTGCCTTTATCTCTGTCAGCAAAGGAAGAGCATTCCAGTTTGCAAAATGCATGAGTGGCATTTCCGCACTTTGTCCAAACCTGATGATGTCACAATGGCTGCAAAAGTAACCCAGCATGGCCCAACGTGTTTCGCCATAATACTGTGACTTCTTCCGGGGTTGTATCCAAAGGGCTTCACCAGATGGCTTAAATAGTCCTACGTTGCTCGGCAACACAATTGCAACAGTTCCGCACTGCAGGCAACATATTACACACACGGCCTATACATAATTACTAATCAAAAACCCCAGAAGGCATAAAATATATGGTAAAAATTATTGTTCATCCTTTTTCTGATAGTTGTGTCATGAACACTCACATTAGCCAATGTGATAGTGGCCTGCAGATCCTTGGATGTTACTCTGGGTTTATTTGTGACTTCTTGGAGGATTTGCCGTTTGTTCTAACTGCGTTTTTGGTAGGACGACCGCTCCTAGGTAGAAGGACTGTAGTCTTGAACTTTCTCCATCTGTCTGACAGTGGATGGATGGAACCGTAAATCCTTAGAAATGAGTTTTAACTCTCTCGACTTATTGTTTTGAGGTCCTCTGAGATTTATTTTGATCGTTTCCACACGCCTATAAGGCAGAGAATAAACTCACAAATTTTCTGATATTTACATAGGGTGGGGCCTCCCAAACTCACCACTGAAGATCTACCTAATTATTTCAACACCTGAATCTAATTATCCCTTTAATTTAGCAGATAAAAACAGGGTTTCGCTTAGTTTTGTACATAACCTGACTCATTGTTTGTCTAAGTCAGGGGTGCCAAACTCCTGTCCTCAAGGGCCGCCAACAGGCCAGGGTTTTAGGGTTTCAGGATATCCCTACACAGCTAGCTCAATTAGTGGTTGAGTCTGAATGACAATCTGTCTATTGAAATAGGGTCTCAGATAAATTGATGTTTCATACCTCATTTTTGTAATGTTGATTGGGCAATACATTTTTCATATTGTTTTACCACCTGTCTCCCTATTTTTCTGGGCAGTGCGCTTCTTTGTGCATTTTTACATTTTTTTGTTGCTGTTCTGACTTATATCTGTGGCTGGACACGCCTTCAAAGAATTCATTTGGCGTTAGGAGTGGGTGAGATATAATGAAGATCTTTCAAGATTGACTACAAGATTGACTACAAACTTTGGTGAGTTCTTTAGACTTTTATTATACAAATTGTCTCCAATGTAGTACGGCAAAGTGAGAACATAATTTTTCGGTTACCTTCAGGAGGCCTAAGAAATGTCAGATATAGTCACTCACCTAGTAGTATACCCACTCCTTAAGAAAAGCCTTAATTCTATGATATTTTGATTGAGATTAATTGATTATAATTCCGGGACTGTTGGAGCTCCCACTACCTTCATACTCTAAGATAAATTGATGCAGCTCTTTACTGTAGACAGCACATTTTTTCAACCCTGGGTGATCCCTATTACATCAGAGGTCCAAGTGACTTCAATTGGTATTTTGGCTCAAACAGCCACTCCAGTGGATATAGAATTACCCCCACATACACACACACCACCTGTGGTCTGCATGCCTAATTTTGGTAGAAAATAGGACAACCAACTTCTGGCAAAACAAAATCCATGTAAAGGCAAAAGACTATCAATCTATACAAAAATAATGTATATTAATGTGTATGCAAGTAGAGCATGACATTTTGAGACCTTACACCAGTGATTTTCAACTAGGGCTCCGCGGAACCCCGGAGTTCTGCTAGTGCCCCTCAGGGTTTCCACAGCCGCCAGGAGGGGAGAGCAAGGACAACTCTCCCAGCTGTCCAGACCCTGCGGTGTGGTGGCAGCCCCATATAGCAGTGACCTGTCAGCTCCCGAGGTAAGCAGCAGCCACCCGGTCACTGCTATCCTTTCTCTCTCTACTTCTGCCGTCAACTTCCGGCTGACAGGAGGGAGAGGAAAGATCTGCGCATGCTCTCAGCACCGGCTCCTTTAAAGAGACAGTGTCTGTGTGGGGGAGAGAGTGTGTGTGTGGGTGGGGGGGGGGGAAGGGAGTGAGAGAGAGAATATGTGTGTCTGTGTGGGGGGGGGAGAGTGTGTGTCTGTGTGTTTCTGTGTGAGAGAGTGGGAGAGTGTGTGTCTGTGTTTGTGTGTGGGGGAGGGAGAGTGTGTTTCTGTGTCTATACGGAGGAGGGAGAGAGAGTGTGTGTTTCTGTGTGTGTGAGGGAAAGAGTGTATGTGTATGTGTGTAAAGGAAAGAGTGTGTGTGTGTAAGGGATAGTGTGTGTGTGTGTATAGAAGAGAGAGGGGGAGTGAGCGTAAGGGAGAAAGTGTGGGGGAGAGGGAGCATAAGGGGGAGAGTGTGAGGGGGAAGCAACACAATATATGGGGGCGAGGGGGAGTTGGCGAGAGACAGGGGCGAGAGTTGGAGTTCCCCAGAATTTCACAATCGAATTCTAGGGTTCCCTGACCAAAAAAGGTTGAAAACAACAGCCTTAAACTATTACAACATTTTCTACTTATTAACTTAAGGGAAAGACTATACCATCATCCATTACAGGCAATCCTTGATTACAAAAATGATCAGTACTTGTATTTGAAAGAGACCAGCAGGATAATGTTGCTTTAATAATTAGGACTGGAAATCTGCACAATGTATAATTCATTTCTAATATATAATCTACACTAAATTATTCAAACTCTGTATTACCAATCTAACCCCATATCACCATGAAATTGTTCTAGCCGCAGGTCCTCTATCTTCAATTTTCCATAAAAAGCTGGGTTATAAAAGCCAAAATACACGGAAATGGGATTTATAAAAAGCACACGTTCATGATGACATGCAATGAATATTGCAATATGACAAATCATTCTTTATCATACTACTGAAATTGTAATGTTTCATTCCAATTGAATGTGTCCCATTATTGTTATTAATTCCTGGGGTATCAAAGCAGCAAACTGATTAAAAAGGTAATACCGAGATTTTGTAAAAAAAATAAATTGCTCAAATCCACTGAAAAAAAACAATTATATTATATAGTTCATTTTCTTTTTATTTCATGTTAATTTGTTTACAGACAAATACTACTTTTTACAAACACAATTCATCATCCTAAAATCTGCAATAAGCATTCTACCCAGATGTATACAAAAAAGGAATCTCATATTAGTTACATTAATAGGGATTTAAAAAAAATACTTGGCCGATTACAGACTTTGGGGCCTATGCAGAGAGTAGCGCTAGAATAAATTGGAGAGTTTAAGAAAAAGTAGCTTTAATGGAGAGTTTTATTCTCCATATGCAGAAATGGGCGAAATCCGCTATTTTTAGCATTACTGCACGTGGAGAATTGTAAATGAGGAGATGCGCGCAGCTGAAAGGGAGAAAAAAAAATCGCGCATTTTTTTTTGTTTCCCTATAGCCGGCGAGCTCCTGCTTATTGGAGAAAATTGGAGAAAATCGCGCCAAAAACAGCCGCTAGATGGCGAGCGCACCCTTCTGAATTCGGATATTTTTCAGACTGGCGAGATGTAGTTTCTCGCCAGCCGCGCGGCGAGATTTTCAAATAGAAAAAAAAATGGCGCTTTTTTCCTAACTCGCCATTTTCAGCTGTTTTTAGCACGATTTTCTCCGGAAAATGGCGAGATTGCAAATAGCGCTGTTCTCTGCATGAGGCCCTTTGCCTTTTAAGTTCAGTCAAACCTCTATATATTGGTAAGGTATTAAGATGGCAAAATACATCAGTATTTTGGAATACAGTAGCATCCATGTCTCATGGTAAACAATACAGTATTTTGTAAAAAGAAATACAATTTAGGCCAATATATTTACGAAGTGCTGCTATTTCATACAACACCTTCCAGCAAAGGAAGACATATCACAGGCCATTCACTTGAATGTTATCGGAGGTGTCTTGCAGTACGTTACAGGAAACTGTCTTATTATGAAATAGGACAGTTTACCAATTATTGGCCCCAGTATCTTAAAACATTATTAGAAGTGTATGTATGTTGTCATACAAGTGTTTATTTCACCTAATGCACTTGTACATTTGGATTTATCCATAGAAATGTTGAATATATCTTTAAACATACATATATGCTGGTAGTACAACAAAAAAACATTGTTTTTCATGTCTTTTACTTTGCCTAAGCTAAAAAAGATATTTACAATTCACATCTTCAAATTAAATTAGTTTTTCCCTTCCCTTAAAAAGATTACCTGCACTGCTGTGATCTTACCATTATCAGACAGCCAATTCAGAATATATTTTACTATAATAGCTCTAGCAATGCTACAGTGGCAAAAAAATGATTACTGAATCAAAGAAAAGTAGCAACACTGTGTATTCCAATAACATTGCCTATTGGCTCCCCAATGGTACAGTAGTTGCAATTGCAGTCAGCAACACACTGATGATCATGTCCATAATAACCTTCCAGCTCTTACGAAAATCAAACTTGAAAAATAATACTAGAAAATACATGCTAATCAACTGGTTTACTTTACTCGTGTAGCCCCGGTAAGAAATGGGGCTATAGTTCTATCCTCCTACTGGTATAATCCCTGGTAAGGGCAGGTTGCCAGGAGTTATCATGGGTTTCCCCCACTTCAAGCACTGCCCTGAGTGGTGGAGGTAGGTCACCTGACCCTGTTTCAAAGCAGGAGACACAGGGGCGGTGCCTGCTGAGATCATAAAAGAGCAGTGCAGTTCCTATTTAGTGTGTGTTCTGTCAGTCTGACAGTAGTGATAGTGAGTTAGGAGGAGAGGAGTGGTCAGCTCATGAGTAGAGCTGATCTAGCTACAGTTAGTGAGGTGGAACCAAATACCTCTCACCCTGCGAAGGGGGTGAGGGAAGAGCTAGCCCCACTCTGGATGCCTTTGGTCCAGAGTGGTGGCAGGGAACATCACAAGGGAGAACAGTTAGTGGACTGTGCATCACCTGTACCTGTCGGCTGCTGCTGCTGCCCAAGAGAATAAATAGACTGATGCTTTTAAGATAACCTTGTGTGAGACTGGAATCTCTCATCCCTATGAGGAAACTCTGTGGTAAGGATTCCACCCCGCATTCCTGGGGCTTACTATAGATGGAGGCGCTGCACCATTGAACCAGAACGAAGGCATTCACCCCAGTAACCTGTTCCTGTTATCCCCCATGTCATCGCGGGAGACTCAGGCCCTCCTGTTGCAGCAGGTATGCACCACACAGAGACACCTAGCCAGACCCCAGAACACCTTAGGGGACCCGATCTGCGATAAAGGGGGGGAAGATGAGCTAGACTCATTTAAACCCCCCCATACACATTCATATTCAGTGTTTACAAAAGTATAACACTCTAGAATGAGGAAAAGTTTGATTACTCCATATATTTATGATCAAGTGGCGTGATATGAGCAAAACATAGATATATATTTCTAAGGGTTTATTAGGCTTAGATTTTTTAAATGATTTACAATAAAGGTTCAGAAAACAATTTTATATTGATGTACATATTGATTTCTTTTTAGATACAACAATAAAAGCCAAAGTTAGTATGATTTTGACAATGCAACTTAATGACAATAAAAATAAAATCATTAAGAATTAGAACTACTACCGAAAAAAGTCAAGTTATTGTTCATTTATCAATAACTTCAAATTACACTCTGATATGTATGTTACATGACAGGGGCTTTATTGAAATTACATCATCACTAAATAATACCTGATCAGATTGCCCTTCCCTGACTATTGAAACCACATCAAACATCACTTACACAACCACTAGCCGTGCTGGCCTTGCATGACCCTCTTTTTGTCCGTCAAGGCCAATTGGAAGTACACTGACAGATTCACCACTTTAGCCAGGGCCTGCCACTGCCTTCCCCTCCATGTTCATTCTGTATTTAGGGATATAGAGAAAAAGAGGGGGAGCACAGGTTGAAGACTTTGGGGTATAAATGGTATATTATTAGATATTTGTGGGTGTGCTTGAAAAGATATATAAAATCACTTACATGGCCTTGTGTAAATGCTCTCACAGCAAGGTTTACTTTTCTTTGTGTTCCCTTGGTTGATTTCCTTCTTCTTTTCAGGGCTTGGTTTTCTTCCTGGATTTTTTCAACAGTCTTCGGCTTGCAGTGAGGATGTCTCCCTCGGAGTGAACAGATTGAAAGACAGTTGTTTAGAGGTGGATACAGCCAGTATTTAAATAATCCAAAACTTTTAACTCTAAACAGATATATATATATATATATATATATATATAAAAGGCAGTAAATACTGCCAGCACTCACACGGGCAAGTGTGAGTACAATCCTAGGGGAAGGTATCTTTATATCCGAACTGATCTTCACAAGTGGTGATCTGTAGGTGTGATTAGGGTCTGGTGTATAATAATAGATGTGTTCACACCGAGGGGGATTTCCTAAACTGGGAGCTGAACACCATAGAAGAAAACCAGGAAGAAGATCAGGAACCTGAATAAAAGAAAGAAAATATTCAAGTTTAAGATACCTTGTTGTGTATCTACTCACACAAGGCCGTGTGAGTATTATTTGATTCACATCTATTATTATACACCAGACCCTAATCACACCTACAGATCACCACTTGTGAAGATCAGTTCGGATATAAAGATACCTTCCCCAAGGATTATACTCACACTTGCCCGTGTGAGTGCTGGCAGTATTTACTGCCTTTTATATATATATATATATATCTGTTTAGAGTTAAACGTTTTGGATTATTTAAATACTGGCTGTATCCACCTCTAAACAACTGTCTTTCAATCTGTTCACTCCGAGGGAGACATCCTCACTGCAAGCCGAAGACTGTTGAAAAAATCCAGGAAGAAAACCAAGCCCTGAAAAGAAGAAGGAAATCAACCAAGGGAACACAAAGAAAAGTAAACCTTGCTGTGAGAGCATTTACACAAGGCCGTGTAAATGATTTTATATATCTTTTCAAGCACACCCACAAATATCTATTAATATACCATTTATACCCCAAAGTCTTCAACCTGTGCTCCCCCTCTTTTTCTCTATATCCCTGTACAAACAAGGATCCTGGATAAGGATCCTATTGGGGTCAGAGCCATAGGATAAGAAGACGAACCAGAGGGAACCTTTGTTTATAAGGTTGTAACATCCATTGACACATTTCCCCTGTTCTAGAATTGCATCATGGAGCGCCCGGGTTTTTTCTTGTTCCATCATTCTGTATTTAGCCTCAGGCCACTTAAACCCACAAGCTATGCTGCCTAGCAGGACCCACTTTTTAATCACAATTGGAAGGACAGCGACAGGCCCACCCCACTAGCAGGATCCACTTTTTGATTGCCAAAGCCAATGGAAGTATAGCGACAGACCCACTACCCTAGCCAGGGCTTGCCACCATATTGTATAAAGCCCAGGTGCAATCTGATCAAGCCCACATGCTAGCTTTGAAAAAAAAAGTATATAATTCGTACTCCCCCAATTCTTGCTTGTTTATTTTACATCAAACACAAATAAATCATACCCCACCTAATCTGGGCTGGTGGGCTGGAACTTCCCCACTTCTGGACCAGTGAGTGCTACCCTTGCCATAACCTCCTTTAAACCACTTAACTTTCACCCACCTACTCTCACTTGCTTTTCCTAACTAACTAACTATTCACCTATTTAACCATGTCCTCTTATAGGGACCTTGCCCTCCTATCATGTCCCCATTTTCTTAATTATCCAGGAGGTCTTTCTTAGATGCCGAGTTATTTATATGCTTCCATATCCAGTTATATCATAAGCATTCACTACCCATTTCTATAAGAAATAGTAAAATATAAGCAAATAGCTTGATATAAGATAAAAGATTAAAAAAAAAAAAACATAAAACTGTCATGCTACTAATTTGATTAATATTGTAAGTATTACAACTAGCACTAAAAGCCTAAATTATTACTGTCAGGAGCATAATATTTAAAAGCATGGTACACTCACCCTGACTTGACCCACAAAAGCATTCACTTCTTCCTCTTGAACTGAGAGATTTCTAGGCAAGTAGAGATCAAAGACTGGTCCATTGTCATTCACATCCGTCACCACCACATTAACAGTAGCAGTTGATGTCTATGAGAGAATATATGTTAATAGTCTTAGTGCTGACAGTACATATTTACGGCAAACTTAAATAGATGGATTGTGATTTACCCTATTTACATTTCTCCAATAAAGTGTACTTTGGTTGTTTTCACATCAATGCTTAGAGCCTCTCCAAAGCAGAATAACTGCTTAAAGAGCTGTCATACACTAAGTCATTCAAACCCGTGAAGTAAAGCACTTGACAGGAATGATAAAGATAGAGTAGTTTAGGATTTGTATAGAACAATTTTGAGATCAAAATATATATTTTTTCCTCGAGGCCTGTAATAGTAGGAAACACTTGTTCTTCAAACACTAAGCTTGAAACACAGATAACCATCTTTGCCGGAAACCTTCATGTATTATTTTGAACCATGTGCTTTTTAAAAAGTTTTTATGTTCCTACAACTTTGTCCATTTTCTAAAAAAAGAAGGGCTAAAAGAGGATTTATCCCACACATTTGCTTGATCAAAGTCTATCCTTATTATCATTGTTTTTGCAGATTTGGGTCCCCCTCAGATCCTCCGGTTCAGTCTCAAAAAGGGCATTCTGCCTTTTCCAGTCTTTTCTTTTTTTAATAACTAACAATCCACATGGCGGATTGTTAAAAATTTGCACTCTGATTAAATCCCAGGGGGGAGAGAGAGCAGATTTGTAAGTGTGGATTTTTAACAATCCGCAGTGCGGATTTCGGATTTAATATGGGATCTGAGTGGGGATTCTTAAAAACCACACACTCCTTCCTGCTGCTGGGAATCTACCCTAAACCTGAACCAAGACACACCTGATATCACCCATGCAGCCTGACATCTCTTCCCCTGTAAATGGTGTTAACCTTCTGATTTAATACTGACTAACCTTAAATCTCACCCCACAAGTTAAGCATCCCAACAGCCTGCACTCATGGTTACTGTCCCACACTCAGCCACTCCTACCACCCATTGTGGCCAAGCACTGCCATACACAGCACTTATTCCCTCACCTGCTGTCTCTGTAAGTCTCCCACCATACCTCTTAGATTGTAAGCTCTTCGGGGCAGGGATTTCCTTTCCTATTGTCTGATTTTGCTGCACTTATTGTATCATTTTAATTCCCTGTACTATATTCTTTGTGAAGCGCTGAGTACACTTTGGGAGCTATATAAATAAAGACATACAATACATACAATACACTGTATCCAATGGCGGCTTCTGCTGAAACCGCTCAGAAGATTTATTTTACCCAATACGTAGACAGATTTTTTTTTTAGGGGGATGGATTTGGTCTAAAAAAATGGGGAATTCAGGGAAACAGATTTGGACTGGTTTGCCCATCTCTAACCTTATATTGTATGTATGGCTATATCTATATCCATGTTAGACTGGGTGAAATAATTTAAATAGAGATTAACATGTTAAGGGTCATTGCTATGATAAATCCATCATTTGAATTTAAATAGCAAAATGTAAAAAAAAAGGTATATTTTGCAGTAATTTTACAGAAATATAAATAGCATACATATATGCATGCATTAGCGTGTTGTTGTTTATTGACAACCAACATCTCTAGCATTCAAGGACAGACAATTATATTCAGTTCAAAAGCTCTTTCCTTGCTCAGAATTTTCATGGGGTACATTGCTGTGCTAATTCTAGATATCAACCTTTAATGGAAAACGTATTCTGTTTAAAAAGCTTCTCACAAGTGTCCTTTTTGTATATATCCCGCAGTGGCCTTTGTTGCAAGGTCTCACTGTGGTTCCCTTGTGGACATGAAATGAATGTTCAGAATTTAAAGGACACTTTCATTCTTATGTACTCTCACCTCTGAAGGCTTTTGATTGGGGATTACCTGCAATAAAACACATCTGTTCATCTGACAGAAGTTTAATGTCAGTATGGGAAATGGAACTTGCTGCAGGTCGAAATCATTTTTGTTCACAAATTGCCGCAAGCTGAGATCGATCTTTTTTCATGTTATATCCTGCTGGCTACTTCAGAGGAATGAAACAACTGCTCTTCAAAGCTATTTTAGTTCCCTATAAAATGTTAATGTGCCTGTTATCAACAATAGACTTATGCTGCGCAGATTCAAATCCTGATGTGTCAACAGGTACCATCAAACACTTGAGCAAGGTGTAAAACATGCAAGAGAAACAGATGTTAAAAATAAAACATTTAAGAAGCTGAGAACTTTGTCAAGAACAAAAACAATAGTCAATTCATTTGAAGAGACAGTCTCACTTAGTAGGAGAAAGAAGAATGCCCTTATTGCCAGATTAGAATGCAACACATTGGCTTTGTAGTGAATAGCTGACCACATTGGCACTGCAGGGGTTAAGAGTGAATAAATATTTCAAACCTGTGAAATGGTAACTTTATTTGCTTTCTGTATAAAAATGAATCCATTGGTATCCTATTTTCTTTATATGTAATACAATCTGGTAATTATTGTTTTTTCCGCTTTTGACTAATGATGATAGCGTACAGATGCAACGGTCGGTTCTGGCCCAGCGTCTGAGGAAAAACCACAAGTATCTCGTAAACACTCTGCAGCATAGTCCATAGATGCTGTAATGGCTCATCAGATTAACACAGCGGGGGGGTCTGCATTTTAATGGGTCTCACAGCCAGGTAGGATTCACACAGAGTGAGTCCCATTCAAATGCAGGCACTCCCGCTGTCTTAATCCGATGGGCCATATTAGTAACTGTGGAGGTCTTTCCCTGACATGTTCATGGAATTCCTCCGAATCTGGGCAAAACCAACAGTTTCATCTGTAATTAGAATAACCAGAGGGAAACGAATGGAGTGGCTGCTTCGGGTAATATGGAATACGTATGCCCCTTAAAAATGAAAGCACATACTCTTGCCACCTTTAAATAAAATTTCAAAGCACATCCTTTGAATTAAGCATTTCAATAGCCTGGACTCATGGCCACTGTTCCCCACACCAACTGAGACACCTACCAGTAATGCTAGCCAGGAACTCTTATGAACTGAACATACTCCTTCTTCTACTGTCTCTGTAAATTGCCCAACATACCACTTAGATTCTACACTCTACAAGGCTGGGATTCCTTTCCTAGTGTATGATTTTATGTTTGTTGCACTTTTTGTTATATAATAGCCTGTTCATTATTGTCACATACGTCACCCCCCCCCTGCCCCCAGAGCACCTGACCAGCATTACGGGATAAGGGTTAATACTCCACTCGCAATCTGTCCCACTTTTCACCTCCACAGATGTCCCTTATATAGACAAAATCTCCCATAAAGGACAAGGATTAATACACAGCTCGCAAGCTGCCCCACCCTTCACCTTCGCAAAGGTCCCTCAGATGAGTAATATCTCCCCTAAATTCGTCCCCATATACTGTACAACCGTCACGAACAGCACACAATTGGGCACGTGATTTAGATATGCAATCAGGGTTAATACTGTACACACGGCTACTCTAGCCAACTCACCTTTAACCTGCGCAAGGTATCTCAGATGAGTTCATATTAACCCCTTACTCATTTGCAATCATATTGATACAGTATGCTGCTACCACCCGAAGTAGGCAATTAAAAATGAGATGTAAAATGAATATTTGCGAGGGTCCCAGGTCCCTGTTTATTGTAGAAAAAAGTATGCAATTTATCACACAAAATCCGTTGTAGCAAAAGGTGTCCGAAAATGTAAATACTCTCTCCAGAGCGTCCAACAACTCATTCAGAGCCCAAAGCATTACTTATTAAGTGTTTTACTATATATATACAAATACAGTGCTTAGAATACAAAAAAAAAGGATTACAAGAACATACAATTACAATAAATGCAGAACATTTTCTCAAAATAATAAGGATATAGCATAAAAGAAAACCCTATACATTAGCATATGTCATATGTTTTCTCCCAGAGAGGTCACTGGTACAGAACATGAGATATCACGTGTTTGGTCCGAACATTCTTCTGTTGAAATCGGATTTTCATAATCTTTTGCTACTCTTTAAGGACAATCCTCCCCTCCCCCCCCCCATTGAATTAACATAAACCAACCCCTGTCGTAAATCAGCTCTGAAATTATCGGTTTTATGACAAAGAAAAAAAAACTCCATCCAAACGACATTTGCATTTGCCTCAGGATATACAGTAACCACACTCATAACTTCACTTCTGTAATACTTACACACGTAAGCTAAATTAATACATTCATGTGTTCATGGCGGACCCGACAAGACTAAACATGACTGCCTTACCCATAAAACAGAGCAAAAAAATAATATCTGTCCCTTCTTATGTGCTAGACTTCCCATATCTGGTCTTATCACGTTCATCTCTCTGTCATGAATGCAAATATCAAAATGTTATACTTCAGCATCGCTGTAAAGTCCATGATTCCATATTTGATATCTTTTGGATGATATGGGATAGTCTCACACCCCTGGCATGCCGTAAAACCCTCCACTAGTGTCCTGTTTATGTTAGTGTCAGGAGAACCATAATTCACTCATCTCTGGCAACACATATTCTTATCTTGAGACTCTCTCAGCTCCATACAACCCGTCCAGTACTTTTAGTGGGCCATATGTGATAACCCACCAATTAAGTTCTGTTTGAAACCCAGCACCCACCCATGGCAAGCCTGGACCTGTCATAAACCCAATATATTGTATTTTTAACTTCTAACCCTCAAAAGCTCATTAACCCCTGAAGCACCAGGTTTACCAAAATACAGACCTCATGATATTATCATGACAATTATATAAAGTGCTGAGTACATTGTTGCCACTATACAGTGTAAATAAAACTACATACATACGTACTTCAACTTGTCTGAAATTAAAAAATGTAATCAATCCTCTACATTTAACCTACTAAGGGGCCTATGCAGAGAGCAGCGAATTTAAAAATTGGCGAGGGTAATAAAAAGTAGCTTTTTTGGAGAGTTTTATTCTCCATATGCAGAAATGTGCGAATTCTGCAATTTATAGCATGAATTCGTGTGGCGAGTTTAAAATGAAGAGATGCGCGCTGCAGAAATGTGTTAAAAAAAATCGCGCATTTTTTTTTTCCTTTGCTATGGCCGGCGAGCTCCAGCTTCTTGACAACTTTTCTTGGCGGAGCAAATTGTAGAAAATCGCGCCATTTTATTGGCGCGAACAGCCGCTAGATGCCGTTCGCGCCTCTCTGCATTAGGATATTTTTAAAACTGGCGAGATGTAGGTTCTCGCCAGCCGCGCGGCGAGATTTTCAAATAGAAAAAAAAAATGGCGCGTTTTTTGTACCTCGCCATTTTTTGCTGGTTTTTGCGTGATTTTCTCCGAAAAATGGCGAGATTTTAAATAGCGCTGCTCTCTGCATGAGGCCCTAAACATGCTATCTCTATTAATTCACTGTGGTCTTAGGACCACATATTTAATGAATGAGTTAAGTGTTAACTTTGATTCACTTGTATACAGTACATACAGTAGATCTTCAAAACACTAATAAGATTTGTCAATGAGTTGATATGTAACCAAATATAATGAATATACCTTAAAATTATAATGTTTCAGTTAACATTTTACAAATTCGTTTTATCTTTCTCCTTTGCTTACGGTTAAAGTGCCTTTCAAAAGACATTGCAGGGATGATATTTAGTACTAAGTTTCACTTTTTTTCTAGTTCTAAGAAAAAATATTTTTTATTATACTTATGCACAGATTGGTCATTTATTACTCTCGAAATGTATAAGTTTTGGTATCCACAGTTTTGAAAGTTTTCTATGTTTCATTACATCAGTCCGTATTATTGTACTATATATTCCTCGGAATTTTTTTTTTTTATATAGAAATGGCATGACATCCTTGAACAGTTTTCAGCTTCCAGTGATATAGCATGACATGTGCAAAATGTGGTGCCTAAAAAAATATGCAATGTAATTGGAAATTTGCTGTAAGCAGCCAGGCAAGTCCACAGGGAACAGACAAGAACTCCAAGGTTTCAAAGAGTAATAAGAACCTTTGAGGTTTCAAAGCAGACTACTGATCTTTGGTGCATAGACTTTTTCAAGACTTCTACAATTAAAGGTGTCATTCAATCGTAAATTGGAACATAACTCTTACAGTTAAATCTAAAACTAGTGTCTACTAAAAATGATTATTAGATGGTATAAACATTTAGGGTAATTCACTGACCAGCTAGACAGATGAACAACAGAGTAAACTCACTTCTTTTTCATCTTCACATGGAAATGATAATGTTAAAGCAGCAAATCATATTTGTGAGGAATAAAACGGGCAACCTTGAAAATTAACATACTGCATGGCATAATGAGCATCCAATATAATTGGAACATCACAAAGCTATTTCCTCATGGGTGAAACATTACTTTAGTCAGAATAAAATCAGCAGAATAACATACTGCTTTATTTTTAATTTTGTTTTATACCTGTACCCATTTTTCTATAATCCAAACTACTAAAAACATTAAGAGTTAATTATTTTGTTAATGATGTTTAGAGGGGCTATAATGGGTAACAAAACTGAGCAGTGGTATTAATTACTGTATTTCTGGTGCGTGTCCAACATTTTTAAAGCTGACTGCTATTAAATATGCTGTCAAACCCCCATTTAATCAGGGACGTTTTTAGCCCCATTAATTTCAATAGTGCTGAAATCTTTCCTGACAAGAAAAATTGGCTCCACTGCAGATTGAATATGAGCATTTGGTCTTTAAACCAAAGATATTAGTTATGTTTTATTGTAGGGAGTTTATTTTAAAAATATATGCCTTCGTCTGGATCAATATACTATAAGTACGGATATATATATATATATATATATATATATATATATATATATATATATATATATATATATATATATATATATATATATATATATATCCTTATTATATCCTTAGATATCATTGGATGATATTTCACTGGGGTTTTTTGTTTGCATTCCTCTGGATCAATATACTGTAAGTATGGATATAGAATTAAATATGTGTCGTCTACATTTAGCATAGGCTGAACTTGATGGACTCATAACTTTTTTCAACCTCCTCTACTAAAGTTGCTATTACACATGGTTGGGAGTTACTCAGAATTTCACTTAGGGTTCATTAACCAAAAAAAGCTAGAAAACCCCTGCTCTAAGCTAATGAGATACAAAAATAATGTCCGTTCGTCAAAGTTGCGGTGCTATTAACGTGGATTTTTATGTCTGAGGCGAGCTCTCAATAAACTACACATACATTGGTAAAACGTATGCCAAATAAATACAAATTACAAACAAACTTAGACATTTTAAAATTGCTAAACTGTAGTGATGGCTGACTGGTGTCTACCTCTGGCACTGATTCTCGTCTTGCTGCTAATGTGAAGATCCAAAGTAAAAAACATATGGATGAGGAGCTCGACATTTTAATTAATCCCCCACCCCAAATTAGTAGGAGCTCTTGGCTAAAAAATCAGCATTGCGGAGATGCCAGGGATTTGGGATGCCATCCTGAAGTGCCTCAAATCCCTGGGGAATGCTGTCCACTCACTTGAAACGCTGAAGAAGCACTGGGCGGACAGCAAACACAAAGTTTAAAAGAAGCAGCACACCATGCTGCCCAGGCCCTGAAAACTGTACTGGAACCAACTGTCCCTTTGCACCTGGGCTCTGTAGAGGAGATGGTTAGCTCCATTATAGTAACCTCCCAGGTAGTGGGACTACCTGAGCATGTGGTCTCAGGGGATACAGAGAAACTTGGTAAGTTACAATACAGTATATATATATATATATATATATATATATATATATATATATATATATATATATATATATATATATATATATATATATATACACAAAAACAAACAAAAGCGCAAGCTCCATAGCACGTAACTGAGTAAAAAATAAGGTACATTTATTTAAAAGATCAGCAACCGATAAGAATGTGCACATACAGGATTTTAAACAGAACCATTCGTGGGAGAGAAATCTCTATTGTGGTCATCTGCGGTGGTAGGGTGGGTCCCATGTTTGCAGAGTGGATGTAAATAGCCCAGGTTCACCTATTGGGACTATATTTCTCTCTGGATTTTTTGGTTGAGTGGAAAATTAATTTTGTATTTTTCCTTTTTTTTCTCACTATCACGTTATGGTTTGTAGATATTATTAGGTTAAATTGTGGTAATTTTATTTTTCTTAAATATTTTAAATATGTTATTATAATTGATCAATTATTAGGGTTATTTCACATCCTCTTTAGCGCTACTTAATTTTTGTGTTATATATATATATATATATATATATATATATATATATATATATATATATATATATATATATAAATAAGGTACAAGTATATATATATATACTTAGTTAAGTTATGGTGGGTAAAAAAAGTGACAAAAACCCTCCACTGCAAAGCATACAGCAATTGGAAATATTACTGTATGCTCATTTGCATGTCTTAGACAGTTCTGTCTAACCCCGCCTTTCACCATTATAGCCCAGCACACAGCACTTCCACTGCAGCAAGGGATTCTGGGAAATGACATGCAAATGAGCACACAGTGCCACCTTTTGCTTCAAAATCATTTTTAACATGGTTCCCTATAGGCTTAAGCTTGCTGCATGGTCACAGCTTTGAGCACAGCCAGGGTTAAGATGCATAACCAGTAAACTCACCCACAGACAGCCGTTTCAACCTTGATGGGTTTCATCAGTGTGGGGTTGGTTTACTGGCTATGCATCTTAACCCTGGCTGTGCTCAAAGCTGTGACCATTTATAACAAGCTATTATAACGGGGGTTGGTTTATTAATCAATCATCATGGTTATCCAAGTTTCATGTGTTATTTAATGGTTAATTGTCGACATGCAGCTGACGACTGAGATTGCTTGCAGCTGATTTCGTGGCTATAATCAACTATCACAGCTTAGCATTCTCATCCTTGAGAAAGTGACGAAAACGCGTTGGAGCGTTGTGACGCTGTGACGCAGTATGAGGAGGCGGAGTACTGATCGTGGGCTTGATACTAGGAAGCAGCAGCGTTTTCAACACAGCGTATCCACTCTAGACCTCTAGCTTTGACTGAGGTCTGATACGCGGAAGCTTACACTCACACAGGAGGGATTTCATCTTCAGCGTGCAAGGAGGCATTACTATCCCACAGCGGAACCGGACATCACGTGTAAGGCTAAGGCTCCGGTAACGCCGCTGTAAAGCGCGCCTGCGAGATTGGCGCCCCGTTCAGCCAATTCCCCGGTCTGCAGCTCACTGCAGGCAGAGAGACCGGGGGGCGTGGCGGGGGAGTGAGGGGGGCACGGCCACGACGTCACCCGGCAGGTTCGCCCTCATTGGCTGAACTGCTGGGGGGCGTGCCTAATCACTCGACGCGAGTCCTGCTCTCAATTCTATTGAGAGCAGGAGCAACTCTTGCCCGAGCACTGTGGCCCCCCCTCGCAGCGGGCCCGGCGCCATTGAGGGGAGGATTCTCGTCCGTGTAGCGGGGGCAATGCCTAAGGAACCAGTTTCGTGTCCAACAAGGTCTGCAGTCAGTACACCATATTCAATATCTGAGAAGGGACATTCTCTATTGGTGACAATTATACTCTGACTGCTTGTGCCACATGGCTGTTCATGGACTGCATTTGGTATAGATGACTTACCCTCACTGTTTGCTTCATTAACTATTGATGCCCCACTCTCCTGCCTCTGATCTTATACCTCACACTGTTTGTTCACTGCCACAATTTGCAACCACATGTTTTAATTGTATGCTCTTTAATCTCACCTGAGAGCATAGGTCCTATTGACCACTCTACCTCTCAATAAATCTCATTTATTTTCCTTATTACATCACGGAGCTGGCGCTTCTTTCTTTTTGTTTTTTTGCATTTATTGTGGTCAGGCTTGATCACTGCTGAAGCGTTTGCCTCCCCCGTAAAGACTGTTCCTGATACTGGATTGTTTTTCATCATTTCTGAACATTTGTTTGACACTTTTTCACTTTTTTCACAGCATATGTGTCCTATTTCAATTACATTTTTTTTCCACTGCAGCAAGGGATTCTGGGAAATGACATGGAAATGAGCACACACCATAACTTAACTCAGTATTATGGTTTAGCCTATCCCATAGCCTCTCTTGCATTCCCAGTAAAATCAACCCTACACTGATGAGACCCATCAAGGTCGAAACAGCTGTCTGTGGGTGGTTTTCTGGGTATGCACCATAGCCCTGGCTGTGCTCAAGGCTGTGACCATGCAGCAAGCTTAAGCCTATAGGGAACCATGTTAAAAATGGTTATTGAGGCAAAAAGTGACACTGTGTGCTCATTTGCATGTCATTTCCCAGAATCCTTTGCTGCAGTGGAAGTGCTGTATGCTGGGTGATAATGGGGAAAGGCGGGGTTGCAGACCTGCCTAAGACATGCAGATGAGCATACAGCTATATTTGCTTTCCTGTGGAGGGTTTTTGTCACTTTTTTTACTCACCATAACTTAACTCAGTATTATGGTTTAGCCTATCCCATAGCCTCTCTGGCATTCCCAGTAAAATTAACCCCACACTGATGAGACCCATCAAGGTCGAAACAGCTGTCTGTGGGTGGTTTTCTGGGTATGCACCTTAGCCCTGGCTGTGCTCAAGGCTGTGACCATGCAGCAAGCTTAAGCCTATAGGGAACCATGTTAAAAATGGTTATTGAGGCAAAAAGTGACACTGTGTGCTCATTTGCATGTCATTTCCCAGAATCCCTTGCTGCAGTGGAAGTGCTGTATGCTGGATGATAATGGGGAAAGGCGGGGTTGCAGACCTGCCTAAGACATGCAGATGAGCATACAACTATATTTGCATATTTGCTTTCCTGTGGAGGGTTTTTGTCACTTTTTTTACTCACCATAACTTAACTCAGTATTATGGTTTATATATATATATATATATATATATATATATATATATATATATATATATTACCCCAACAACCCCTATAACCCCTAACATACACATATATGCACATCAATGATACTGTAGGCCGGCGGGGGCCCTCGGGTGTTACCCGCAGGCCTGCAGTACCAATTATGTGCCCCCCCAAAATGAATGTAAAAACACATACATACTTATAAATAACCCCCCCCTAACACATACAGTATAGTAATGGGCACAATTACTATTATCCACAAATGGATAATAGTGAATGTGCCCATTTTAAATACATCAACACAAATCAATACATTAAATACATATAGCACTCACCCATGTTCGGCTGCCACGATGAAGGCCATCCTCATCTTCATCATGTTCATGCCCCCTCCGCTGCTGCAAAACAGACACAAGAATAAAAACATCCAATGTAATGTCCCCTAACCCCTTAATCACCATAGCGGTTATTAACCGCTATAGTCATTAAGGGGTTAACCCACCCTCACCCACCACTCGGGAGGTCTACATACCCTCCCACACTAACCCCCCCCCGTGAGGCCTAACCACCCTCACCCACTACCCACAAGGGAGGCCTACCCACATACCCTTGCGGCCAATACCCCCTCCCCCCACCCCCAGTTCCCACAATAAAAACAATACACAGCCCCACATTAAACATCATTCTATTTATTAAATACATTACATGATTTATTCTTTTACATACAGGGTTCATACCCCAGCCCCACGCGAGTCCCCGGCGGGCTGGCGGGTCACCTGACAGACCTACAGGGTACCAGCAACTTGTTTCACACAGGTTCTGGAGGCCTGTTGGTGGGTCCCGCCAAGCGCCATGGCCCCCACGTGGTCTCCTTGGGACACCGTGGGCCACAATTGGGTCCCCATGTTAGGCCCGCGGATGTCTGGGAGCCCCGGGTCATACCCACAGGTGTCTGCGGGCCCTCGGGTGGTTCTCACGGGGGTCTGTGGAACTCACGAGTGCTCACTATGGGTATGTGGTGCCCCACAGATGTGGGACCACCGGTTCATCCCTGCACCTACGGGTCCGCGGTGCCCCCACGGATGTGGGACCACCGGTTCTTCCCCGCAGATTACGGATCCGCGGTGCCCCCACAGATATGGGACCCCCGCTTCATCCCCGCAGGTGTCACCCGTGGAACACCAGCCTGATAACCATGAGATACCCGAGGAGACCGCAGGTGGTCTCCAGAGGTCTCACGCAGAACCAAGGAACCAACCCTGAATGTAAAAAAAATAAACCTGGCCTATACATTCAATACAAACATCCCCCCCCCACCCTAACACCTACAGTACAATAATGTGCAAAATAACTATTATCCAGATAGGGATAATAGATTATTTGCCCATTATTAAACACATTAACTAGCATATTAAAATAAATAAAGTACTACTGACCTCATCAATAAGAAGCCCCCGTCGCCAGCCACATCCTTGTCTTTCGTTGCCCACAAAATACATAGCCAATACATAGCCAATACATTGTAATTACATTCAGATATCAATTAACCCCTTAAACACCTTATCGGATAATAACCACAAAGGTAATTAAGGGGTTAAGCCACACTGGCCCGATACCCACCCATCACCCATTCATTTGTTCAGTGGCTTCATCATGCAACTATATATATATATATATATATATATATAACAAAACTATATACACACATGATGAACCAATATACAAATAAATGTAGAAGGGTTATCAAAAACATGCTGTACTACAAATACCACTTCTCCATACAGACACACTACAATAAAATCCATTTCCTTTAATAATCCAATCGGATCTTCCAATCAAAATCCTCAAATGCCAATCAAAAGCCACAAATGCCACTGAAAACATTGCATTTACATTGTATACATGATGCATACAATCTATGCACCATATACATTCTGCAAATGAATGTTAACAATAACATATTCCAAACAAAATACAATACATCCAAACAAGTATACTATTTAAACCAATTCAGTAACCGCAAATCAATTAGCATTCATTAATTAAATCCCTAAACAATTTACATTCCATCCCTAACAATTAAAAAATTAACTAATTCAATCGTTGAACAGAACAAGTTATCCTCTGAAAAAATATAACTACCAACAAGAATACAATATACAAAAGCAAGCCTCACTCTGACCTAAAGTACATCATACAATAGCAAAAATTACATCTATCTAATTTTAAAATACATGACACACACATTTATGCATAGCAGCATAGCTAAAATAATTTAAAACACAGCAAATCAAGCTTTTAAAACAACATAATTTCTTACCCTGTATGTATATATCGATCTAGACATACATACATACATACATACATACATACATACATATATACATACAGTGGCAAGAAATTATATACCAAAAATAAATAAAAACACATGTAAAAAAGCTTTAAAAAAAAGAACAAGTTAAATAAAATACATTTCTTTAGTTCACTTACCATTACTTGACCCACTCACCGACTCCCGTTGAACAGCTTACTCTCGAACCAATCCAGCATGCACAGGAACCCATAAAATAAAAAACCATAAAATAATAAACATTAAAATAAAAATCCAAAACAATCCACGGGTCTTCTATTTGTAATCCATCTTCATCTGTATTCTTCTTTCTTCTATCTGCGGCTCTCTTCCGGGGTCTTCATGTCTTCTACGGCCACGCCCTGGCCTTTTTCTGTAGGAGGTCCTTCCTCCTCGGTGTCTGCCTTCAAAATGAGACGACATAGGCTTTTAAAGGTCTATGACGTCACATTTTCGTCATGGTTCCCACGAGCCTGATTGGCCCGTGAAAACCATGTGTTTTGGCCGAGGAAAAAAAAATGATGACGTCACGTAAAGGCAATGAAAGCACAGCCCATCAGAATGGGTTTGCTTCAATTGCCTTTAAGATGACGTCATGAAAAGAAACATGGCCGGCCTCACATGGTATGGTAGCCAATCAGAGCGTTGGGAAGTCTATCCCTAATCTGATTGGCTCTAGTACCATTTGACAGGCTTTCAATGACGTCACATCCGCTCTCCCTCCAAGCCTCTGTCACATGGTAACTAGAGCCAATCAGAGTTGGGATGGAGTTCCCACGCTCTGATTGGATACCGTACCATGGGAGGCAAGCCATGTTTCTTTTAATGACGTCATTTTAAAGGCAATTGAAGCAAAGCCATTCTGATTGGCTGTGCTTTCATTGCCTTTAAGTGACGTCATCATTTTTTTTTTTATCGGCCAAAACACATGGTTTTCACGGCCCAAAAAGGGTAACGAGGAAGACAAAAGGTATGTGCGTTGAATGTACTCCGCATGAGCTGAAACTTTGCTCGGCAACTTCCTGCTTACAGGGCTGTCCTTTTTTTTTTTTTATATCTTTTTTTATTCAAGTGTATACATTTACAAATCATACATATAGGTACATGTATTAGTTTTCCCGCCGCGTTACATACGTATACATACACGTTTATTTGTTCATACAGTATCTATACATATATACCTCTATACAGTCATGTATCACATAAAATATATAGAGAGAGGCTGCAGATGTTTTGTATCATTTTCTGCTATGGACCCTTACAGTAGAATCTTGGTAAGTATCACCTGATTTTTCCTTTTTCCTTTATAACTTGGACTTCTAAAAGCCCTGGGCACTCCATCAAAACTGGGAGCGCTTAATAAACTAATCGCCAACAGGCGATAACATTATTTGGATCTTCTCTATCTATTTTGTTTACTATAATCAATTTGGTTTCTGTATTTGGATTATGGATTTTAATACAGTTGTTTTCTTTCTTTCTTTGGGATGGGGTGGTCTATTTTTGGGAGTGTTCTTCTACTTCTGGTATCTCGTGGAATTTAGTCTGGTCCTTTTTTGGGAAGGATATTATGATTAGGTCCCATTTATTTCGGAAGTTAGTCCCTGAAATGTTTTCTCTCTGGTTTTCATTTATTTTGTCTATGTAATGAGCTTGATTAAAAGGGATTTAATTAGTTCCATATTTGGGGCTTCTGGTTCCAGCCATTTTATCATGATCGCCTTCCTAGCAGTTAGGAGAATCATCTCTGTTGGAAGGAGTGCTTTGTTATTTCTATTTATCCTAATTTGCCATGGTTCCGTATTAGCATGGGTAGCGGGTGTTTTTCCCATTCCACCTTTGTCACAGTCTTGATAAATTTTAATATTTGATCCCAAATCATCGAGATTTTCTCGCATTCCCAGAAGCAGTGTTTGAGGTTAGCCCTCTCTTGTCTACATTTGGGGCACTTAGTAGTGTCCACGTCTACATTTTTCACCTGTCTCATAAAAGGGATATATGCTCGATGCATGATTTTGAATTGCATCTCTCTCCAGCTTTCAGAGACTATTATTTTACGAGTTCTAGTATATCCCACCACCAGGTCTTCCATTGTCTGCACTTCCTTAAAGTCTTGTTGCCAGGCTTTTACATTTTTGCTGTTATTTTTTTCCATTTCCTTGTCTCTGATTAATTTATATATTTCTGCTAAGGAGTGTTTGGGGGTCTTATCCTGCATAAAGTGGCTGTCAAAGGCGTTATGTTTCAAAATATGTCTTTTATAGTCTTGGAGGCTTCTGCCATAAATAACAGTTGGATGTACGAGTATATTTGATTCTCAGGGAGATCATATTTAGTTGCCACTTCTTGGTAAGACATAAAGACTTGTTTCTCCTCATTAATAATATGGCCAAGGCATTTAATCCCTTTTTTATCCCATATATAGAAATTTTTGTTGTCATTCCGTGGGGGGAACCTATGGTTTCCTAGGACAGGTAGAAATCTAGAGGACGAGTGAGATAAGTTGAACTTTTTCCTTGTTGCTCTCCATGTCATAACTTTGTCTCTGATTAATACATTTTACCTGAGTTCCTGGGGTAATTTGTTCCACTCTATATGGAGGATCTCGGGTAGCGAGTATTGGTCAGGGAATTGCTTCTCAATTTATGGAGTGGAATACAATTCCCTGTCCAATATCCAGTCTCCCACGTGTCTCAGAATGCACGCCAAGTTATATTCTCTAATATTTGGGATATTTGTTCCTCCCATTTCCTTTGTCATCTGTAATTTGTTTAGGGCTATTCTTGTTCTCTTCTCATTCCATATAAATTAATTTATCCCCTTGTTTAATTCTTTGACGTCTTTGTGTTTAAGTAAGAGGGGCAGGGTCTGTAGTGGATATAGTAATCTTGCAAAAGTTATCATTTTAATAACACATATCCTTCCAAAGAGGGACAGTGGGAAGGACATCCATGACCTTAGCTCTTCTAAGATCTTTTTAATTACCGGTTTGATGTTGTTTTCATAAAGGTTTGTCAGATCTGCTTCTAATTTTATTCCTAAATATTTTATTGGGGCTGTTGCTATCTTAATCGGTATCTTAGCTGTATCTCTGGTTTCCATTGGCTTTTTTAAATATAAAAGTTCAGTTTTGGAGACTGTTGCAGGGTACATGCAACTACACACGTGGGTTTCTTGACAAGGCTTATTTATTCAGCCTTAAAAGATATACAGCACACAAAACAAAAATAGGTTTTCTTCAGCAAACAAAAGAAAGAATGGCTTTTTCTTCAGCAAACCAAACAAACAGTTTCTCTTTAGCAGACAGTCTATATATAAGGTAGCTACCCTTTTTCTATGCAGGGGACAGACAGTTCACAATTCAACTACTTTGCTACTCAGACCTTGTTTCAGTAATCTCTTTAGCAGCTTACTCCTCTCTCCTCAACAGCCAGCTCCATGTGTTTACAGCCTGGGTTTTAACACACCTTGATTAGGCAGCTGGGATCCAATTAATTATCCTGAGGTTCCCTGCTGAAGTTAACCTAGTCACTGCTGCACTGCAGACTAGACATAGGTTTTCCAGGCATATAACTGGTGGCTTTTATTTACCCTGTCACATTCCTCCTCTGTTAGTGTGTGGCTGGGGCTACGCACGGCTGAAGCACGGCTGAAGCCCGACCATCCACCCCTTCTCTAGAAAAAAAGTCAACATTTGCGTTCTCTTTTCCCGGCCAATGCTGAATCTCAAATGAGAAGATTTGGAGGGTCATATACCACCTAGTCAATCCATCATTGGAATCCTTCATGCTATTTAACCACTTCAGTGGAGCATGATCCGTCACCATAGTAAAATGGACTCCTGCCAGGTAATGCGTCAAAGCCTCGATTGCCCACTTTACTGCGAGGCACTCTTTCTCAATCACTGAGTAGTTTTTTTTCCCTTGGGAACAATTTCCTACTCAGGAAAAGGATAGGATGTTCAACTACCTCAAACTGTTGTGACAACACTGCCCCTAGCCCTATCTCTGATGCATCTGTTTGCACTATAAAAGGGCTGTTGAAGTCTGGGCTTCTAAGGATGGAACCCTCTGCTAGACACCTTTTTATGTCCTCAAAGGCTCTCTGACAATCCCTTGACCACACCACTTGTGTAGGGGCACACTTTTTTGTGAGGTCCGTTAAAGGGGCTGCCACTTCCGAATAGTTGGGGATGAACTGCCGGTAGTACCCTGCTAAACCCAGCAGAGAGCGTATCTGCGTTTTTGTTTGGGGGGTCGGAACTTCTTTACGGGCAACTACCTTGTCGGCTAGTGGCCTTACTTTTCCACCTCCCACTGCATACCCTAAGTATTTGGTTTCTGCCTTACCCAAGGCACATTTCTTAGGGTTGGCTGTGAGCCCTGCCTCTCTTAGAGATTTGAGGACCACTTTCAGCCTATTTAGATGGGCCCGCCAGTGTTTAGTATAAATGACAATGTCATCTAGGTAGGCTGCGGCATAAGTCCTATGGGGCCTCAGTACCTTATCCACGAGTCTCTAAAATGTGGCTGGGGCTCCATGCTGTCCAAATGGCATTGTCACAAACTGGTATAAACCCATGGGAGTGGCAAAGGCTATTTTGCATTTGGACTTTTCCTCTAATGGTATTTGCCAGTATCCTTTTGTCAAGTCCAACGTGGATATATATTCCGCGTTACCAAGGGCGTCAATTAATTCGTCCACCCTTGGCATCAGATAAGTGTCAAACTTGGATACCGCATTGACCTTTCGGAGGTCCACACAAAATCTTACCTTCCCATCGGATTTAGGGACCATAATTAGTGGACTACACCACTCACTGCATGATTCCTCAATCACTCCTAAGTGTAACATTTCTTGTACCTCCTTCTCTACCAGAGCCCTACGACTTTCAGGCAACCTATAAGGACGGGAACATACTTTTACCCCAGGTGCTGTCTCGATTGCATGGGAAATTAAGTTTGTTTGTTCTGGTAAGTCAGAAAAAACATCCTGGAATTGTGTAATTATTGCTAACAAGTCCCCTTTTTGTTCAGAGGACAATTGTTTACCCATTGGGATTTTATCGTCACTCACGATGTTCTCCCGTGGAGGCTGAGGACCCAAGTCCAGTTCCTCCTCCACCGGGTGGATGAATAGAGACCGCTGCATCTTCCAGGGTTTCAGCAAGTTCCCATGGTAAATTTGTTTACCCTTCCTGGACACTGGTTGAGCGATCTCTTAATCCACATCACCCGTATGGCGGAGTACTTCGAATGGGCCCTGCCATTTGGCCAGGAGTTTACTCTCGCAACTGGGTAACAATAACATCACCTGGTCTCCTGGGTGAAACACTCATGCGATCATTCTGATTGTAATGTCTCTCCTGACTGTCCTGGGCTGATCTAAGATTCTCCCTGGAAAAATGGCCGACCACATCTATGCGCTTCCTAAGGTCTAGTACATATTGCAGGGTATTCTTAGAAGGGGACTGCTGTTCCTCCCAGGACTCCTTTAGGAGGTCTAGGATACCCCAGGGTTGGCGGCCATAGAGCAATTCAAATGGAGAGAATCCCGTGGAGGCCTGGGGAACTTCCCGCACTGCAAACAGCAGAAAAGGGAAAAGTTCATCCCAGGCTCTCTTCTCTGAATCTACAAATTTCCTCAGCATCCCTTTTAAAGTTCGGTTAAATCTTTCCACCAATCCGTCAGTCTGTGGATGGTAGACCGATGTCCGAACAGACTTGACCTCTAGTAACTTTAAGACATCCTGCATCAGTTTAGCCATGAAATTTGTACCTTGGTCTGTCAACTTAACCTGGGGAAGTCCAACCCGTGAGAACAGTTCCAACAACTTGTTGGCTACTTGCTTCGCGTTGCTGTTCTCAGGGGGAATGCCTCAGGATATCTTGTCACATAATCAACTATTACAAGGATAAACCTGTGTCCTTTCGCAGAAGTTTCTAGAGGTCCTGCCAAGTCTACCCCAATCCTCTCAAAGGGAACTGACACCAAATGTAGAGGAAAGGGGCTTGTTTTATTCCTTTTGGACTAGTTAGCTGGCACTCTGGACATGCTGCACATAGCTTAGCAATATCACTATGCATCCCTGGCCACTAGAATCGGGATGAAATACGGTCCAATGTTTTATCCCTGCCCAGGTGACCACCCCAAGGGACAGTATGGGCTAGAGTGAACACAGATTTAACAAACGCCTTGGGAACCAATATCTGTCTGGTGACCTCCCCTGTTTGTGTCTGCCTATTCACCCTATATAGGATATCCTTTGATAGCTCAAAATGGGGGAATACTATCACCCTGTGTGCATCTAAAATCTGTTCATCAATTTTCACCACCTTGTCATACTGTCTAGCAAGGACTGGGTCTTCCCTTTGCTTCTGGCGAAAGTCAGGGAGGTACAGGTCTGGTAAATCTCCAGGGCCCATATCCCCCTCCCTTTGGCCATCCCCAGCCATCACTTGTGACCTCTGACTACTAGAATGGTCACCTTGAGACCCAGATTTCTGCAACCAGTCCTGTTTGTCCAAGCGTCTTTGCTTCCGAGTCTTTTGAACCCGGTGTCTACTGGGAAAAAGGTCTGCCGAGAAGGGGAACAGTTTGCCAGGGTTCTCCTGAGCCCTAGAAGGAGGCTCCTCGTGAGAGACTGGGGCCATTAGGTCTGAAAAAAAAGGCCAGTCCTGACCGAGCACAACGGGGGCAGGGAGCCAAGGAGCGACTCCTACTTCGAGGTAAGCCTCCTGACCTTTTACCTGTAGCCGGATTTTGGCCATCGGATAGCGTTTTACATCGCCGTGTATACATTCTATGCTCCATGGGGAGTCAAAAGAACACACGTTAGGCGGTAACAGTTCCTGGAGGACCAGAGTTTTCCCAGAGCCCGAATCTACAAGGGCCTGGACGGTTTTTCCCCCAATCAGGGCTGGAAGTAGCCAGGGCTTGTAATTTTCCCCAGTAAAAGCTGAGGCGATGGTTCTGCTGAATGTGCAATCCATCTGTGGACAGTCCACATACCAGTGGCCTTGTTCTCCGCAGGTGGAACATGGAGAGGGTTCCCTCGCAGGAGGGGGCAGTGGATAGCGCTCCGCTGGACCAGTTACTGGAGACCAGGCATCTGGTGGGTCCTGTGGGTGATGTCCTCGGAAGTTCATCTCATTTTTCGATGAGCCGACATCCGGAAGGAGATGAGGGTCTCTGTGGGGACCAGCATTTGGACTTCGTCCTTGCTGAAACGACTGCTCCTTCCGTTGGACTTGGCAGTTCCGTGATGGGCCGTAGGTTCCCCATTGATCCGATCTCCCTCTTTCGGCGTCCGCAAGTGCCGGTAGAGTCGGGTCCAGGACATTCGCCTGCTGCTCAGCCCCAAGGAAGTTCTCCATGAGTCGGACCGCCAAAGCTAGGGTTTCAGCAGCATGGCGTTTTACCCACGAGCGTGCGGAAGGGGGCATTATTTGTAGAAATTGTTCCAAAACCACCTGCTCAAGAATTGCCTCCTTAGTGCACTCCTCGGGTTGTATCTAGCGTGTACACAAGTCCAATAATCGCTGGGCGAGGACCCGGGGTCTCATCTTAGCGGTGTACTTCATGTTCCGGAACTGCTGCCGGTAGGTCTCTGGGGTCAGACCTAAGCGATCCAGTATGGTGGCTTTTACTTGTCGGTAGTCCATTGCCTGATCTGTAGGGAGGCCCTGATATGAGGCCTGGGCTTCTCCTATGAGGAGTGGGGCCAAAGCAGTTGCTCAGCGATCTGCAGCCCAGCCCTGAGCTTCGGCGACTCTTTCAAATGTCAGTTAAAAAGCCTCTGGATCCTCGTTCGGAGCCATTTTCCTCATGAGTATCGGGGTCTGCTTGCCAGTTCTGCACTGGTAGACCCTTGGAATTGGGTCAGCAGCTTGGCAATCCGCTCATCCTGTGCTGCTTGTAGTCTTTCATCTCTCTCCGCTTGCAGCCGGGCCTGCTCCTGCATTAAATGTCCCTGCTGTCTTGTCTGCTCGCACAGAAACTCTTTCAAAAGTTCTTCCATTCTTCTGTGTGTGTGTGTGTGGCCCTTTAACTGCAGGAGCCTTTTGAAAAAATCCTTCCCAATTCTTGACACAATATGTTGCAGGGTACATGCAACTACACACGTGGGTTTCTTGACAAGGCTTATTTATTCAGCCTTAAAAGATATACAGCACACAAAACAAAAATAGCTTTTCTTCAGCAAACAAAAGAAAGAATGTATTTTTCTTCAGCAAACCAAACAAACAGTTTCTCTTTAGCAGACAGTCTATATATAAGGTAGCTACCCTTTTTCTATGCAGGGGACAGACAGTTCACAATTCAACTACTTTGCTACTCAGACCTTGTTTCAGTAATCTCTTAAGCAGCTTACTCTTCTCTCCTCAACAGTCAGCTCCATGTGTCTACAGCCTGGGTTTTAACACACCTTGATTAGGCAGCTGGGATCCAACTAATTGTCCTGAGGTTCCCAGCTGTGGTTAACCTAGTCAGTGCTGCACTGCAGACTAGACATAGGTTTTCCAGGCATATAACTGGTGGCTTTTATTTACCCTGTCACAGAGACATTGATTTTGAAGCCCGCAAATGACCCGAAGATTGATAATGCCTCGAGTATTTTTTCCACCGATTCCTCTGGGTTTGCCAGGAACAGTAGGATGTCATCAGCAAACATTGCTAGTCTCAGGTCTATTTTGCCCATCCTTATGCCCTTGAACTCAGTCATCTGTCTCAAATAGTGTCCCAGCGGTTCTATTGCTAAGTTAAACAACAACGGGGACAGTGGGCATCCTTGTCTCGTCCCTCTGTGGAGTGAGAAGGGTTCTGAAATACATCCTGCCGCTATTATCTTAGCTTTTGGTTTGTTATATAGGGTATTTAAGACCGAGGTGAATGTGCACTAAAAGCAAACTTGTCTAACATAAAATGTACGTGGTCCCAAAGTATGTTGTCAAACGCCTTTCCGGCATCTATAGCGACCACGGCCACATTTTTTATCTTGTGTTTCTGTGCCCAGAGGATAGCTGAAATGACCTTTTGAATATTTTTAACTCCTGCTCTTCCCTTTATAAACCCGATTGGTCTGGGTGAATGATAGATGGAAGTATTTTAGTCAGTCTATCTGCTATTATTTTTGTAAAGATTTTAATGTCTTGGTTTATCAAGGAGATTGGCCTATATGACTCTGGCAGAAGAGGGTCTTTCCCGGGCTTGTGAATAATTTTTATGTGGGCCATTTCGCTTGAAGGTAGGGCGCCTTTCCCTTCTAGGAGTATCTGGAACGTGTTTTTCAGTGGAGCGTTTATGTCTTCCTTGAGTAATTTGTAGTATTCTCCTGACAGACTATCCGGTCCAGGGGCCTTAAAAGTCTTTAAATTACCTATAGTATCTGCAAGTTCTTTGGGTGTTATAGGGGCGTTAATGTTCGCTAGTTGGTCTGCATTGATTTTCGGGATTTTAAGTTTTTCAAAGAACCTATTTCTATTGCTATATTGATAGATCCCTTTTTGTATAGTTTTTCATAATATTTTTTAAAGATAAAGCTTATATTTCTGGGTCTGTGGTTATTGCTCCCTTTGAATCTTTTATTTTCGCAATAGGTTTTATGATTTTATACCCTCTCATGAGGTTCCCCAGGCGTCTACCTGATTTGTTCCCATGGTTAAAGAATGTAGTCTCTCTGGCTGTGTTTTTCCCGATTTCTTGTTTTTCTAACCAGATTTCACATGCCGCTTTCTTCTGCCAGTAGTTCTCTCTATTACTTTGGGAGTCTTTCATCTTAAGCGTTTTATAAGCTTGTCCTAACTCCTTGCTTGCCAGATTAAAGCCTTTGTTGGCTTCCCTCTTGAACCTGCTGACGTATGAGATAATTTGGCCCCTCATGACTGCTCTGAGGTTTCCCAAAACAATATTGGATCGATCTTGTGGGCTTCATTATCAATTTCAAACTCTCTCCACTTATTTCGTAGGAATTCTCTGAATTTTTCATTTTTTGCTAAATAGTTTGGGAATCTCCAGATGTTTGGGCTACTCATATCTATATTCATTTCAATTTCTATAAATATGGGAGCATGATCCGAGATGACTATTTCTCCAATATCCACTTTTAATATCTTGTTTATTAACCCTTCGCTAGTTAGAAAACAATCAATTCTTGAAAAGGTCGCGTGGACACTAGAATAGAAGGAGTATTCTTTTTCTGTAGGGTTAAAGGTCCTCCACGCATCAACAAGGCCTAGGGCATTTTTTATTTGTGACATGTTTTTGTTTGTATATTTGAGGATGGAGCTCCCTTCTTATAGCCAGATCTGTCCATAAATACATCGTGGACCGCGTTCCAGTCACCTCCCTGTATTAAATTGGTACATTTATATTTAAGGATTCTTTGTGTCAGGTCTCGGAAAAATATTGGATTATGGTCGTTGGGGCCGTAGATATTACCTAGGACATACTCTCTCTCGGCCATTTTGATTTTTGCTATTATCAGCCTGCCTGCTGCGCCTGTCTCTGTCGAAATGATCTCTACTGGAATATTTTTTTTAATTAGAATGGCGACCCCTGCTTTCTTATGAATTGCCGGGGAAAATACACATTGTCCCACCCAGTCCCTTTGTAGTTTTGTAGATTCCTTGATGTCTAAGTGCGTTTCTTGCAAAAATGCAATATCCACTCTCTTTTTTTTCAAATAGTTTAACACTTTTTTACGCTTGATGGGGTTGTTTAGTCCCTTAACATTCCAGGAAGCTATTTTTACTGGCATTTATGTATTGTTTCTTTTATTATCTCAAGTGTTACCTTTTTATTCCATCTGTTGACTTCACCCCATTTATTTTTATTCCTAATTTTCGGTTTTATGTTTTCCCTGTTATTTTTGGGTACTGTAGAATTCCCATTCATAGAAGAGAGATCCTTAACTTGGAACTTAACATTAACATTTCTGAACTTTGTCAACTTTATCATGTATTGTACTTCACTTTTATCCAGAGAGGGTGGCCACATTACTTCCTCTTGTGTGGCCTCTTATTCTTATTCGTGCTACCGTGCTCCTTAGGAGGCTTAATTACCTTTAATACTAACGTGCTAGACAAAGGGTTGTATTTTTTTTTGGCCCTTTTAGAAGTGTTAGAGTTTGCTTGGGGTTTCTTCGTGGGGGGGGGTGGGATAGGAGGAAAAAGTAGGGGGGCAGGGGGCAAGAGTGGGTGGGGGCAGGGGGAGAAGAAGGGGGGGTAAGGGAAAGGAGCGAGGGGGGGAAGTAGGTGTATCACTACTGGGGGAGGAGGGAATGGGGTGTGGGTGGAGGAGGGAATGGAGGGGAGGAGGGAATAGGGTGGGTGAGGGGCAAGGAGGGAATGGGGTGGGTGGGGGGGAGGATGGGTTGACACAGGTAAAGGTTTCCTTTAGCTCCCATAGCATCTTATGCATTTAACCTTATATCTATAACAATGTGTTGGTTACAGTAGCTTTGGTACTTTTTCTTCACAGTTTCTTTTTTCGTCTATTCCGCATAATATGACAGTGATATATATATATATATATATATGTTATTAGGATGGGTGGTGGTGAGGAGGGGGGTAGTGTTGGGTCGGGGGGCAAGTGTGGGGTTGGGGGAATGGGTTGGGTGGGGGGGAACGTGGGTTGACACAGATAGAAGTTGCATTTGGCTCCCTTAGCAACTTTTGCATTTACCCTTGTTTCTATAGCAGTGTCTTGGTTACAGTGACTTTGGTATCTTTTCTTCACAGTTTCTGTTTTCGCCTATTCAGAATATTATGGCAGTGATGCATATAATATTGGGATTGGTAGGAGGGGGGGTAGTGGTGAAGAGGGGTGGGGGGGACAAGGGTACACACTGGTAAAAATTTCCTTTTGCTCTCATTACATCGTTATCATTTTACCTTGTATCACCGTAATTTTTGCCATAGCTTTGGTACATTTCCTTCACATTTGTTTGCATCTATTCGACCCACCACATCCGTGGTTTATTAGAGGGGTGGGGGGGGTGGTGGGGGGCTTGAGGGGGAGAGGAGGTAGTGGTGAGTAGGGGTTGGGGGGGAGATTGGTAGTAAGGAGGGGGTGTGGGTGGGTTGTGGTGGGGAGTGGGTGGGGAGTAGGTAGGGTGGGTGCACGGGTTAGCACCGGTGGGATTTTTCTTTTGCTCCCTTTGCACCTTTGGGGGGGGGTGAGTGAAAGGGGGAGTGAATGAGGGGTGAGTGGATGGGGGGGTATGGGTGTATGGGGTGGGGTCCTGAGTGTATGGGGGGGGTGAGAGTGGGTGGGGTGTGAGTGTGAGTGGGTGGGTGGGGAGGGTATGGATTGTGAGAGGGAGTTGGTGGGAGTGTAGATCAGGGATTATGTATGCCAGGGGGGATTATGTAAGGCCGGAAGGTGTACTTTCTTGGAGGGTGAAAGTGTGCAAACTGGGGGGGATGTTTCTCCCCTGCCCTGCACAGGCTGGTATGTGCAGCAACCTATCTCCCCCTCCCCTCCCCCCACCGGCTTGAGTCCGCCTCTGTCACAGCGGGGCCTCAGCGGCAGTCCCGGCAAGGGGACATCTCGGCAGCAGGGCCACTAGGGCAGACTCAGGAGGGCCAGGGGATGCGCGTGCACAGGTCGCAACACTGACACGGCCCTCATGGAGCAGGGGAAGACCGCAGGAGGAGGACAGAGCCAAGAGGAGGGGAACGCACGCAAGGCCTGTGCCCGCGCGATGGCCAGCAAGGGCAGGGAGGAGCATGCACGCACGTCCTCCGTGGGCTGAGGGAATGCACGTACCGGACGCGTCACCAGGCGTGCGGAATGCCGCACCGCGGGCACCACGCGAGGAGGCAGCGGGGCGGATGGCACCATGGGAGAAGGTAACGGAGCTACCGCAGGTGAGATGGAGCGGGGAGGATCAGGGCGAGGGTTAAGGGAGCGCGTGTTTATGCGGGACCTGCGGGGGACGTGCTGTGGTAAGGGGAGAGAGGTAGAAGGTGAAGGAGAGGAGTGAGAAGGAATAGGAAGGATGACAGGAGAGGGACAAGGACAGGAAGGAATCTCCTGAGTCGTCACAATGATGCACCAGAGGAAGCTGCTGGATATACAGTACATTTGCTTTAAGGCAATTGCAGCCCAGCAGAGCTAAATGCAAGAAAAACAAGCAACCCAATGGCGGTAGCAGGCAGCCCAGCACTAAAGCAGATTAATTCTCCTCGCCATCAGACAGCACAGTACTGTTGTCATTAATAGCATAGCCCAGGTGACCACGTCTAAATGTGCTCAACTGGGCAATGCAACAGAGCCTGGACACTCTTCATGTCCCCTCCATGCTAATTGCCCCAGGTGCATCTCTGGACTCCCTGGCTACATCTAGGATTTCCAACATTGTTGAGACTCCCCCTCCTCCACCACCATCAAAGGAGATGGCCACCCCATCTACGCACTGGGGGCAAACTTTGAGGTGTGGGAGAACCCTTACCTGTGGGCCAAGGGAGGGAGGCAGTGCACCACTCAAAAAGAGGCATGGGATGTAAATTTGTAAGTATGTTATATGTTGCTGTTTGTTGATATTTTGATATTTGTTGTTTAGATATAATGTTGTATGTATTTTATTTATAAAATGTTTTACCAGGAAGTAATACATTGAGAGTTACCTCTTGTTTTCAAGTATGTCCTGGGCATAGAGTTAAAATGACAAATAATACATGGTTACAAATACAGTTACATAAGTGAACAGAATTATACATTATATACAAGACATTGCATGCACAGTTAAAGGTAATATATATTATGGCATATGTAACAGTTACAGACCAGATTAAAATGTGAGACCGCTTTGGTTTTGAAAGAACTTAAACTGGTTGTGGATGTGAGAGTCTCCGGTAGGTTGTTCCAGTTTTGGGGTGCACGGTAAGAGAAGGAGGAGCGGACGGATACTTTGTTGAGCCTTGGGACCATGAACAGTCTTTTGGAGTCAGATCTCAGATGATAAGTGCTGCATGTAGTAGGGGTGAGGAGCTTGTTCAAATAGATGGGTAGCTTGCCCAGTAAGTATTTGAAGGCAAGACAGGAAAGATGAACTTTGCGCCCAGACTCAAGTGACTCAAGTGCACCCAGACTCTAGTTCTTTGAGCATTTCGCAGTGATGTGTGTTGTAGTTGCATTGGAGAACAAAATGGCATATTGAGTTGTAAAGGGTGTCAAGTTTGCTAAGGTGGGTTTGGGGTGCATAGCCGTATACTATGTCCCCATAGTAGATAATTGGCATTAGCATGTATGTATGTATGTATAAGTGCAAAGAAAATATATCAATAGTGGCGCTCTAATTATAATTATAACCGTGTTTATAGAGTGCTAACATTTATATTGAAACAAATATAAGTATGATGATACAAACAAATTCTTTGGATGCTGCTATAACCCAGTGGAGGATTGCTCTCTCAATCCCAAGTGAGTATGAAGAAATAGTGTTCGTTGGGAAGCGCAAACATGTGAAGACAAAAGATATAGATCTAATAGTGCAATATTGTTAAATAGCAAGTGTAGGTGTCTTCTCAACGTCTTTGAAATGCATACTCACAAAAGTGAGGATAGGTCAATGTGCGTAGCGGTATCTTTAATTGATGACTCGCTGACTGTGAGGAATGCTATACCAGCTTCAGCAGAGATGTGTAAGAGATGTGTAAGTTTAGTAATTAAGCAAAGAACCAAACATAGTGCAGACTGTAGAAAACTTTATTTAAAAAGGTAAGTATATTACAATACACTCACATGGTTTAGGATGTTTTAACGCATTTAGATACACAATCGATCTCGCCTCCGGTTTGTATGAACTTTCTGTTTCCCCTCTGCTTGGTGTGCGTCTCATGGCTGCGTTCCAGCAAATCCGAATGTGACGTCAGCAGGATCTTGGGGTTCCGGTCGGCGATGTGGATGTGGATCCTCTGTCTACACGCTTCACCTTTCTTGGTTTCATCAGGAGACTATGTATGCATGTCTTTATTTACAGCGTCATTAGTGTACATAGCGCTTCACAGCAGTAATACATGTGACAATCATATACATAACAAATAATATAAATAAGAGGTCATGGGAATAAGTGCTTCAGACATAAAAGTAACATTTCAGAAGGGTAGTCCCTGCTCTGAGGAGCTTACAATCTAATTGGTAGGTAGGAAGAAAGTACAGAGACAGTAGGAGGGAGTTCTGGTAAGTGCGTCTGCAGGGGCCAAGCTTTATGTATCATGTGTCCAGTATTATCCATGTTACTACTATGTTACTATAGATTTTCTTTTTTATACACAGTGACTTAACTGTGTGTAATAAAATTTCAGTTTCCCTTCTTCTCTCATTCATATGCAGAATTATTATTGTACACTCATGCTAACGTAATACACTCAATATTACATAAAAGGCCACACAAACATATCCTACATTCCCTTTAATCATTCAAAATCATAGTATAGTTTATTCCTTGAAAATATACAATTTCATACGTATGCATCTGTTGATGGATCTGTTTCAGCCATGTATATGTTCCACCATATATATGATAGTATAACACATATCATGAAAGGGTTAACTCCTAAACTAAGTACATTCTTATGGGCACCACTTAAGACCTGCCCTTTTCCCTTGTAGGCTAATTGTAGAAAATAACATACTGATAATCAATGTCTGGATGTAGGCCAAGCCAGCTTTTGGAAGTCTTAAATGTCGTTGCCCCAAATTCAATAAACCTAAGGGATCATTTTATACACAGCCCCTTCCAGAGGGCAAAAATACCTAATTTTGTTTTTACACCAACCAAAGCCACAGCTGCAAAGTCTATGAGTATGTTATCCCCTTGAATCACAATCACAGCTGCAAATATACAGTGGATACTTTCAGAAACTGTAGAACCACATACGTCATATATCTTATCACTTGTGAGTGTGGGAAGATATATGTGTATAAAATCACGAGGGAGCTACGGAAGCGAATTATCGAACACATAAACTCTGTGAGACTTGAACTAGACACTGGAGTCTAGTATTAATCAATACAACAATGGGAATGTCAACTATCTATCATTTGCCGGGATCTATCATCTGAAGGGGATGAGGGGAGGTAATGTTCAAAAAAATCTTTAACGAATTGAGGAAGAATGGATTTATAAATAAAATACAAGAAGTCCTAACAGCCTTAATAAAGGTTTCACATAAACTCCCTTTACCGAATGATAACTCTTCTTTACATAATACGTGTCTGATTTCCATCATGCCCAAGATGAAGGACACTATCATTATCTCACTTGATCTAGTAGTAATTGTATCTGTATCTGTATCAATATTATCTTTTCCTCTCTTCATCTATGCCACCAAAGAGTTAAGGGCAATTTACATCCATGCTGTAAACCTCCCTTTCTAACTGGATTAATATATAGCCAGATAAATCTATATGAAAATCAATCAGACCAATTATCTTCTACTCACTATGTTGTGAACATTGCTAGTGTGATAAGCATTTGTGACCTCTTTATGTATTCTTTTCACCTAGTGCAGCCTACCCACTAAAACATAGCACCACATGAGGGTGCCAGTACAATATACTTAGTACACACTATATAATGAGCATCTTTTGTAACTATGGCAATGCCTGGGTATTTAAATCACCCCTGGGAGGTCTTTGCTTTCTGTCACAGACGAAGCTCCATAGTGGGAGCGAAACGTACATCGGAATTTTTTTTACGACCTATGGCGACACAAAGCAGATGGGTCCTGGTCGGAGTACCTAACTTTGAAATAATATATTATTGCACTGTAAGGATTAGCTAGAGGCATATGAGTTAGCCAAGAGATTAGTGACAGTGCGCTAATTTAGGAGTATTCACCTGTGCCTGCTCCACGGCAGAATGGATCGTAGTGTTGTGCTTTCACTACGGGATATCTCACCCGGCGAGCAGTGGTATACATCTCCCGCTCCCAATAGTGCTGACCCCTGATTCCACTGTCAGATATTAGACATCTGGTACCACGACTTCGCAACACCTAGTCATAGAACGGTCTGAAAATTCTTATGTTACCTCACAACTGGCTTTGCTATGACTGACAATTTCAGCTGCCTCTGCACCGGCGATTTTCTGCAGCCATAATTTAATCACTTTGCTGTAAGCTCTCTCTCAAATCAGTTCTGGTACCACTAGAACAGATAAAGAAAAAAGGCAGTGCACTGCCTAGAAAAACAGGAATAGGCTCACAGAAGCAAAAAAACACTTTATTCCATTAAAGGGATCAGACAAAGCCCCCCATTGCCACAGCAGGTATCCCACCTACGCGTTTCGGGTCATATGCCCTTTATGAAGGTCCTGGAAACTAACAGTGAGTTGTATCTGTCGGTTTCCATACCCTTATTTCTCACTTTATGGGACAATGCTTATACTGTTTATTGGTGCTTTATAGCATTAGGTACTAGTACCCTAACCCTATTATGGCAATTATATTATTTACACACAGTATATTGGGAGTGGTCATGTTGCAGACTCTTATATTTTCAAAGGACTTGTTTATTCTGATGCACTGGCATTCTACAAAACTGGTACCACTATAGACAATTTAACCTTCATTATTCACTGAACCCTCTGGTTTAAGTGCATATTGTCAGCCCCTCTACCTTCACTACGGATACATGGCAGTACCGCCACACCTCATTGTGGTATACCCAGCCACCTCTCAACCCTGCACAACTCTCGATTATTCATTGCAAACTGGGCTATTAAGCTTATCATATATAATTGTCCCAATGAATGCAATCCTCTCTATTTCAGAGAATACGCATTTAGACTAATTTTTAACTTGTAATGAATAATGTTTCAATCAGGTTTCTAATATAACACTACAGTATATTTTAACGACCATGGTGAGGATACAGAATAAGTGATATTTTTTAGGAGGACTCCTCTTTAGCCCTTCACCTCTTTCTAACGTCACTTTAATCACACATTGCACTCACTAACTATCACATGAACGATTTATGATACCAATTTATTTATTCTATATACATACGAATATCTATAGAGTTACCAAGTTGATCAACTTCATCCATTGTACTTTTCTCTGTTAGGTAAATTGTTCATTCCCATATGATTTGCATATGAGTAAGCCTACCATCCGTTCAAATTTATCGATCCACTATTTGTGTGTTAAATTTGATGCCATTGCAATGGACTTTTGGGGATACACGTTATGGATAATGGTACGTAACATGCCGATAGAACTATACTAACAAATGCGTGCACTTTTGAGGATCTACCCCTATATGTTGCCGAACAAGAACATATATTCTATTCTGCTCTTCTATTACTTTGGGTAATAATAAATCAAGGTGCAATAGAGGAAAATATATGGTTGCAGTAAATGATCCCAAAGGCATCAAGAGAAAGACCCTCCAAATGCATGCACTCTATGATGGTATAAGGCTGATACAGTAAATATTTAGAGATTACAGTAGCTCCTGTGGAGATATCAGTGTCTTTATAAAAACAAAAATAATAACATTTTATTACATCAATATATGTGACAGTGTGAATTAATCTATTAAAAATACAATGTTAAAAATCCCCGTAGAGGAGTGGTAATATTGGTTGTCTTTAATGCCCAATTTTTATAGGCAATTATTTTATTTTGTTTATTTTACCCTAATGGTAAATTTCAATATTACTGCGACATCAGCAGAGTTTCCAGAATAAATCACCAATAATTTGTGGCACTGTATATATATATTGTATCCAAGTGATTTAAATAGAGTACGTGAGATCATTAATCTTGTTTTCTCTTGCGAAATCCCTGGATTGCAAATTATTATATATAAAAGATATTTCGCCAAATATTCTCACATGAATTACTTATATATTGATAATATCATATATACTCCTTATTTTCAAATTGGATATGGAAAAAGTTCTATTTTGACACACAATGTCTATTGCATATAGATATATTTTTGTCCTTTAATGGCACTTTGCCAGTTTTGCATATGGAATATACACAAGTGTGCCTGAACTGTGGATATGTAAGATGGTTGTATTAAGGATTACCATCACCAAAATCTTCCTATCCACATAAATCCAATCCTATTTGGAAGGATAAATAAGGAGTCTGCTATAAGTAATGGTATAGACATCTGTCCCTATAGTGCATGTTAATCCGAAAAATTACTTAGCTTCTCTTCTCTATATTGTTAAAGCTATAAACACCAAATAACATATATTAGCAGATGACACTATCAATCTCTAAGAGGTACAGCGATGGTCATGAAATGACGTCACCGATCGTGACGCTCTACTTCATGACGCGCGTTTCGCGAGGCAGCTCGCTTCTTCAGATGGGGAGTTGCCTCGCGAAACACGTGTCATGAAGTAGAGCGTCACGATCGGTGACGTCATTGGAGTCCAACATAGATACCAGAACACGGCTTGTATTCTGCGCCCCCTCCACTTCTGACCCACCGCGGCAGAGTGGTTGTATACATACACATGATATACACACTGTTTCCCATTGTAAAACTGCCTTCTCTTCCAGCTAGCTTTAACACACATATTGCAGACACTTACCAACTAAAGGAATACCATCGCTGTACCTCTTAGAGATTGATAGTGTCATCTGCTAATATATGTTATTTGGTGTTTATAGCTTTAACAATATAGAGAAGAGAAGCTAAGTAATTTTTCGGATTTACATGCACTATAGGGACAGATGTCTATACCATTACTTATAGCAGACTCCTTATTTATCCTTCCAAATAGGATTGGATTTATGTGGATAGGAAGATTTTGGTGATGGTAATCCTTAATACAACCATCTTACATATCCACAGTTCAGGCACACTTGTGTATATTCCATATGCAAAACTGGCAAAGTGCCATTAAAGGACAAAAATATATCTATATGCAAGAGACATTGTGTGTCAAAATAGAACTTTTTCCATATCCAATTTGAAAATAAGGAGTATATATGATATTATCAATATATAAGTAATTCATGTGAGAATATTTGGCGAAATATCTTTTATATATAATAATTTGCAATCCAGGGATTTAGCAAGAGAAAACATGATTGATGATCTCACGTACTCTATTTAAATCACATGGATGCAATATATATATATATACAGTGCCACAAATTATTGGTGATTTATTCTGGAAACTCTGCTGATGTCGCAGTAATATTGAAATTTACCATTAGGGTAAAATAAACAAAATAAAATAATTGCCTATAAAAATTGGGCATTAAAGACAACCAATATTACCACTCCTATATGTTGCCACCAGGGGCTTTAAAATTTGTTTCAATTCACAATATCTTGGCGATGACACCAAAAAGATAGGATATTTTAGTCTTAGTTTTATGACTATTCCCCTTACTATGACCACTTGTTGCATTATTTTCAGAAAAGGACTATAGAGATTACATGTCTATCTTTTTTTATAGCTCATACAAACACAGAGCAACATATCAGATTTGAATGCAGGTAACATTAAACATGTCTGTATGGTTTATTCTTTTCAGCTTTTGCAGTTTATGAATAGACAGGTAACATTCCTTTTTTGCTGCAGGGTTTAAAGAAATGATTGACACGTCATATACTGTAATATGTGGAAGATATATCGATCATATAGTGAAAGATTTTTATCACCCAAGATACTGTAGGAAACATAATTGGAAGGTGTTTACAATAATGTAAAGATAATGATAGTGTTTTGCTGCAGTATTGTACTGTACACGCTTCCTATTTTAAGAATCAGACAGTAATGTTTGCATTTTGCTTTATGCTCTTGAATATGCAATAGCAAAAAAAGCATTACGGGCTGATTTCTATTACTCCCTTAAGGGGAATCATTTTATAAACAAAAATGTAGCTAATTGACTGATTACTGTATTTATATACAGATGTAACAAGCCTTAACATCTTTGACGTAATGACATGGTCACAACACTAAAGGATTAACCCTGTGGGACATCCCATTGAGAAGCATGGACCCACGCAGTGTGATCTCAGCAGACACTGTCTCCAGCAAAGCGAGCTTTTGCTTGTTTGTATGCGGCACTGATTACAGTAAGTCTTACAACATCTGTATCTATAGAGATATTGCACAGGGAAGGACGTGTCTGCTTTTCACTCTCTCTACCACAGCATCATTGTTAAATACAGTACTTAATTTAAGTAAAATTAACATCGACATTCTTCTGACAATAAAAGCTGAAATTTCAAGCCTGCACTATTATTATAGAGATAAACACTTAATTTGTTATTCGTTATAAATACCCTCATGATAAATCTTTATTTAACATTCTCTAATCTTTATTTAACATTCATGAATAGTTTATTATAATCTGTTTAAGAAGTGGAGAGATTTCACTTCTGATCAAACCTTATCTAAATGTACATATACTTTGTTTATTTAAATACTTTTTGTTATCGTAATACAGTATCTGCATCAATATTTTAAAAAGTGAATTATTGGATCATCTACATATAGATAATGTGGAGATATTTTTTGACCAAGTGCGTTCTGTCTCTTTTAATCAGATCTAGGAGATTTACATTGCTTAGTAAGATTAATTGTATTATATAAAAACATCACAATTAAGAGTTTTAGAATGGATCTGTTTGTTCATTTTTAAATAAGATAATTTGAGAGATCACATGACCATTGGCTAGGTTGGGTACCACACCCTAGAAAATAATAATTGGTATCAACGATTGGGACTTGGAATTTCCAGAATACAGTTCAAAGTTTCACAGGTATGTATCATCTCTTTTCACTTAGAAATATTGGATGACTATATACAGCAGCTTTCTTTATGTAGCTAGAGGATTTTCTAAAATGTTGGAATTACTGTCTATACAACTGTGGCAAAACTGGAGGAAAATACGGTACCAGATTTATTAACAATAATAATCCCACTGAAGGCAATGAGAATTTTTTCTTTGATAAATCTGGTGGATTTAGAATTTGACAAATATATCCCATAATATACATTTGATGGAGCACACTTCTAAATAAGTATCTAAATAAAACATAGCCATTTCAAGCAAGCATGGACCTCTGTTGTTTTATTTCAGGGTTATAAACATGAATGTAGTCTCAAATGTTAAGTACTGAAACATGTAAATTAATAGATAATGATTATGACCCAAATCCACAAAACTCCATTAAGTGTCCAACCTTTCCGTCACGTTAAACTAACTTTCCGTCACGTTAACCTAACTTTCCATCACGTTAACCTAACTTTCCGTCACGTTAACCTAACTTTCCATCACGTTAACCTAACTTTCCATCACGTTAACCTAACTTTCCGTCACGTTAAACCTAACTGCATATCTTCTAAGGTCAATATTGTAACTTTAAATCGTGCTCTCCTGGAAAGAGCATTGTGTTAACAATAACTGCTGTTAGTGATAATGAGAGACTTTCAATGCAGATGCACTAATGTATGTTAATGTTAATGTAGGAGGAACTTCACATTATGTTAGGGTCATATCTATACTTAAAATTACTCCAATACAGACCCTGGAAAGGGCTTTTTAGGTGCCAACCCCACCAACAAAAAAACTATTTTTTCAGGGTTTAAATTGGAATAAGAAATTCAAAATGTCACGTTATTGGAAGCTAACACAACGCTGTGCTACAATAATGTGACGGTAAGCCTATGATTATGAATTATACAATGGCTGTTGTTTTTGTTGATTTGTGGATAAGTGTTGATCTCGGGGAAAATAATGTCCATTACTGTTTTAGATAATGTCCTATAATGAGCCCTGATTAAACAGAAATGTGTGACTCTAGCCCTATATATTTATGGCTTATTTTTCCCCTAACTCAGCTTACTTTCAGTGTACTGCAACTATGGGTACTTTTCTTAAAACGGTACATGCTGGCTATCATGGTGTTTTATTAAAGAAGTAGTTTATTTATACAGTCAAATGTAATTTACATAAAACATAGCACAACATAAAAAAATACTTAATAATAAATAAATAATAAAGCTTCATGATTAAGCTAAAAACTAAAAAAAAAGAAAAAAAACATTATATTTCACACTTCTGTACCTTACCATTTTTATTCATGCTGATTGAGTCCTTCGTATTAAAAGTTATTTGTCTGTAAATGCAGCAACAATGAGATTTCACCAAATAATCCTTGATTGTAGAACTCCTCAATACCCTTTACACTTCAGCTGTACCCACCCACAACCCCAATTAATACATAGGCACCAATGCTCTTGGATGACAAATGGCCACTGTTTTATTACATAAAATAATAATCCTTGCCAGCTAACCATTAACATAAAACACATTATCAATGCCATCCACTGGTTCCAAGGCCAAGTGGGCATGCACACATCTTTAACCTAACAAAGTTATCCTCCTTCCCAAGCTATTGAGATACAGGCCTTTTTGCTACATTCACAAACACTGGTTAAATTCCCAACCACAAAGCATTTTATAGCAGAGTTCACAAGGACTGCCCTGCTGCTTTGAGAATAAAAGCATAACTTTTAAACTTAGCATATTATTGCAAACATAAAACATATGTCAGATTATGAGGCCTATGCAGAAAGGTCAGATACATTAGTTACGGGCAGCTTTTCGTCAAAGAAAAACCTATTGCTATTCTGTAAGCTCTGATATTTGAACGATAATAAAAATTATTATCAAAAAAAAATTCTGGAAAAAACCCCCAAAAACCCACAAACGCGCGGCGATAAGCCACTTATCGGCAGTTTCTCAAACTTGCTCAATTCTAGTAGCCCTGATCAGCTTATCGAGTCTGATCGCCGCTCTAGAATTGAGATTTCTTCTCCGAATCGCCTCACCAGAAAAAGTTGGCAAGAAAGTGGGGAGAAGCTGCCGAGAAGCAGCGAGACGGCACTTAGAAAAAAAATGCACTTTCCTGCATTGGATTAATGCCGGGAGACTCTGGAGCCGATATCCATTAACATCAGCGTCGGAGACCCCCGGCATGAATCAGAAGCATTAAAAATGCATTTACAGTCAACTTCATTACCTTTGCGGCTGACCGCTAAGGCAATGAAGGGGTTAACCAACAGTACCATGCTTATTGTGGGTAGCGATAGTGGGTGAAGGTGGTATTTGGTCCTTGGTGGGTGTTTAGGCCTTGCGAGGGGCTTGCTGGTGGACTAAACCCCTTAATTACCTTAGTGGTTAATAACGCTAAGGTAATTAAGGGGTTTACCCCTCTTGCTACCCACCCGGTAGGCCTAAACACCCATCCTTGGGGATAATACCCCCTTCACCCACCACCACTACCCACAATACAAAAAAAATACACACAACAGCCCTACTAGCCACCTCCTAGGCCACCAAAAATTATTACAATATTTAATAAACAACAATACACAACCCACCCACCACCTGTGCCCTCACATAAAACCATTATTTATTTTTTTAGACACAGGATTAGTACCACAGGCCAGTGGGGGTCCCCAGTTGGTCCCCACGGGTGTCTGCGGACCCCACAGGGCACCCCAGGGGGTTCCCATGGGTGTCTGGGGGCCCTCTGGTGGTTCTCATGAGTGTCCGGGGGCCCCACAGGGATCCCCTTGTGGTCCCTGCAGGTGTTCAGGGGCCCTCATGTGGTCCCCGTGGGCATCCGGGTGTCGACGGGTGGAGCCCGTGGGCGTCCGTGGGTCCTCGGGTGGTCCCCGTGGGTCCCCACTGGCCTGCTGTACCATTCTTGTATTAAAAAAAAAAAACAGGGCCTACATTTCAATAAATACACCTCCCCCCCCCCACCAAACACATACAGTACAGTAATGTGCAAAATAACTATTATCCATATATGGATAATAGATTATTTGCCCATTATTAAACGAAACATTAGCCAGCCAGCATAAATAAAGTAAATAAAAATTGTTCTAATTACCCCTGCCAACATGAAGGGCATTCTCCTCAGCAAACTGCAGGACCATGTCCTCCGATGTCAGCAACAATACATAAAAAAATACAATCTAATGGCCCCTAACCCCTTAATCAGCTTAGCGGTTAATAACCACTATAGTAATTACGAGGTTAACCCACTCTCCCCCACTACCCACCCAGGAGGCCCAACCACCATCCCCAAACCCACTATACCCACCCTGTACCCATTGAATGGCATAGTAGTACATCATACCCATATAATATGGGCATGATAAGCTACTATAGCAGTCAATGGTCATCCTAATACAAAAGTATGAATGTCAAAAATACACAAGAGTAAAACAGATACAACAAGCACCTAAACAGGGCACACTCTCGCCGTTCTGAGACTTCCGAACAGCTCTGGAACAGGAAAGGTGACGATGTGGGTCCCCGCTATCGCCTAGATCCTCCGATCAGCGTTGTGAAGTTGCGGCCGTCGGCACTTCCGCATCTGCGCATGCAGCAGGTTCGGTGGCTCACGAGGGACAGGGCTTTTCCTTGCCAGCTACGGAGTCTGCTCTGAGAAGGAAGCAGCTCAGTGTGCTCTGTCCTCCTACCAGTCCCCTGCGGATCTAGAGGGATAGCGGGGACCCACATGTCACCTTTCCTGTTCCAGAGCTGTTCGGAAGTTTCAGAGCGGCGAGAGTGTGCCCTTTAAAGCACTCATTGCGATTTACCTTTTGGGAGAATGTGAGTGTGCCTTTCCCCAATCTGAATCCATTTGTTTGTACTTTAAACTGTATTATGCTATGTACACTCCATGTGTCTTTTAAGAGAGAGATTCACGTGATCAGACCATCCTCCTGCAGATGTTTATGTGAGTGATTTGTTCACCTAATCGCTAGCACATCACTTTCACTGGGTCATTGCTGGTTTTAGTGCGAAGCCCTCTATTGCGAATTATTTATTTCTTTTATTCACCACATACGGTACACTAGATACTGTACTGTTTATTTAAATGCTGCACTGAGAAGCTTTATATTGTTCTTTTTGTATTTTGTGCTTCTCTTTTTCACCACACAGATGAATACATTAGCAGTCAATGGGCAATGAAAAACATTAAAAAAAAATTCCAATCAAAAAACCTGTAAAAATAAAAGTACATACATTCAATATTTACTGTGGCGTCATGAAACACAATCCAACGCCATCCACAGTGAAGATTCAGGACAGGTAACAACATTCTTCTTTCTTTAATCTTCCATCATCTTCTTTCTTCATCTGTAATTATTTCTTTTTTTTCTTTATCTTCTGTCTTTATCTTCATCTGTTAATCCAATAACCCCATGTTAAATCCACGATATTGACCCATCAGATTCTTGAGCTCAAATGAGACATCACAGCCTTAAATATGGCCTGTGACATCACATTTGGGTGCAAATGGTTCACACACCATCTGATTGGGTGCGAAAACCATGTGCCCTTATTTGTTTTTAATGTGACGTTATGAAAGTGACTGAAGCCAGCCAATCCCACCAATGAGAGGTGACCAGGAAGTAGGTAGCCCTTCACAGGTGTGTCCTATTGAGCTGCCCACTTGTGAGCGGAGGTGGGGCTACCAACTACTGTGCGCACCGCACGTCACCCGCACAACTGAGTGACGACCCGGTCACGCACGCTGCGTGCGCCCCCCAGCACCTGCGGCACTGTGGGGGCGGAGACCGGAGTTGGGACCCGAGGAGAAGCAGGAATCCCGTGCATGCCAGCCGCATCACGCATTGCGGATACCAGAGAGGGGGCGGAGTCCAGAGACAGAACGGGAACGAGGGGCGAGGCCAGTAGAGAACCGCGGGGACTGTGCGCTTTCCGTGTGCCGTGCAAATCTCACTGCTGAACGGGGATGCAGACCAGGTACCGCAACCTGGGAAACCGACCACCCGCCGCCCGCGCATGCCGTGCCCTAGAACCCCTGTCAGGATGCCCTCTCTGAGTGCCTTTAGCCCTGGACAGATAGGTGAGGGTTAAGGGGACAGAATCGCCCGCATTGCAAATCCTCACAGAGTGAGACACAGGTGATATAAATACATGCGAGGCGGGAGGGGGGGAGAGTGACTGAGAAGGAGGGGAGAGAAATACATGGGTAGAGGGTGGGATATAGAGGGGGCTTGTGAGGTTTGAAATTAACCTAATATGTGTCAGCCAGAAAGGGGTTCCCCAAGATTTTTCTAAATACATCAGGTGTTCCTTCAAACAAAAAAGTTTGGGAATCACTGATCCAATTAATACATACCTTTGAGGGTCTTGTGAGTGCATCGAAATTGGGGCTTATTTTGAGACTCTTCTCCCCTGAGTCTCAAACCTTTACATTTCACAGTAGTTTAAATTTACAGCCTGTCCTATCCCCTTTTAGTTTACTAAAGTTTGTGTGATCCATTTCATGCCAGGATTGAATAATAAGCAATGAGATTATGCACGTTTAATTGTTTGTTTGAATTTACTGTGATAAAATGGCAGCTGGCATGTTATGTGAATATCAAGGACATCATAAAAACATGAGGTTAATAATGATGTGAGGTTGTTAAACAAAAGGGCAAAACCTGTGAAGCATGGCATTGCATTAAAAACAAGTTGGGATATTTTAAGTCAGGAGAAACCCAACTCATAAAACATGTTATGGTTCAATGGCTGCAGAATTAAACACAGACTGATTCCTATTTCCTCATAAAGCAATAAAAGCAAGAGTATGAAATGACCTAAAAATAAAACTCATTATTTTCTTAGATGCAAATCACACCGCTTCACAATTAATGGGTTACATATGGGTATATGCCACTGTTTGCGAATAAACAAAAAATGTGTGCCACGTTTTACACTTGATTGCTTTACGATTGTATTTCCTCTGATAATCACCTCGTTTAAAACTGGTAATGTACAAGTGTGCACAAATTTGTGCATCCACAACAATTAATTCAAATCATTAATTTGGAAGGATTTTTTACTCCTACAAAATGGAATTATCTTTCTCCTAGCCTTGCTCAAAACAAAGTAACAGAGGGAGCATGCAGACCAAGTTTTCAGACGTTTGTGAATCTTTAGTTATAAGAAAATATAATGTAATTCAAGACAGTTTACAATTTTCTTTTCATATGATTGTGGTTGAGCTCTCATAACCATCTGGCTACATTACTTTTTATGGGAATATTCTGCTAGACTAATCTTACACATTGACACTACTGTAGAGTATATGAGGTCTTCTTTGTCCCCACAAACACTTGATGCTAATGGCCTAATTTGACTTATCATAAAAAGGCTAAAATAGTAGTATCTTTGATATTAAAAACATATAGCAACTGTAAATATTACTGTATGCTCATTTGCATGTCTTAGACAGGTCTGCAACCCTGTCTTTCCCCATTATCGCCCAGCACACAGAGTTTCCACTGCAGCAAGGGATTCTGGGAAATGAAATGCAAATGAGCACACAGTGCCACCTTTTGTCTCAAGCTCGTATTACACAAGCAAATCCTCAAGCCAATGCATACTGTTTTAACACAGCTTTTAGACAGAGGCTGGGATTAGATGCAAAGCCAGTAAACCCACTCCGCATTGGCTTGAGGATTTGCTTGTGTAATATGAGCTTGAGACAAAAGGTGGCACTGTGTGCTCATTTGCATGTCATTTCCCAGAATCCCTTGCTGCAGTGGAAACGCTGTGTGCTGGGCGATAATGGGGAAAGACAGGGTTGCAGACCTGTCTAAGACATGCAAATGAACATAGAGTAATATTTACAGTTGCTATATGCTTTACTGTGGAGGGTTTCTGTCACTTTTTTTACCCACCATAACCTTAATAATTGTGGTATATTAAAAACAGATATTTGAATGATCTGTCAAGGTTTACTAGAATGCCTAATTGAGATGCCGTTTCTTATATACCGTACTACACCAGTTTCTCAGCCCTTTTACCCACAGGGCACCTGTAACAGGGACTTTTCCCTGTTTAAAGAATGCTGCATCAGAGCTCTGAAACCAGCAGGGAGCTGGTTAATTGCTGCCGCTCAATTAGCCAGACTACACCTGGCTAATCAGAGCTCTGAGAAAAAGCCTCATGTGAGAAACAGAGAGAGATGTTCCTTAGCACACAACGGTGCTGACATGAGGACAAAGTCTTGAGCACACCGGAAGACTGTGTGTTGACAGTAAGACACAAGGGTACCAGAGCTCCATGCCTGAACACAGAGGACACAGGATCCTGCCAGACAGAGGCTGGACCCTCAACCGGACACCTATCCAGACTCTGGAGACTGACATGAAAGGCCACCTGCATTGAGGTACTTTTAAAAGACTTTGGGGTGATAGATTGGTAAGGGGCTTTTCCTCTCAGTCTTGCAGATAGGGACTTGGGAGTGAGTTAGTCCTTACACAGGGATAGGTGTTTGTTATTTAGTTCAGTTTATGTATGCTCTGCATTGTTTAAAGGGACAGGCTTAATAAAGTCATGTTTTAATGTTTCCAAAACTGTCTCCTTGTGTGTATATCTGCACCTCCCTCCTACAGCACCCCATGGAGATTATGAAATTGCTGGTATACCCCAACAATTTATCGATTGCCATATTTAAGCTCCAATAAAACTGGGTAGAAACTGAACAGAAGTATATAATTACAATATTATTTTACATTTATAGTTGTCATACTGTAATTACTGCTTGTACACTACCGACACAATTTATCCTAGCAGGGCTAGTTCCGCAAGCCGGGGGATGCCCCGGCTTGCTAGCCCCACTCCCTCGGCGTGCCGCGCGTCACCAATGCGCGGTCACGCGTCATCGGGTGTCAGCGCCCCCTGCACGCGCGTCCAGGGCTCCCCGAGGGAGCCCTGGTGTCCCGCGATCGCGGGACGGCGGCAGGGGGTTCCGGGGGACCCGGCAGCGGTAGGGAGAGCGCCCCGATCGGAGGACGCTCTTCCGCTGCTTTGGCGCGCGCCCGGCACCTTCCGGCGCGCGCCAGGTTACTGCTGCGGCCGAGAACGGGCAAATGCTCGAATAAACTCGGCCGCAGCAGTAAATGTAATGATACATTTTGTAAATGTAATTGTAAAATTCAGGTTTTTCCATTATTTAAAATGTTATGTAAAATCTTTCATCAGCAATAAATTCATAAAGCATTATAGCATTCGTGTTGAAACACTAAAAGCATACATAATTTGTTTTGTTTTCCACAATGCACCTTTGGGTTAGTCTGAGGCACCCCTGGGTGAGAAACAATGTACTAGACCTTGCTTTATTATTTGTATGAAAAAATTATATCCTTTTTGCCACATTGCAAATTTTCAGACTTTTGAAAGATTATGAACCTTGCAAAAATAATTAGTGCATTTATTGACCTCCTAGAAAATAAAAATGCAGAAAAAATGTAAAGCACAATTTAAAACATTAAATATTTTACTTTTATATAACCAAAGTATAATGGGAATTCTGGGAAAGATTTCGTAACAATAGTTTTTGAATAGGGAATCTAAGCGGGTGAATGTTTTTGTGATTTTGTTTTAAGGTTGGATTAAGCAGGGGGTCTCCGGAGCTGAACCCCATTCATTTCAGCTCTGGTGACCCCCTGCTTCGAGAGATACTTAACTCTGTTGTGGGTAGCCACTCTAGTCAGCTACTAGAGATCACGTAATGGCCACTTTTGCAAAGCTCCTACACCCTGCGGGCCAATAGGAAGCTATGACATCATCCGGTGTGGCTTCCTACTGGCCCACATGACAGGGAGCATTAAAAAGCAGAGAGATACAGCACCTTCTTTGGAGGTAAGTATATCTAGAAGCAGGGGGTCCCCGGAGCTGAAATTAATTGGCTTCAACTCCGGAGACCCCCTGCTTCAATCCTGTGTTAAACAAAAAACAAACAAATATAAATGTACCCACTTAGATTTCTCCTTTAAATGGTCCTTCGCTTGTTCTCTTTTATGGAATTATTTGTATTTGCCAGAGCAGAACAGACATTCTCCTGTTCAATTTCTGAGGAAACAGTCAAATCAAACATAGAATACAGCTCTCTGTCATTCTGTGAGTAAAATTTAAAAGCATTCTTCTGCAGGCAGTTAAGATGTTAGAAAAAGATGCTTGAAACTGATTGCAATGTTATATTAAGGGAAATGTCATGCTACTATGTCCTGGTACATTTATCTTCCTTAATTCTTAAATCTATAGTTATTTCCAGTGAAATCAAAAGTTGGAATGGTGCAATAAAATGTTTCTCTTTCAAAACAGACAATAGAATTACAGGATTCTTTTTTGCACGTACGTAAATCCATCTTCCTAAATATATGTGCAAATGCATATTTATTCAGATTGCCGTGATTACAAATAGAAGTTATATTGGCTGAAGAGTCTTAAAACCAAATGCAATTACTTTTTTTCCTATACTGAAATACAGGCCAATTTTATATACATTTACAACTAATATGTGAGTAAATTAAACAAAATATTGAAGGCCTGATTTTTGGAAGAGGGATTCAGTTGCATCTCATATCACAGATTTGCCTAATTGTTTTAAAGAATCAGTGCAGAAACATAACAATATCTGAGAGATATGATTAGGTATTAGAAAACCTGGTTGAAAGGCAGAATCTCGCAGAACATGTTTTACAACAAGCTAAACAAGTAATAGTAACATGGACTATGTGAATGCAGAAAGTAGAAACAATTAGAAGGGAGTTCTGATGAATAAACTACAAAACCATCCCCATTCCCTGCTGAACATAACTGACGGTGCAGTCTGGCCAGAATGCACTAATTTCTTTCAACAATGCAGAAGATGAAACATAGAAAAACTCAAAATAGGCAAGTACTGCATATCATCAGGGCAAAAAGCAGACCGTGGGAATTAATGGTGCAATCAATCAATATATATATAAAAAAAATTCTTACAAATTATTATAATGCAGTCACACAGTGATCCCAATCCCCAAAAGAAGACCAGAGATGTGAGAATTTACCAGGCAAAATGTGACTTTTCTTTTATGAACCTTTCATGAAAATCTTAAAAAAATAGTGAGGTGGAGACTGTTTAACAATGAATTCATGGTGTGCAGAAGACCTACGGAAATGACCAATGAGACCTTTAATATGTACAAGAGACGACCGAAGAGTGAGGAGCCAGTTCCATGTCCACACTACCACGTTAAAGCAAACCTGTTAGGTCACAGAGAGGATATTCATATAAATACGATAGGGCCACTATCGCATGGAAACCCCCACTGGCTTGAATGAAAGTTTCTGTGCAATAGCAAGCAGATGGGCAGCAGTACAGTTTATTGTGTGGTGTAGAGCAATCAGCATTAAAGGAAAATTACTAGCTTTTCAATAGCTTGCATAATATAAAACACAGACAACAACAGAAAAGTGACTAGTGCATTTTAACCAACAAAGTTGTAGATATTTTATATCAATATTACAAGCACAGATTGTAGTATTATTTTCAGTAAATGATATGATTTCTGCTTTTTCAGCATATTTTAAAAGCCCACTTTTACAGTATCATGTGCTCACTATGGTTTTATTTTTTACAAACTACTTTTTTACAATTTGCATCTTGATCATATACAGTGCATGATCATATACAGTGCATGATCATATACAGTGCATGATCATATATAGTGCATGATCATATACAGTGCATCTTTTAAAATCATTTAATCGTTTTCTGTTTTGGAGAAGCATTGATGTAAAAACATTTTTCTCTAGGTTATATTAAAGATGGTTGAACTTGCCATTGGGATTTTCTAGAAACCTAGTCAATGGCTCTTTTTGTGTCAGCTGTGATCACGTTAATCCGGAAAGCCCCATTGACTTCAATAGGGCTTTATATTGCCAGGTTACAGTTCCTTGGACAAACCAACCTTCTGAAGAGGAACTTAATCAGAATCAATATTGGAAGAAAGAAAATGCCAAGCCAAAGAATAAAATGTTAGAGCTTATACGAGTGATATAAAATCCTATGCATAGACCATCTTAAATCACTAGATAAAAGTCAGTATTTCTTTAAAAACAAACTGAGAATTTGAAGCAGTTCTTTAACCAGTTGAGTGCAATTATCCAATTTACTGAAACCCAGAAGCTCAATGGGCCCTTGTGACATTCATTGAACACCTCCTATGCCGTTCGCATCACCTGTGTTTTGCCAGGAGGGCTTTGTCACTCTGGTGCAGTAGCCCCTCCAGCACTGAATGCGTTAATGTGAAATAGTGCTGAAAGTTCACACTGGTCATGCTCTTCAAATAAGCACCAAAGTGAAGTAGTTTGGGTTACTTTCAATCTAAAGCAATTTACAATGGAATCTGACGCATAAAAAAAAAAAATACATGAACAATCACTCACCCCATCTGGTCTGCCATCCGAGGCTGTCACTATCAAAATGTAACGATCTGTACTTTCCCTGTCCAAAGGTTTTGCTAATGCTAAAAGCCCAGAGCTACAAAGAAAACAGAAGGAAAACATTGTTACATGTGTCACAATAACCATATTTTGTACTTGACGAACGTGAATTGTTGTCAATTTCTACAAATGTAAAGGACCCTGCCTTTGTTTAAATAAGTAGACGTTTTCTTATTTATCCTAACGTTTGTATTAGTAATAATACCTGTCACAGGTCAGAAATGACATACTGTATAAAACAAATGTTCATGCTTCAATAACTGGTATATAAAACTCCAATTATATTCAAAGGATTGTGGAGACAAAGCCGAGGACGAGGGAATATTTTGCAACTGTGTTTCTCTTATGGAGCAATACACGTGTAGTAAGACTTACTGTCCCCAGCGCCGTGGACAACAAAGCGAATGTCAGCGGCACTAGGGACACAATCGGCTTTGATCGCGCTGCGGGGGGGGGGGGGGTCCGGTGGCTTCAGCATCAGACCTCTGAAGCATCAATCGTCAGGGACCACAGGCGGCAGCAGCAGGAATGCACAGAGTAAGGCCTCGTCCATGGTGGTGCTGAGCGGGCGGGCACGCTCACGCTGGCCGCGATGAAAAACATTGCGGCAATGTGTGGCCAGCGTAAGCAAGCGCTTCACATGAGCTGTTCACCCAATGAGGGCGAACTAGCTCCGTGACATCATGGCTGCGCCACCAGGCAAGCGCGTGCCTAGCCGGTCACAAATCGCCCGGCCGAGCAGGGCGCAGCGCACGAGTGCCAGCGCGCCCTTTCCCTGCCTGGCCGCAGCCTAATCTTACCACAGCTATACATCAATTTGTTTTTGCAACTAAACACCAACTATGGAACTGTGCACATGCAGCTCACATCAATGTATTAAGCTGTTATGCCACCCTCTCAGCAGTGAGAAATATGGCAATAATTAAATGAAGCAATAGTGTTAGCTAATAAAACTATGGAATAAAAAGCATAGGGAATGTTATCTAATGCTAGGAATCTTGGGAATAACAACACACAATGACCATGGCATGTAAAGGTTTTCTAGGCAGAAGAATGTTGTTCTTCACAAATTAAAGGTGTAATTACACAGAGTGCAATAAAATAACTCTTGGTAAAGAATGTTACTAATTGACTTCCCTATACAAATCGAATCATACTATAGGCAAAGGTTTGGCTGCTTTCAAGTGTTTGGAAATGAATAAAACATTGAATTTCTTAGGGTCCTAAGAGTGGGACGTGTTTATCATTCAACTGGTTTTTTACCCTTATCCCACCCTGTGCCTACCAGAGAATAAAAAATATAAGGGGAGGAGAAGACAACGAATGTGAAAAGTTTGAGAAACTCTAATGCAGGTGTGGCCGACCCGTGGCCTGCGGTGGCTTTTGGAATTGCACGTCTGACGTACAAAAAAAAGAAAGAAATCGCCTTGTAAAATTGATTAAGGAAAGGAACAAAACACAATGCTTAAAATGAAAGAAACCTGACAGGGGAAACTTATGAATATTAACATACATTTTTTTTAAATGGACACAGTTTTAATAACTTCTTTAACAATTAAACACCTAAAATAAATCAAATCAATTGACATAAAATTAAATTAAAATGAAATGTAAGTGATTCCCTGTATTCGCTTTGTGAGCAGATGTTTTCGTACAGTACAGATCTGTATTGACAGACGCACACATAGGCAGCAATCTGTTTCTGTTAACAACCCCAAAAATGTATCCAAATATTGAGAAGCTTAACTGAAATGCAAGTTCAGAAATCACATTGAGGCATTTTAAATTCAGAGTCTTCTGGGTTTTTTTTAAATAAGATTTCAAGTTTTTTTTCTCTATTAGCAATGAAAAAGGTTTGCCATAATTTAATGTTGCTATTATCCTTGTTTACTTTGGGCATTATTTATATACGGCCTATTAATTTAAAATGGATATAGGGGGCAGTAGAACAGAGGGCCACCAAAAAATGTGTCCATTTATTGGCACCCCTGAAGAAAAGGATGGCCACCGCTGCGCTAATGCTATAAAATACAATTACTGTTCTAGAACCAGTTTGCAGTAATCTAAATAATTTACTTAACTGAATTAGAGTTTTGAAGCCAAATTATTGTTCCAAAAATACTGCTACCGTTAACAAACATGGTAAGTATGTAATCCCCACTCGTTTTACTGAATTAAATATTTACAGTTCTTGTTTCATTATGTTATGAAATAGTAAAAATAGGTTGATCAAGAAAACAAGAGTTTGGTGAAAGCAGAAACATCAAATACATTAAAAATGGTATTCAGTAAGTGGGAGTAATTCAGTAAATTGTAATACCTTAATGAAAGATTAAACACTCTCTGTGGATCTCCATTTTGTATTAAATATGTGATCGGATCTCCTTCCCGGTCTGTGGCCTTAAAGTAATAAACATATAAAAGGTAAGGATGTAACAAATCGACACAATATAAATTCAAATAACACATACGGTATGTAAACAAATACAACAACCGACATAAGTGTTTTAATAGACTTTAGCACCAAATAAAGTTTTGAAATGAACTTTGAATTCCCAGTGTCATTAACTTGGACTCTAGGTTCTGAAGGAAATGAAATATTAGAAGAGGTTTTGTCAGCAAAATTACTGTAAGTTGAAAGGATGGTCTAAACATTTTTCACTTCAAACTGTGCATGATATCGGACGTAAGAAGACACAATGTACTGTACAGTACATAGACAGCGATCCCTGGATGTAATCAAGCATCAAAGTAAATCCCACAGATATAGATCATCTAAAATGACATACTGTAACACATTTAAATGCAAAATGATTGTGAATAGCACTTCTACAAACCTCTCCACCTAAATACTAGAAGTGTATACAGATTATTAAACAATGCATTATGCTGAAGTTTATGTCGCTGACAGCAAGTACTCATCATAAACAGTTGTCTGCAATATTTACTCAAAAACGTAAAATAGGGGGGGGGCTTGGCAAAAATACTAAAACATTTAATTTAGCAAATGCTTCAAATAAGAAAAAAAATTATGTTATACTCATAAGATAAAAAAGAAAAAATCATCAATTCTCATGATGTATATGTTAACTAAGTTACATTGGTGTTGTTACATATTCTGAGACATCATATTTTTGTGTATTTGAACTACATCATTTTTCTATATTTTGCATCAGAGATTGTTTGTGACTTTTTTTCCTTTGCTCCACAATTTTTATACACCAGGAACATGTTGATACTGCAAATGTGAACTAAATTCACTTAACTTAAGCATGGATGCATTAGAATTGCTGTCCAGTATTGTCAGCATGCTGTACAGTAACTACATGTATGTCATCAGGAGATTTAACCCAGTTCCCCTTTCCAACTGACCTCTGTGCATTTTGATTCCCAATAGCCATGTATTTCTATGGATAATGGAGAGTTGGACAACCAGAACTATAACCTTGTCATGACTTAAAAAAAAGTGCATAGATTTACAATGCTTCAGTACCTAGGGAGCTCCAGTTCCTTTTCATGGTACACTGAATGGTCCTTTACCCAATTATTTTATATTCTTAGATACTGTATAATAATGCCTTATTGGCTACATTGACCAGCACTTTATAAATCCTTATACTTGCATTGTATAGTTGTTGTGTTGCATCTTGATATTGTGACTAGATACATAGGGGCCTATTCTAGTAGCTCTGAAGTTGTCATTTCCAAACCGCACGGGTTGGCATGTTCAGAAGTAGCAGAATGAAATGTGAGAAAAAACAGTATTCTCTATGGCAAACCGCTTCTTCTAAACCGCGTCTAAAAAAACAAAAGTGACAAACCATCTGATTTAACAGCCAAAACGCCCAGATTGTACGGTACTTGCTTCAGAAGCGGAGGGACCTGAGGTGGTGCTACAGTAACTCCATCCACAGTCTCACTTATGGGTTTTTCTCTCCCAGCTAAATACATATTTCAACCTGGTAACTCGCAATACCAATCTTGCCACTCTTTAGGCGGTGTTTAAAAAAAAATCGAGTACTGTATGTTAGAAGAGATTTGCATTATGGAGCTACGAGAATAGCAGTTGTTGGCAAAAAATGTGCGATTCAGCCTTTTTTAGACAAAATGATCAGATTGGCAGAGCAAGAGTGCAACACATCTAAAAAGTCATTTACACACGATTTGGACATGTGATAATTGCTTACAGACCAGCAAAGTTTACCAAATTAATGTACACTTTAGATACGTTAAGTCACATTTCGGAGCTACTGTAGTGCCGACGAGTATTCTAAAACAAATCTGGGGCAATCACCAACAAGACCCAGGTCCATGCTGGGTACATGCTGGGTACATGCTGCAACATTTCAGTGACATTTCTGCAGACAGACTAATGGCCCATCGGATTAACAGCGGGGGTCCCTGGCAGTCCAATTCAAACTGAATGGGACTGCCATGGACCCCCGCTGTTAATCCGATGGGCCATTAGTCTCACTGAAATGTTGCAGCATGTACCCAGCATGTACCTGTGTCTTGTTGGGGATAGCCCCGAACTTTCTAAGGCAAGTTTAAGGCAAGTTTTAGAATACTCGTCGGCACACCTGTACTAGAATATTTATTATTAATTTATTTATAAAATGTTTTACCAGGCAGTAATACATTGAGAGCTACCTCTCGTTTTCAAGTATGTCCTGGGCACAGAGTTAAGACAAATAATACATGTTTACAAATACAGTTACATAAAGGAGCAGGGTATACATTATATACAAGACATTGCATGCACAGTTAAACATAATATATATTATGGGCGTATGAAACAGTTACAGACCAGATTAAAATGTGAGACCGCTTTGGTTTTGAAAGAACTTAAACTGGTGGTGGATGTGAGAGTCTCCGGTAGGTTGTTCCAGTTTTTGGGGTGCACGGTAAGAGAAGGAGGAGCGGCCGGATACTTTGTTGAGCCTTGGGACCATGAACAGTCTTTTGGAGTCTGATCTCAGGTGATAGGTGCTGCATGTGGTAGGGGTGAGGAGCTTGTTCAGGTAGCTGGGTAGCTTGCCCAGAAAGTATTTGAAGGCAAGACAGGAAAGGTGAACTTTGCGCCTAGACTCGAGTGATGACCAATCTAGTTCTTTGAGCATTTCGCAGTGATGTGTGTTGTAGTTACATTGGAGAACAAAACGACAAATTGAATTATATAGGCTCCATAGGGTCCCATGTATTAAATTGCGATAATGACATTTAGCCCGTTCTTGCATGAATGTATTTCTCACTATTTTTGTAAAGCAGAAATTGCATTACGTGGTTTATTTTCGGTTATGTCATGCTGTGTGATATGCAAATACTGTTTGCAAATGAGGCATACACCAAAAAATTACATATTTACAGCTTATTCAGTAAGATGAGAGATTGCATATCGCCCAAAAAAGTGGTAAGCAAATCAAGGCCTTTGCTGCAGCAGGGAGAAGGGAGGAGAGAGAGAGATACATACTAATTTAAAGTGCAGATCCTCAGAGCTCTTCTAATTTTGCCCTAATAACGTTACGTTCCTGAAATAGGGAACATACATTATTTTTCTTCTTATTAACGGGGATCCTCAAAGGTAATGAAATGCAAAAATAACGTCTATTCTTCCAAGTAGTAGCTCTATTAATTGTGATTTTCAGATCTCAGAGACACGTTCTCTAATACACGGCACATGCGCATCAGTCAAACTTTAAGGTGTCTTATTAAGGCAGCGCTATTAACCGAGATTTTCATGTGCATTTCCAAAAGCTAATGCAAATCTTGTTATAATATTGAGACATTTATCATTTTTACATATTAACTTTTTCACTTAATTATATGGTGCATAGTCTAATAATGACTGTATAAAGTATGGGTGTATAATAATGTACATCCGAACATAGCTCAACAATATTAATTCATATATAAAATAAATGAAGAAATGATTTCCTTCATTTGTTTTAATTGTACATTAATAATAAAATAACATGAATTTATATTGTTGAGGTATGTATGGATATACATTATTGGACACCCATACTATATACTGTCATTATTAGATTACATACCATATAAGTTTACACAAACATATCACTTTAATCACTAAAAACTATAATATATATTTTAGGTACTGTTTCAGACATTTATATGATCTATAATATATATCTTTGTATGACACGCATAACTTTTTGTAATGGAAGGGTTAAGTCCTATACTCATTACATTGCATTTAGGATATTCAAAGAAATAACTCAATGATAATCTCGGTCTGGATGTGAGTAAGGGTGACTTTTGTAAGGTGCTAATTACCATAGCCTTATTATTGTATAATTTGCCAACATGAACGGAGGTCTGATGATCCTGTTGTTAGGTAAACTGATCATTGTTATGATGCGCGGAACACGCCCCCTGTGGCGTGTTCCTTCCTTACCTGTTTAATTTCTGATCGCGGCCCTCAAGCTATGAGTCAAGTTCCTGTGTCTTTAAGGATTCTAAAGCTAACGACTCCATCTTGCTTCCTGGCAAATCCTGCCCTCTTCCTCCTGACAGGAAGTAAGCCTCTCTCTGACTTCCTCATTGCTTACAGCTGCTGCTGCCTTTAAATACTGTCAGTACTCTATGCTACAGATGCATGCTTTCACATTGCTATCATGTCATTTGCTACCTGCCTTGGTTCCTGCTAGTACTACCATCGCATGCTGTTCCTGCCTGGACCTCCTTGGGACCTTTACTCATCTCCTTTGGATTCCGGAAGACTGGGACAGTCACTCATTTACTACTGAGGTTAATTTACCATCGGGTAGTGTAGGACCTGCTGATTAGGGTTTACCTTGACGTGGTAGCAGGCTTACAATACCTTGGCTAAAGTATTCAACTAAAGAACCCTTACTTTGAATTTAGTATTTGCTGCACTCTTCTGTTACTGGCACTATGCCTTTAAGGAGGCTGGACGTCCTCCAAGAAGCATTTCTATTGTGACCTTGTGCTCTGGACTCTTTCCTCCCCGGCTCCTTCCTAGTTCCATGTTCCTAGTTCCTGGTTCCCGTTCCAGACTCCTGTGCTGAAGCGTTGGCTTTTCCCCGCGTTGGTGCCTGAGAACACGCGCATCCCCGCACTGATGCCAGAGCATGCACACACATGCAGCTGGGCTAGTCATGTCTTTGAGCTTGGCTCCGCACCTCCGGACGCGTCGCGCATTCTCATGCGCACAACGCGCTCACGTGACTATGTGCGCCGATCCCCAGCTGCGCAACAACTCGCTCCCTTCGTGTCTCTGGCTTCCCCACCTCGCTATCGGGTCCCTCCCTTTCCCTCGGCTTGTGTGTAGGAGCACAAGCGTTACACTCATTACCATATGATTTGCATATGAGTAAGCCTGACGTCTGTTCAAATGTATCAATCCGCTATCTCTCTCTCTCTCGTCGAAGTTTGCCTACCTGAGGAGCTGAGAGTTCAGGGTGTCGACTTCTGAGAGATATTGCAGCAAATCAGGTAAAAGGCGCACGCAAATACTCTATGCCAGCTTTTTATTGGGTTAAATTGCATTCCATTTCCAGTTGATTTTGCATTGCAAATATTGTAGTTTAATTAATAGGTCCAATAGTGTGAGTGATATTTTGTATGAATTTAGTTACAGCTTGTAAAATACATGTAGCATATGAAACAAATTTGAACATGACTATATTGCTCTGTTATTCTATAAAAAGTGCTATACAGACATTCTTGCATATCGTCATCATAGTTGCTACAAAAACACCTTCAAGTCTATAAAAAAAAAAGCCTACAACCGAAATACGATATTTCAAATAACATAGAAAAGAATCAGCAATAAGATAAATTAAACTACAAAATATTTACACCCTCGCTAATAGCGTGTCCGAGATCAGATGCATTGTAAATTCTTCTGTATTTGGTACGCTTTTCAAATTGCCTGACAGTTGCATGGATGCTCTTGGAACCCCTGTTGAAAAACACTGCTGTAGAAGAAGGGAGCATCTGCCTTTTTGCTATCAAATTAAAGCTAAAGTTGTGCATGTGTCCTTGCATCTATGTAAGATCCCACACTTGCATCAGTTAAGAACTCTGTGGATGTTGTGTTAAGCAGTAGGGTGAGCTGGTGCAGAATTTGCATGATTCAAACTACACTCTTTGATGGGATGCATGCAAGACAGTCAGTATTTATGCTTTTTTTGGTTCTTATAACTTCTAATGTTAAGAAAACTGTAGCATTAATGTCCATGATAAACATGTTGCTTACATTTGGAAAAAATACAAACAGGAAGATAATGTGTACGGGCACTAAGAAGCACTTTTATGGATTTTAAAGTTATGTTTTTAAAAAGCAACAGGGATAACCATGCATTTATTTTCTCTTATTTTGACAGTTATCTAATTGTCCTGCCGGGAAAAAAAGAGGCCAGAATCCAAATTTTCATTGTTCTGAATTATCGGGTAACAGACTAAGTAGGCCAGGAGTGGCCAACTCCAGTCCTCAAAGGACACCAACAGGTCTTGTTTTAAGGATATCCCTGCTTCAGGACAGGTGGCTCAATCAGTGACTCAGCCATTGACATCTGCCGTAGACAATGTTGGTTCACAGCATCTAGCTAAAGTAATGGCTAAAGGTAAACAGAAGATTATATTATCAATTATTACATACCTGCAGATTTAACAGGTTAGCTCCAATCCTCATAGCTTCACTGACTTCAAGGCTATACATCATTTGTGAGAAGCGTGGAGGGCTCTGGTTGTTGGGTGGAAGCACCTCAATGTAAACGGTTGTGGTAGAACTCCTGCAATCAACAAGGAAAACAGGTGGAAGCAAGTACAGTTGTACGTAAAACAAATGGCATTCAATTAATGTAAACATTGTAATGCTTGCTGTAAGTAAATCGGTATTCAATGGTAGGTTATTTGTATTAGTATATTACTTTAGAGGTAAGTCATATTAGTATTTACTTAATTTAGTATTATGTTGAGAGGGATTATTTTTTCCACACTGCTTTAAAAACACAACTTTTCTTTTTATTACCTTACTTCATGCTCACTGTAAATTTAAAAATGTTACAATAATTACCTTTATATAGCTACAGTATATTTTTTGTAGACTTTAACAAATATTATAGACTACATAGCAGTATATTGCTTTGAATGGCCTTCTCCAATCAATAATAGGCTTTAGTTAATATATCCCAGATAATCCAATTTCCTTCATGACTCTTATGGAAAATACAATAATATACAACAAATAAAACAAAACGGCTTTTTTTCTGGTAGTAAAATGTACCTTCTTTGAGCTGGAGGAGCATTGTCAGATGCCTTTACAAATACAGTATAGGACTGTCCAACCGTCAATCTGACTCCTGGAGTGATAGTGATGGCACCAGTTGTACTATTAATGACAAAGTGTCCTTGAGCTCCAGCTACGATTTCATATGTCATCTGTCCATTTATTCCTTCGTCTGCATCAATAGCTGTGAGCTGGAGGTAAAATAAAAATACAATCATTTTTTGGACTCAGATTTTTGCCTTTACTTTGTTGTAAACTGCACCTTGCACAGCTAAGATTTCAACAGATAATCCAATGTACAGAAGAAAACAAAAATTATGTAGATTTTAAATACTTTAATCAAAATACTGTAGCCAAAATGAAATAAAGCTGCTTAATAAATAACTATATTGAGACGCATTATAAGGAAAATTGTATACATACAGTATATTGTTCAACATTATGTTCCCCAAGGGGCCTGTCACAGTGAGATTATGGCAGGCTGTATAGTCACACATAAATATATATAACAGATGATATATATTTATCACTGGGTCTGAACTGGGACGAGTCTTAGATATAATAAAGTATATTTATTCCTTTGGATAGGTGAACACACAAATAATACAGTAACAAACAAGAAGTACACTTACTTTGGGGTTGGGGAATGAGAAGTATGGAGCATAGCAATTCTCTCGCAATCAGGTAGCATTCAGATGATAAAATGAAGCCAAAGGATACAGGGTGGACATCAGTTTATAAACCTTTTGTGCCCTATCCTTAACCTTGAGTACCGTGGATTGGTTTTCAATTAACTCCAGCCAGTGGTTAACGTGGGAACACTTTTTGACCCATGCCACCGGCTAGTTGGCATATGCGCCGTAGAGCTCTGGGGTCCCATTTCTATAACCCCTCCTCTATGTCAGGAATGCCAGCTAGTCTACCAAATGGAGTACCTGGCAGGAAATCCTTTGTTGTGAGGTGTGAAATGGAACACTTGAAGACTGCTCTGGTTTGAGTAGTCTCCACCCTCATGCAAACAGTGGAGGTGACAAAATCCTTTGAAACATACTCAGGTCCTAGACATTGGGTCGCCTTTCTGGCCATATGCTACCCTGGTATGCAAAGGAATTTCCTCTGAGTTTTACCCATATCTCGGAATACAGTATGTTGGATAAAACATGAACATATTAAAATATCCGGTTCCTTTGGGTCCAGCAGGTCCAAACTTCCCAGTTCTCAATGCCGGAACTGGGACACCCTAGGGTCCAATTTGCGACCTGCTATGACCTGGGAAACCGGAGATACACAAATACACTTAAAACCGTTTTACATTTTAATACACAAATCTCCGCTGTAAATTAAATCACGGTTTTTCACTAAATCCCCATTGAAAACAACGGGCTTCGCCGCCATAGACTTTCAATGGCAAACCGCCGCCGTTGGCGGCTATGCGAATACCCGCCATAGACTTTCAACGGGGCTATGCCGCCGTTGAAGTCAATGGGAGTTTTCCGCCGTAGCCGGTCAATGGGGTTTGGCCGCCATTGGAGTCTATGGGAAAAATCCCGAACTTTCAAGGGGGTCCATACTCCGTCGGGTTGGTCCCAGAGGGTCAAGGATGGTTCTGCAGCGATGCCGGAGCAGTGGCTACAGATACCCAAACCCTGACTCTCTGGACCCTCCGGAACGGAGCTATGGAATACCACATTTCTGCATTTGACACTTAGCCGTTTTCCTGAGCTGTTTCTGCCGCCGCCATTGGAACCTATGGTGCGGCCCGCAATTCTCGGTTCGACCCTTATCGGGGGTCCAGGATACGGGGACCCGGTTGTGGTCGAGTGGGGGGAGGTCTAGGAACTAGGGGCAGAAATAATTTTATTCCTAGGGGCTCTAGAACTGTTTATTCCCACGCCACTTGTCGTTGAACTTGACTTGTAAGTGATCAAAGCTGTCCTATTGAAAATGTATCCGCTTTGCGGTTAAGCGGTTTGGACGGCAGCCAACTCGTTCCTGGAAAGCTCTTTTGAGGATTTCTCCATTGAAGTCAATGAGCCCATAGACTTTCAATGGGAAACCGCCGCTCTCTCTCTCGGACGCCATCTGCTGGTCTTCTCAGGAACAGGACTCCACAGCGAGATTCACCATTAAAAAGCATTGAGCCCTAATGGCGGCCTATGGGAACCTGCAAAAGGGTGCCTGAAAAGGCGGGAAAATTACACAAAGGGCTATAATCACTATACAACTATTAACACTTGTGCTCCCGGATGGATCCCAGTGTGTGGGTGCTGCAGACCAGATGTTACAATAAAACAGGGGAAACAGGGGAATACACATTTACAGGTTTATAACAGGGGTTGAATCACAGTTCTGGGTCTCAGCCCAGTTAACCCCTTGTCTCCCTGGTGAGGTCAAGGGATGGCCAAATGGGGTGTAACCCCTTTAATCCCGGGCCACCCCCTTTCTCCCTCTACACCTCCCCTTCTTAATGGGTGACCTGTGGCCCACTGGCCCTAACGGGGAGTGGGGCACTGCGGGGACCATAATGAACTCAGTCACAGAGGGATAGTCCTGGCGTGAAGGTCCATCAGCATTGCGGTTTTCACTGCCCTTTTTGTGTTGAATGGTAAATTCAAATTCTTGCAAAGCCAAGCTCCATCTCAGCAACTTGGCATTCTCCCCTGATACCCTCTGTAGCAAACTCAGGGGATTGTGGTCTGTGATGACCGTGAAAGCCCTCCCATATACATAGGGCTGAAACTTTTTGAGTGCCCACACAGGCCAAGCACTCTTTCTCAATGGTGGCATATGCCACTTCCCTGGGGAGCAGTTTGCGACTTAGATACACCACAGGGTGTTATTTGCCGTCGTTCCCCACCTGGGTTAACCCAGCCCCCACACCAAAGTCTGAGGCATCAGTTTGTATAAGAAAATGCTTGGTATAGTCTGGGGCAGCCAGTATAGGGGCTCCAGCAAGCGCAGTTTTCAGGGCCTGGAAAGCAGTTTCACAGGCAGGAGGCCAGGTAATAAGCACAGGCAGTTGCTTCTTGGTCAGATCAGTCAGGGGTTTGGCCAGGGCACTGTACTGTGGGAAAAATTTCCTATAGTACCCTGCGGTGCCCAAAAATGCCATGACCTGTTTCTTGGTTTTTGGAACAGGCCACTCAACTATGGCTTCTACACTGGCGACACACTTTATTCGAGCTCGGCTAGTCCCACGAATTCGGGTATACCCGGGTGTATTGAGTTTTGTGACTGTTTTCTGCCCGAGTGCATTGGGTTATTTTCCAGGCAGGGATTGAAGCATTTTATTCCCGCTGGCTGCAATACTGCACAGTATATATATATATACTGCATTACAATTCATGAATTTATGCCATCTGGTAGACACGCGAAGCATTGCAGCCTATTAAATCCTAATCATTATCATTTAACAGATCAGCCGCCCGTCAGCCAGGCATGAACCCAGGCTGGGAAGGCAAACGCAACGGGGCTTGTCAGAGGTGAGGAGCGGCGCATTCCAGGTATCTGCCAGGTACATACTGGGTATTTGCTCGAATAAAGTGTGTCGGTGCAGTACCTTGGCTGGCTCTGGCTTGAGATGCCCTCCACCCACCCTGTGCCCTAAGTACAGGACTTCTGCCATCCCTACCATACACTTAGTGGGTTTTAAGGTAAGCCCAGCCTCCCTGATCCTACCCAGCACCGCAGAAACATGTCCTATGTGGGATTCCCAGGAATTACTAAAGACAGCAATGTCATCTAAGTAAGCCCTGGCATAGCTCTGCATCCCTTCCAGTAACCTATTGACCAGGCATTGAAAGGTAGCCGGGGTATTCTTCATCCCAAATGAAATCACCAAAAACTCATAGAGGCCACTTGGAGTGATGAATGCTGACTTCTCCCTAGCCTCCCGGGTCAGTGGGATTTGCCAATAGCCTTTGCTCAAATCCATGGTGGTCAGAGACTTTGCCCCCATGAGTTAATCTAGTAGTAACTCATCCATGCGGGGCATGGGGTAAGCATCTGACACCATCCCAGCGTTGAGCAACCGGTAGTCCACACAATACCTGGTGGTCTTGTCCTTCTTAGGAACTAGGACTACTGGACTTGCCCTAGGGCTCTGGGATGGAGTAATTACCCCTAGGGTCAGCATCTCCTCAATCTATATCTCCATACTGGTCTTGACATCTGCTGACACTCTATAAGCATGCTTATGCAGAGGCTGCAGGTCCCCTGTGTGTACTGGGTGTTTTGTGAGATGTGTGGTCCCTGGCATGTCAGTGAAGAGGGCGCTATACTGAGCTAGCATGTCCCTGGCTTCTCCCTTCTGCCTAGCACTCAACTGTGCCCCTATCTCTACCTGCTCTACAGTGTTTCCCTGCCTTGCCTTCCCTAGGAGATCAGGCAGAGCATTGCTCGCCGGATCTTCCAGCAGTGGGCTACAAATGGCCAGCACTGCTCTCATACTCGGTGCTCTGTACTTTTTCAACATGTTGATGTGGTATGTTTTGTGCCTCTCAGGCGCTTCCTGTACAACATAGTTGCACTCATTCACCTTTCGGATAACCGAGTACGGTCCCGACCAGGCAGCCATCAGCTTGTTCTCCCGAGTGGGTTTGAGAACAAGCACCTGCTGTCCTGGAATGAATTCTCTGCAACGGGCTTGCTGGTCATACCATCGCTTTTGCTTGGTCTGAGCAGCCCTGAGGTGGTCCTGGGCCACCCCCATGAGCATCTCTAACCGGTCTCTGAGATCTACTACATACTGGATCACTGAAGCATCAGTAGCAGTAGTCTCCCCTTCCCATCCCTCACGGAATAGGTCCAGAGGTCCACGTACCCTGCGGCCATATAATAGCTCGAAGGGGGAGAAGAATGTAAATTCATGCGGTACCTCTCGGTAGGCAAACAGCAAGTGCTGCAGGTGAATCTCCCAGTCTTTCCCCTCCGCCTCTATAAAGGTCCGAAGCATCTGCTTCAGGGTCCCGTTGAACCTTTCACATAATCCGTTGGTCTGGGGATGGTATGGGGTAGTGCGCCGGTGCTGTACACCGCAGGCATCCCAGAGACAATTTAACAGTTCACTCATGAACTGCGACCCCTGATCGGTTAGGATCTCACTATGGAAACCTACCCTAGCAAAAATGTTCAGCAAAGCTGCTGCCACTGTCGTGGCACTTATGGTGCCAAGCGCTACGCCTCAGGGTACCGGGTGGCAAAATCCACCACCATGAGGATGTAGCGCTTCCCTGACCTGCTAGGAATCATGAGGGGTCCTATCAGGTCCATCGCTACCTTCTGGAGGGGTTCCCCTATTATCGGTAGGGGTTTCAGGGGTGCCTTCACACGGTCACCACCTTACCCACTCGCTGGCAGACATCACAAGAGCGGCAGAAATTGCTCGCATCTCGGGATTCCCCCGGCCAGTAGTAACGCAGCAGTAACCGGGCTCGCATCCAAGTGACCCCCTGATGTCCCGCTACCGGAATAGAGTGAGCTACCCGTAACAATTGCTGTCGGTACCCCTGGGGCACTACTAGCTGTCGCTTACTGGTCAATCCCTCCTCTATCTCCGGGTTCCCTTCTTCTCTGTATAGGAGTCCCTTATGCTATAGGCAGCGCTCAGTGCCCTCCCCTGCCTGAGATTCGGACGCCCGAAGTCTCACGCCGGCCAGGGTAGGGTCTGCCTTCACTGCCTCCCTAAACTGGGCTCCTAAGTCTGGCCACCCCCCAGTCATGTCATTGTCAGGGGAAGGGGACATGGTAAGGGGGAACAGTAAGTCAGCCTGTGGTTGCAACTGATCCTGGCTTACCTCCCCGGGCTCCTCTGTGCCCTCCGCTAACGTTGGTCCCAAAGGCTGGGGGACTGGAGCGGCCGCGCCGGCATTGCCGCGGTCTGGCTCCGGGTAACCGCCGCTACTGCAGCGGGCTGGCGCACACGGTCGTAGGTGCAGGTCATCGGTCCCAGGTCGTTGCCCAACAGAATTTCAGCATCCAAACCGGGTAAAACTCCCACCTCCCGCACACCCTTGCCCACCCCCCAATCAAAAAGATTCGGGCCACCTGCAGGAAACGTGGCTCTCCGTCGGCCACAGTGATCTGCATCCCAGGGCCTGAGATCAATTCCTCTGGCCGGACCATATCAGGTCGGACCAGGGTCACTGCGGCTCCTTAATACAGCAAGCCGACTGCTTGCCGGTCACCGACTGTGACCGGGGTAAGATGTTTGCTCCAGCCGTCCGTCTGCTGCAGGTCTGTGCCGAGATGTCCTCCGCTCCAGGCTGTAGGCACCGATGCAACCGGGATAGGGGCGCCATGGGACGTCTCGCTTGGAGTTGTTTCCATGACCGGTCCTGGTTCTTTGGTGGAAGCCACCCGCATGTGGGCTACCGGCTTCGCAGCTGGGGTGCGTTGCCCTCGATAGGGTCCGTTGGAATGCAGGGGTTCTGGGCAATCTGGTCTGAGGTGACCGGTGCTGTTGCAATTGTAGCACCGGCGCTAATGCCGGATCTCTCCCGCCTTCTGTGGCCCACTGGCCGCAGGCGGCTTTTGGGTCCACTGGGGGGTACTCACAGCTTTCTTGGCCGGCGCCGGTGGGGTTACCGCTTTGGCTGGTACCTTGGCGGTCATCTGGGACCGGCTGACCACATAGTCATCGGCCATCCTCGCCGCCTCGGTGTAGGTCTTGGGCTTTTTATCATACACAAAAGCCCTCACCGCCGGCGGGCACTGCTGCATGAGCTGCTCCTGAAAGATGAGGTCCAGCAGGAGTTGGTAAGTCCTGGCCTCAGAGCCCTCCACCCAGTGTAGCCCGTACAAAGCCATGCGGGTCACATAAGTGACATAGGTCTCCTGAGGTTGCCTCTCCTCCAGCCGGAACTTACCCCGGTAAGCTTCAGGGGTAAAACCGTGCTGAAATAGCAAAAGTTCTTTCAGGTGGTCTTAGTCATCAACGAACTCATCTGTAAGCGCCATCAATGTCTGCTTAGCCAAGCTGGAGAGTAGCGGGTCCAGGCGTGCAACGCTATGCTGGGGAAGCACCCCGTACCGCTGGCACTGCGTTTCAAAGTTCCTTAGAAACATGTCGATCCGATCAGTGCCTTCCACTTACTTGGTGAGACTGTGCTTGTCCAGTTGGAGTTCATCTTTGCGGGGTTGGACCGGGGGGCGATAAGCGGGTGTGTTCACTGCCATTGAGAGAAACTTTAGCCGCTCCTCCGCTGTCCCTCGGTCTCCCCACGTGGTGATCAGTGCCAACATTTTGGGGGTAAATGGACTGGTGGCCGCAGCCATCAGTGCCCCTCTTGTCGCACTTGTCCCGGGAGGTGCACTTGTCCCCTCCCCGGGATCCTGCCGCTCCGGCACTGGGTTCAGACCCTGATCTCTGGGCGGCTGCACAAGGGCAAGCTGAGTCGTATCCTGAGACTCTGCAAGCTGGGATTCATGTGCTGTGATTGCGGTAATCATGTCCTCGACCTCCTGGTCCACATATTCCAGTCCATAGGCATGGCACTTGTCTTTTAGCTGATTTCTAGTTTTCAGGTAATAGGCGTTCTCCACTTCACTCATGGTTCTGGGTCGCAGTAGGTCAGGTGGTGTGACAACTTGTGTTACTTGTTGCACTAACGTGTGTTCAATGTCTTTAGACCCAGGAACTGGCAATTACCATCAAGTTCCTGATGTAGCCGGTCAATGGGGTTTGGCCGCCATTGGAGTCTATGGGAAAAATCCCGAACTTTCAAGGGGGTCCATACTCCGTCGGGTTGGTCCCAGAGGGTCAAGGATGGTTCTGCAGCGATGCCGGAGCAGTGGCTACAGATACCCCAAACCCTGACTCTCTGGACCCTCCGGAACCAGAGCTATGGAATACCACATTTCTGCATTTGACACTTAGCCGTTTTCCTGAGCTGTTTCTGCCGCCGCCATTGGAACCTATGGCGCGGCCTGCTCTTCTTGGTTCGACCCTTATCGGGGGTCCAGGATACGGGGACCCGGTTGTGGTCGAGTGGGGGGAGGTCTAGGAACTAGGGGCAGAAAGAATTTTATTCCTAGGTGCCCTAGAACTGTTTATTCCCATGCCACTTGTCGTTGAACTTGACTTGTAAGTGATCAAAGCTCTCCGATTGAAAATGTATCCGCTTTGCGGTTAAGCGGTTTGGACGGCAGCCAACTCGTTCCTGGAAAGCTCTTTTGAGGATTTCTCCATTGAAGTCAATGAACCCATAGACTTTCAATGGGAAACCGCCGCTCTCCCTCTCGGACGCCATCTGCTGGTCTTCTCAGGAACAGGACTCCACAGCAAGATTCACCATTAAAAAGCATTGAGCCCTAATGGCGGCCTATGGGAACCTGCAAAAGGGTGCCTGAAAAGGCGGGAAAATTACACAAAGGGCTATAATCACTATACAACTATTAACCCTTGTGCTCCCGGATGGATCCCAGTGTGTGGGTGCTGCAGACCAGATGTTACAATAAAACAGGGGAAACAGGAGAATACACATTTACAGGTTATAACAGGGGTTGAATCACAGTACTGGGTATCAGCCCAGTTAACCCCATGTCTCCCTGGTGAGGTCAGGGGAAGGCCAAAAGGGGTGTAACCCCTTTAATCCTGGGCCACCCCCTTTCTCCCTCTGCAGGTACCTTACACATGAATCCTATGTACATTAATTGTAATAGTATGGTAAAATGGCAGGGGCTTCATTAGTGCTGGGATGCAGCCTTTCCTCCCCACCCCCTTAAGGCCCCCCCTCCCTCATCTCTCTGGATGCTTAGAAAAAGTGGTGCCAAAAAAATGCAGTGTGTTCACCATTGGTGGCATCAGGGTCAAAGTGAGTGCTCGTCATCCAAGGCCTCCTGAGCTAAGATAGAAAAGTTTGTTCTTCTCAGAGGATTTATTTGATTTTGAGAACCCAAGTGTTCATCACAATAGTACAGATATGTCAAAATGACTGTTTTCATGCCGTAGATCAGCATGCCAAAATCTGCAGCCCAGAAAACAGTACTTCTTGCGGCTCAGTTGGGGTCTAGGAGGATTAAAGCAGGACACCCACTGTGTAAATTGTACCAGCCAGCCAGTCTGTAAGAGCTGCTCTTACAGGAGCAATTCATGGACTTAAAATTATTTTTTTTACATAGGTATTGAAGCATGGGGTTCCCAGAGCTGAACCCCATTAATTTCAGCTCTGGAGACCCCATCTTCTAGAGATATTGACCTCTGATAGGGGGGCCAGCATCTCCTGCTAGTTTAAATTTCCTGGGTCACAGCTTCCTATTGGCCTACGTGACCAAGGCACTTAAACTTGCAGGTATTTAAACTGGTAGATATCCATGGTGCCAATCAATGGGTTTATGGTTTTACATTTATTGTAAATGTATGTTTAATGTTTTACAGTGTTTTTTTTTTTTTTTTTACTTTATTTGAAATTTTCTACCCTGAATTTAAACAGGGTGTCTCCGAAGCTGAACCCCATTAATGTCAGTTCCATGGACCATCTGCTTTCGGTGATATAGACCTCCATAGGGGGTGCCGTTAACCACTTCAGCTGGGTTATCTTCCTATTGGCCAACGTAACATGGGAGCATTAAACTCCAGTCAGAGCGGCTCCCGGCACCTCATACGGAGGTCTATATCTCCAGAAGCATGGGGTTCACCGAGCTGAAATTAAAGGGGTTCAGCTCCGGAGACCTCCTGCTTCAATCCCCTACAGAAACATAATTTTAAAAAAATGTTGAATTGATATAAGAGCTGCTCTGGGGAGACAGAGATAGACCTCTTCTCTCAGGGACTCCTCTATGCAGCTCTTACAGGCAGGTGGCTGGCTTGGCAGGATTAATGTTGTGGGTGTTCCATTCAGAAGCAGAGATCCCTGCTGAGTTAATCCTCCTGATACACGTTCTGATTTTTGGGCCGTGATTAAGTGCAGCTGCACTGCAGTCCATTGGCTGCAAACTTTCACGCCTATGAAGACAGTAAGTCTGGACACATCTGTATTTCTGTTGCAACAGTAGGAATCAAGGACCCACAACTACCAAAATGGTGAGCTATGCATGCTGGCAGAGGGGATCTCAGATCATGGGATGTCTGGTGACCTTCAGCGTCCAGAGGACTTGGTCCAGATGGGGCAAACTTAATCAATGTAAGGTGCTACTCACAAAATTCAGAAGAGTATTTCTGAGGACATTACTGTGACAGGAAGGGGGGAACCCGGCTATACAATAAAGGTTACGCCCAAACTTTCTATGTGTAAGTTTTAGGTGGGATATTTGGGTAGAAATGCAATTGTTTTGTTTGCAGGAGTTTGGGGGACAAAGATACCGGTAGTCCCCTAATTCTCCATGACAAGCAGGCATGATTTGCCAGTACACAGGTTGCATTACACTGGGGCTGCCCAGTGTCCCCCAGACTCCTGGTTTTCGAGCCCAGATATCCCAGTCCTATTTTCCTTACAAATATGAGTGTTCCCAAGTGATCCTACAGTATATATTAAAGTATGTTTTGTTTCATTTGTGCTTTTACTATAAATGTCTATTCAGTCAGCCCGGTTATCCATATAGGTGCCGGAAAGCCTGGATTTGCATCGGAGTTCAAAGAGACGGGATGTTGAGAGGTGTCGGGGTGCTAAGTGGCCAGGGCAGAGTACTGAGTCTGGATACCAGAGACCCCCTGCGGGGAGGACCCTCTGGTTTGCATGACTCAGTGGAGCCTGCCTAGTAGGTGGTAATGGATTGACTGGGGAAGAGGCAGAATGTCAGCGCATTTCCCATTGGTCAATTCATATGTCCCGCCCACGGATCATCATGAGCCAGCTTGGCATGCCCCCTCCTCTGACATCAGTCAAAGGATGAGTCCATATTCCTATTGGCTCGTGGCAGGGAATTTCCAAGCTCTGAGTGGTTGCTCCTCCTACCTCCATGATGAAGATAGTTCAGTGGAGTGTATGTAAGGAGATGGCCGAGGCAGAGAACCAGATGATCTAATGGTTTGTGTCGATGAAGCTAGGGTGAGCTTATCAAAGTTGCTCTGTCACAAATAGCAGAGCAACCGGCTTCGTTTTGAAGCTAGGAAAGTCTGCGTTGCAGAGACTAGGTCAGACAAGAGATTCAAGTTCTCGTTTTTTAACGTAGCGGTCACGGCAAGGAATGATGCCGCATAGAGGACCTGGAAGCCCGGGTGTATATACTGCTCAGGGTAAGCCTACTGAAACAGGTACTCTGCACCCAGTAGAGCCTAGATTTCACCCCCAGAACCCCAGTAAGTGTGCCTTTAACTGTATTTTGTGTATTCTTTGTGTTGTACATGGGCTTACCCAAATAAACTGCATTTTGTTTCTACTACCTTGTTTTGCCTATGAATAATCCCAGTATAAATATAAATAAGTGTCAAAAGTCCTGGTCTCCCGTGACAATGACTAATGCATTTAAATATTTTTTTTTTATAATAAATCGGATAATGCACATAAATGAAGGGTGTGAGGCTAATGGCTCAATTAACTTGGATTAATAAGGTCATAATAAAAGAGTAGCAGTGGTTTGAAAGTTTATGGATTCTCTTAAACCAATGGCTATAATACGTAACAAAGGGGTTGTGTGATCTGAGATAGTTGATTAGGTATCACATGTTGCTTCACATGGTGTGTGTGTGTGTGTGTGTGTGTGTGTGTGTGTGTGTGTGTGTGTGTGTGTGTGTGTGTGTGTGTGTGTGTGTGTGTGTGTGTGTGTGTGTGTGTGTGTGTGTGTGTGTGTGTGTGTGTGAAGCCCTTGGTTATTAAAGAAAACATTTGGAGGGGGGAATGCAGTATGGGAACATTCTGTCAATGATGCCAGAGTCAACAGATAGCATGGCTACATGTTCTGTAAGCATCATTTAAAAAATACATTTGATTTAAAACTGTGGGTAAATGTTTTGCAATTTTAGCAAGCATTTTGGAGAAAATAGTGGAGATACCTAGGAAATACGCTAATTTGAGCCATTTTAATACACTTTGCATATCCAAATTAGCATATTTCCCAGGTAGCTCATATTTTTTTCCATTTTGTGCACAAGTGTATCCCCATTTGTTGTGAATAGAGGAATATGCTTGGTCTTTATTGAAGGCCAACATAGATGGGGGCAGAGTTTGACCCACCTATCTGCTGTAACCTTAGACCTCATGTAATCTTTGGTTTGGTTTTGTATTTAGGATAACTTTATGTATTTTCCATTTTTTTAGTACTCCCCTTACTATATTGTCCCCTAACCTCCTTTTTTTAGCTAAATCTTCCACTAATTCATCAGCCTTTCTGTGAAAAAGTTCTTCCTCACGTCCCTTTTAATCTCCCAAGCTCCAGCTTCAGAGCAGGACCTCCCATTCTACCACTTCCCTTTTTCTGCAATGTGCTTCTCTGCTGTACTTTATTGAAACCCTTTATATATTTGCAAGTTTCAATCATACTTCCTTGTAGTTTCTCTCCTCTAAGATGTACATATTAAGGTCTTACAGTCTTTCTGATAAGTGTTGTGCTGTACACCATGCACTATTTTAGTAGCCTAATGGTGAACAAATACTAAGCAGGCACGTTTTTCTAAGGGATTTAAAATACCTAGAACTGTGATACCTAATTAGAGTTGCAAATTGAATCCTGTCTGCATACAAGCATATATGGGTTGTAAAAATACCAAGTTAACACAGTATGCATTGAAGTGGATGCAGGGTACTTTGTTAGCCCTTTCACACCCACCCATTCCTAACTTATGTATATATTCTCTTGGTATTATCCCTAAAAAAGAGCCAATGGCAGATAAGCTAATTCAACATACTGTATATCTTTCCCTGAAAGAGCATTATTGAATGATTGAATCATGCATGACCTTAATTCAGTAAATTATGTTTCCTTTGTTGAGGCAGAGGCTTTGGTTAGGCTTGGCGATCAATCTCTCATAGCCAAAACTAGCATTTAATCTGCATTTTGATTTCTTACTATTCCTCCTGAACATATTGTTTATTGTTATAAATAAACAATCTTAGGCTGCGTACCATAGAGGGTACAGCCGTGCGGAGGCTGAGGGAAAGCGGGTGCTTTCCCTGGCCTTAGTACGTGCGCCGTCCAGGGGCGTGTCTATGGGCGGGCCAGTGACGTCACGGAGCTGGTTCGCCCTCATTGGGCGAACCACTCACGTGACCACCCTATCGCGCAATAAATCAGTTTTGACTGATTTCACGTGCATTGCGCGTCCCCTTCCGCGCCCCCTTCCGTGCGCATGTGCCCGCGCCCTCCCACTTACGCACCATGTGCCCGCCTCCTGTATAGACGCGATCACTGCCTTTAGCCAGTCTAATCGCTCAGCATGCGGACGCATCCGCGCGGTCTGCCCCTGTATGGACACAGCCTTAGCGGGCTCGAAACCAAAATCACAAGATTATACGTTTAAACAGTTAATTTTGCCAACAAGAGTGCTACTGGGAAGGTGATCTCAAATATATTGAGGAAAAGAAGGGATCCAGCGCTCCACGGATTTCTGAATAAGAAAGATTTATTGTGCCACACTGTGTGGCACAATAAATCTTTCTTATTCAGAAATCCGTGGAGCGCTGGATCCCTTCTTTTGCTCAGTGTACTTTGGAGTTTATGGCAGGTACTTCCTTGAACCAGCAGCACCGGTAAATTGTATGCATCTTTTTCTTTTTTGTGGAGTGCAGCCTTAACCCCTCTTACAGTGATCTCAAATATATGACAGTAAACACTAAAGCCCCAATTCACATCCATATGATTAATTACTTTGTTAATTTCTATCATTTTCTTCCTAATTAGTATGCGTCGTTTATAGGTACTTGTTCAATCTTTACCAAAACATGTTAAGCCTGCAACCACATCAAAATGGCAAGCTGTCCTTTGAATTTCCTCCACTTTATGGATAAAAGAGAAAATAAAGCAATTATATAGTTAATTGCATGGGATGTGGGACGTGTATGCATACTATAATGATGTTATTAAATAAAGAAATAAAGCTATAGCCTTGTTTTCTTCAAAATGTTAATTTTATGTTATTATTAATAGTTGTTAAGTTGGTTTGCGCCCTTCTCGGCCATTAAAATGCCAATTCTTTGTGTCCATTGATTTGTTTTGTTTTTTCCATTAGGAAAACTGTCATTCTTTTTCTCACATTAGAGTTCTTGGAAGGCTTTTAAAAATGTTGCTACTCTGTAGAACTGCAACATTCCTGTAGCATTATATAATATGTAATAAAGTAAATCATTTGCAAAAAGTAATATGTGCACTATTATTGTATTTTGTTTGTAGAACATCTCAGGAACTTCTAGGGAGTCCTACAGTAGATCGCCAAACAGTTTGAATACCACTGCTATCCCTTATAAATCCCCATGTGCCCGTTTGACTAATGCTGGGATAATGAACATAATTACTTCCCAATGAGAAGAAAGAAGAGACATATGGAGGTGACAGATTGCCAATAGAAGAGAGACCCATCTGTCATGGAAACAAATAGAAAAAGATTGTGAAAAATCTTCCAAGTATAAGGCTAGGAGGGGAAAATTACTACGTCTACTTTTTTTTAAAGTCTTCGCTCACAGAACCAATCTTGAAAATACTTTATTGATGCCATCAATTCAACTTTGTGATACTGCCCTTTTACAATATTCCCCACTAGGCATTAATTGTAATATTTAGAAGTTTAATTTATTGTATTAACAACTATTAGAATTTGCATTTTTTTTTAAGTATTAGCATATGTAAATGAATACAGTGCATAATTGCCATTAAAGTTGTGCTAATAAGATGTTAATTATTGGAACAATTAGCTTTTGCTTGTTTTCTACGTGGCAGTGTGAAAACTATGTATAGTACATTTGTGGAATCTCTGACTGCTCAGCTTTTATATACACATGGAAATATTACACAAGAGCACACTATGTTAGAATGAAATATATATACAGTATATATATATATATATATATATATATATACATATATATATTACAGACAAAAGACTGCGCCTATAAATGGGTATATAAATTGAATATATAGGTATATGTATAAATGGGTGAACCTATATTGCCCTTGCTAGTATGGGCTATATTTGATAACACGTATATTACCAATGTAAATATAAATGATGATATACCAAAGAACTATATTGAATATGTGTATATTACCAACATATATATGTGTGTATGTCAATGTAATGCCAGTGTGTACAATAACCAAGTGAATATGGCTATATAATGTGTATGTAACCGAAATATTATAAATAGTATAGTATAATGGGGATATAAAAATGAATGGGAAAAAAAAACCACAATATAAAAATACATAAACCATATATGGATATAGTCCAAAAGATAGATAAATCAGTTGTATGATGACACTCTAATCAGGATACTGGCAGACTTACACATGGAACAAACGAATTCCCAGCAGATCTGTACAAAAAACGAAAAAAGAAAGCGCCCGATCCTACAGTAGTGCAATAAGTCTAAAAAAAATAACATTTAATATCCCATAAAAAATCCAACAAATTTGCACTCACAAACAACAGAAATAAAATAGCATTGTATGAGATATACTCATGCACCAACTGGAAATCAGCTACTCTACTCACACGTTGTCTCCACCGCATGCAGTCGCAAGGCTTCTCTGGGTCTCCGTCCAGCAGGAACTCAGGGAGCAACACAGTCTCTCTTGGTGTCCTCCGGAAACAAGCCCACTGTGCAATGGGTTCCGGGCAGGGCTGCATATTGCATCAGGGGAAATCATGTAATGTGAAGAAACACGTAGGGTGTATGTTGCGTTGTTAGTGTGGTATACTATACCTTTAGCATGCTGGACTCATAGACACTGTCGGCTACCTTACACGCATCCACGCAATACGCAGCTCTGCCCGGAACCCATTGCACAGTAGGCTTGTTTCCGGAGGACACCAAGGTAGACTGTGTTGCTCCCTGAGTTCCTGTTGGACGGAGACCCAGAGGAGCCTTGCGACTGCATGCGGTGGAGACAACGTGTGAGCAGATTAGTTGAGTTAAAGTTGGTGCATGAGTATATCTCATACAATGCTATTTTATTTCTGTTGTTTGTGAGTTCGAATTTGTTGGATTTTCTCCTTGAGAAAGCGCTGTTAGAGCGTGAAACATGTGGGAGGAGAGTTTTGTTTGTTTTGTCCCAGTTTGTCACTTTTATTGTGTAGTTTAATAAAATTTATTTTATTTTTGTTCCCAGTTTTGTAGTTGTGAGTGCTTTGGGCTTGTTCGAGTGTCTAACAGTCCTCTACAGTGTCCTCTACAGTTTTCTTGAGTTCCAGTTGGTGCATGAGTATATCTCATAGAATGCTATTTTATTTCTGTTGTTTGTGAGTTCGAATTTGTTGGATTTTTTATGGGAAATTAAATATTATTTTTTTAGACTTATTGCACTAGGATCGGGCGCTTTCTTTTTTAGTTTTTGTACATATACTAGTATATAGCTAATGGAAATATTATTGTATGCTCATTTGCATGTCTTAGACAGGTCTGCAACCCTGTCTTTGACCATTATCATCCAGCACACAGCGCTTTCACTGCAGCAAGGGATTCTGGGAAATGACATGAAAATGAGCACACAGTGCCACCTATTGCTTCAAAACCATTTAACATGGTCCCTTATAAGCTTAAGCTTGCTGCATTTCACAGCTTTGAGCAGAGCCTGGGTTAAGATGCATAGCCAGCAAACCCATCCACAGACAGTCATTTCGACGTTAATGAGTCTCCACAGTGTGGGTTGGTTATACTGGCTTTGCAAAATGAAGCAGGGATAGGTTTCGCCACACTTAGTTAAGTTATGGTGGGTAAAAAAAGTGACAAAAACCCTCCACAGTAAAGCATATAGCAAATGGAAATATTACTGTATGCTCATTTACATGTCTTAGACAGGTCTGCAACCCCGCCTTTCGCCATTATCACCCAGCACACAGCACTGCCACTGCAGCAAGGGATTCTGGGAAATGACATGCAAATGAGCACACAGTGCCACCTTTTGCTTCAAAAAAATATCACTTGTGAGCACTTTCACATGTCTTAGACAGGTCTGCAACCCTGCCTTTCACCATTATCCGCTAGCATACAGCGCTTCCACTGCAGCAAGAGATTCTGGGAAATGACATGCAAATGGGAACACGTGTCACCTTTTGCCTGAAATCCATTATACACACACACACACACACACACACACACACACACACACACACACACACACACACACACACACACACACACACACACACACACACACACACACACACACACACACACACACACATTACACACACACACATTACACACACAAAACTGCAAGCAACATATCAACATAATGACATAAAGGTGTTATTAAATGTGACAGCAGTGATAATTGGGCATAGAAACTCCTATTCAAGTCAATGAGAGTTTAAATTCCATAGTGCCCAATAAAGACGTTGCACCATGATCTCATCCATTAAATACAGTACATCTATTCTAGAATGTAGAAAGCTCTTCTTTTTTTTAAGTGAATATAATAATGTAACATATATATTTTTTTCATTTACAGGCATAAGGAAAACGCTTTGTTTTAAGAATACAAAAGGGAAGTCTCCAGCACTTCAAAAAAAAAAAAAAAGTAAACTCTTGTACTGTATCCTCCAAAATAAAATGAACAAAATGGGGGACGCAAACATAGATGTTATGGAGGTGTTCCCTTGAAGATCACGAACCCCTGTTGGATAACAGCAGTCTCGCTTCTGCTCCATGGAATCCTCACTGCCCGACCGTCGTCCTCGTTCCTGTAGCAACCTCCCAGATGTGACGTCAACGAACTGGAAGAACTTGCTCCGTCTGTGTGCTCCGATCTGAGCTGCTGTGGGGCAGGTTGTTGGTTGCAGGAATCTGACTGGAGGTCTGAGACAACTGGAAATTAGCCAAAAATATTGTGCATGCTGCTAATAATCCAACGCGTTTCTCCACATATCTGTGGTATCATCAGGGATAATCTACATCCAACAAAAAACAAACAAAGATGCCCAAAGCAACTTCAAATGTGGCAAAAATACACAGGCATGATGGTTAGTCCTGTAAGTATACAGGTAAATAAGAATTTTAACTCAGGGAGTGTTAGGTCATGCCTTGAAAGTGGCAGCAGGCTTAAGACGCTTTGGCCAAAGGGTTAAACTAAATTACCCCTTTTCAAGGGAATATATAGGTATTGCACTGTGTATTTTTGTCACATTGGAAGTAGCTTTGGGCATCTTTGTTTGTTTTTTGTAGTATACATTTAGCCACCACCACTAGCACTCCTTTGGACACTTATATACATATATATATGTATCTCGAAAGCTCGCAGAAATAAAAGCATTTCGTTAGCCACAGAACGGTATCATCTATTTATTTTTTGATTATTGAAGCTCGGCTAACACGGTACTGATACCTCTACATGTATATATATATATATAGTTCTTTAAAAGAAAACAAATATCGTTTTTAAATATTTCTATAAAAGAGATCTTGGTTTATTCGAAAGCTACTGAATCTAATTTTTCATTTAAACCATCTGGACAAAGAGTTTGCAATTTAAAAATCCAATACATTTCCTAATTCCGTAACCTGTCTTCTTTCATGGTATTGGTTTTGATTTGTTTTATACCCATGATTGTGTGACCTGCGGGATCTTTGTTGTGTTTCTGCAAAAAAGGTTGTGAAACACCATGTCCCTGCAACCCTTTCAAAATATTTCTCCGGTGTTCACGAAATCTCTCCTTGAGGGATCTTTTGGTGCGGCCAATCTACTGTAGGCCGCATGTGCAAGATAACATATATACTACATAAGTTGTGTTGCCGTTAATTAACGCTTTAATTTTATGTTTCTTTTGTTACTCTAGAACTAAATTATTTTGCTTTATTGACCATGTGTGGACATGTCAAGCATTTACTGTGTCCACATTTATAGCAACCTGGTGAAATACCGCGGTAAGGGTACAAACTCTCAGTATTATTTATTTGTTGGGGCATCTTTTGATCATGACTTAAAGCACTCAGAGCTAAACTATTCTTTATATTTTTGGCTCTTAAACACACACACATACACACACACACACACACACACACATATAATGTGGTAATGGTAGGGGTTTCTCAGAGCTTGTTGGGAATCTGTGTGTCTATAATCTACATCCACACAGGACCCTACTTTATAGCCGGATCCATGATTACACAATTGATTGTATAATTGTCAACTGTATCAACTTGCTGGGCATATTGCCAAATGCTTTAAGTGTTCTTATATAGGTAATACTTTGTTTTGATAAATTAATAATAAATATTCCTGCTATGAAAATGTTTTCGTTGTAGTCTATTATTTAAAATTCAATATAACCAGAGAGGCGGGCAATGGAAATATAAGTATCAAAATCCATTAGTGGTCCTTCCTCAATAATAAATATAATATACATTTTACCCAGGAAGACAAATATTATTATAGAACATCAATTTGAAATTTCTACGGTGACACCATTGGTGTCATACATAAACATACCAAGACAAAAAATGTGAGGAATAAAAAGCTTCTAAACCCCCCAAAACTCCTCAATTCTTAAATTTAAGATTATAATCCATTAATTTCCCCATTTATTTACCATATGTTTTCTCTATATCCATGTGATCCTATGATCCTTTTTTGTATTAGAGAAGAATATTAGAATTTTCAATCACTCATTATCCTTTCTTATTTTCCTCTTCATTTTTTGTGCCGTAGTTGATGTGATGAACAGAGTAAGCTAGGGGGATCATTACACATAGGTTTTAACTTGTCTATAGCAATCTCCATGCTTGGCCCTTATTTTCTAGATTCAAATAAAATGTAATACATTTTATGTAAAAAAAAATCCTCCTCATAGACTGTCTATACCCTAGATCACATGTAGAAAATTAATTAAATTCCATCATTAAAATCCATGTATTAGACTACAAAACTCTAAGTGGTAACTACTAATAATATACAGTATATACACAAAATGCTGATTTTATACAAAGGACCATTTGATAAGAACCCAAAAGGAGCTTAAGAAAAAATTAGAAACAGAGGTCTAGTCCTAAGGATGATGTTCTAACATAGAAACTGTTACAGAAACAAATGCATTGAATGACCTGTGTTAAACATTATACACAATAATGTGATTTTAAAAAATTTCAAAAACATTTATTAAACATTTAAAATATCCTTATTTGTTTAACGAAATATTTAGATTCTTTAAAAGAAACCTCAAATATTTTTAAAATATTTCTATAAAAGGGATCTTGGTTTATTGGAAAGCTACTGGATCTAATTCTTCATTTAAACCATCTGGACAAAGAGTTTGCAATTTAAAAATCCAATATACTGTACAGCATTTCTTATTTCCGTAACCTGCTCAGTCTATCTCCTTTCATGGTATTGGTTTTGATATGTTCTATACCCATGATTGTGAGACCTGCGGGATCTTTGTTGTGTTTCTGCAAAAAATGTTGTGAAACACCATGTCCCTGGAACCCTTTCAAAATATCCCTCCGGTTTTCACGAAATCTCTCCTTGAGGGATCTTTTGGTGCGGCCAATGTACTGTAGGCCGCATTTGCAAGATAACATATATACAGTACTACATAAGTTGTGTTGCCGCTAATTAACTCTTTAATTTTATGTTTCTTTTGTTACTCTAGAACTAAATTATTTTGCTTTATTGACCACGTGTGGACATGTTAAGCATGTACTGTGTCCACATTTATACTCCTTGAGAAAGGAGGTTTTTCTTGTCTTGTCTGTGGACCGTATCTGTTTTTATGCAGTTTAATAAAAGATTTTTTACTTTTACCTACTGGTGAGTACTGTACCCTTAAGGAGCGGCTGCCTTTTTTGATCCTCCACTTTGTTGCCACATTTATAGCAACCTGGTGGAATACCGGGGAACCAACTCTCAGTATTATTTATTTGTTGAGGCATCTTTTGATCATGACTTAAAGCACTCAGAGCTAAACTATTCTTTATATGTTTGGCTCTTTAAAACACAATTGTTGGTCTCTCAGTAAGATTGTCTTTTAAAAGGGGATCATTCATTAGAATATTCCAATATTTATTCACAATTATCCTTATGTCTGTTGCAACCCTATTGTGTTTTGTAATAAATAAACATATAATGTATTACATTTTATTTGAATATAGAAAATAAGGGCCATGCATGGAGGTTGCCATAGACAAGCTAAAACCTAATAATGTAATGATCCCACTAGCTTACTCTGTTCATCACATAAACTACGGCTCAAACACTGAAGAGGAAAATAAGAAAGGATAATGAGAGATTGCAAATTCTAATATTCTTCTCCATTACAAAAAAAGATCATAGGATCACATGGATATAGAGAAAAAATATGGTAAATAAATGTGGAAATTAATGGATTATAATCTTAAATTTAAGAATTGAGGAGTTTGGGGGGTTTAGAAGCTTTTTGTTCCTCACATTTTTCGTCTTGCTATGTTTATGTATGACACCAATGGTGTCACTGTAGAAATTTCAAATTGATGTTCTATAATAATATTTATCCTCCTGGGTAAAAATGTATATTATATTTATTATTGAGGAAGGACCACTGATGGATTTTGATACTTATATTTCCATTGCCCTCTCTCTGGTTATATTGAATTATAAATAATGTAATCAACTACAAAGAAAACATTTTCATAACAAGAATATTTATTATTAATTTATCAAAACAAAGTATTACCTATATAAGGACACTTAAAGCATTTGGCAATATGCCCAGCAAGTTGATAAAATTGACAATTATACAATCAATTGTGTAATCATGGATCCAGCTATAAATTAGGGTCCTGTTTGGATGTAGATTACCCTGATGAAACCACAGGTATGTGGAGAAACGCGTTGGATTGTTAGCAGCAGGCATAATATTTTTGGTTAATTCCCAGTTGTCTCAAACCTCCAGTCAGATTCCAGCACCCAACAACTTGCACCGCAGCTGCTCAGATCGGAGCTCACAGAATGAGCAAGTACTTCTGGTTCGATGACGTCACATCTGGGAGGTTGCCACAGGAACGAGGATGCCGGTCGGGCAGTGAGGATTCCACGGAGTAGAAGCGAGACCGCTATTATCAACAGGTGTTCGCGATCTGCAAGGAAACACCTCCAAAACATCCCCCTAAGACCAAGAAGGCATCCAGAGGCCCTGTGGCTGACGCTGGGACTGGGAACAGCTGACTGTCGACGGAGGAGGTAAATTAAATTGGAGTACAAGTTACAAGGTGATAATACCTTTTAACTTTTTTGTGTGAGTGCACTATTTTTTTTTTCCAAATATTTTTATTAGGCTTTGATACATCAATAAAATCTTAACAAATCATATTGCCTAACATTTTAACATCATTTTTTTGGGGGAACAGAGTGACAAACTGAGTTGTCGAAACGGGGGAGTGCCTTCAGGGAGGGAAGGCAGGGGGGGGGTCAGAGGGGGGGAAAGTAGGGGGGGTTTGAGGGGGGGGGAAGTAGGAGGGGGGGGGAGTGAGGGGGGTGTCCCACCTGGCTGTTGGGGTTTCAGTCTGAGGAGTAACTCTTATTCCTCTAGGGGGAGGGGGTGGTTCTCCGTCTAGGCGGGGCAGACTGTCTCTCTCTGTTGAGGAGAATCCAAGGCTCCCAAACATCCTCGAAGGCGGGGAGTTTTTGTCTCACGGTAGCAGTAAGCCTTGCCATGAGCATCACATCACCGATTCTTTTTTGATTGTTCTCATAGCTGGTGTGGTTGTTTTCCTCCAGTAGGCCGCAATCCCACATCTCGCCGCGGTGAGGATGAAGGATATTAATTTCCTAGTTGGTCGGACAATGTCGGACATTGGGGCGGCCAATAGGAAGGTCAGTGGTTCGATAGGTAATTCTAGGTCGGTGACCTCTTTTATCAAAATTTGGACCTTGGCCCAATACTTTACAATTTCTGGACATGACCACCAGATGTGGACCATGTCCCCTCTATGACCACAGCCTCTCCAGCATAGGTCTGATGCCAAAGGGTAGATCTGGTTTAACCGTGCTGGGGTAAGATACCAGCCAAACATACTGCTGCGGCCGAGTTTATTCGAGCATTTGCCCGTTCTCGGCCGCAGCAGTAACCTGGCGCGTGCCGGAGGGTGCCGGGCGCGCGCCGAAGCAGCGGAAGAGCGCCCTCCGATCGGGGCGCTCTCCCTCCCGCTGCCGGGTCCGCCGGGTCCCCCGGAACCCCCTGCCGCCGTCCCCCACATCGCGGGACACCAGGGCTCCCTCGGGGAGCCCTGGACGCGCGTGCAGGGGGCGCTGGCACCCGATGACGCGTGACCGCGCATCGGTGACGCGCGGCACGCAGAGGGAGTGGGGCTAGCAAGCCGGGGCATCCCCCGGCTTGCGGAACTAGCCCTGCTCGAATAAATCGTGTCGGTAGTGTAATATTTATCCTTAATTGTAGTACATAGGGAAGTTTCTGAGGCTGCCTGCCAGATTTCTTCCCAAGTCTCTCTTTCTATAGTTATACTCAGGTCCGTCGCCCATCTGAGCATATAGTCATGCTGTTTGAAGGTCGTTGAGTTCTCCAGTGCACGGTAGATCTCAGAGATAAGACCTTTCTGATGGGTCTTGACCTTGCAGAGGTATTCAAATTTAGTGAGAGTGGGGTATTCTGGGAGTGGGCATGTTTTCCGAATAAAGTTTCGAATTTGAAGGTATTTGAATGTGTCCAATTCTCTAATTTTGTATTTGGCCCTCAGTTCTTGATAGCTCAGGAGCTTCCCAAGGCTTAAGAGATCAGCAATCGCCCCTATGCCTCATATGCTGAGTTGGTCGAACAGCTTAGATCCACATCCCGGGGGGAATTTTGGGTTGTTGAGAATGGGGGTCAATTGGGAACTTGCTGAGGAGAGGCCATATTTGTGCTTACATCTCATCCAGACTTCCCACGTGTGTAGCGAGGCCTGTAATTTAAGGTTGTGTGTCTGCCTATCTCCTCTGTCCAGGCTCCAGAGGCAGGCTAGCAGCGAAGGCATCCTGGCATATTGAGTCTCTATTTTTACCCAGCAACAATGGGCCGGGTCTGTGTTCCACATTACTGCCTGTTTAAGTTGGGCAGCTAGGTAGTATTTATATAGGTCTGGGACCCCCAGGACTCCCCTAGATCTTAATGCCAGCAGGACCGATCTCGCGACTCTGGGTCTCTTGCCCTGCCAAATAAAGTGGAACAATCTGTTTTGAATGTTTTTCAGATCAGTGCCCGGAACGTGGATCGGGAGTGTTTGGAAAAAGTATAACATTCTTGGGAGTATATTCATCTTGACAGTTATCATCCTCCCGATCCACGAAATCTGGTAACCTTCGACTGATCCTTTTTGATCTTTTCCCATAACTTCGGGTAGTTATCCCGGTATAAATCCCGGTAGTGCTTTGATACATTAATTCCCAGATATTTAATGTATGAAGGGCACCATCTATAGCTGAAATTTAGTTTGAGTAGTTTGACTTCGGGATCTGGGAGACTAAGATTTAGGGCCTCTGATTTATCGCTGTTTATTTTATCCTCATACCTTTCCAAAATCCGTCAGTTCCTTTTGAAGGTTAGGAAGGGAAGTTAGGGGTTTAGTCAAAGTTAGAATGATATCATCTGCGAATAGGGTGATTTTATACTGTTCTTTATCGATGGAGATACCCTGAATATTCGGGTTATGTCGTATTTTTGTCGCTAGTGGTTCGATCGTGAGGGCAAAAAGAAGGGGAGATAGGGGGCATCCTTGCCAGGTTCCATTACTAATTTGGAACCGTTCGGAGACTCCGTCTGTTAGTCGTACTGACGCAGACGGGTTTTGATAAAGTGCTCGAACACCCTCCAAGAACGTGTCCCTGAACCCAAATTTTATCAGCGTTTGGTCTAAAAATAGCCAGTCAATTCTGTCGAATGCCTTCTCTGCGTCGAGGCTCAGTAGCATTGCCCTTGAACCTGATTGGCGGACGTGGTCAACTATGTTAATTACTGTATCTTGCGGGTATTGTCCAAGGCCTGGCGGCAAAGGACAAACCCGACCTGGTCCGTGTGTATTAGTCTCGGGAGGATAGGATTAAGCCTGTTCGCCAGAATTTTGCTATACAATTTAAGGTCGTTGTTCAACAGTAGATTGGTCTGTAACTTCCACATTGAGTGGGGTCCTTCCCTTCTTTGAGTATTATGGCCAGATTAGCAGACGACATTGAAGATGGGATGGGACTGCCTTCTAGAAATGAGTTGAACAAGTTTAATAAGTGGGTGGACAAGATGGGAAGAAATTTCTTATAGTAGGCATTTGTGAAACCATCAGGGCCCGGCATCTTGGAAATTTTTGATGCCTTAACGGCCGCCTATAATTCTTCTATCGTAATTTTTGCGTTCAATCTATTATTTTCTTCCTCTGTTAGTGAGGGGAGATCGCAATCGTCTAAATAGTTTATAGCTGACGATAAGTCAGTTGTGCTAGGGTTAGCAGAGCGAACCCTTAGGTTATATAATTTGGTGTAAAACTTGGTGAATTCCTCTGCTATTTTTTTCTCATTTTATAGTATCTCACCAGAGTTATTCTTAATTGCTGTTATTTGTGACCTTTTTTGTATTCCTCTTAACTTACTAGCAAGAAGTCTATCGGCCTTGTTCCCTTTGCCATAATACCTCTGACCCGTCCATTTAAGAGCCTTTTCTACATTTTCCAATTGGATTGCTTTCAGATCGTTTCTAGCAGTTTGTAAATTCTCCGAGAGGGGTTATTTTTATGCTGCTGCTCTAATTTGATTATAGTATCTGTAAGCTCTCTGGTTAATTTGAGTTTAGTTTTTTTCCGTTAGGAGGCAATCGAGATAAGGTTTCCTCGGATTGTCGCCTTATGGGCTTCCCACAGGTTCGCTGGAGACGAGACGGAGCCCGCATTTATTCTGAAGTATTCCCTAAGGGATTTTTTGAGCTCCAGCACTATCTCGGAGTGGTTTAGTAAGGAGTCGTTCAGTTTACAGCTATACGAGGTCGATTTAACGAATGGATATGGATAGGGTCATGGTGATGGGAGCATGATCTGACCATGTAATAGGGCCTATGTCTGAGTCAGTGGCGGCCTCTAGAATGTTCTTGGTTGTAAGAAAATAGTCAATACGGGAATAGGTCTGGTGAGGTGCCGAGTAAAAAGTATAATCCCTTTGCCCCTGATGTTGTGTTCTCCAAATGTCAACCAGAGAAAAATCCCCCAAAATATCTTTAATTTTTTTCCCCAGTCTCTAGGACTGAGTGGAATGTTGTCGTCCTGGGTGGCTCGATTTGTCTTCATTTGGGTTGAGAGCCATGTTCAGGTCACCCGCTACGAGTAGCGAGGATAAGTACTGTGGGTCAATTTCTTCCAGAACTTTTCTCAAAAATTCTGTCTGGTTCTCATTTGGGGCATAGAGGTTAACAAGGGCAATTGCCGAGCCTGAAAGTGAGCCATAGACTACAATAAATCTTCCCTCTGGATCTGCCTGAATTTTTGTCAGATTAAATGGGGTGCCCTGACGGATCAGAATGGCAACCCCTCTGCGTTTGCTACTGAATGATGAGAAATAGCTCATCGGGTACGCATGTTGGAATGTTTTGGGCGGATCTTGAGACGTGAAATGCGTCTCCTGGAGGAAAACAACATCGCCACCCGACGTTTTTATTTCCTGGAGGGCTAGGCGTCTCTTCCTATTATTATGTAGGCCTTTGACGTTCAAGGAGACAATGTTTATTGCTTTTTGGTGGGTCATATTGTCTGGGTTTGCTATTAGTTTGTGAGGGCTCTCCCTTCTTAGTGGAGGTAGGTGGGTTTGGGTTTAAGTAAGGGGGCTCTTACCTGTACGCAGGTCGGTGTGTGTTTTTGGTGGTCTAGAGTTAAGGACAGACAGCCAGTATGGGCAGGAGGGGGAGGGTGGGACGGGGGTCCGCTGGGACAGTGACAGCGGGAGAAAGAAGAAGAAAAGAAAGTCGACCCTAATGGGGTCTAAAAGGTTTAGAACCGGTCTGGGCTAAAGACCAGCTAGTGGGGTTTAAGACCCTTGGGGGCGGGTCCGGTAACGGTCTCCGGCAGGTTCGGGCAGGATGGAGACCCTTGAATGTCTTCGTTTTCGTCCGGGCCTATTTTCACAGGGTATCCCTGGTTATTAGGGTATCGAGGTACTGTACCTCAGGCGGGTCAGGGTAGGCCTGTCATACTCATGGCCTGGCTCCCCTCGCGTGGGGGGGTCAGGGGTAGAGGTACGTTCTCGACTTATCCATCTGGGAGAGGTGGACAGAGTTGGAAGTCTGGGGGGGAGGGGAGTGGGAGGCTATGGGGGGTTAGGGAGGGGTGAGTGATGGGGGAAGGGGTTGACTCTGGGGAGAGGGGGGGATAGGAAAAGGGGGGGGGCAAGGGGGGGCATATAGGGGGGGGGATCACATTGCATTGATTATAACAGTACATCATCAACATGGCATACAGTGCACAACATTATTTGGATATAGATTCTGTGTAGCGATTGTGGAGAGAGGGGAAGGGGGGGAGGGTAGGGAGTGGGGGGAGGGACTGGGGGAGGGAGGGGTCAGGATGTTTTAGTTTAGGAAGGTGCATTTCAGTCGCTATTTGCACTGCATCACATTGTTTACCTCCAATTCCCGTGTAGCGAATGGGGAGGGGGGAGGGGGGGGTGGGAGGGGTGGGAGAGAGGGGGAGAGGGGGGGAGAAGAGGGGAATGGGGGGATGGGGGGGGGGCAGGTTACAATGGTACATTTCCCCCTTTGTGTATGTTGCACAACATTATTTGCATATGAGTCCCTTGTGGCAGTTGGGGGGTTGGGGGGGAGAGGGGAGAGGAAGGGGGGAGGGGCTGTGAGGGAGGGGGAGGGGGGAGGAGGGGGACAGGGGGGGGCATTCTGTGTGTGGGGAGACGTGTCAAGCATCAGAGAAAATGCATCAGATTGGTTACATACATTACACATTCCGTTTTTTGGAGGGCTCTGTGGCCTCCTGCTGACGCTATGTCACTGCACCTCTCCATAATGTAACTTCATCATTGAGCCAATATCGGGGGGGGGTAGGGGAGGGGGGGGGAAGGGAGGGGGGGGGGAGGGAAGGGATTGGAGGGGGGGGCTGTGAGGGGGGGGAGGGAGAGGGGATGAGGGGGACGGGGGAGGGGCATTCTGCCTTGTGTGTAGGAAGACGCGCCAAACATCAGAGAAGTTGCATCAGCTTGGTTGCTTATATTACACAATCAGTTTTTAGGAGGGCTCTGTGGCCATCTGCAGACGCTATACCTCTACACCTCTCTATACTGTGACGTCATCATTGACTGAGAGATTGCGAGTCGATATCGGGGGGGGGGGAGAGGGGAGTAGGGGGGAAAGCGAGGGAGGGGGGGGAGGGGGGGAGGGGGAGGTTCCGTTAATGGTTGGGGTACATTTTCAAACATTGTGGTCTCAACACTTGGTTGGTAGCAAGAGTTTCGCATTCACATGATCACATATTCAGGTTTCTCGTTCCCTTTTTATAAAAGTAAAGTTTTGTAAGTCTGCGAGGGGGGGAGATGGGGGCTGAGGCTAGGTGGGGGCGAGGGGGGCCATGGGGCAGGAGGGGTATGGGTAGTGGGGTGGGGAGGGGTGCGAGTGGTAGGGGGGGGGTATTGGGAGCATAAGCAGAATGTAACCTTTGTTTTAAACTTCTAGTGCTCGGTGGCAACGATCTACTTAACGCTTAATTAAAGGGGTTCGCATAACATGGGATAACTGGGGTAGTACTAGCTAGCTGAGTCTGCGCGTGGCTCTGCATTACAGACCCTGTCCAGGTGATATCCTCGGCAGGGATTGCCGGGGTGCGACAGTCCGGGTCAGTAGTGTCCTGAGGGGTTGCCATATTTCAAAACGGGTCCCAAGAGGCACAGCAGACGCCTCTTCGTGGATCAGTGGGTGGTGCGCCGGACCCCCCTCAGCCGAGGGGAGAGGAACGACGAGGGTCTGCCATGAGGTGCGTCTCGGTAACAGCTGGTGGGTGTCTCTTGGCAGCACACTTCCGGGACGCTTACACCCGTGTGATGGAGAGCCGACAGTCGCAAGCGGACGATCCTGGAGGTCACTGTGGGTTGCGATCGGACCAGTGGGCTCCAGGGTCACCCCAAGGTAAGTGAGGCACCCCCCAGCGCCATCTTGTCTTTGCGAGGGGTTTACCGGCTCTCGGAGGGCATCGGGGGAGTAGCATGGCAGTTTCCTCACCTATCTCGCGTTTGTCGTTGTTCCGCCAGTCGCTCCGATGCTCTCACTGGCGGGTCCTCCATGTCGTGGGATCGGTACCCAGATGGCTCGGAGGTCCGGGGAGGAAGCAAGGTGAGTCTAAGGCTTTCGCCATTTGGTCCATATCCTCGGGGTATTTAATAGTGAGGAATTTCCCCTTGTTGTTGATGACAAGCTTAAAGGGGAAGCCCCACTTGTACTTGATACCCTTCTCCCATAGACGTAGTGTGAGGGGACGCAGCTCCTTGTGGCGGTTGACCGTTAGCTTCGACAGGTCATTATAGACCTGGAGTGATTCGCCTCGGAACTGGACTATGTCTCTCTCTCTGCACGTTCCAATCAGTTTGTCTTTAGTTGAGTAACTGTGGAGCCGTACGATAACATCGCGTCTGCGGCTCACATCCTCTTAGCGCGGCCCCAGCGCTCTGTGTGCCCTGTCTATTTCCATGTCACGAGGGTCCAAGTCTGCACATAGGAGGGAAAACAGGCCTATCAAGTACTCCCTTAAGTGGCCGGGCAGGACCGCTTCTGGGACGCCGCGAATCCTCAGATTCTGGCGGCGGTCCCGGTTTTCTTGATCCTCCAGACCCTCACGTAGAGAGTGGATTTCTCGGCCCAGGCGGAATATCTCTTCATCGGCGTCGGCTTGGTGTTTTTGGGCCTCCTCGAGTCTGCTCTCCAGCATCGTGGTACGTTCCTGGAGGCCTTGTATATCTTGTTTAATTGCCGTGACCGCTTCCTTAAGGTCGGCTTGCAGGGATCTGTGTAGTTTCGCTTTCAGCTCCTCCAGAAACACTTTCGTGATTCCCCCGTCCGGGGGAACGTTGTCCGCGGGGCTTCCAGGGTCGGGCAGGCCTTGTTTGCCTCGTGCGCCTGGCGGAGATCCGCCATCTTGCTTTTTCCCGCCCGCATCAGCGCTCTGCTTCGCGGGAGGAAAGTACCTGCCAACCCCCTGGGCCGGCTGGGTTTTCCCCTTGTTAGACATCCCACGGGGTTTAGGAGGTAGGGGGGGGACCTTTAGAGATTTTTTTGCCGGACGAAAAGTGGTTTTATTTACTGGTTATATGAGCGGGTCTCTGGAGCTCTCCTTTCACCCGACTGCTCTGGATGACATCATCGGCACGCCCCCGTGAGTGCACTATTTTAACTATTTGATTACATATATATTTTTCATATGATTATAAAAGATTCTACACTATGTTTGTGCCCCCCATCTGTGACAGGATCTGGTCAACACCTTCTACTTGTTTAAAAGACAGTTTAGTGGATATTTATATATAACATTGCATCACAATTGTAACTCCTGCTTTGTGTGGATACATTGATATCACACATATGGGTGTTACATTGAGCCTACTTATTTGTATCTGCTACATACATCTGGATCTACTAGGTTATATCCATCAGTGGTCATTCATGCCATTTTTTTATAATTAATAAAAAAATGAAATATTTGAGTCAGTGAGAAACTTGAGTAATGTATTTAAATGGAAACAGCAAGGGAGAGGAAAGCAGGGAGAAGAAGGAGTGGCTCAGTGAGTATAGACACTGACTGGAACCCAGTTTGATGCTGGTTCAATTCCCGGTGTTGGCTCCATGTGACCTTGGGCAAGTCACTTTATCTCCCTGTGCCTCAGGTTCCAAAAACATAGATTGTAAGCTCCACGGGGCAGGGACTTGTGCCTGCAGAATATCTCTGTAAAGCGCTACATAAAACTAGCAGCGCTATACAAGAAAATGCTATTATTATTAATAAGGGATATACTTAACACATTAAATCTGTATTTCTTTTATTAAAGCTAGCTGTATAGCTTTATATTTTTTTCTTAACCAATTAACACAAAATACAGCATATTGCAGAAAACAAAATGTATGTGTATCTAAAAAGCTTCATATACATACTTCATTGAACCAGTGGGTTATTTACTTTCATTATTGAACAACGATGATGAACAAAATACAAAATAAAAATTAGAATATGAGACAAAGACCAAAAGATCTTTCATATGTAACATGAAACTAGAATGTATAGCTTTTAAAGAATATATCAAAGGTTACAGAATTCCATACAATATACATACATATGGATAAGCCAAGACTGAAGAAATGTTCTTCATGTTCAAGGACACTCTTAAAAGGTATGCAAAGTAGTACCAGCAAAATCTGGAGTCTAAGTAATTGTACTTCCACCCACACAAACATGATTCATACCGTATGTATGATGGTCTTGATTCAAAAGAGGTCATAAGTACAGCAGGCCAAAAATTTAATATTTGTCATTATTTTTTTTATAACGTGCTTGAATGGATTAACCCACCAGCACAGCAACAGGGTAAATATCCAGCTGAGCATATCCACAGATAAATCGCTGTATTTGTATTTCATGGTAGAGTTCATACTCCTAATATTTTTTTTTCACCTCTGATAATATAGCTCAATCTTAATTAACACTAGTAACAAGAATGAACAGATGTCACAGCATATGCCCAAATTCAGTGTGACAATAGTTTAAACTCCAGAGATAACACCAAATGGCATACACCTGTTTAGGCATGAATATCATTTTTGGAGATGGAATGTGTATATTGAGATGTTGTAGATTAAATCTAAGTTATGGAGTGAAAGATTTTAACCTTTCAAAAAGTAAGTCATTATACATTTGTCACAGAAAAATGCTGCAGTGTATTATTTTATATCTCCTGCTATTCAATGAACCATTCAAATTTCCATGTAACGAACAACAGAAATGTTTTCCCCTCAAACTTAGTTGCAGATTCAAACCAAATTTAAGTTAAAACCCAGACAGATACATTTTATTATAATCTGCAACTGCTACTCAGAAAGTGGAGGGGAGGTGTGCTAAGGGGGTGGAAAGAGAGGAACATAAGTGAAGGCAAGAAGATGGGAGCGAGTAAAACAAACACATGGAGAATTAAAACTATATAGATATATTACAAAACATTTCTCCTACACTGCAACATGATTATGTTAACTCTCATCTGAACTCTCTCTCTCTCTCTTTATTTATATATAGCACCCACAGTGTACTATGTGCTTTAGAAAGACAATACAGTACAGGTAATTATTTACAATAAGTGCACCAAAGTCAGGCAATAGGAAAGGAAACCCCTGCCCCCAGAGAGCTTACAGTCTAGGTCAGGCCTGCACAACATACGGCGCGCCTGGCCTCTCTGTGCGGCCCACCTGGCCTCTCTGTGCGGCCCGCCTGGCCTCTCTGTGCGGCCCGCGATGACTCCGGCCAGGCGCCAGTTAATTAAATAAATTTTAAAAAAGTTAAAAAAAATGGTGACGATTCCCTGCGGTCCCGGCGCACTCCCCCCCCTACTACCTCCCCCATGCTACCTCCCCCCCCGCTCCCAACGTGGGACGGAGGGGGAAGTAACAGCCAGCTCCTCCTGCGGCCTGCTTCCCACCGCTTTGCTCCACGGCCTGCTTCCCGCTTCCCCCTGAGCTCACCTCCCGTGCCCCCCCCCGAGCCTGTGCCCCCCCCGAGCCTGTGCCCCCAAGCCCACCTCTCGTCCCGGGCAGCTGCCGCAGGGATATCGGGAGCAGGAGGGGAAAGAGTCCGGCGGCAAGCTGCACCCACCCAGTCACTGTCAAGTCACTGTCACCCTGTCACCCAGTCACTGTCACCCTGTCACCTAGTCACTGTCACCCTCCCAGTCACTGTTACCCACCCAGTCACTGTCACCCACCCAGTCACTGTCACCCACCCAGTCACTGTCACCCACCCAGTCACTGTCAAGTCACTGTCACCCTGTCACCCAGTCACTGTCACCCTGTCACCTAGTCACTGTCACCCACCCAGTCACTGTCACCCACCCAGTCACTGTCACCCACCCAGTCACTGTCACCCACCCAGTCACTGTCACCCTGTCACCCAGTCACTCTCTCCCACCCAGTCACTGTTGCCCACCCAGTCACTGTAACCCAGTCACTCTCTCCCACTCAGTCACTGTCACCCAGTCACTGTCATCCAGTGGAAAAGAAATAAAGTGCGCAACTAATGAACCATTTAACTTAAACCCACTAATAGTGAAATAGTGTTGTAAATAAATACCACCCTCGATCATAGGGTGTAGTTAGTAACATACAATATCTGTGTTAACAGTGGCGGTTGCAGCAGTTAATAGGTCAGGGTGGCTCAACACTCCGACAGCACTAAACAAACAGGAAACAAAAAACAGCGCAAACCGCATATTGAAGTACATCAAAGTATAATTAATTTGTGAAAAAGGTAAGTATTAGGCGTACATCAGATTAAAAGAACAAACGCATTGAGTGCAAGCAGCACAACAGGTTACAACTCAGCAACAGGTATCGTGAAGCACTGGAAATCACAACTATGGAGATTCGTGGGCTCCTCCTCACGCCCTCGGTGCAGGATGTTGCTGGAACCCGATCGGTCCAGTGGATCAGCCTCGTTGGGGGAAAAGAAGTCACAGTCACAATGACTCAATAAGCCACCAAGCAGGGAAACAAGGGCTGATATCGGACAGTATAGAAAAAACTTATCCTATGCGTTTCGTAGCTACTTCATCAGGGAAAAAATTTAGCAATGATTGCCATCCGTGTTAAGTACACCTCCCTCCTTCCGTATTGGACGGTTACTGCCAGGTAACAGCCAATTGGGCTGATATTGGGGGTGACCCATGCAGACCAACAGCCCACTGCTAATAATCAACATAAAACACATTTTTATTAGCACATTCACATACTAAAATAAACGCCTAAAGAAAAAACGCCTAGAGAAAAAAGAAATACATATTAGCGACATTATCTTTATCTAAAAAATCGCAAGATTGGAATTAGAATTAAAAAAAATAATTAATAATTAAAATATTGTATAAAATTAATATGTAAAATTAAAGTGTAAAATTAAACAGAGAGAGAGATTCACCTATCAATGACTCAATATAGGGCCCAGACATCTATGTCCTCATTTAACCCCTTAGGGGACATTGTGTCTAGTTTAAAGATCCAGAATGTTTCTTGAGTGGAGAGTTTTTTAACTCTATCACCCCTACTCCTATCACAGGGTATATGTTGAATACCCCTAAACCTCAGACAGGAGGGGTCTTTATTGTGATACAATAGAAAGTGTCCTGAGACACTATGTTTCTCATATCCACTTCTGATGTTTCTGATGTGTTCCTGAATGCGAATTTTGAGGCAGCGCTTGGTCCTGCCCATGTACTGTAAACCACATGTACATTCAAGTACATAGACTACAAACATAGATGTACATAATATGAAGTCCTCCACTGTAAATATTTCATTAGAACTCTTAGAAGTTACACTGGCGACACACTTTATTCGAGCTCGGCTAGTTCCACGAATTCGGGTATACCCGGGTGTATTGAGGTTTGTGACTGTTTTCTGCCCGAGTGCATTGGGTTATTTTCCAGGCAGGGATTGAAGCATTTTATTCCCGCTGGCTGCAATACTGCACAGTATATATATATACTGCATTACAATTCATGAATTTATGCCATCTGGTAGACACGCGAAGCATTGCAGCCTATTAAATCCAAATCATGATCATTTAACAGATCAGCCGCCCGTCAGCCAGGCATGAACCCAGGCTGGGAAGGCAAACGCAACGAGGCTTGTCAGAGGTGAGGAGCGGCGCATTCCAGGTATCTGCCAGGTACATACTGGGTATTTGCTCGAATAAAGTGTGTCGGTGCAGTATTTGCTTCCTATCTGGGTGCATGAATTTACAAATGGAGCATTTCCCACAAATATGATTGCCACTAGGTTTACCACTTAACCAATTGGTAGAGACTCCATTTGTAATACTCCTGACAATATCACTAGGGACTAATACATTTTTAAGATTTTTAGCCCTTCTGTAAATGAATTTCGGTGATTTCACAAGGTGTGGGCCTAGAATAACCTCATTACACATTAGCTACGAAACGCGTAGGATAAGTTATTTCTATACTGTCCGATATCAGCCCTTGTTTCCCTGCTATATTATATTATATAGCCCCAAGTGCATTAAGAAAAGATTTATGTAATGATAATACAACATGGTTACCTGGAAAACCTAAAGGATTTTTTAAGTGCGATAAATGTAAGGCCTGCAGATTTGGAGTTGATAAAACGGATACTTTTATTTCTACCAATACAAATGAAATTATTAAAATGAAGGGATTTGTCAATTTAAAAGTACATATGCAGTGTATCTTTTAACTTGCCCTTGCAATTATCAGTATGTAGGAAGAACTATCCGCCCATTACGGGTGAGAATACTGGAACACATATGTAATATTACCATTGGGCTAGAAACGCACAATGTGTCTCTACATTTTAAAAAGTGTCACCATTCAGACCCCTCCGGACTCAAATATATGGGGATTGAAAAAACAACAGCCCACTGGAGGGATGGAAATAGAATTCAATCTTTATCAAGGAGAGAATCCTTCTGGATTCATAGGTTGAGAACGTTACAACCAAGAGGCTTAAATGTCGAATTTGACATAAATGCGTTCTTGACCTGATATTTAGGGTGTACCTTTATTCTCCAAAGATTCCTGGGAATTGTGTCATATACTTTGACCTTTTTTATGTGTTTTACATGTGTTTTTTATGTTTATTCTGTGTATCTAACATCTTTATTTTTAGATATATTAAGTTTTGGACCCATCAACAGCTAAAGTGTAGTAAGGGTTAATTTTGTTTGCAAATCGTTCCTGTTCAACATCAGTGCATGTCCATTATCAGACATGCACTGATGTTGAAATATGAATGATTAATATTTTATTATAACTTTATATAAAATATGCCTATTATGTCATCTGCCTTGTATTTTTTTATTGTATAAGTACTGTAATTATTGATGTATGGCATCATATTTGCAACATAGATAGCCATTTATATATATTTAACTTGTGTGTATAGTGGGAAGTATTAGCCACCTACTTTTTTATGTTCAAATGTTTAAATTAAGTACCAATGCGCTATGTTTTGATGCGCGATGACGTCATATATGACGTTCCGCTGTACTAACCGATGGTATGGTGTTGCAAATTCCACACTAGCTTATACCTGGGAATTGCTAGTATTGTTTTGTCTTTGCTCAATAAAGTTCTAGGCATTAAAGATTATGTGATGACGCGTCACGTGTCGCATGTAAAACGTGACATGATGACGTCACACGTGACGTCCTCGAGTCCAACCACAAGATGGTGGACTAGTATACTTAATATAGGATAAAGATTGGCAAGTATGCCACAGAGCTTGATGGAGCATTGACATATAAATATGCAAAATAGTTGCATGACGATGCATCATGTGATGCGTTGCGTGACGTGATGACGTGATGAAGTCATGACGCTGCGTAAATTTTGAAAATTAATGCGGGTAGACTATTTAAGGGAGGGAAATAGATAGATAAGCCCCTGATGATGACTATGCAGTGGAAACGCGCGTTGGGAGATATCAGTGACTACTAAGGAGCCCTTGTTGATGACATCTAGAGTGGAGGACAACTTTAATCAGCCCAGTACCTGCTGTGACGGCCGTGGAGTAGATGCTACTGCTGTGAATATCTTGTCTGACCCTATGACCCAGGGTGGTCTGAATGCTCACAAACAAAGGCACTTATGTAAGTGGAATACTCTGTGTTTTTAACATTAAAAACAGTACTATACTATTTTGCTTTCCCCTTTTTTGTATATGGATTTCCCCCCCCTCTATATGGATCTGGAGAACCTGTCTGGAGACATAAGTTGGTAACTTTAAACAACCACAACGCTTTCAATTCACGTTTAACACGTGAGTGCAAATTTTATAGATCTTCCAGCATTGAAGCTATTTTGCTGGAGTAGACAATATTGCACTATTTTGTGTTTTTACTTTCTTTTACATGTCCTGATGTGATTTGCGCACCTGTTTCTCCTTTGTTTGCTGATTGAATTTGGTTTGAATTCTACGTCAGGAGCTGCACTCATCAAGGATAGTATATCATCTGCGTTACCTTTGATTTATTTGTGATATTATTTGCGCTTGTTTTTTCTTTTCACTATTTATTAGGAATAGAATGGTAGCTTTAAAGAAAAGTTATCTCTACATTTTAACAATATATATATATATATATATATATTTTCATGGAGGATGAACTGCTGTATCGCTCCTGTACTGCTCAACTGTTTTTATATTTATTGTAACTGTATTCAACCCAAGGGGTCACCAGGAGCCAAGCTGGAGGCCAAAAAAGGTTTATTTTTACCAATACATTCTGAAAAATCAATATAGACACTGGGTCATCCAAAAGAAAGCTGCTACATCACTTCACAATGAACTTGAGACTTCCTATTGGCCACTAGAGCATAACTGAACTCCCTAGTCAGACTGCCCAAGAATACTTAACAAACATTCTAAGCATACTTGAAATTCTTCAAAACAAGAATACTTGATTTTCTAGAACAGGGAGTTTAACTGTTAAGCTGCAAGGAGTAGACCCCATGAATCAAATACAGTTAAAAAAAAATTGGTAGAGGGGGATTGTTGCATTAAAAGAAGAGTAATGTAAAGTAAGTAAAACTAAAGTAAAGTAAAACATTTAAACAACTTAACAATGCTTTAAAGTTACCTTTGTTCCTTTTTTTAGGGGGGTATGTAAAGTATAATTTCCATCTCTTAATGGAGCAAGCCATGATTTTTTTTTACATAGGTTTGAAGCAAGTGGCCTCTGGAGCTGAACCCCATTTATTTCAGTGCTGGGGACATCCTGCTTCCCGAGATACAGACCTTCTGAAGGTGATTCCGGTATCTCAGCAAAGTTTAAAACCCTGCATCAAACGGGCCAATAGGAAGTCAAACCTGATGAAGTAATGGCTTCCTATCAGCCTGATCTCTTCTAGCCAAGCAGAATGGCTACCGGTACACTCTACAGAGATCTGCATCTCTGGAACCAGGCGGTCCTTAAGCGGAAATTAAAATGGTTTACCTCGTATGCTTCAATTCCATGTTAAAAAATTCACATAAAAGATGTTTGATTGCCTCTTTAAGCAACGTAAAGTTGTTCCCCTAAAATGTCATAACATACAATGGAAGTACTGTTTAGTAGCTTAGCAACATCTGGATAATAGGATCTGAAAAAAGACTAGCTTGAATTCTGGCCAATTATCCCACTGTATTGACGTTGAGTTAGTTGACTGGTATGCAGCTTTCATCAGAAAAACTGTGGCAGACATGCTGTAGGAGATACCCCATATCATAAAAGTTAAAAGCTAATATTCATCATTTAAACAGACAGGGTTACTGTTTTAAAGTGACAATTTAATTCTATAGTTTTTTTGGAATGAGAGAAAATTATTATTCTCAGTAGGAACCCTACAAATCTGTGAATCAACTATTTCCTCCACCTTCCGCACAACCATTCCCTATAATTGACAAGGCACCTTAACTTAAAAAGAACATAGATGTAGCGAGACTTACTGTCTCCTGATCCGCAGCTGAAAAATCTTAACCTGTCAATTTATACCTTTTTACCAGGATCGCTCACTGAGCAAAACAAGGTAATGAAATAAATGGAAGTTTATTTGCACAAATTCGTTTACACACAATGGAACACAAAATACAGACAAAAAGACACATTTACTGGGGGGTTGGGTTTGAAAATTAGACTTTCCTAGGTGCAGGGAACTCTAAATAAATCCATTTTCTTATTCTCACGTTAATTTTGAATGATTTCATTAAGACCAGCCCCTTTTCTCTTTACGTGTTCTTATTGTTATTTGGGTCGTTAGCACCGCCGGAGTGTAATTTTAACCCGTATCGCTGGTTTAGTGAATTATTATTATTGGGAGTTGATTTGATTGAGGCATTATTTTTGTGTTGTTAACTCTAAGAGTTTACCCAGACCAGGACTTAGCCCGGAATCACCTGGTGCCCAAATCGGCATGAAGTTCCACATGCCACCGTTCCCTTCTCTTCTGTGAACTTGGAATTTCTTGACCACAAGTTTGCACCAATCCTCTGGAACTCAAATCGGCATGAACTCCCAGCCACGTCCACTACGTTCGATTTTGAGAACCTGGGCGCAAAAGTCGGGACTTAGTCTTTGGCAGACAGGCTTTCCTGGCTTGAAATCCAAGCCGGTTGCTCTGCTATTTGCGCAAGAGCAACTTTGAAAAGCTTGCCCGCGCTCTTACTACAGGAAGATTCGAATCTGATTGGCTCACACATTCTTTATAGTATTCTGAGCTTCAGTCATAAAACTCAGCAGCCAATCATCGCGTGGGAAGATTTCCAGCCTCCAATCAGAGCCAAGCCGGGTCAGCAGGAAATATGAAATAGCCAGGAGACATGCGCAAGCCTGGCACCTCACTCCCTTGCTATCTCAATGCCACCTTCTGGGACAGGTCTGGCAGAGCAAGTGGCATCCTAGATGACTGCCATTGTTCTCCAGACCTGGGTACTCAGCCCTTTCCTGCTAACCAAATCACTTTCTCACCTCTGGCATCCTCTGGTTTCTTTGAACGCCAAGTAGCAGCTTTAAGTAACCAGGCGCTCCTATTTTTGTGTTTTTCTCAGAACCTCCCCCCCCCCCCAAATTACCACAACATATATATATATATATATATATATATATATATATATATATATATATATATATATGTCAAAAGGAGTGCTCCTGGGCGTGGCTAATTGTATAAAACAAGGAAGTCCAGAGCAACATCCAATTTGACAAAAATACACAGTGAAATACCTATATATCTCTTGAAAAAAGGGTAATTTAGTTAACCCTTTGGCCAAAGCGTATGTGTAGATATTAGCGTTTCTTCCTGCTCCAGGGAATTAAAAATGGCCACCAAATCTTGTGGGTCCTGTGTACCTATTGGATGGCAATTTAAATGCCCCAGTAACTACACCAATAAGTATCTCCGTAACTGGGGTTCCTCAGAGGTTATAATAATTAAATTAATCTGCGGCGTACCTCCCACGTTTTATGCTACAAAACAAAATATTAATTGAAGGTGTGATTGCTGCTTTAGGACAGCACTTCTTTAGTGAACCCCTCATGGCACATATCAAAAAGCATTATTTCATGTTTTTTTCTGTATATAATATATTCAAACTATAAACTATACTGTGATTTTAGAATAAATAAAAATAGCTGTATTTTAGGAAAAAGCACAATATCCACGATACTGTGTCTGTCAAAAAGAAATTATTCAGGAAATTCAACCAACCATAATTTTTAAATTGACCTTTAAAACTACAAACACTTATTTTAAAGCAAACACACAATATCATCAACAGTAGAATGGTGCAGAACCTAAATATGTACAGTAGCAGTCAGCAAATGTCAGATATTGCAAACATCGAAGACCCGATTCAGAAGTATAATATGAGGAATCCTATGGGTACATAAACAAAATGAGACACATACTAAATTGCTAAATATGTATGTGAATACCACAATGTTATATATTGCACACTTTTATTTTCACAAATATTTGAATATTACTTACACAGAAACTTTAAAGTATGAATAATCTTTTCTTTTTTTTTTACATACATTTTGCTGAAACTTCTCAAAAACAAACTTTCATGGCAATATTAGGTACTGTACATAGAGTAATGTAAATTATAGTAAGTGTTATTGACATACTTTACTTATTTGTGGAACAAATAAAATATGGCAAATGGTTGTATTAAACCCCAATGTAGAATACATTATTCAAATATGATTAGTTACATAGTAAATGAGGTTGAAAAAAGACATATGTTCATCAAGTTCAACCTATGTTACATTTAGACAACAGATACTTGTCCTATACGGTATTTGCAGTATTTGGATCCAGAGGAAGGAAAACAAAAACCTCAATGAAACATAATCCAATGATGTCTCATAAGGGGGGAAATAAATTCCTTCCTGACTCCAATAATAGCAATCTGATTTCTCCCTGGATCAACATCCTTCCCATGTTAACTTGTTTGGTATGTCCTTGTATACGTTTACTTTCTAAAATGATGCACAACATTTTCTTAAAGATATCTATTGTATCTGCCACCACAGATCTCCATAATGTAGGTAATGAGTTCCATATTTTAAGCACCCTTTCCATTGTTACAGACAGTTGCTACATCGTATTCAATTAAAATAATTGTAATCGGTAATTCCATGAGGAAAGCGGATTAGCTTTTAGAGCAACGCCTTATTGGGGGGTCTTTTGGTCCAGAAGATACTGACCACCTAAGTCTTGGCACTTTAAGTGTAGGATAGAGCAAAACTTTGACCAAGATTTTTTTTTTTGTGAGACATTCAAAATGTACTGATAGAAAAAACAGGACAAGTCCCATGTGTGTGCTCAAATAAGGTACAGATTGCGTGGATACAGTGATGTAATAAAGATAATGGGGACAAAATATAAATCATGAAATCCTAATGTATTTGTGGTGCAGGTATAAAGCACTGATGTGAGTATAAAGTCCAGGTCACCTATATACAGAGTAGGGCATAGAAAGAATAGGGCATCAGAACTGTGTCTGTAAGGTAACCCCACCTGGAACTGTGTGAACCTGTCCCTTTGATAAAGCGCCCTAGGAGGCGGGAAACGCGTCAGGGGATTTTGTGCTGTTTTTACATTTTTGGCCATTATGCCCAATAAAGTCATTTAAATTTTACTTACTACCAGCCTCATCCTTTACCAGCGGTGCCCAATTTTTGTTTTTTTAATTCAAAATGTGCTGTAGTTATTACTGATAAGCTCTTAAAATGTGACATTATACTACATATACAAAGATTATAATAGAATGCAATGGTGTACTGCATGGTGTTATAGAATAGAGTTTAATAATAGGGTAAACCAGGGGTTCTCAACTCCAGTCCTCAAGAACCCCCCCCCCTACCAATCAGGTTTTCAGGATATCGCTGCTTCAGCACAGGTGACTCTATCAGTGGCTGATAGACACCTGTGCTGAAGCAGGGATATCCTTCAAATCTGACCAGTTGGGAGGTCTTAAGGACGGGAGTTGAGAACCCCAGGGGTAACCCATTAAGGATTGACAGAGTGTATGGTGGTCCAATAAATAAAGAGATAGGAGAGTGAATGAATGTGTGTGAATAAGAAAACATACAGTTTGGGTCTCATATACGCTTCTATTTAACTGGGGAATGTAGCTTTTGGTATTGATGTTGGGACTCGTCATACAGTATTTACTGCTGCCTGTTATGCTGCATAATAGAAATGTGCTTATGCTTACTAGAAAGCAACTGCATGACTCTACCCTTTGACATAAGAGCAATTGTGTTTGCTATGAATTGGCAATAAAAGAAATTATTCTGCTTTGCAAGCAAAAGAAATTACATGTCTCACTATACTAAATCTTTATTTCTCAAGGATCCTGATAATCTTCATAATAAGGGAAAAGAGGTGTCTATGGTGGTCATGTTGCAGGAGATATTAGTTCAAGTAGGTTACAAAGAAAAAAAGTGTCTTGTTTTAAAAAATGAGAAAATATGCAGAGCTGTATACGAAAGCAAAATTAGTGTTGTCTAGTGCAGGGGTGCGCAAACTTTTGTTGCTGCACTCCCCTGCCTTGTCTCCCTCAGTGCTCGTGCCCCCCCTTACCTTAGTGCAGCGTCAAATGCTGCAGGGTCATGTGACGTCACATCACATGACCCTCCGGCGTCATGTGATGCCGCATTGTCATGGAGACGTGTCCAGAAGCCGGCTGAATCTCGGTAAGTTGAGGTTGCAGAGGCCTTGCGTGGTCCCCTGGCATTTAATTTAAATCTTCTGCAACCTCCGCACCCCCCCAAAAAAATCTCGCGCCCCCCTGGGCTAGTGATTGGTATGTCATGCCCTATGTTTGTCTTTTTAGTAATATCAAAAACTGTGCAGCAGTCTGAGGTAATCCGAAGTATTACTTTTCTGCACTTTAATACCTAAAAACAGCCTTAGATTTATATAATTGTCCTATTAGCCTATTCAATAAACTTCAATATTGCATTAATGCACGTTAAGTGCCATTTTAGAGCGATACTGCGTGTGTAGCTTTTCACAAAGCTTCGAAAACAGGGCGATATCGTACTAAAACAGCTTTTTAACGAGCTATTACATTCTAACTATAAGAAGTAGTACGGTAGCTGAATAAATGCCCAAACTCGCATTTTTTGCCTTGAACTGCTATTCAGTAAACTCAGATATGCATAGAGTACTATAAAAATGTGCACTCTTTTCTTGCAATCTAAAAGGTGGCGAGATCAGAATCGCGATTTGCATATCAAGGAGTTTCTATTATTTTTACTGCATATTATTGAATCCGGGCATCTCTGGGGGTCTCCGAAGCTGACCCGCATATTACTGTAATTTCAGCTCCGGAGACCCCTGCATTCAATCCTATTTAATAAAAATAAAATTACAGACAGTTTCATTACCTTAGTGGTTAACCGCTAAGGTAATGAAAGGGTTCAATAGCAGGAACTGATATGTTGTTGATACACGGGGTGGGTGAAGGTGGTACTTGACCCAGGGTGGGTGTTTAGGACTTGCGGGACTTAACCCCTTCATTACCTTAGTGGTTACAACCGCTAAGGTTATTAAGGGGTTAACCCCTCGCGCTACTGTCCCGCAAGGCCAAAACACCATCCTGGTACAAGTACCACCTTCACCCACTCATGTACCACCACCACCACACCGGAATAGGTAAAAGTGCTATTAGCCAAAGATGGCTAATAGTGCTTTACCCCAATCAAAAAAACATTAAAGTGTAATACAATAAAAAAAAATACAACCCACCCCCTCTTCCCCCCACCCCCAAACCACACTGTAATAGGCAACATTCCTACTGTATTATCCAGATATGGATAATAGTGCATTTGCCCATTAAAAATAAAACAGTACCTAGCCAGCATAAAGTAAATTAAAGCTGTACTTACCCATGCCATTATGAAGGCCATCCTCATCTTCCTCCATGTCCACTTCATCCTCCGTGGGAAGCAACATTAAAATAAAAAAGTAGCTACTGGCCGCTAACCACTTAATCATCTTAGCGGTTAGTAACTGCTATAGTAATTAAGGGGTTAACACCCTCCCCAGCTAACCACCCGGGTAAGCCTAACCACCCTCCCCAGGGCAACTACCCCAACCTGTTCTATCAATTCATTCCCACAGTGGTAAAACCATGCCCCTAATATGGTCATAGATTACCACACTGGAAATGAAGGGGCATCAAAAAAAAAAGAGCCACAAAATAACACGACATTTAAATAAAAACAAACATTTGACAATAAAGTCATTGACTTTGACTGTGGTAAATAATGCCCACAATATGGACATGAATTGCTACAATGACAATGAGTAGCCAAGCTAACAAAATAACATAACAAAAAATACAATACATTGCAATGAAATAAAAAAAAAACATTTGCATAAAAATGCATTCCTTGTCATTGTGCTTATCTATACCAACACAGGAGCAAAGATAAGCACATTGGCAGTCAATGGGTAACCTAAAAAAATACACAATTAAATAAAATACAATCAATGCATTTCTTACCTTTGCTACCTCGTCCTACTGCGGCACCAACTCTTGACTCACGACGCAATGCTCAATCCTGATGCTCAGAAGTCCATGATCTGTTAACTGAAGAGACGTCTCCGGTAAATTCTTTCTTTTCTTCTTTCTTCCCTTCTTCCCTTCTTTATAATCCAAGGGGTCCCAGAGATGTTGCCACTGTGGCTTCTTGAGCTCAAACGAGACGGGACAGGCCTTACAGTATATAAGGCCTGTAATGTCACATTTGATTGTCAAATAGTACACCCCCAATCCGGTTTGGTTGGTGTACCATATGAAAGCTTCCATTTTTTAAAGGATGTGACGTTATATTAAAGGGATGGAAGCCAGCAAATCAGGTAGCATATTTTTCCTGGAGATGGGGGAGTGTACCTGAGACAGGTACAAAAGGTCCCTTATATTGGCGCACAGCAGACCCTTATAATATACTATGGTCAGGGGTGAATGAAATGTACAAAGCACAAGATAAAATAAAAAAAGGTTTATTAAATATTTTACAATGTTGTGTGGTGTAATTCACTTAGATAAAAATAGACTGGATAAGTCTATACTACTACTGGGTATCCCTAGTCGGTGCCAGTGTGGGATAGTGATCTCATGCCAAATGGCTCAAAATAGGAAGTGTTTGAGGCAGTGTGTGAAAGATCAATGCATACAAATGTTTACTGATACTCAGCCAAATCTTAATACTGTGTGTAGCAAGTCTAGGTTGTATGGTAGCTGCCTGCACTGATGTAATGTGCTGATATGAAAAGGCTAAAGTCCAAAACTAAACAGAAGAATTGGCATTGAAAAACGGGACAGGTTTTTTCCTATTGATTTGGCATTGAAAAACGGGACAGGTTTTTTCCTATTGTAATTGTAGAGTCACCCTGTATATCAGATGGAAGGTCCAGCTGGTGTATGTATCATGATTCTATTAGCTCAAATCACCATATAGAGATGTGGTCTTATACAGGTATACGTGCACCCTGTCTCAGCTACAGTTCTAACCCTTTGTAACTGAGGGAATCATTGCCAGCTCGCATATGTTATATATAGTTTGTGGGTGAGCACAGGGAGCACTGTCAAAGTTGTAGCAGTACTGGACACCTCTTTAAGTGGGTGTATCAAGGAGTGCACGATCTAGATATCAAGTGAAGATGCCATGAGAAGCACTAAACATTTCAGCAGTACTGTTAGGTAATACAAAAGTAGTGGTGTGTCGGCAAAGACCCGACATGCAGCATGTTTCGTCGCTGCTTGCATATTTTTCCTCCCTTAAAGATGATGTAACTTCCTAAAAAAATTAATGGAAGCTATCACATGGTATACCCACCAATCGGATTGGTAGATATACCATGTGATGGCTTCCATTTTTTTCTGAAGTGCAGTCATGTTAAAGGGAGGGAAGCATATACAATCTAATTGGCTGGCTTCTCTCCCTTTAAGGTGGCATCACATCTGTAAAAAAAGGAAGCTGTCACATATTTTATAAGGCCTGTCCCATCTTATTTGAGCCCAAGAAGCTGTCGGAGCAACGTCTCTGGGCCCCTTTGGATTATAAAGAAGAGAGAAAAGAAAGAAGAAAAGAATGAAGAGAACGTATTGGAGATGTCTCTTCAAACAACAGAGGATCATGGACTGCTTTGCACCAGGCTGTTGAGCAAGGCGTCGCGGGTCAAGAGCTGGTGCCGAAGTAGGACGAGTGTGAATCCATCAAAGGTAAGAAACACATTGATTGTACTTAATTTAATTGTGTATTTTTTTTTTTTTTTGGTTACCCATTGACTGCCAATGAGTTTATCTATGCCCTTTTCTGGGTATACATAAGCACAGTGACAAGCTTTGTTTGTTTTCATGTCATTGTAATGTATTGTATTTTTTGTTTGTTTGTTTGTTTTAGCTTGCCCATTCATTGTCATTGTGGCAATCCATGTCCATATTGGGAACATGGTTTACTACTGTTACAATCAATGGGTAGAGGGGGTGGGTATAGTTGCCCTGGGGATGATGGTTAGGCCTCTGGGGTGGGCACCGTGGGTGGGGGTTAACCCTTATATTACTAAAGCAGTTACTAACCGTTAAAGGGATTAAGGAGATAGTGGCAAGTACAGGCATACCCTGGTTTAAGGACACTCACTTTAAGTACACTCGCGAGTAAGGACATATCGCCCAATAGGCAAACGGCAGCTCGCGCATGCACCTGTCAACACGTCCTGAACAGCAATACAGGCTCCCTACCTGTACCGAAGCTGTGCGCAAGCGGGGAGACTATAGCGCCTGTTACAAATGCATTATTTACATCAGTTATGCACGTATGTGACGATTGCCGTACAGTACATGCATCGATACGTGGAAAAAAGATAGTGTTTCACTTTAAGTACATTTTCGCTTTACATACATGCCTTGGACCCATTGCGTACGTTAATGCAGGGTATGCCTGTAGTTAGTTTTTTTATGTTAGTGTTCCTGCCCACGGAAGATACGTAGGACACGGAGGAAGATGAGGATGGCCTTCATCCTGGCTGGGGTAAGTACAACATAAATTTACTTTATGTTGGCTGGGTACTGTTTTATTTTTAATGGATAAATGCGCTTTTATCCAGGTCTGGATAATAGGATTTTTGTCCATTATTGTACTGTATGTGTGTGTGGGGTGGGGTGGTGTTGGGGGTCGAGGGGGTGGGTAGTAGGGTTGTTGTATTTTAATGTTTCTTTGGGGTAGAGGGAGTGGGTGTATGGTGGCAGTTTGCCCAGGGTGGGTGATTAGGCCTACTGGATGGGTAGCTCCGCTATGGTAATGAAGGGGTTAATTCCTCCGGCAACCTTCTTGGTTGATCTAACCACCCACTCTGGGCCAAGTACCCCCATTCACCCACCCCCTCTACGCCTAATAAACCAGGTACTCTGGCTTATCCCCTTCACTGCCATAGCGGCTAGCTGCTAAGGTTATGAAGCTGTTGTGATGTTCATTTTAATAATAGAGCATTGAAGCAGGGGTTCTCCAGAGCTGAACCGTATTAATTTCAGCCTCGGGACTTCCTGCTTCCTGAGTTACAGGTCCCGGTATGGGGTGCCGGTATCTTCCTGCATTGTTTAAATCTCCGGCGCCACCTGGCTGGTGCATTTAAATGCACAAGAGATACTGTCACTCCATACCTGGACCTGTAACTCAGGCAGAAGGGGGTCCCAGAAGCTGAAATGATTGCGTTCAGCTCTGGAGATCCCCTGCTACAATACTCTGTTATTAAAATAAACATTAAAACTGCACGATTGCCTGAAGAGTTGTGCATGGAGATTGCAGCTCTCTCTGTGCAGCTCTTCCAGGCTGCAGTGTAAGCAAACACAAAGTAGTGCGATAAGTATTGGGAGGGAAAAAACGCACAAATTAGTACAATGTTGCATTTTTTACCGCACTATAAAAAATTGTGATTTTTCTTAGTGAATACCATTTTGACACACATTTCCTATGGTGCGGTAAGACAGTCCCTGCCAGAGGGTTTGAGCAGGGAATTACAACATATAATATATCACGCCATTTGGCTATATATACTTGTCCACTTAAATCACTTTCACGTTTGGTATTGGATTTTTATTATATAACTTTATACTTAGTGATCACTTTCAGTGTTTAGCGCCTTGATCTGCACTGTCACATTATAGTGCGGTAAGAACATGCAAACCTGCTCAGCGATGCCCTCAACTTTCTATGTTTAGTGAATTGGCCCCTTAGATTCATATAAACGTCTCTATTAAAACCATCAGGGATTATTGGAGATTTAAAACATAGATATTCAAGTTGTATTGTAAATATTAGCTGAATTTGTAAGTTATATACAGTAATAAACTCGGCATGTCCAGATTATAGAAACTTTTAATTACATAGTGATCAATGCTTCAGTGTTCCTAAGGAAAGCTGATCACAATGTAATTAATAAATTCTATATTCCAGTGTTTGAATAGCTATTCATGCATGCAAGACTTCATTACGGTTCAGATTTTGATAGATGCCATGCTTTGCACTGAACAATACCTATAATAATACCTCAAAATAAAATAGTCGAACAGTGCTAAATTCAAATCCGTCATTGAATACATACCGGATGGACGGATGAGAGGGAGAGATGTGACAGGGATAATACCCATAAGCTCCCCGTACCTAAAATCAATTTGGCTCAGCTCCAGAGACTCCCTGCTTCAATAATATGTTATTAAATAATGAAAATAGCAAGATCAACTATAGGAGCTGTGTAAGGAGTCAAACTGAGAGGGATAGCTTATCTCTGTTGTATTAATGCAGCGGGAGTCCCATTCAGAAGCAGGGACCTCTGCTGCGTTAATTTCTTCAGAACAACCAGTGTACTGGGTTTTGGGCATGGGGAAGCCGAGATCGGGCTACATTCAGGATTCGTTCAGCTGCAGTTTATTTGCACCCAAAATGAACTTCAATAAGACTGTATCTGTAGCTCACACTGCTAGAGCTGTGGCTTAGAAAAGCAGTGGTTGTGGGTCCTGTTGAGTCTGACACCATCCCAGTCATCAGGTTTGGCTTATTAACTCCTTAAAGTTGATATGGAAATCATTTTACGAAGTGTGGGCGGTGACTTGTTTAAATATACTTTATATTTCCATTAGCATATTTCCCAGCCAGGTTCCTCAGGTGATCATCTTTGTCAGCACAGGCATGTCACCCTAATTTATTTGAGGGGATATATACTATACACATCTGGCGACACTTACTAAATTTGAAAGGTCCGGAAATAGATTGCACTGTCTCTGAAGACAAAAAATCTGAAATTGCAAATTGGCCTTTTTACTACTGATCTGTGGAAATCTTCAAATAAAAGGAACCAGCTGATCCAAGTCTGGCCTTAAAAAATCACCTATCTCTAGTGTAGTGGAGATTTATCCCAACATGACTCATACTGTATATTAAAGCGGTAGTTCAAGGCGTATTTTTTTTTCTTCTTTGTTTTTTTTTACATTGTATTGAAGCAGGGGGTCTCCGGAGCTGAAACCTGTTAATTTAATCTGCATCTGGAGATACTTACCTCCATAGTAGGTGCAGGTAGCAGCTCTGGCTCACATCAAGGGTTCGCATTATTGCCTCAATAGTAAGCTGGGACATCACCCGATGCCCATGTAACCAAGGAGCTTTAAACTGTAGAAAACTGCAGAAAGTTACTGACACCCCCTTGGAGGTTAGTATCTCTTGGATCAGAGGGTCCCCGGAGCTGACATTAATGGGGTTCAGCTACAGAGACCCCCTGCTTCAATCATGTATAAAAATTAATAATGAAAAAGCGGTAATTTCTCCTTTAATATGTTTAAATAGCACTGGATTCTAACTTACTCTGATGATGCTTTCCCCTGGTGTCATGTCCGTATAAATCTTGACATTGTATGAGATGTTGGAGAAAGTTGGAGAGTTGTCATTTGCATCAATCACTAAAATGGTCACTGTGACTGGAACACTTTCTTGTATACCATCTGAAGCTATTATCTGTAAGGTGGGGGGGACAAACAGAAGACATATTAGGTGAATAAACTGGAGGAAAAAAACAGTGATTCATATGATTGTGATCACTTGTTTCTCAACAGTGACTACTCATTCTGTAGAAAAACACATATGACCTTATATTCTTCCTAAAGAATCCTCCTCTGGGAAAAAAACTGTAGATTCATAATGTATATCCAGTACAAGAAAAAAAAACAATGAAGGCACACAGATCAAACAAGCATCCACAGATGATGATGAACAGAATGTACACCCACAGGATCAGGAATCAAACAAGAGCCCTGATAAGTGTGCGACAACATTGAGTTATCCGATGGCCTGAAATATCCTATTAAACCACATTAAATCATGTTCATGTTATAGAAAGCACTGCATACTGATCTAATTGTTTGCTTGGTTTAGTTGGGAATGCTTTTGAAAAATAAAAGCCACTGCTTAATCTGCCTTTGGCAAATTTACATCAAACAACTTATGAGTAATCAGTATGTAATAACTATTTACCAAACCCTTTACCAGCCATCATTTTGAGTAATTCTAAGGCAAGGAGAAAAAAAAAAACTGACTCAGGGCTTTATTGATCTTGAGACACAGCAATCTATTTTTAACATGCTATAGGCATCAAACCTGGTAGATTCTTTTGATTATTAAAAACGTGAGAAAAATAACATGCTAGCAAATATTGAAACCTTCCCATCTGATTGATCAACTATTTGAGCTTCATTTCACTCTTATGCAATAGCACTCTTTCAGTATCTAATTGTACATTTGTAGGGTTTTTTTTCACTCAAAGTTTTTTTATTTTCATGGGGTAGGAATTTAGGCATACAAAAATACAAGAAGTGAGGGGGGGGTGCGATATGGGGTTAGGTACATTTATAATCCAATGTATAGTTTACAGTTTCATAATGCATAAGTACATTGTATGTACTGTATGTATGTTTGTATGTATGTCTTATTTATATAGCGCCATTAATGTACATAGCGCTTCACAGCAGTAATACACGTGAGAATCATATAAATAACAAATAATACAAATAACACATAATGGGAAGAAGCGCTTCAGACATAAAAGCAACATTTAGAAAAAGGCATCCCTGCTCCAAAGAGCTCAAAGCCTAATTGGCAGGTAGGACAAACGTACAGAGACAGTAGGAGGGTGTTCTAGTTGACATTAACTGGTTTACAGTGCTACATTACAGGTGTACATTAGGAATAGTGACATATTTGCTTGGGTAATTCATTAACAGCATATTACTAGCATTTTGGAACAGACATTCCCTGATTACTTTCACAGTGGTGCAACCTCCAAGATCACTGTGCATACGGGACTTCACCTGCTTTCCTATACAGCCAGCTCACCATCAATCAACCCCTTCGATCGGATATTGTAGGAAATTTATGGTTCTCATATGTTTGTAAATCTAGACTGTTTATTCTCTAGAAAGCTTGTGAGATTTTCCATAATCATAATATCATTAACCTTATCCCTGGCAGTCTGAATTGATGGTGAATTCACCTGTATTTCTGTCATTTCTGTAGCCAAGCCGATCAAAACAGGCTACATGTACCATGTAGGGCACACCCCTACAACCTACATTATTAGATTTTAATCCACCTCCAGACCATCTTGATTTTGGGTCACGACCTCCAAATGTGCTTAAACGAGCCGACAGTATAAAGCCACATTCACACCAGCAGAGTAGTGAGGCAGTGGGAAGGAAGGCATGCAAGTGGTATGAGGTGTAGTGCCATCTATGCAAAACTTTGAGGTTGGTTTCACTGATTGCTGAGCATCTGGAGGATTTTGCTACGCTTTTCAAATATATCTCCCCAGTCATCGTCATCTAGTTCGTTCCCCATTATCTCTCCCAGCTGTTTATATTTTTGTCTTTCAGGGTATTAACTGGGTAATCAGTGTCTGATATAATACGGCTATTGAACCCTTGTGGTATTCAGAGTTTATATACAGGTGCTCAAATGTCGTTAATTGTCTGTGAGAGTCTTTTTTGTTGGTTATTGATGCTAAAACCTGACCTAATTGTACTGTGGGTACTGGAATAGATATTTGCAGGGCAAATTGTATTCAGTCTGAATTTCATTAAATGTCTTGATTTTGTTCACTGTCATCAAGTCCCTAACCCTGCTGAGACCCGCCTGGTGTCAAACTGCGTGGTATACCAGAACAAAGTTTTGGTTGTCTAAGGCTGCATCCATGGAGGGTGGATGCGCTCGCTTGGCCATGCCTGGGGCTTCACACTTCGCTCTAGCTGGAGCGATGTGTGCCCTGTAGTTGAACACGATGACGTGGGCGTGTCTTGGGCGTGGCCATGACAGCACACGTAACTCAGCCGTCGCGCGAGAAAACAGATTTTTTTAGTTTCCTCGCGCATCTTGAGCATCGGCGCCTCTGGTCACGTGCGTAGACGCTCATAGAGGCACATCAATTTGATCGCACCACGCATGCACTCCTGCACACGGTCGCAATCACCATGGACGTGGCCTAAGAGTAGGGCTAGGGGTGACTGTTGTGTTGATATGGTTTTTTGTTTACAAAGGAGGTCCCAGATGTACAATGTGTTCTATAACTGGGTGTGTATGAGCCTGAATGAGTCGTTTATTCTTCTCTAGCCACAAGAGTGTAACCATAAATTTAGTTTGAGCTTCCACTTTTTCTATCTCTACCCATGGTTTTTTTCTTTAGTTGGGACCAATATATTAGAGACTCAGTCTGGTAACTCTGTAATAGCTCACAAGGTCTGGTTGAGCCCCCCCCCCCCCAATATTGTGGGCCTAATCATAGTGCTCTTCTTTATTCTGGTCTTCCAATCATTCAAGATAAATTCAGCCATAGCTTTTTCTGTCTCTAATATGGTGAGTTGGAATATCAACCGGGAGAACCTGGAAGAGGTAGAGTAACCATGGCAACAGTTTCATTTTTACCGAAGTTATTCGACCCGACCAGAAGATTTGGAATGAGTCCCATTTTTTAAGTTTTCTCAGGCTTGGTGGGTAATTGAGCTCAAAGATTTCTGAGTATTCTTTTGGAAATAAAACCCTGAGGTATTTTAGTGTATCTTTTTCCCAGTTAATTTGAAATTGCTCTTTGATAGCTTTAAGAAGGTATGGGCCTCAGGGCCTCAGACTTTGAGGGGTTAATCTTAAAATTGGGTAGCCTGACAAATTTTTCAAGTTCCTTAAATAGCTCTAATAGGGATTTTTTGGGGTCTGACAGTGATAACAGGACATCATCCACAAACAGTGATATCTTGTGTTCTTTTTCCCCAATCACTACTCCAGATATTTTGTTTTTCAATTTGATTTTGGAAGCAAATATCTCAATACAGAGGGCAAACAGGAGGGGGGGCATAGGACACCCCTGTCAAGTACCATTAGTAGCTTCAAAGGGACATGATGAAAAGCCTGAGGTGCACACTGTGGCAGAGGGAGAGGAGTACAATGCCAGAATCCCTCATATGAACCTATCGCCTATACTCATGATACTCATGATTGATATGGAACAAAAAGGGCCAGGCCACTCAGTAAAATGCCTGTTTGGCATTAAGGCCTAAAATCACTTTTGGTCTCTTGTTTTTGTTTCTATTGTGGACAATATTAATAGTCCTGCAAATATTATCTGAGACAAGAAAAAAGGGATGGGGGAGCACTGGTGGAAGGATGGAATATAACCTGAAATAGGTGTACAATACTCTGAGGCAATGTGATGGGATTTATAGGTGTAAAATAATTTTTAACACTCACGGCCTTGTGCAAATGCTGTCGCATCAAGGTATCTTTCTGACTTCTTTTTCTGTCTTCTAGATTCTTTCGCCGCTTTGCATCTGCGTTCTTCTTCTCCTTCTTCTTTGGTGTGGTCTCACCCTCGGAATAAATACATAAATGTAGACAGAATATGTAAGCAATCTATGATACTATCAGGAATAGAATCAGGTTAGGGATAAATATAGTTGGAATATAACACTCACACGGGCATGTGTGCGTGCGCTCTAAGAGATGGTATCTTGGTCTCTAGGGGGCAGTTCCGCTTCTTAATATTGAGTTAAAGATCTAAAATCAAAAGGCAATATCTCAGTGTCAGGTGAAGGCAAAATAAAGTATTACTACTCACACGGCCAAGTGTGAGTGCACACTTGGAAAAGGTATCTTTTGTTACTCCTCCTGTAGTCCCCAGCTGGGAAACGTCCACTGGTTCTGATGGTGATTTCTCACCCCCCCAATGGGTAAAAAAGGTTCTAAGCCCGAAAAGTCAAGGCCAAGGTCTTTATTCAAGTAAAAAATATTAGAAACAACAAAACACAGCTAACTCAACCAGTGAGTTACTCTGTGGAAGGGTAAAAAAGCCAGTCTTTGGGGAATATAATGCAGGACTCGTGGTACTGCAGCTGAACTCCCTCCGCATCCGGATGTAGCGCTGCACTTCCCGTGTCCCACTTCCGACGGTGGCTGGAAAGGGTCAAAGTTTTTGGGGGATTTTGCCTTCACCGACACTGAGATATTGCCTTTTGATTTTAGATCTTTAACTCAATATTAAGAAGCGGAACTGCCCCCTAGAGACCAAGATACCGTCTCTTAGAGCGCACGCACACATGCCCGTGTGAGTGTTATATTCCAACTATATTTATCCCTACCCTGATTCTATTCCTGATAGTATCATAGATTGCTTACATATTCTGTCTACATTTATGTATTTATTCCGAGGGTGAGACCACACCAAAGAAGAAGGAGAAGAAGAACGCAGATGCAAAGCGGCGAAAGAATCTAGAAGACAGAAAAAGAAGTCAGAAAGATACCTTGATGCGACAGCATTTGCACAAGGCCGTGTGAGTGTTAAAAATTATTTTACACCTATAAATCCCATCACATTGCCTCAGAGTATTGTACACCTATTTCAGGTTATATTCCACCCTTCCACCAGTGCTCCCCCATCCCTTTTTTCTTGTCTCCTTTACGTTGAAGGATCCTGGGTAGATCCTTTGTTGGGGTCTTTTGAGTCACAGGAGGAAAAGAAGCAGAGGGATACCTTGCCTACCACCAAGGTTGCTATTAAACCCATATTCCATACTTACCACCCCTACAGGTAGCGCCTGGGTATTTTGTTCTCACTTAAATATTATCTGAGGCCTGATGCTCTGGCAGGAAATCAGAATGATCTGGGGGAACTAGAGTGTTGCAAAGATTGTAGTTAATATCTTTATATCGGAATTGATTAAAGAAATTGGTCTATAGTTTAAGCACATAGTTGGGTCCTTCGCCTCTTTGATTATATTATGGAAGCCTCTAGCATCTCCATTGGTAGCTGAGCTCCTTCCAAGATTTTGTTGTAAAGTTTAGTTAAGTAGGGAGATACAGTAATATATATATTGTGACAAACGGCTTACTCCGGGGCTCCACCGTCTGTCCAGGACTGTTAGAACACGGTCTTTTAGGGTAGGTTAAATGACGAGGCGTAACGTGCTGTTCCTTTAAACAGGCTGCTGCCTGGTTTATTCAGTCCCAGGCAGTGAGACTGCCACACTGCATACAACAGAAACACAAGCAAAGCAAACGCCTGCTCACCTGAGCAATAACTTAACTTAAGCTTTTCCCTGACTGGGGTTGGAATGGCTTATCCACTTCCAACAACAAAAATAAGGAACTTTGCAGTTTAAGAAAAAAGGAACAGAATGGTTTAAGCTTTTTGGTGAGAGGCGTTTCCCCTCTCTGCTTCCAGCAGCCTTCCTGCCTCCAGGCTCTTGGGGAGAGGGAAGAGGAACCAGGAAATCAGCCTTAAATACCTGATTTCTAACTAGCAGGACAGGTGACAGAAATCAGGCAGCAGACAAACTCTGGTCTGGATCCCTCATCCCTCAGTTCCAGCACTTGCCAAACTGTGGGATGGAGTGCATGTATTATGAGGCTGCACTTTTCAGCCTAAATAGGATAGAGACTGTTCAGTATCCTGGGAGCCCTATATATGGAATTTATTACCATACCCTGGTTTCTGTCACACTATATATATATATATATATATATATATATATATTATTTTTTTTAAAATAGAGGTTTGAGAATCCATCCTGGTGCCTTTTATTTTTTGCCCCTCTCTTTCCAGCCCCTTTCTTGCCGAGACCCCCCATTGTCTCACCGACAAACGATGGCCTTGGCGGTTGCGCGCTGCGCCGCTCCTTTGCTCGGCTCTGCAGCTACCTGCAGCTTCCAGCCCGTCTGGGCTACCTGACTGTAGCCGAAACACCCCATCGCCTTACCGATGGTCTTAAATACCTGTGCGTTGCCCTGTTTCCATTGCCCAGCTCTGAACCTAACTGCAACCTCCAGCCATCTGACCTTGCCGACAGTGGCCGAAACGCCATTGCCTCGCCAACAGACGATGTGTGGCCTATGATACTTGCGCGCTGCCCTGCTCCTTTCTCAAGCTCTGGAGCTACCTGCCACTTCCCGCCCATCTGACCTTGCCAACTGAGGCCGAATCCCCATCGCCTCATCGACGGACGATGGCCTGAAATCTTTGCGCATTGCCCTGTTCAATTCCCCGGTTTGGAGCTAACTGCAACTTCGGCCCGTCTGACCTGCTCCTTTTCCCGGCTCTGGAGCTACTTGCAATCTTCCCGTCCGATCTTGCAGCCTGCTTCCTGGCCCATCTTGTCTCACCAACAGACAACGGCCTCAGACACCTGCGAGTGGACCTAAACCCTTGTCATGCTGACAAGCACTGCGTCTCGTGACTGGGACCACCAACCCCTTTATGAAGGCCTAGCGTCCACATATGTGATTGTGCCAATGCCTCTCTGATTCAAACGTGAAAACCACCATTCGGGCTCCATCCCGCTGACTCTACTCCCTACCGTCTAGCAGTAGGCTTCTCCAGGCGTCCGGAGCCTCTCAGAGTCGTTGATGGCGTCTTGCCAATGCCGGGTGGCGATAGCGCCCAGCCCTCGGCTGCCGACTCTCCCAAACCACCAGAACATATGACGGTGGCCTCAATTATCTATGTGCCCCTTTACAACGCTAACTCGGGTGCTCCCTGCCCGCGGACCTAAGCCCCAATCTGTACGTAACCTTGACCATTCCCTGCCGGCTTGCCCTTTTGTTTTTTTTTGGGTGGGGGAAGCTGTGGTACGCCTGTGGTCCCAAGTGTCTCCCCCCCCCCAGGAGGGTTAGCAATGACCAAGAAGAAACCGAGGAGGTCGAAGCCCTCCCCTACACCTTGCTGTACCTACTCTAAACTGAGAGGTAATAATCTTCTTGTATTACCTCCCGGCCGCCATGTATAGGTAACATATATTATGTGTCCCTGAGACCATGATCGCAGCCACGGCCGACCTGCCTGCTACCAAAATAGTCCAGGGCATGGGTATACTAGTACCTTATAACCATCATTATGGTTCCTAAAACTTGGTGCCTCAGCCATTGGCAGGCCTGGAAAGACTGCCAGAGTTGTCCCAATCTTCAAACATGGGGACGCCAGGCAAAGCCTCAAACTACCAGCCAATCTCTCTTCTCCTCATTCTTTTGGCATGCACCAACTCCTGGTGCCATGTTCCAAGCTTTTGCCAAGGCTTTTGATACTGTTGATCATGTTGATCTGTTATCCTGCTTAACCAGTGCTCTGGGATAGGGAAGCCTGCTTTACACTGGTTCCAGTTAGATCCCACCATAAGTCCATCAGGCCCTGACAAGGCACTCTGGTGTTTCATTTAGGGAGGAGTGGCTCAGTGAGTAAAATACACTGACTGGCACTGAGTTTGAAGCAGGGGAGTCTGGTTCAATTCCCGGTGTCGGCTCCTTGGGAAAAAAAACATTGGTTGTAAGCTCCATGGGACCTTTGCCTGTAAAATGTCTCTGTAAAGCGATATGTTTAACAAGCAGCGCTCTACAAGAACATGCTATTATTATTATCTCCTTGACCCAGGCTTTTAGGTCTCTCCTCATTCTTGAGTCACCCCCGAGCCCGACTCCGATTCCAAGCTCTCCTTGTCTCGTGGCGAGCCGACATTTTTTTTTTTGGCAAGGCGAACAGTTAAAGTCTCTCTTTTTTTTTTTTTAAAGAATAGGGAGGCCTCCGGTCTTTGGGGTTTCTTGGATCTGAGGGACATCTTGTCCGATGCTTGTTGAGCCAGAGGGGAATCAAATCACTTGGGTTTTACTCTTTTTATTGTCTGTTTGCTGAGTTTTGAGAGCGGAGTTCTCCATTCACGTCGCTATCTTGGTGTCCATCGCGCATGCGCCCATTTGTAGGTTTTGAACTACTTTCAAAATTGTTTATGTTTTCTCCCTATGTTTTCACATAGTCAGCACGTGCTTTGAGCAACGGCTCTGATCTCCATACATTCAAATGGAGCTCAGAGCCATCCGTGATATGGAGGAGAGACTTCACTGCATATTAATTGGAGGTCATAGTAATGAAGACTAGTAGAATAAATGGGTCAGAGATTGAAATAAATAAAACAGATATATTTCTAGTGACTAGATTTTCTTTATTTTCACACATACACGGTAGTAGCTGAATTTTGCTTATGGGAATCAGAGTATATAATTTGTCAGTATATTCTGTCCAAAAAATTATTAAGAATAATACCTCCAAAAGCTGTCTGAAACAGTAATGCCTAGCAATGGACAGTAAAAATTGTACAATAAACCTATGCATTGAAAAGAAAAACCTACAGTTTATCATGTTTTCAATATACACAGTTTACGCTGATCAAGTGGGGAAAGTGGAATAATAAAAAAATAAAAACACTAAGGATAGGAACTTTGCCGGTTAAATATCTTTAACTCCCTGAACCTGGAAGAGTCTGGATTTTCCACACCCATACCGTCTGATACACGTACTCTATGGTTCAGTTTAATCTGGTGTAATTAATGGACAACAGCACACGTATTTAAATCATAAATAATTTATTGTGCCATAGAACACACAATGTTTCGGCCTGCTGGCCTTCCTCATTGCCACTTCACTTGAGAAAGGCCAGCAGGCCGAAATGTTGTGTGTTCTATGGCACAATAAATTCTTTATGATTTGAAATACGTGTGCCCTTGTCCATTAATTACATTGGATATATTGGATGAAATGCAGATCTTCTCTGGGACTAAGGTGAACAGGTAAATGTATCACAAGTTATTGTTATTTTTCTTTGGTGTGCAGCAAACATTCTCACTTTTTCAGTTTAATCTGGATCACATGTCTATATCTATGATCAGAATCCAGGACAGAAACAAGTCAAAACACTTCTACTTTTAATTAGAATTTGCGTCCCTCCTCCATCTTCTTACCATCTGATGCCCGCTGATGCTTGGAGAGGAGAAGAGCACAGGGGATGGTGATGGACCCTTCCCATCAAATGCTTCCCCAGAAAAAATTCCCAACTGGTCTCTAAATCCTCTGGTGCAGCTATACAGACTGTGGGGATACTGCAGCTCTGTTTGAAGTGTAGCCCTGTTTCCCCCTAAACACAGAAAGCTACGGTGCTGCCCTTTACCTGTTGGCTCACAGGGGCCTAAGCCTCCGCCACGGGGAGCCTGGGGTGATATACTTACAATCTTGGGGCAGCGCCTCCACTTGAGAGGGATCCCAACATAGTGGGAGGAGCCCCTCACAGGACCCAATCACAATGAACACACACACTGATGTAGAGTAGCAATACCTTTACTTAAGCAACATATATCTTAACGCTCTATAACTCTATAATGACTAGAGGTGCAACTACCCACACACCTCGCACGGCTGTAACACACCACCGTGTAAGCCCACACCGTGTAACAGAAAGTCCCACACCCAATCCCAATGTGAGTGACCACGCGGCCCAATAGATGGTATGTTTTATTGGTTGGTGCACTTGATGTAAAGGTACCTGCCGAGTGCTCCAGCACCCGGGCACGCCGTCTGGAATAACACAAGGATCTGCCGATCGCCTTCGCGACGAGTCCTCCTCCGCATGGAGTGGTGTCCCGCCGGAGTGTCCCACTGTGATGACAGTCTTTATCAACAGAGATGATCTGGTCCCAGACCACTTTTATCAGGACTACACAGCTGGCAGCTGTATGCCTGAACTATTCAATAGCTAATGGGGAAAGGTCCCTACCTAAGGGCCTGTGCCTGTAGCAGCCGCAATCTAATTGGTTGAGTCGGGGCCAACCTGGGGCCTAGAAGCAATCTGGCTAATGCATAGGGTCACAGACCCCTGCTCACATACCTCCTACCCCTGTAGGTTGTGCTGTCCCAGCACCGATTGCCTCTTCCTGTCCCAACGTGCAAAAATGTATCTCCTGTTGCATTAGACCTAGCCGCACAATTGGCTCCCTGGCATCACGTGGTATTCCTGCCTCTAAGCACTATGGGCTTGCAATCCCCGCGGAGCCTCTGCTACATTGCCGCCGCATGCACATAGTATACAGCGCATGCACGCGCTTCCCTGGTGATGTTTCAGGTTCTCAAGACTGTTCTTTCTGTCTGTAACAGGGGAGTAATCCCTGTTCAAGTAATGTGCCTTTAATCTAGCAGTGTGGTGGTTAACTGCTGGTAGTCAATTAATAAACACCACCTGCCTGATTTAGATTGCTTACAAAAGCAATCCTGGTGAGACAGGAAGTGTGTCTCCTTAGCTCATACCTGAGCTGAACTTGGGAGAGAGAGCAGAGATTGTCTTTGACTCTCACAACAGTCTTGAGCCCTGCCAGAAGAAACAGCAGAGCTGCTTACAAGACACAGGGAAAACTTCTAAACCTGAATGCTGACACACCCTGAGGGAAGGGAGCTGAACCAGAGAAGATTTTCTCTCCAAGGAACAGATATGACTTTCATTCTTAAGAGACTTCTTATATCTGCTTATTTCATGCTATATGTTTTGGGGCTGGGAGACATGCTTAACTAAGGGAGTTGTGAAATTGCATAGTATTTCACTAGAAATACTCCCAAGTGAATAAAAGCTTTGTTTCCCCCTTGTTTGGATGGTTTCCTAATGATAAGGAAAAGGCACAATAAAGCCTCGTTATAATTTCACCTTACAAAGTCTCCAATTGTGTATCTCTGTGAACGTCAGTCTACATATGGTGGAGTGGGGCGAGAGGTCGTCTTTGAAGTTAGAAAGGACCGGAGATTTTTTCTGTGAATTTTTTTTATGCTTTTTGCCTACAAACAGTCTGAGCAACTTAAAAAAAAAAAAACCTCTCATGCAGCAGAGACCAGAGTTAAAGGGATACACATCACTGAAACTTACAAAACCACAGATGGACTCTTTTCCCCCAATCCCAAGAGGAGAGAGACTGCTGAAGCAGCTAAACCTTATTTGCCTATCACGAAGTGTAATATGGTCATTGGAATAGGGGTTTGCCTTCCAGCCATAGTCAGGGTTCAAGAAGTGAGTCAGCCCTTAAAAAGGGAGAGGTGTTTTTTGTTTTCAAAAGTTTCGCTGAAGCAGTGAATACAGATAGTGACCCACGAGTGGTACTGATTTTGCAAATAAAGGTTGCCACACCGCATAGGGCTACCAGCTGTGAATGGAGTATATGCAGAAAAGTGTGAAAATTGATACAAGACTGTGCTGAAGCAGGGAAATTTTTAGCAAACAAATGCTGAGTGTAAAATTGCCCTATAGGGGAAAAAGGGATTGCTGAACTGTGTAAAATGTATTTCAAAGCCAATTGCTGAGTGTTGAGTCACCCTGCTGGGAATGAAAGAAATAGTCCACTGCAAAGAATGTTTTTTTTTTGCAAGTAAAAAAGTCTGCCTATATATATCTTGGGAGCAAAACAGACACCCAAAGGGTGAAGTGTGAATGCCATAATACCCAAAGATGAGATTGAAAATTACTGAACTAAGAAAGAAAAACAAATTCTGTTGCTGAAGCGGAGGCATTTCACCTAGCAAGTAAATGGTGTAAAGCAAACAGAAGTTTTTTTCCTAGCAACTACACATTCAGCATACCTAATGAGAGATTATACCTAGCAAGTAAATGGTGTAAAGCAAATAGACTTGTTTACCTAGCAACTGCACATCTTGTATACCTGATGAGAGAAAATGCATGCACAGCACTGCTGATATTGTAAAACTTCTCCAAGAAAAAAAAATTCTACAGAGATGCCTGTGAGAGCTACGACCTCTACACGCAAAATATGCCCACCTGTAGGACTACCACAATTGGGGGTTCTAGCAAATACAGTGGCAACAGCTGCAATAGCGCCTCCTGAGGTCAGGAAGAAAATTACACCTGATAGCCTAAAAATGGAGGACAAGATGCAGCGTTCCTGTAATGAACCCTACCCCACGGAAGAATGGCCCTTCCAGTCCAATAAAGAGGAAGACATCTCTTACGGGGAACCCGAACCGAGTCACACCCACAAAACACCCCAAGAATGGTGGGGGTGCCTGAACTCGGCACGAACAGAAAAGACTGCTCCCTTTGATGACTAATATGATCAGCAGGAGATAGAGCAGGAGCAGTGGATCACCGAATATTTCCGTCAGCTATTACAGTTGCAATAAAAGCCGGGTGGATCCAGTGACGCTGCTAAAATTTCAAATAAAGGAGACCCCAGTATTTCTGATGGGACGGAGTCATCCAAAACAAAAAGGCGGAAAAAAGAAAGCGGTTCTTCACTTACCGTGGAAGGAACAGACACCTCGGCAGATGCTGTGGAGAAATAGGGGGACCGAGTTGCCCTGCAGCCTAGAGAAAATGGAGAATTCGTCCTGCGGATAACCGAATATCCAGAGGGCCCAAGGCAGAAATCGTGTACCCCAAAGAAGTTTCTGTCCGGTGCCAACAGTGAGGAACCCTCAAACAGTCATCCCAGGGAAGCGGAGCCGGAACCAGTGAGTGACGATCCCTTGACCAGCCCTGAAGACGCCCTGAAAATTGCAGGCGTGACTGTGATCTACTTCGAGAACAATTGAAACTTGAGAGAGCAGATAATGCTGAGTTACAGATGACGGTGCTCGCAATGTACTCTGAATCTGGGACAGAATTGGACGATCTCAAGACTGAGCTAGATACTGCAAATGCTACTATTTCCGCCATGGATGAAAAGCAGAGCCAATCTGATAAAATGGTGGCTACGCTAAAGCGGAAGTATGAGGAGGCACTGAAGCAGATGACAGTCTTCCAGCAAGAGGTTCACACTCTTCGCATAGAGCTGAATGCCTCACAACAGGAGGTCAACAGTGTCAGGATAGAGGTGGACGTATCTCAGAAAGAGGTTCAGACACTCTGCAGAGCACTGGATGCCTCACATCATGAGACCAACAGCTGCCGCACAGACCTGGAAGTTTCCAGAAAGGAACTACACAGTCTCACTGAGGAGCTGGACATTTCTAAAGAAACGATTGCCAATCTTAATACAAATCTCCAAGTCTCCCTGAAGGAGCTTCAGACCCTCAACCTAGAGAAGGATGTCTCACGCCAGGAGACTGTCAGTCTCAAAGCAGATGTGCGTAAATGGAAGGAGGACTGCAAAGAGGCCCTGAATAATACAGAGACTGAAAAAGGAGAACATTTAAGATTACACAGAAAAAACGTAAATCTCAAAGAAGAAAATTTTAATTTGACAAACGACGTCAAGGAAAAAAATGAAAAGCTGCACGAGCTTAAAGAAATAAATAGACTTTTGGAAGGTGAGAAGTTTGAAGCAGAGCACCAACAGCAGAACCAACTGCAAGGTCTGCGTACGCACCTCAAGAAGGCAGAGGAGAAGCAGCGAACTCTGCAGGATGACAATCTGCAGGCTGTTAAAGAAATTCAAGTGCTGCAGGAATGTCTGATGACCCAGTATGTCCCCGCAAAGCAGAATGAGAAACTGAAGGCTACCCTGAGCATCACCAAAGCAACGCTAAAAGCCAAGCTTAGAACCCAGGTGACGCGGCACAAAAGGGAGCACAAGAAGGTCCAGAAACTGAAACAAGTAACTGTGGCCCAAGCAAAGAAGTTCATAGTGCTTCACAATGCAATAAAAATGTGGAAGCAAGCTCAGAGAAAGCAAAGCAGGCAGATAAATTCCCTGAGAAGAGATTTGCAAGACGCACTCAAAAAACAGGGATTTCTCGTGGATGAGATTACAGTCCTACAAGGACAAGTATTGACTCTGACTAAGCATCAGTATCCCACAGCCTCTAAAACCCATGAAGACAAGGGACAGTGAGAGCTGGGAATACCGCTCATCCGAAAGACAAGGTTGCAAAATTTGAACCACCTAAACAAGCACTAGCAAAACCTTCAGCCACCCAGCAGGCAACAAAAGAAGGTACACGTGCTAAATTAAAACCAGAAGAATCCTTAGCTGATGAAGCTGAAAAGATGGGACATTCTCTGGAAGTTGGTGTGGAATTGCAACTTAATCTCAAAGGGGCTGAACTAGCAACCCCATTGAGTGGGAAAAGGGCAGAGAGACAGCTCCAAGAGCGGAAAACTCAAAGGGCTGTTTTTAAACGCTCTGCAACTGCTGCCATACAGTATGCCTACAATAAGACGCAACAGAAATCTCATGACCGCGCACGTAGAAAAAAGACTATACTTGGAAAAAGTCCTCCTCGAGCGACTGAAGAGTGCTGATCTCAAGCACCTTCAGGAGGAGACACGAATAAACTGGAGAAAGGGCTCCAATCCCAGCAGGACTGAGGGTTCTTTTCCTCCATCCACTCTCATTCAAGTCACAGAGAGATCTAGAATGAGAGTGGAAGGATGGGCTTTGGCCGTGGCAAGCCCGAGCTTCCCACAAACAGGGGAGGTATGTAACAGGGGAGTAATCCCTGTTCAAGTAATGTGCCTTTAATCTAGCAGTGTGGTGGTTAACTGCTGGTAGTCAATTAATAAACACCACCTGCCTGATTTAGATTGCTTACAAAAGCCTGTCTGGTGAGACAGGAAGTGTGTCTCCTTAGCTCATACCTGAGCTGAACTTGGGAGAGAGAGCAGAGATTGTCTTTGACTCTCACAACAGTCTTGAGCCCTGCCAGAAAAAACAGCAGAGCTGCTTACAAGACACAGAATTTGCGTCCCTCCTCCATCTTCTTACCATCTGATGCCCCCTGATGCTTGTAGAGGATAAGAGCACAGGGGATGGTGATGGACCCTTCCCATCAATCAGCAACACGGTCAGAGACTCCCTCCAGATACACCTCCCACAGCTCTCACTGACGAAGTCCTTAGTGACGAAACGCATAGGGCGTTTCCCAAAGAGGCGAGTTTGTGGCTGACATTACTGCACGAACGGAGAGAGTACATTGGAGCTGTTGCTATTTTGCTTGGGACTGCTGTCACTTCCGGTTTTGCAGTTGCCTGCTGGTGAGCAGTGAGAGCTGTGGGAGGTGAATCTGGGGGGAGTCTCTGACCGTGTTGCTGATTATTACATCCTCTGGCTGTGGTGGCTCCAGTGCACCTTGCTGAACCAACAGATACACCAGAGGTGGCACCAACGGGACAGGCTGATACATTCCCTTCACAGCTTCAAGGCGATTGAGTATATCTCATAAATGCTATTATTTTTACTCTGTTTGTGAGTGCGTTTTTTATTTTTTATTTTATTTTTTTATGTAACATCGCCGGAAGAAGAGATCAGTGTATCTCGAAAGCTCGCACAAATAAAAGCATTTCGTTAGCCACAGAACGGTATCATCTATTTATTTTTTGATTATTGAAGCTCGGCTAACATGGTACTGATACCTCTACATGTATATATATATATATATATATATATATATATATATATATATATATATATATATATATATCATTATTAATTCTATCCACCCCTTAAATTTATTCATAGATTAGATTAGTTAATGTTATCCTTATGGGTATTACACACACACTCACTGTTACTGCTAGTTCATTTATTTAATTATTATTAATGCATTTTGTCTTTAGTATCCACAATATATTGTTATTTATGTATAGCACAAGTTGCACTTTAAGCTAATTGAGTATTTTGTAGTCATTATTAATTATTTTAACAATATCAAATTACTAGCTGTTACTATGTGTGTTGGATCAGCATTGCTGATTCCAGTCTTCCTTGAGCTTTTTTTGCCATTTTTACATGGACTCTGCCCTATAAAACTGGCTACAGAACATCAACCAATCATCTCCTGAGAAAGTCACACAACGTGACGAAACGCGTAGAGACGGGGTGACGTCATCTCAGACGGTCGTGTGGGAGGAGGTCCTGTGTTCTTCGGCACTTTTCCAGCTATTCTGGTTGTGCTTACATTATTGCACCTTTAAAAGAAGCTATTTTAACATCAGAGACGCTGAATTGCTGCAGGACTCGTGGCAGGAGTCAGAAGCAGCTAAACGAGGTGCTCAGTATCACGGACGAAATCTCTCTCCCCCACTCCTGTAGATGACGCCCCATACAGATTCTCTCCCATGTATATTTTATTCTAACTTTTTGTAAGTGTATATCCTAGGGACACTTTTCTTAATAAATTCACCCTCATTTGTACACAGTTACACGCTATGGAGCTTGCGCTTTTTTGTGTCTTGTTTTAATATATATATAAACATTTTTTTTTTTTTAAGGCAATGCTGACTGTTTATAAGACCTACATCTGTTAATTGGCAAACTCAATTTCTAAACATACAGTGTCACTTTAGCATTACAAATGTCCTGCATTGTTCTTTAATATTTCTATTCAATGCAGACACCGTCATGCATTTGATAAGCTACTTTCACACAGAATTAGCCTAAATAACTCTCCTGTGACAAATAAACGTTCTCTATACAAGGCCAGTTAGTTTATTTCCAACATTTTTGATCACATTTATTTTTTGTTTGCTTTCATTTTTATCAATCCTTATTGTATAATAGCCTCTGTGTTACTTTGAGAGTGGCAAAATATAGGTATTTCAGAGTATACTGTAAAAAAAAGAATGATATGTTCTCCATTTCACCTAAACATTTCCATTCCTCCAAACCCATTGAAGCAGTAGTATTAACTCAACGTGCATCCCGTTCCATGCTGAAAGGCTCATTTGTTCTCATTTTTATTTTTGCTAACGAAACTCACTGAGTTACACCGAGTTTGACGGAGCTGACATTGGTTCCTGGAAACTAGTGCAACCTCATCTGTCAATGTATAATGAGTCGAGCAAACGAGTATGAGAAAAAAAACCTAGTCATTTTCTTTTTCCCTGCAGGCACAAGATTCTAGGTTAAATGTTTATAGCATAAATCACTGAATTAGCATGTAGTGAGTGACATGAGCATTGATAACACTACTAGAAAACTCTGATCATAATTAAGATGCTCAACCTAGTTTGACATATATAGAAGACAAACACAATGATTTAACCAGAAAAAAGTCAAATTGTGTAGTCAGAACTATGATACTGCTGCGGCACATCTGAGTCTAACACATCGCCGTTTTTTCCCTGGCTTTTTCCTGGAATGCGACGCACTTCACCTGGAGCATGCCGCATTCATTTTGCGTTCTCAGCCATGGGTCATGTGCGGTTGACGCGCGGTTGATGCGTTTATTGAGAATGGTTCGTATTTAATAGGTTGCAATTCTTCGCGTGTCCGCCAGATGGCTGATATTCATGAATTGTAATGCGCATGCGCTTCAGTAATGTGTCGACTTGCAGGTGTTTCGTTTAAAAAAGATACCACATTGTGCTATTGTAACGTGGCCTTGAGACTGAAGGAAGAGGTTGCAAAAATGTATCAATTTAGGCTTTTCATATTAAAGAAAGACAAAGACCAGTTTCTGTTACAGTATTCTCCAGAGAGCCGTCGCCATGAGTGTTCAAGTGCAGCCCGTTTTCCAAAAACCCAACAGAAGTTACGCGTATTTGATATGGGCCGCGATTAATGCAACAGATGATAAGATGGCAACAGTTGTTCAAATGTATCAGTATTTTATCGAAAACTATGACTTTTACAAATTTTCGCCAGCTCCTCATACGTGGAAGCATGCAATAAGGAAAAAGTTATGTAGCGATCCCTGTTTTTATCGTATTAAGCCACAATTTGTTGGAGGGTATTGGTGTGTATCACTGGCTTTTTCCTGTATCTATGATCGTGCAGACGGCAAAAGGCGAAGGGTCGTGTTAAAACCAACTAAGAAACGACAGTCGCCGCAAAGCAATGCACCTGCACAGGCTTCGAATGACGGTCCCGCCGTCAGTGACAACCCTGAGCATGAGCCGGATTTCGCGTGCAGTTTCGATCAAGCTTGCATGTACCTAAGCAATTTGCAACCTCATCAGCTGACTACAGGTGGACTAGTCCCGCTGCAAACTATCGACGTGGATGATCAAGAACGCTGGACTGGCAGTGGCCCAGCGCCGGCACCAGCTGAATGGGAAATTCTATGTTGAGTATTGTTGCCGTATTATTTTCTGTGTTTTTTTTTATTTTGACAATACAGTATCAATATCGGTGCGATTCAAAAGTCAAGCGATTCTCCTGTAAGCAATATTAGTGGCTGAGCGGCTTCTACAGTACTGTACTGCAGATACTGAACTATTGGTGGAACGCTATGCCCATGCGCATTGGAACCTTCTTGTAACGCATACAGTATGCGTGTCATTACATCGACGGTAGGCGCATGCGCATGTGAACAGGAGACGCCCCCCGAGAAAATTATTGGTGGGACTGGCTGGGAACTTCTTTAGGGGGCTGACCATTACAGTTAAACTTTTATTTTTTCAGGACAACTTTGAAAACCGTGCCTGTTTGCGGCCCTCAAGGACTGGAATTGTGCAGGTCCTGTATGTGTGTACAGCAAATAAAAACATTTCTGTATAAATACAAGTTAAAAAACACACAACAACATCTTCTTTATTTAAGTACAGCAGGTCAAATCATGTACAATACAGTTCAGCACAACAGTATGGTCTTACCTGTGATTAAAAAAATTCGTTATTCAAAAAATACAGTATACAAAACGCAACATCTACTTTATTAAAGAAACATACAGTATACAGTACAGTGGGATGGTGTGCAAAACAGTCAGTCAGGCCTGCACCACTACAGTCCTCGAGGGCAGCAGACAGGCCCGGTTTTCAGGACAATCTTGAAAACCATGCCTGTTTGCGGCCCTCAAAGACTGGAATTGTGCAGGTCCTGTGTGTGTATACAGCAAGTTAAAACATTTCTGTATAAATACAAGTTAAAAAACACACAACAACATCTTCTTTATTTATGTACAGCAGATCAAAACATGCACAGTTCAGCACAACAGTATTGTCTTACAGTTCCCGTGATTAATCCAGAAAGTCCACCACATTGTCCGTCCATAGCCGATTCCTTGCATGGCGCAAAACGCCATTAATGCAGTCTCGAACGCCTTTCATTACAGGATCTGTAATTGGATAAAAGCGCCACATTTCATCCAGAATGTTCTTTCTGAAATTGGCAGGAAGCGCCTTTTTTATGCGATTTCCGTCGTAGTTCTCTTTGAAGGCCCAGTCACAGTACACGAGTAGGGAACATGGTGCTCTTCACCCTATACTTCTCCCTAAGCGCCAGTGTCAGATCGCGCAGGGTGATGTCGTTCATCGTATTGATGCGAGCGAATGTAGGTCTTCTGCAAGTGGTTGTGTGCTTGAGGCGACGGGCAATGGTAGGTTGTCTGGGAGGAAGCTTTCCTCCAGTCTTGGTCGCCATGTTGTCTCCTGTCGTGGTCTTGACGGGGTTGTCATGTCCTCCTCAACGGCATACATGTACACTACATCTTCTGGTGGAGGGGGTGCACTTGGTGATGGAAGGGGGTCGATGCTCCCATTCATCACATCCATGTCACCCCCCTGCTCCTGCGTCGGGGAGACAGGGGCATTAACACTGAGCAAACGATGTATACCCGCTATGTCAGCCTCTATCTTCTCCATCCGTCGATCCATCCGTTGATCCATATCTAGCATCCGTTGATCCACATTTAACATGGTCTCCAGAAGCAGATCTATCTTTGCTAGCACAATAGAGTTCCCAGAGAGATCCACACTTATGCCATTCAGCATCCGGTCTAACGAGCTGCTTCTTGTGCATGGCGTGTGGACATCCTGATGGATGGGTGCAATGGAGGATGAGATGGGGGTTCCATGGACAGAAGCAGCAGCGACATCGAAGAAGGGTGGAGGAGGTGACCTGTGGATATCCGGTAGAGGAGAAGCGGCAGCGTCGTCGAAGAGGGATGGAGAAAGTGACCTTTGGATTTCCGGGCGAGAAGCAGAGTCGTCTAAGAGCAAAGGAGAAAGTGATCCGTGGATTTCAGAGGCGGCAGCGTCGTCAGATAGAACCAGAGAAGATGGCCTGTGGGTTTCCGGGAGGGCGGCGACAGCGTCAAGGTCGAGGGGTGGAGAAAGCGGGCTGAAAATTTCCGGGAAAGTGGTGGCAGAGTCGTCGAAGCGTATGGGAGGTGGTGGTCTGCGGGTTCGATGGGTTGGCTGCCAATCGTTTTGCGTCGAGAGTACATCACCGTATATCTTCTTGACATAATAAGGCTGACGTCTATGAAAACACTTAGCCTTTGGGGTCAGCAGAAGGTTTTCTTTATTGGCCTTAGCCTGTTGCTTTTGCCTTGGCGTGGAAACGGCAACCGCCTTTCGCTTTTTCTGCCTGACAGGCACGGCAGAGGCGAGAGGGTTCCTGCGTCCGTAGAATCGGGGTTGATCCATGGAAGCAGGTGCACAATGCAGTACAGTATCTGGACAAGGGCAAGTTCAGATAAAGATCATCGAGTGGTGGGCTATGCAAAGTGTGTAACATTTTATGCATGGCGGCGAGATACAGGTGTTGAAAGTGGGCGTACTCTAATGTGAGTCATTACCGTATAAATACACCATCCATTTTGTGGATTCACTGCACATTGAATACACATCGACTAAACATCGAATATACATTCTTGTGTTTGTAATTCTTTCTACTCGCAGCAATGGTTGTTAAAAAGATTTCCAAGGATCTCAGCATGCGAATTAAGGAGATGTACACGAGCAGACACCGAATTGCTGCTTTCCAATGCCGGTTAGCTACTTCTGGCCTCGTTGTGCCAGCAACCACCGTGAGCTATCATGCACACGGAAAAAAACAGAGAACGCAAAAGGGCACCAAGAGTAATTAACGCATAAGTATATTTATAAAACTTTTTTAAAAAAATTTGATCCAAAAATGTACTGTACATCTACAGTACTGTATCTAATATTTTTGTTTTATATTACAACAGTATATATATTTTGTATATTTATATTTATATTACAACAGTGTATATATTTTGTATATTTATATTACAACAATGTATATTTTTTGTATATTTATATTTATATTACAACAGTATATATATTTTGTATATTTATATTTATATTACAATAGACCCCCAAATACAGTACGTAAAAAGTACACAAATCAACCATGTGCAGGGTCGCAGTCAAAAGCTACAGCACAGATTGAATATCGTAATACAGTAAGATGGTTTTTGCAGTCTCTTGTGGAAAAAATAAAATAAACATTTTAAAAAAAATTTTGGTCACTCACTCAGGCAAGCAAGCAGTGGTGGGTGAAGTTACAGGTGCATGTGCAGTAAATTCCTGCTGTCAAGCAGGAATGTGATTGAAACCAGACACATGTTCAAAGGAATGGTGTGGGAGAGATGTACTGCATTGCACAGAAGATAAGAAGTTGAAATACCCTGCAGTGCAGTTAATTATCCTGAGCGAGGGGGGAGCGCTGTATATGCCGAAATGTAACACTGTTACAGTACTGTACACGCATATGCGTTTCAACAATTTTCAAATGTGACATACCGTACAGCAGCACTGCACTGCAAATGCATGTATGCTTTAAATATGCAAATTTACAATTACTGCGCGCGCACACACAGACTGTGTACTGACGTAGGTTGAACCGCGAAGGTATTAGACTTCCAAGACAACAGCTCGCAAACGCCCCCCCTGAGTTTTTACACGGCATTGCAGTATTGCAGACAGTGAGAATAAAATGCTAAAATCACGAGCGCTAAAATAACGCAGTTCACTCCGGGCGAAAACGACAAAAATACGCACCTAACCGGGATAATCTGAGAACCGCGGATCTAGCCGTCTTAGACTCAGATCGTCTGCCACTGTATACATAATATATATATATATATATATATATATATATATATATATATATATATATATATATATAGCGAAATGGAAAATAAGTCCTCCTTGGCGCTGGAATCTCGGTACTTCTGGCGTTATTCATCAGTGGGCATATGGGATAAACAACAACGAAAAAACATATCAACGAAAAATCATATATGCATGTATCAATATTAAAAAGGCACAAAACACTCACAAGTGTTAAGAGGAGACTGCGCATCACACACGGGGGAGGGACGAGCACAGATAACATTCCAAGAGACACTGTTTTTAAGTATACCGTTTGCTTGCTTCATTCATTGTAACATCGCCGGAAGAAGAGCTCAGTGTATATCGAAAGCTCGCACAAATAAAAGCATTTCGTGAGCCACAGAACGGTATCGTTTATTTATTTTTTTATTTTATATATATATATATATATATATATATATATATATATATATATATATATATATATATATCTCAAAGCTGTGACCATGCAGCAAGCTTAAGCCTATAGGGAAACCATGTTGAATGGTTTTGCAACAAGTGGCACTGTGTGCTTGTTTGCATGTCATTTCCCAGAATCCCTTGCTGCAGTGGAAGTGCTGTGTGCTGGGTGAAAATGGTGAAAGGCGGGGTTGCAGACCTGTCTAAGACATGCAGATGAGTGTACAGTAATATATCCATTTGCTATATATATATATAACTTAGCTCAGTATTATGGTTGGCCCATCCTTTAGCTTCTTTGCATACCCAGTTAATCAACCCCACACTGATGAGACCCATTAAGGTCGAAACAGCTGTCTGTGGGTGGTTTTCTGGGTATGCACCTTAACCCTGGCTGTGCTCAAAGCTGTGACCATGCAGCAAGCTTAAGTCTATAGGGAACCATGTTAAAAATAGTTTTTGAAGAAAAAAGTGGCACTGTGTGCTCATTTGCATGTCATTTCCCAGAATCCCTTGCTGCAGTGGAAGTGCTGTATGCTGGGTGATAATGGGGAAAGGCGGGGTTGCAGACCTGCCTAAGACATGCAGATGAGCATAGAGTAATATTTACATTTGCATATATATATATATATTTGACATACATTATCTCACTTTTTCAATTTCACCAGACGACACTTTGTTTGTACTGCAACTGTTCTACCGTAAATTCCGGACTATAAGCCGCACCCATTGAATTTTAGAATTTTTTTATTTTGACCATACAGTACCGACACACTTTATTCGAGTGTGGCCGGTACCGCAAGCCGGGAGATCGTGCGCCCCCTGCACGCGCGTCCAGGGGCTCCCCGAGGGAGCCCTGGTGTCCCACGATCGCGGGACAGCGGCAGGGGGTTCCGGGGGACCCGGCGGACCCGGCAGCGGTAGGGAGAGCGCCCCGATCGGAGGGCGCTCTTCCGCTGCTTCGGCGCGCGTCCGTCACTCTCGGGCGCGCGCCAGGCTACTGCTGTGGCCAAGAACGGGCAAATGCTCGAATAAACTTGGCCGCAGCAGTATATAAGCCGCACCTGATTATAAGCTGCACCTCACATTAACCCCCCCTGCACCACACATCAAGCCCCCAGCACCTAACATTAACCCCCCTGCACCTCACATCAAGCCCCCCAGCACCTCACATTAACCCCCCAGCACATCAAGCCCCCAGCACCTCACATTAACCCCCAGCACATCACATCAACCCCCCCTGCACCACACATCAACCCCCCCTGCACCAGACATCAACCCCCCCTTCACCACACATCAAGCACCTCACATTACACAGTAAATACCTGCCGTCCAAGCAGGAGTGCACGCGCTCGCTCTAGCAAGCAGCAGGCAGGAAGTGCTGCTACTAGGGAGGGAGGGAGGGAGGGAGGGAGGGAGGGGGAGAGCAGAAAGCGGGAAAAATTCACATATAAGCTGCACCTGAATATAAGCCGTGGGGTACAATGCGTGGGGAAAACGTAGCGTCTTATAGACTGGAAATTACGGTACTTAACATTTTCACTGAAGTGGTATATTCAATATTCAAAATATTCGCTATCTTTGGAATCCTTAATCTAAAAAAAAAAATGATGCCTATTTGCTTGCACATATTTCTAAAGTAAAATGTATTAATTTTTTAAAAAGGTCCTTGTGAAGGTAGGGGTAGATGTGACTGTGTTTTTATTAGGGTTATAATTACAGATATATTTCATTGCAATATATTGTATCCAAGAGGAACATCCTATAATATAACACAGCATTGTCACATATATTTTTCTCCTGCTTCCTTCTAGAGCAGGCCTGCACGGCTCAAGTCCTCGAGCGTTACAAACAGGCCAGGTATTCAGGATATCCCTTTTTCAGCACAGCTGGCTCAATTAGTGACTCAGTCATACCGAGCCACTAATTGAGCCAGCTGTACTGAAGATGGGATATCCTGAAAACCTGGCCTGTTTGCGGCCCTCGAGGACTGAAGTTGTGCGGGCCTGTTCTAGAGCATCTGTTTGGACAACCTCGAACCTTGTCCTTTATTACTTTGTACATCGGGGTATTTTTCCACATTTTATCTCATCTAGTCAGATTAATGTCATATATTGCAGTACATATTTACTATACCCATTTTTTTCAAACTTTGAACCAGTCTTGATCTATTAGATCTCGACCATTTAACTTAAAACCATATTCCATAACCTTCCTGTGACTCCCGTCAGTGCGATTGATAACCTTATTTGTATTAGCCCAGACTCTTGGTTTTTGGTCTAATATCGTGTGCTCCCTTTATTTCCCAATTCCTTTGTCGGGAATCCCACCCTTTCCAATCCTTTCTCTTATCTCGGGTGACATCGAAATTTGTCCTGTTCTAACCAGGGGAATGAGTTTATAATCGTCTCCAATTTTAGATCAAATTTGTCAAACTGATTAACCCCTACTTGCTCACTTGATATTTTGTATATCGTGATCAGTTTAACCACAAGGGATTTTATCAGCTCTACTGTATGTTCAATGCCTGGGTATCCAACCACTTGATTATAATAGCTTTTCTGGCTACTAAGAGATAATCTCTGTTGGGAGAATCCCTCCCTATTCTGGTTAATCTTAATTGTCCAGGGTTCAGTGTTGGCAAATACCATGGAGAGGGGGTGTCTTACCCAGCTAACTTTTGTAACTTCCTTGACATAATGTAGAACTTGTGCCCAGAACTCGTTAAATTTTGCACATCCAGAGACAGTGTTAACTTTAGGGAAGTTGCATTTAGTGCATTTCGTTGTGTCAGCTTCAATATTTGTAATTTGTCTAATGAAGGGTATACAGATGCAGCCACCTTGCCTTGGAAAATCTGCAGATTAGATCACTTGCCTTGGAAAATCTGGGGCCCCCTTCCAATAAACTGCAATATTTCTCTGAGATTTCTCCAGCCAGACTAATGGGTCATCGGATTAACACAGCGGTTGGTCCCTACAGTCCCATTCAAACTGACCCTTGCTGTGCTAATCCGATGGGCCATTAGGAATGTCACAGAAATGTTGAGGCATGTTGAGGCATTTACTGTGAGATGCCTTAGTTTCTGTCCAGGCAAGTGATTGGATACTGGTGGCTGCATCTGTATATGCTCTATGCATTAGCTTGAAATGCATTTCTTTCCGGTTTTGTGATGCAATTATTTTACGAGTCATGACATACCCAGTTGTTAAGTCCTCCATCATCTGAACTTCTTGGAAGTATTGTTGCCAAGACTCTAGATTTTTTGTTGTTGTTCTTCTCCATGTCTTGGTCTCTGATTAGTTTATATATGTCAGCTAACGAGTATCTGGTATCTGTAACCTGACTGAAATAGGTGTCTATTACATTGTTTTTTAGTATATGCTTTTTATAATCCTGGAGTTTTCGCCTCTAGTTTAGTAGTTGGATGCATTGGAATACCTGGTTCCCCGGTATATTTAATGTTGAGACTACTGTAGATCTTGGTATGACAAATTCTTGTTTTTCCTTATGACAATGTTTCTTAAGTTTCTTATCCCTTTTTTTCCCCAGCTGCTAAAAAGGCCATGTTCTTTTCCCGGGGGGAACATCTGATTTCCCTGTATGGGTAGGAATCTGAAAACTGTGTACTGTATAACAGTTTAAACTTTTTCCTGAATATTCGCCATTTCTGATTAATACATTGGCATAATTTCCTGGGGCATTTTACTCCAGTTTGTGTGCAATAATGCAGCCAGTGTGAATTTACCTGCAAAATGTTTTTCTAATTCTGGGAAAGAATAAGAATCTTTCCATTGGGTCCAGTCCCCCACATGTCTTAGCATGAAGGCTGGTCCCTTATATTTGGTATGTTAATTCCTCCACTTTCTTTAGCCATCTGTAATTATATTAGCGCTATTCTTGTTTTTTTTCCTCTCCAGAGAAATTTTTGCAGTGGGAGTGTTTGGAGCGGTTATAACAACCTTGCAATGATATCATTTTTATGACACATGCCCTGCCAAAAAACAACAGTGGAAAGGTCATCCAGGATCTAATTTCTTCCAGAACTTTTAAAACTATTGGCTTAATAGTTTCGTGAGATCTGCTTCTAGGTTGAGTCCTAAGTACTTAATCGGGGATTTTGTTACTTTTATCGTTAGCTTGTAGATTTGCGTCTCTATCCGTGAGTTTATTTGCATGAGCTAATTTTTAGATACTGTGACAAACGGCTTACTCCGGGGCTCCGCCGTCTGTCCGGGAGTGTTAGAACACGGTCTTTTAGGGTAAGTTAAATGACGAGGCGTAACGTGCTGTTCCTTTAAACAGGCTATGCCTGGTTTATTCAGACCCCGGCACTGAGACTGCCACAGTGCATACAAAAGAAACACAAGCAATACAAAAGCCTGCTCACCTGAGCAATAACTTAACTAAGGTTTTCCCTGACTCAGGGTTGGAGTGGCTTTTCCACTTCCAACAACAAAAATAAGGAACTTTGCAGTTTTAGAAACAAGGAGCAAAATTATTTAACCTGTTTGGGGAGAGGCTTTTCCCCTCTCTGCTTCCAGCAGCCTTCCTGCCTCCAGGCTCTTAGGGAGAGGGAAGATGAACCAGGAAATCAGTCTTAAATACCTGATTTCCAACTAGCAGGACAGGTGACAGAAATCAGGCAGCAGACAAACTCTGGTCTGGATCCCTCATCCCTCAGTTCCAGCACTTGCCAAACTGTGGGATGGAGTGCATGTATTATGAGGCTGCACTTTCCAGCCTATACAGGATAGAAACTGTTCAGTATCCTGGGAGCCCTATATATGGAATTTATTACAATCCCCTGGTTTCTGTCACATATCCTCCCCCCCAGCTCAGACCTCGAGGGGTGATTGACCATGGATATTAGGGAGTGCATCCTTGACAACCCGTCAGCATTGTCATGTTTGTGCCCTGACCTGTGTTCCACAGAAAATTTAAAGGGTTGTAGACTTAGGAACCACCTGGTCACTCTAGCATTCTTCTCTCTGTTTTGACACATCCAGGTGAGGGGTGCATGATCTGTGACCAACTGGAATTTTATCCCCAACAGATAGTATTTGATTCCAACTTAAATAAAGGATGGGGTGCTCCTCACCTTGAGGCTCCTGGGAGAGTACAGCCCCCAGCCCTACCTCAGATGCGTCGGTTTGGACTAAGAACTCTTTAGAGAAGTCAGGTGTGACCAACACTGGTTGGGCACAGAGAACTTCTTTCAGGCATCTAAAGGCCTGTTCGGTTTCGGGGGACCACTTTACCATTAGCGGCCCTCTTGCTTTTGTGAGGTCGGTTAGTGGGGTTGCCTTAGTTGCAAAATTGGGAATAAACCTTCTATCGTAACCAATTAATTCCAAAAAGGTCCTGAGTAAACCTCTGCCAATAGAATACCCCAGATACTTGGCCTCCTCCAGACCAATAGTGCATTTAGCGGGGTTAGCAGTTAGTCCAGCAGACCGAACTGCGTCAAGCACAGCTTGGACCTTTGGAAGGTGGGATTGCCAATCTTCACTATGGATTACTACATCATCCAGGTAGGTGGCAGCATACCGAGCATGTGGTTTTAAAATTGTATCCATCATTCTTTGGAATGTGGCAAGAGCTCCATGTAAGCCAAAAGGCAGCACCCTATATTGAAAAAGGCCGTCTGGGGTTGAGAAGGCTGTCTTTTCTTTTGCCCTTTCTGTGAGGGGAACCTGCCAGTACCCTTTTGTTAGGTCTAGGGTCGTGAGATATCGGGTTTTGCCCAGTCTCTCTACCAGTTCATCAACCCTGGGCATAGGATTAGTATCAAATTTTGACACAGCGTTTAGTGTACGGTAGTCATAGCAAAACCTTGTTGTACCGTCTGGCTTTGGGACTAAAACTATAGGGATGTTCCACCCACTTTGGGATTCCTCAATTACGCCTAGTTTTAGCATTTTTTTTAACCTCTAAACTTATAGCCTCTCTTTTGGCCTCTGGGATTCGGTACGGTTTAAGGTTAACTCGGACCCCCGGTCAGAGACTAGGTCATGTTCAATTACGCTAGTTCTACCTGGCTGTGTAGAGAAAACTTCTTTGTTTCTTCTCACTAAATTCTGGACCTGTCGTTTCTGATGAACGGACAGGGTTTCAGCTATGCTAACCTCTGGGTCAGTTTCTCGATTCTCTGCTGGACTTTGGGGGTACTAGGGTTAACAAGACCTCTCTATCTTTCCAGGGCTTAAGTAGGTTTACATGGTAGATTTGCTCAGGTTTCCTCCTACCTGGCTGTCTCACCTTGTAATTTACTTCCCCCACTCTTTCCAAGACCTCATATGGCCCATGCCACTTAGCAAGGAATTTTTCTCTCTCCGGTGGGAACCAGAACTAGCACCCTATCACCTGGGAAAAAAATTCTGACCCTAGCACCCTTATTATACATATTCCTCTGTGCCTCTTGAGCTTTTTCCATGTGTTCCCTCAGTATAAGTAGGACTGCAGCTATGCGGTCCTGCATCTGGGCAACATGCTCTCTTACACTTCTGTATGGGGTAACCTCGTGTTCCCAAGTCTCTTTGGCTATATCCAGTAAGCCCCTTGGGTGTCGGCCATACAATAGTTCAAACGGGGAGAAACCTGTGGATGATTGGGGAACCTCCCTAATGGCAAATAACAGGTATGGTAATAAACAATCACAGTTTTTCCCATCCTTATCGACCGCCCGGCGTAACATGCTTTTTAAGGTTTTATTGAATCGTTCCACTAAACCATCTGTTTGTGGATGATAGACTGAGGTTCTGAGATGCTTGATTTTTAGGAGTTTACATAACTCTTTTTTTACTTGGGACATAAATGGTGTTCCCTGGTCAGTTAAGATCTCTTTAGGAATTCCGACCCGGGTAAACAGGACTATTAACTCTTTTGCTATGTTTTTAGCAGAGGTGCTATGTAGGGGAATTGCCTCCGGATATCGGGTGGCATAATCTAATATTACCAATATATGCTGATGTCCCCTAGCCGACTTTATTAGGGGTCCTAATAGATCCATAGCAATCCGGTTAAATGGTACATCTATTATGGGAAGTGGTACCAATGGACTACGATACGCTTTGAACGGGGCGGTGATCTGACATTCTGGGCATGAGGAGCAATAATTTGTCATTTCTGCCAGAACCCCAGGCCAAAAGAAGCTTCGGAGAACCTTTTCTTTTGTCTTTTCCACCCCTAGGTGTCCCCCCAATGGGTGACTATGTGCGAGGTGTAATACTACATTACGGAATGTCCGTGGTACCAACAATTGTTTAGTTATAATTGATTTCCTTTTATCAACCCGATATACTAGGTCATTCTCTACCTCGAAGTAGGGGTAGGCAAGTGACCTATCTGGTTGGCCAGGAGTACTATTCTGGTCCCGTATATTCCCCCTTGCTTCCGCTAATGTGGGGTCTTCCCACTGGGCCTTCTTAAAACTCCCAGGACTGACCTCTAGGTCAGCGAAGGTCTTTTCCTGTTCTAGGGTGGTAAGCGCCTGTTCAACGTCTTGATTTGGGGTATTCCCTACCAAGGTGGCCATGGGAAAGGGGATTTTACAGCACTCTTCCTCTTTCCCCTTTTTATTTGGGCCCTCGTCAACCTCCATTTCTGAAAAAGGGAAAGGATTTGTTTCTTCTGTTACTTTTTTATGGTCCGCTATTGAACTCTGGGCGCTATTCTGAGAGGAGGACCACATTTTTAGAAAATTGGGAAAGTCGGTCCCTATTAACACATCATGTGCCAATTTGGGTACTATACGCACTTTGAAATCTAAAGAACCAAACTCTGTTTCAATAAGAACATCAACAGTGGAATATTCGGGATTATCCCTATGTACTGTATACAACAAATTGCCACTCTTTGTGAACTGTTTACCTGTTTTTTCACAATGGGCTACAGGTATTCGGACACTAGTGTTACCATACTCTCAGAGTCAAATAGTACCCGAACCCTCTTACCATTTACGTTTACAAATGCCCAGAGATGGTTATTCAAGGGGTCCTCTGGGCTAGGGCCCATACATTGAGACCACAACGAATAAGGTTCAACGCTGTTGCATTGGTTCAGTATTTAGTGGGCAAACTTTCACGGTGTGGCCCCTCTCATAACAATTTACACATTTAGGTACATAGTCTGTGTCCCACTTAGAGCCCTTTTTCGGCTCTCCATGTTGGGTGTTTCCCTTAGTATGCGAGCCACTGTTGCTGATGCTGTGTGAAGGCGGTCGTCGCTCTTCAGCCACCCTTAACCCTGGTACCCTTTTACCGTCTCTGGAAGAGTCCTGGAACCTGGGGTAGTGGGGATGCTCCATGACTGTGGGTTGCAGGTGCTCTTCTGCTGCATTGTACCATTCTACGAGGGCCACCAGCTCGTCTGCATTGTGGGGGTCACTCTGACTGACCCAACGGCGTAGGGCAGAGGGAAGTTTCCTCAACAACTGGTCCATGACCAACCGTTCCACGATGTGGCTTGCTGAGTTTATCTCAGGTTGTAGCCACTTTCGAGCGAGGTGGATGAGGTCATACATCTGGGATCGGGTGGCTTTATCCAATGTAAAGGACCATGCGTGGAACCTTTGGGCGCGAACGGCCGTGGTTACGCCGAGGCGGGCGAGGATCTCGAACTTCAATTTTGCATAGACGTTGGCTTCGGCTGGCTCTAGATCAAAGTAAGCCTTCTGGGGTTCGCCGCTTAAGAAGAGTGCGATTAGACTGGAACACTCAGCTTCTGGCCAACCCTCTCTCTGTGCCGTGCGTTCAAACGTGAGAAGATAGGTTTGAACATCATCCGAGGGCCACATCTTCTGAAGGTACTGGCTTGCCCTGGTCATTTATCATTATCATTTTAATGATAGTCTCTCTCAGGATCTCGAGTTCCTGCTGTAAGCCCTGGGCAAAATGTTATTGCTCCTCTCTCAGCAAGCGGTTTGTCTCTTGCTGGTTTGCATTCGCGATTTGCAAAGCTGCATTCGCCTCTTGCAGGGCTGCATTCGTCTGTTGCTGGTTTGCATTAGTCTGTTGCTGGTTTGCATTAGTCTCTTGCTGGGCTATCAACAGCTGTTGCTGGGTTGCATTCACCTGTTTCTGGGTTTCACTCGCGTCTTTCTGGGCAGCGACATTGCGTACCAGTGCACTCACCACGTCTTCCATCTTGTTTGAGCTCATTTTTAGATACTGTGACAAACGGCTTACTCCAGGGCTCCGCCGTCTGTCCGGGACTGTTAGAACATGGTCTTTTAGGGTAGGTTAAATGACAAAGGCGTAACGTGCTGTTCCTTTAAACAGGCTATGCCTGGTTTATTCAGTCCCAGGCACTGAGACTGCCACAGTGCATACAAAAGAAACACAAGCAAAACAAAAGCCTGCTCACCTGAGAAATAACTTAACTAAGGTTTTCCCTGACTCAGGGTTGGAGTGGCTTTTCCACTTCCAACAACAAAAATAAGGAACTTTGCAGTTTTAGAAACAAGGAGCAAAATGATTTAACCTGTTTGGGGAGAGGCTTTTCCCCTCTCTGCTTCCAGCAGCCTTCCTGCCTCCAGGCTCTTAGGGAGAGGGAAGAGGAACCAATAAATCAGTCTTAAATACCTGATTTCCAACTAGCAGGACAGGTGACAGAAATCAGGCAGCAGACAAACTCTGGTCTGGATCCCTCATCCCTCAGTTCCAGCACTTGCCAAACTGTGGGATGGAGTGCATGTATTATGAGGCTGCACTTTCCAGCCTAAACAGGATAGAAACTGTTCAGTATCCTGGGAGCCCTATATATGGCATTTATTGCCATCCCCTGGTTTCTGTCACAATACATTTATTTTAAAGCCAGCAAAGGAACCAAACTTTGTTATGGTCTCGAATTTTCTCTAGCGATCTATTGTGGTTAGATAGGAATAGAAGAACATCATCTGTAAAGATTGCCAACTTTAAATTGTTTTTCCCCATCTTTATTCCCTCAAACTCTGTTAGATGTCTCAAGAAGTGGGCTAGTGGCTCTATAGCAAGATTAAAGAGTAAAGGAGACGGCAGACATCCTTGTCTCATGCCTCTGTGTAGTGCAATGCTTTCGGATAAGCAACTAGCTGTGATAGTTCTAGCCTTAGGTTTATTATAGAGAGTCCAACTGTTGAATATATCCCATGCTTCTGATTCTAATAATCAGGAGTCTTCCTTCTGTGTCCACTTCTGATGTTATTACTTCTATTGGGATGTTTTTCTTAATTAATGTGGCCACTCTCGCTTTCTTGTGTATAGCTGGGGAAAATATGCACTGTCCCACCCAATTGCTTTTTTGTTTTGCTGACTCTTTAGCGTCTAAGTGGGTTTCTTGCAGCAATGCTATGTGCACGCTCTGCTTTTTAGATAGCTCAGAATGTTTCTACGCTTGATGGGGTTGTTAAGGCGTTCCAGGTCATTATTTTTACTGGCATTTGTATTTTGTGTTGGGGATTGTTGCAGAGTACATGCAACCACACGCGGGTTTTCTTGATAAGGCTTTTTATTGAGCCTCAAAATATGGCACACAAAAATAACAAGAGCTTTTCTTCAGCATATATACAGTAAATTAAGCAGTATAAGTCCTGAGCAGGGCTTTTCCCTTTCTGTTCAAACTCCACAGAAACAATTTAGCATCAAAATAAAACTGTCCCAGAAAACAGACCTTAAATCAAGCTGTTCTCCCTCCAGAGTTTCAGTGTATCTCCATGCTTCAGACAGGCTGCATGTGTGTGTAGTCTGGCGTTTTTAAAGCTCCTTGATGAGGCAGCTGGGATCAGACTAATTAAGCAGCCCTCTCACCTGAAAGTTAACCTCGTCACTGCTGCACTGCAAACCTAAACATATGTCTGCCAGGCTTATGGCTGGTGACATTTATTCACCCTGTCACAGGGATGTACTTGTGGACTTTTTTTTCCTGGCACATTCAACGTTCTATTTTTGTTGTCCTTCACGAGTCTCATACAGATCATCCACTTTATGGGAGTCATGGCTATGCTCTAAAATCTTAACTATAACTTGAACAAAATTATTAACATTAACAACAACATTTTTAAACATTTTCCTGTAGTGAACCTCGCTTTTTTCCATAGGAGCAGTTCACGCCCTCTGGTTCAAGGAGCTGGTAGAAAATATTACTTCCAACTGCTGTGCTCATTTGAGGGTATTTTTACTTTAACCTTAATATACAGATACACTTTCGCATTTTTTTCTTTCTCTAAATAAATAGAGTTTGCGATTGACTCCAGCTTATCCAGTTTAGCCTAGGCCTATTTGTATCTTCCAGTTTATCGCTCTTGTTGTATACATAATCATCATGTTATAATAGTATCAGTTGAGGAGGAGGGAGGTGTTGAGGATGAGAGGGAGTGAGGAGGATGGGGGAGGGGCGGGGAGGAGGGGCGTGGGGGAGAGAAGGGGGTAGAGGAAAGGGAGGAGAAGAGGGGGGTAGAATCAAAAGATTGGGGGTCAATCACAGTTTTAACATAAAATGATTACATTGTTACACCACCTATGTTCATTATACATTCTCCCAACCCTCCCCTCAATAACCTCATTGATGCTGATAATAGTCCCCTTCACCAACTTATCTTGTCCTGTTCCCTCAGCCACCTCCCCCATGGGGTTAAGTTGCTCTCTGTGAGGAATCGGGGAACGCGTCCTTTGCGGAGGCGCCCTCCTCGCTTACCTATAGTACTGCAGCGGCAGCTGCCGAAGATCCGCCCCCCGCTGATGCGCGCATCACCGCTCCTGTTACAGAGCGCGCGTGCACCCGCTCCTTCTATGCACGGTCACCGAGCATAGCTCCGCCCCCTCGGACGCGCCGAACCTCCGCTGTGCGCGGTGCACGCGCATGATGGTGCGCAACGAGCCCCAGCTGCGTGGCAAGTTTAGCTATGAGCCCTTGTTTCCTGAAGCCTATCCTTGGCATCTGCAGAGGCCCCGCCTCCACTCCGCCCCCTCTCCTACTGGTTCCTGTTTCCTATAAAGGACTGCCTCTTCCTGTCATACCTTGCTGAACATAACTTTGTGTAGCCTTTGTGTGCCTGTCTTTTCTTGTTCTCTGCAGTTAGCCTCTCGTGTACCGACCTGGCTTTGCATTTGGATTCTCTCTGGCTCTTGACCCCTGGCTTACGGATAACGACGACGAGTACCTCTCCAACCCCAGACCACAGGCTTACGGATTCAACTACGTGTACCTCTCCAACCCACGGACCCTGGCAAGTATTGGATTAACCCTTTCTACATACCCAGACCCAGCAACGCAGCAAACCACCTTCTGGGCTTGCCTCCGCTACTGTGGGTGTGTGGCATATCCTTCCCACCTCAGTGCCGGGGTCAGATCTTGTTTGTGGGCTCGTGCAAGCGTTACACTCTCCCCACCCCAGGATACAATGAGGGGGGAGGGGGAAGGATCTGCCAAAGGCACCCCACATCTTCCTCCAACCCGGGGAGGGAGGGGGTGGGGGAGCAGAGACAGAGACACTAAGGGGCCCAACAGAGGTCTGTCACATCCCTGAGTCCAGTAAAATGAATGGTCTGGAGGCTTTGGTCTCTCTGATTGATGTGTCCATCCTCAGCATGAAGTCAAAGCCCTCCCCCTCACCCGGAGATCCGCACGGATCTCGACCGCTACACTTTCAGGATATCCCACCTGGTTCCTCGGATCAAATCTCTGTCTCCGCTTTACACCCCTGAAAAATGACCCCCCCTGGTAGGGGGGCAAGTGGTCCTCCGCTCATCCCCCAGTCGCGCCACCTTGACCCCAACTGGCTCTCCTCCCCTATACGGTGTCAGACACCCCCACACCCAGCCCCGACCACCACCACCACACCCCCCCCCCCAAACTGATCTCCAGAGGCCGCAAGTCACAGTGAAATGGGAGCGGGCTGCCGATCATCACAGAAAGCAGGAACTTCAGGTAAGGCTACATAAGAGAGATGCATGTGGGTGTGTGGAGGGGCCCAGGTACTTTAGAGTCGATACTTGCTGTCTGGAGAGCTTGAAGCTGGTCCTCGTTCCCTTGATACTCTTGGAATATCAATAACCTCTTTCCTTCATATTGTAGCTGTTTGGTTTCTTTAAAAGCCCTGATAATGTTGTTTTGTCGGTGAAATCCAAAATGCGCATTATAATAGGACTTGGCTTTGAATTCTGTTCTTTGAGTTGCCCTATTACGTGGGCTCGCTGAACTTTGATTTGTTCGCTTTTACTTATTCCCAGTTTTTCCAGCAGCCATTTATGGCAACAGTTTAGCAGGTCGTTTTGCTTAAGGGACTTCAATAATCCGAATGTTATTTCTTCTCTAGCTCATCCATTTTTTCTTCCAAGGTTTTTGTTGTTGTTGTTGCAAATCTGACATTTTTTCTTGCATTGAGATCATTCACCCTAATTTCTGTTTCCTCAACTTTGGAGGAATGTGTGCTAAGTTCCCCCTTGAGCTCAATGATAGCTTGTTGTATTTTCTCTGAGTTCAAATTTAACTTAGGCATTCATTCTTTGGCCATTGCCTTGGCTATTATGTCATAGTCCAGGCTTTGGTGTGTGTGAGGAGGGTTGCTAGCTTCTGAGCCCTCTTCTCTCTGGTCTGTTCGCCAGCCATCTTGTGAGGATCTTTTCTCCTGTCTGCTTTCTCTAACCTCGGATGTTTCGGGGCAAGAGCTATATTTTTAAAGAGATATTTCTCCATAAACTGGAGGTCGAAGTATCCCCTCCGAAGTGGTTCTCCTTTTAGGTAATTTTTTAAGGCTTTTTTGTGTGTCTTACTCCTTTGGCGCCATACCGTAAGTCTCGCTGTAACCGCTTTTAATAAAGATGAAGCCCGCTACTACCCCTACCTGTCAATAATACATTTGTATTATGTTAGATATCTATGTGCTATGTAGCCTGGATCCATCACTTCAGGGACCTGGGGTTGACTCTGTACTCAGGATAAATGTAGCAAGTTTTCCTTTTTTTCATTGCTTCACTTCACCATCTGAAGATGTACGCCGGGAGGTCTGGGCTACCTGCTTATGGTTCCGTGAGTTATATATTTATCTGAATGCTGATGTGACTGCTGCTGCATATTCTTCAGTTCTTCCTCTCTGTTGCCGCATGGGTTTGCCAGTTCCTGTTGGGGTACCTCCGGATTGTCGTGAGTTTCAGTTTGTCCCTACATTCTGTGATTGCCTACATGATTTTTTTTGCTGCAGCATCAATTTAACCAGTTAGTGTCTGGATGTCCCGTATTCTAAGGGTTACACTGCATACATCTCTGATTTATATTACATTAGTCTAGGGTTTGTAGCACCTATCATTGAGGTGTTACCTCTCTATATTGCTCACAAAGGGATAGGATGTTTATTTATTTGTGTGCTTCTTTAAAATGTTTTGATGTCAAGACTTCAGGAGCAGATAGGACCTCAGTGGCTGGATCAGCAGGAGGCAGGCAAGGAGGCATCTGTACTTAGGCAAGGGTCCAGGGCAGGTGGCAATAATCATAGTCAGGTTCACAAGCAGGGATCCAGGGCAGGTGGTAAGAATCGTGGTCGGGGTCATAGGCAGGGGTCGGCAGCAGGAAATCCATAGGGACAGAGGCAGGGCAAGAACAGATGGGGACATGCCTAGTGCAGGCAAGGGCCTTTATTACGGGACAGGAACAATTACAAGCACAGGTTCAGGCAGAGGGTCGGGAACACAAACCAAAGGCAAAGAGGAACAGGAAAGTATAAAGACAGGCAGGGAGAGAGAACAGGAGCACCAAGAGGAGACAGACAGCCAAAAATCCAGAGCAGACAGAAAACAGCAGCACACCCAGTGGACAGACAAGGGAACTGTTGCTGGGAGCAGGATATCTAGGAAGACCCTGACATTACTCCCCCCTCTCAAGCGCATTCTCCGGACAATCCAGGCTCTTCAGGGAGACCTTGATGAAAGGCCGACTCTGTGTGACCCATCTCTGGTGGTTTGCAGATGGGCGAAGTACCTGTTTCCACAGCGATGGCACATGAACCAGCAACCAGTACATCGGGTGTTGACGTGAAATTTAAATAGGGTGCGTCTTTCCTCACAACGAGAGCATAGGAATCTGCAATAGGCATGTCAGGCTCCCCACAAAAATTAGTGAGGGGATTATTCTCCTTAACCCAGCAGAGGACTTCTCGCTCTAACTCATCCTCCCCAAGTATGACAGCGAACCGTCCCAGGCCCTCTGCTGTCATCTTTCACTTGTTGCTGGTGTGTGTCACGCTGTGCTCACCACGGACAAGGAGGGACCCCGAAACTGAATTGAGAATAGTAACACCTGCACCCACAGCTACGGGGACACGCCTGGAAAGTGGAAAATAGGCGTCTGGAACCGTACGGGAGTATAAGATGAAGTAAGATACTCGCCGGACGAGAAGGGAGGTTCCAGAAGGATAGTTGGTACCGAGAGCCTGGAGTCCAGAGCCGGGAGGTAGATCGGAATACGTAAGCCGAGGTAAAAGGTCGGAGAGTTCAGGAGGTCAGGGTACAAGCCAAAGGTCGAAGTCCAGAGCGGATCCACAGCCAAGCCGGTTCAGTACACAAAAGATCACTAGGGAAGACAAAGAGACAAGAGCCAAGACAGGCACGACCGTGGGTAACACAGGTCACACAAAGCTATGCTCAGCCAAAGAAGGAATGGCTGAGCAAGGTATAAATAGGAGGAAGGACCAATAGGAAGCGGGGGAGTAACGAGGGAACGGCCCCAGGGAAGATAGGGATTGGAGAGGACAAGATTGCCACAGCTGCGCTTGATGCGAGGCTTGTGGGCGGTGCACGCGCATCAGGCGTGTGCGCCACGCGGGAGAGGTACGCGTAGCCTGAGCTGGGGGCGAGAACGCCTCCTGTGGGAGGACGTAAAGTTCCTTGTTCGTGCGCGCATGCGCGCGTTCAGCAACCACCGCGGGGAGCGAAGGGGAAGGAGGATCCCGCCTGCAGCGGCGAGGTAGTAGAGCCGGAGCGGATCGGGTGAGTAAAGTCATGGGAGGAATCCCCTTGAGGAGCGGCGTCAGGACGACTCAAATATGGCTTTTGGGGAAATTTAGAGTGAAAGAGTCTCAGTAGTCTGGGAGCATGTATTTGATGGTAGGGTACCCAAGATCTTTCCTCTGGACCAAAGCCCCTCCAGTGAGCCAGGTACTGCACCGAACCCCTCGTCCTCCTGGAATCCAGAAAGGACTGAATATCAAACTCCTCCTGCCCCTGAACTATGACCGGTTTAGGGTCAATCGGTGACCTGTGCAACCGCGGACTCTGGAACACAGGTTTTAGCAGTGACACGTGGAACACGAAGTGAATAAAACAGATAATGCGCTCATTAGTGGTATAAAGAGGTTAAGTGATATTGTGAACAAAGTAATATACAACCTTTATAGGGAGGTTTTATGCTGCAGTTTCTAGGGGATGGCTCAGCTATCCAACTAATACAGAAAAAAAGAGAGAAAAACAGCGCAAAAAAACCTCATGGTGTAGTATTTAAAGAATATTTATAAGATAAAAAAGGGGGTGATTATTGCACGTACATCAAGAAAAAGCATATATCAACAGGACATGTTTTGGACATGTTACCACTCTTGAAAACTGCTCCGTGTGGGCTCACTGTCTCTCTGGATGGTCCTCTTATCCTCAGTAGCCGTCCCAACGAGGGGTGCACACCTCGTGAGGGATTCGCCCCACAGTGTGAGTCTGCTCAAAAGCGTTAGTCTCTGATCTCCAGCGGGTCACTCGGCGGGAAGTTCAAACCTCTGTGAGGGATCTCCCATCAGCTGTGATCGTGGCAAACGCTATGCTCACACAGGCCGTTCCGGGTTGAGCTGCAGTCGTCCTGACGTCATCAGACGGCGCCCTTGTATCACTCCCGCCTGCTCGCGGATGGTGAAGGCGATGAATGTCCAATAACATGTGAAGGAAAATATGCTAAATGGCAACCGCAATGGGTATTGATAAAAATAAAGATGGAACGCGCCCTCTCCTACGCGTTTCGTAATCGATACTTCTTCAGGGAGAAGTACTCCGAAATGTCCTGCAAGATGGTTGGCCACCAAAAGGTACGACCAATGAGGTCAGAAGTCCTGCTAATGCCTGGATGACCGGCTGATCTAGAAGAATGACCCCACTCAAGAATCTTCTTAAGGAAGCGTGGAGCTGCATACAGATGGCCGACCGGCACCTTAAGGCACCTTGGGAGGTTAGATTGTGCTGCCATGACCTGATCCAGGATATCAAAAGAATTGGCCGAAATTATATATTTGGAGGGTAAGATTGTTTCGGAGATAACTTCGGAATTGTCCTCGAACAGGAATTGACGTGAAAGTGCGTCTGCCTTTTGATTCTTTGAGCCAGGAATGTAAGATATGAGATAATTAAATCTCGGAAAAAAAAATAGACCATCGAGCCTGACGTGCCCCAAGGCGACGTGCACTCTCAATGTAAAGTAAATTTTTATGGTCAGTAAAGATTGAAATGGGGGTCTCCGTTCCCTCCAGAAGATTTCTCCATTCCTGAAGGGAGAGTTTAATAGCCAGGAGCTCTCTGTTTCCGACGTCATAGTTCCATTTTGCCGAAGAATTTTTTTTTGAAAAGAACCCACAGGGATGAAGTTTGGCCTGTAGGGACTGTCTCTGAGAGAGAATGGCGCCAGCACCGACGTCGGATGCGTCTACCTCTAAGGTAAAGGGTAGCCCGGGGTCAGGATGACGCAAAATAGGAGCAGAAGCAAAAGATTTTTTGAGAGAGTCGAAAGCTTGGAGAGCTGCAGGCGGCCAAGCTGCTGTGTTAGCTCCCTTTTTGGTAAGGGCAATAATGGGGGCCACGATAGATGAAAAATTCTTGATGAATTTATGATAGTAATTCGCAAATCCCAAGAATCGCTGTATGGCTTTCAGGGAAGTGGGTTGTGGCCATTCTAAGACAGCTTTCAGTTTGACTGGGTCCATAGAGAAGCCAGTGCTAGAAATGATGTATCCAAGAAAAGGAATGGAAGAAAGATGAAAAGAACATTTCTCTAGCTTAGCGTAGAGAGGGTTTTCCCGAAGGCGGGACAGGACTAATTTGGTGTGCTGAATGTGGTCAGAGAGGGACTTAGAAAAAATAAGGATATCATCAAGGTATACGATAACGAAGCTGTTGAGGAGATCGCGGAAGATCTCGTTGACAAACTCCTGGAAGACCGCCGGGGCATTGCACAGGCCGAAAGGCATGACTAGGTATTCATAATGCCCATCCCGGGTGTTAAAGGCGGTCTTCAACTCATCGCCCTGACGGATACGGACAAGGTTATAGGCTCCACAGAGATCAAGTTTGGAAAAAATTGTTGCCCCCTGTAGACGATCGAAGAGTTCGGAAATAAGTGGTAGGGGGTAACGGTTCTTGATCGTAATTTTGTTAAGACCTCTGTAGTCAATACTGGGACGCAAGGAGCCATCCTTTTTTTTAACAAAAAAAAATCCAGCTCCAGCTGGACATGAAGAATTGCGGATGAACCCCTTCCTCAAGTTATCCTGGATATACTCGGCCATGGCCTTGGTCTCGGGTATGGATAGAGGGTAAGAACGGCTCTTGGGTAGGGTAGCACCGGGAAGAAGGTCAATAGAACAGTCAAAGTCTCTATGGCGGGGTAACACTTCGGAACGCACCTTATCGAAAACGTCCGCCAGGTCCCAGTAGACCGTTGGGAGGGAAGTTTTGTACTAACATCCAGCTAACATCCGTTTGGGGGGAAGACAGGTCTTGAGGCACTGGGGGCTCCATCGTATGGGTTCTTTATTAACCCAATCCAGTTGTGGGTTGTGTAGTTGCAACCAGGGGAGTCCCAGAATCACATCTACCGATGGAGTGTGGATCACGTCCAAGATAATCTTCTCTTGGTGACCGTCCTCCGTGGAGAGGGATAGAGAACAAGACTCCAGGGAAATAAAAGCTGGTTGGAGTGGACGCCTGTCTATGGCCTCCAGACCAACTGGAATAGCTTTAGATCAGAAGGGAATCTTATTCCTATAGGCAAAGCTCTGATCAATAAAGTTTCCCTGAGACCCGGACTCTATGAATGCAGAGGCGGGGATCAGGGAGTTATTCCAGGCCAGGGAGATAGACAGCATTATTCGAGTGGGAAGTTTTTTAGAAGAAGAAAGAGAGGAAGAGATTATACCCAACGAGACCCTCTCATACCCTATTGAGTTTTGGCGTTTCCCGGCTGCAGAGGACAGTTTGCCAGCAGATGACCGAGATGACCGCAGTAATGGCAAAGTCCACCATCACGTTGGCGCTGTCTCTCAGACGCGGATAGCTGATAACTTCCGAGCTGCATAGGCTCGGGCTCATCTATGGGTTGGGGAACTTAAGGGACGAGGCTGCGGCTGGTAGACCGAGGGGAGGTGGTACGAGGAAGAGCACGTTGAAGTCTTCTCTCTCGTAGCTGCTGGTCCACGTGGATTCAGACCGCAATGAGATCCTCTAATCTGGTGGGTCTCTCCATAGTGGCCAGCTGGTCTTTGATGGCGTTAGACAGACCCTGCCAAAAAGCTGCGGAGAGTGAGTCATCGTTCCAGGAGGTCTCTGCCGCGATGGTCCGGAAGTCCAGCGCATACAGTACTCGGTGACAGGACGAGTACCCTGGGAAATATGAAAGAGAGAGGAATCTGTCGTAATTTGGCGACCAGGCATATCAAATACTTTCCTAAATTCTGGGAGAAAGCGAGGATAGTCACGCGTCATGGCAGGCTCCCGCTCCCAGATGGGGGATGCCCAGGCTAGGGCCTTTCCGTTCAAGAGAGAAATAATATAAGCCACCCTTGAGCGTGCAGTAGGAAAGCACGATGGGGATAATTCAAATTGAATCTCGCACTGATTAAGAAACCCTTTGCACTCGTGGGGGACCCCTGCATAGCGGTTGGGAGCCGGGAGACGAGGATCCAAAGCCACGGAGGAACCCGGAGAGGGAAACGCCGCAGCTGCCATGGCAGAGGGGCCTGGGGAATGCTGCAATGAGGAGAGTCTTGAGAGCTCCAGCATCATGGAGGCAAGCTGCACCTCTAGCTGGAGAGGGCGCTGCATGAGGCTTGGTCGCTCAACCTCTTCGGGGTCCATGTCTGTGTGGCTGAGCATAATGTCATGCTGTGCTCACCATGGACAAGGAGGGACCCCGAAACTGAGGTGAGAATAGTAACACCTGCACCCACAGCTACGGGGACATGCCTGGAAACTGGAAAGTGGAAAACAGGCGTCTGGAACCGTACAGGAGTATAAGATGAAGTAAGATACTCGCTGGATGAGAAGGGAGGTTCCAGAAGGATAGTTGGTACCGAGAGCCTGGGGTCCAGAGCCAGGAGGTAGATCGGAATCCGTAAGCCGAGGTAAAAGGTTGGAGAGTTCAGGAGGTCAGGGTACAAGCCAAAGGTCGAAGTCCAGAGCGGATCCACAGCCAAGCCGGTTCGGTACACAAAAGATCACTAGGGAAGACAAAGAGACAAGAGCCAAGGCAGGCACGACCGTGGGTAACACAGGTCACACAAAGCTATGCTCAGCCAAAGAAGGAATGGCTGAGCAAGGTATAAATAGGAGGAAGGACCAATAGGAAGCGGGGGAGTAACGAGGGAGCGGCCCCAGGGAAGATAGGGATTGGAGAGGACAAGATTTCCGCAGCTGCGCTTGATGCGAGGCTTGTGGGCGGTGCACGCGCATCAGGCATGTGCGCCGTGCGGGAGAGGTACGGGCGGCCTGAGCTGGGGGCGGGAACTCCTCCTGTGGGAGGACGTAAAGGTCCTTGTTCGTGTGCGCGCGCATGCGCGAGTTCAGCAACCACCGCGGGGAGCAAAGGGGATGGAGGATCCCTCCCGCGGCGGCGAGGCAGTAGAGCCGGAGCGGATCGGGTGAGTAAAGTCGCGGGAGGAACCCCCTTAGAGAGAGGTGTTCCCCCGGACCTTACAGTGTGATAACCGTGTATCTCTCATTATAGATCTCCAGAAGTTCGACCTTGGTGGGACGCTTATCAGCTCTGAATGTATCCTGTTGCATCCTTCTTTCTTTGTTCATTAATTCAGTCAGACATAAGCATTGCTGAATAACTAGTGATACTTTTATCAAAGTGTGATAGCGGTTATATCAAGGTTTCATTTTAGTCACGACTGAATCTTGATGGCGACGGTTTTCATACCAAATAATCTGGTTCGGATCACGTGGGCATGATAGAATGACTGGATCAGAATTGCAGTTCTCTGCCGTAATCTGCTTCTTCTTTCCAGCAGACTGTAGCACTGAGACAGCATAGCATCAGCCTCAATAATATCGAGCAGTGCCTCTGCCTGCTTCAGCTGGTGTTGTAGTTCAAAAGCAATAAAATGTAAAGATGATACTTGCTGTGTGAGGTCTGAGTCTGATCCGGCAAGATCAATGGTAATGCTTTGCTTTCTGTCAAGACATCAGGAGCAGATAGGACCTCAGTGGTTGGAACAGCAGGGGGAAGGCAAGAAGGTTGGTAAGCAAGGGTCCAGGGCAGAAGGCAAAAATCATAGTTGGGGTCACAAGCAGGGTTTCAGGGCAGGTGGCAAGAATCATGGTCGGGATCACAGGCAGGGGTCAGCAGCAGGAAATCTTATAGGGACAGGGGCAGGGCAAGAACAGATGGGGACAAGCCTAATGCAGGCAAGGGACTTTATTAAGGGACAGGAACAATTACAAACACAAAGCAATACAAATCTATGGCAAAGAGGAACAGGAAACAAGAAACTATAAAGACAGGCAGGGAGAGAGGACAGGAGCACCAAAAGGAGACAGACAGGGGAAAACCCAGAGCATACAGAAAACAGCAGCACACCCGATGTTCAGACAAAGGAACTGTAGCTGGGAACAGGATGTCTAGGAAGACCCTAACAGTTGCTTAAAGCTACAGGCTGAATAAAAGCCATGGTTTATGTTTCCGAACTACTGTATGCCTCCCTGGTTGTACCTCTGCACATGTCTCTTACAGTCCTCTTCTTTATTTTATTTTTACAAAATCAACATATAAAAACCTTTTGTGAAGGGGTCCAAAAAGTTTCTCCTATATGGGGAATGCTGATCATTTTTAGTAACTTATCAACCAGCGATTCCTTTATAGTAGTTCAGTTTGAGAGCATGATTATAAGTAAGGTTAAGGACAACTTAAATGTGCAACCCTCAATAATTAGGTCCAAATATTTTTGACATTTTTCATCATGATGGCCCTACATTTTCTCATGAAATTAACCAGTAGTTTCCTGCTTTTATTGCATATTGATGTGAGATAGCATTATCTGCAGTGTGATGCTATATGTTTTTAGGGGGTTCAGAGTGCCACTACTTTTTATTTTCATACCCAATTATTACTCCTTTGTGCATACAATTCCTCTTTCTTTTTAAAGAAATAGAGATTTATTTTAGATAGCCTTTCTTGCTCCTCAATGTTCAAGCATAAATACTGCTTAAATACACCCCCACAAAATGTTGTCCCAAAGTGTAATAAATGTCATTGATGTTTTAAATCATGCGCATTACACTAATTTAATTCAATCACTTTAGGGGAGATTCACTAAGTGCCAATGTAGGGTGTCGCATACTAATCTGAAATTAACTACCATTGTCTTTGTAAAGTGTATCTTCGGTATGAGGAATTTATTATTTCATAAACAATTATTGAAACTTCCTGTCGCACCATCCCTTGTCTCACATAGCCAAAAAGAAATGTGAATTTAATGAATAGAATAAAATTGAATGTGTTTCAAACAAAACTTAATGGTTATTCAGACCATAAAATATATTAATAATATATTCTGTAATAGCCAAAAAAGAAGAAAATAAATACAATAAACCAAAAGAAACGGTTTTGCTCATATTGCATAGCGCACTCTCATGAAATTAATGAGTCTTTAATGTTGGCTCATATCACATTGCTTCCAAACAAACCTTTGTTATTACACAAACCGACAATGCTAATTAGTCCCTCCATAATACAATAAGCACATCCATTAAAAAAGTGAAATTAGTCTGAATCCTTATAATATAGAGGCACAGAGCCACGGCCTATAGCTGGCGCTCTCTGTTTCTCACTGCCATTGCGCCTATGCATCGCTGACACTACCTCATCCAATGCACGCTTCTTTTCAATGATCTTTTTCAGAATTTGGGAGCTTTCTTTACTGTACACAGCTTTATCAAGTGAAATATAATCAGGGAAAACCATCCACAGTTACACTATTAAAACCGTTGCCAAAGTGCCAGGGGACATACCAACAAACTCAATGGTTAAATAGCACAACAGCTTCAAAAACTCCCATATTTATCAAACAAAAACATATATGGGCAGCACTATGTGGTCCAACATTTTTTTTTTAATGTCTCTATAATATAATGTAAAAATAAATAAGAAGGTGCTTGGAGGAAATGACAACCATTATGTCCGTAAAATGCAATAGTGTCACATAATCTGATCCTCCGGCACACAGAATAGACAATACAACAAACAATGAAAAGTTACATGTGAATTCTCAGTTTACTTTAGTGCAAAAAGCAAAACAGGATCTATAAGTATACCAAAAAACAAGTATCATCATAGTGCAGATACAGTGACATTCCAAAACAGTCCATATCAACGGGGTGAGAACTGTCTTCAGTATAGCAAAGAGGCAGCCAACATTTCTAGGGACTTGAGTAAGGGTAACATTATTCCCAAAATGTTGTCTGCCTCTTATGTCTGCCAGTTTTCATGCCATATCTATGCCCTGTTTTGGGATGTTATCTCTGCACTGTGATAATCTTTTTTTTTTTTGTATATTTGTTTAGAGTCTTTTTTGCTTTTTACACAAAAGTAAATTGAGAATTCGCTAACTGCGGTCTACCATATTTAACAATCTAAGAACAAAATAGAAATATTTGTAATGTATTACTTATGTGGTTTTCTCTGTGTGAAATGATTGGGTGTTTGCCAAAATTGTGAACACAGTTACGCCTGTGAGGGCATGGATTTAAACTTAGCTCAGACTAAATGAGGAGGGTGGGTGTAGTAATTAAATTAAAAAATCCCAAACAAATGAAAATAGGTGGTGCTCACTGGGGAAGGTGATTTGTATTATACTAAGATAGAAAAGGATCCCTTTTTTGCGGCACAAAGGACACCTAATACATTTAAAATCAATTTTATTATAAGGTATTAAAATATATAGATGTGAGGGATTGAAGACAAGAACAAACAAAACCAACGAGTAAACACAAAAATTTTAAATTCGGAGAGCCTTAGCAAGTGCAGAAAAGGAGTAAATGAACAGCGCTTGGTGAAGTTACTGAATATAACAGCTACAGTACCCACAAAAATGTGATTGCAGCAGATTGAATAGGTAGAATTCCTATTGGTGCATTCCCATGTCATTAATTGTGGACAGCAAGAACGCTCTGACACATATATGTGTATCTTCATTAATTTATGCAGAGTGTGTCTGTGGTTTCCAATACTTATTTCTCCTATCAGCCACAGAGATGAGTACTGGATTTAACACTTCTGAAAAGTACTTGTGAGAAGTGTATTTCCTAGTACTACCCAAACTGAGCAAATAACTACACTTTGTTCAGTGGTGGAGGGGTCACTGTACCCACCCACCCATCTGGGTTTTCTAGGTTTAGTAATTACCTACTGGAAGATCACTCAGCAACCAGCTTACACTTTTTCAGAGATATAATGCAGAGGTTTGGCTATGGACACTTATTTCTCTAATCAGCCACAGAGCTGAGCACTGGACTTAACACTTCTGATATGTACTTGTAAGAAGTGTATCTCCTAGTGCTACCCAACTGAAAAATCAATACATTCTGCTCAGTGGTGAAGGGGCCACTATACCCACCTACCTGGGGTTCTAGGTTTAATATTACCTATAAGAAGGTTAAAAACAAAAAAAGAGACAGTGCAAGAAAACTCATTGTGCAATATGTAAACAAAATTGTATTAGTAAACTGGTAAGTATCACACGTACATCAATATGGTTAAATTAGGCAGAACATGTTATGGACATGTTACCAATCTGTACTCTGAAAGATGAATGGGCATTCCCTGACGAAGTGTTTTATACACGAAACGCGTTGGACTGAGGGCGCATTCATCTTTCTCCTATTGGAGGTTTTTATGCCAATATTTGTAAGTCTATCTTAGACTCTGGACATTTGCGGGACTTCCATCTCCCCCACGCAGTGACTCACTCATGTGCGACACTGATCCTACGCTGACGCCGCTCGGTGACGTCACAGATGCGCGTCTGGCGTTCTAGGAGTGAGCAGCTGATGGTGAGGCTGCCCATTGCAGTGGACAGAGCCGGAGTATCTCCCTCCTGTGTGGTGGTGGTCACTGCATCTACAGCTGGCGATCGAGGAGATAACTGCAGGCTGTGAGACTTTCCACTGCGGTGTCCGGAACCAGAGTGGTTTCTTCCTCTGTGGCGGCAGTTCCCCTGTGGCGACGATCACTGTGTCTGCATCCTGCCGGTTTGCAGCTGTTCCACGAGACCTGCGGGAAGTGAGCTGACCAGACGTCCCCTATCCAGAGTACAGATTGGTAACATGTCCATAACGTGTTCTGCCTAATTTAACCATATTGATGTACGTGTGATACATACCAGTTTACTAATACAATTTTGTTTATATATTGCACAATGAGGTTTTTTGCGCTGTCTCTTTCTTTGTTTTTGCACTAGTTTGGTTGTGGAGCGGTACCACGAGCGCAGCAGCATAACCTCCTTTATTGTAAACAGGTTACCATTGTTTATTTAATCACTTAGATCACTAAGAGCACAATATCACAATTTTTTGAGCGCAGATCACTTTTTTCTTTATCACATCCCTAAAAGAAGGTTAGTCAGCAATTACCTCATATCATATGATCTATAGGAATTTCATCTTTTAGTGGCATTTATTTGAGTTTTTTTTAAGATAGCCATAACATCATTAGTGTGTCTATTACCATTACAGTTTAGACACCACTGCATTGATACACCATTATATAGGGATCATTATATCCCATCAAGGACATTAGGAGTAAAAACACAACAACATTTCCTGATCACCCTGGCAATGGGCACCTTTAGTGTAAATCCCTTCTCACTCTAGATAGGACAGGAAATAGACTTTTGCAGGTAGGCCATATAAGACCCCTCCCTCTACCTGCACTTTAGTCTTTTTCCTGTCCTCACAGCTAGGAGTAGGATTTTTTATTTTCTAAAGGGCTCACCTAACTGCACCTTGTGCAGCTATCCAGGGACCTCAACCTCTCTGGAAATGAAGGGAAGCAAAGGATGCACTGCAACTGGATGATTGTATGAAAAAATATGGGGCAAACTCCAAAATAAAATCGAGGGTTATTTATTTATAAACTCACACATGGGTGTGTACAGCAGCCGCACCAACGCGTTTCGTCCCTGCTGCTGTACACACCCATGTGTGAGTTTATAAATAAATAACCCTTGATTTTATTTTGGAGTTTGCCCCATATTTTTTCATACAATCATCCAGTTGCAGTGCATCCTTTGCTTCCTTTCATTTCCATGGTTCTACTACACCAGGAGTGCACGCAGAGGAACCTTCATTCGGCTTTGGCATCCTGGATTCCAGCTCACCCCCAGGGCAGGTAATGGGCATCAGCCCTCATTTTATTACCTGTTATATCCATGGGGTGCTTATGCTAATTTGGTGGGATGTGCAATACTGACCATATTTGCGGTAGTCACGCAGACTGACCGCTAGGTCTTTATTTTTGCCTCCCCACATAGGATGAAGCTATATATATCAGCCTAAGGATTAATTTAGTGTTCCTTCTCAGGACTTATGTTCTTAAATATGAAGATGTTTGTGTGCACACACAGTATTTGAGCATCGCTCTATCTACCTTTCGCCTCAACCTCTCTGCCCTGAAGCTCCATGCGGGTGGCAAGACGGAGACCCCCAGGAGTCAGGGGAACCCCCAGGATCCGATACACAGGTGGGGGTGGGGAGCAGCTGCAGCCACGAGTCGTGGAGACACATACTAACCACACTGGCATCTGAGAACGCCTTGGTAAGAAGCCCCAGGAACCCGGCACAAAAAGGAGGGGGTTAGCAGCTGCAGCTGCGAGCCGAAGGCTCAGATTCCCCGCAATAGCGTCTGGAACGCTGCGGTATTAGGAACAGTACACACGACCGCACGGGAGTGCGTCACATTCCGGCCGGCGGATGCGTGCACAGACACGCAAGCCGTGCACAGACACGCAAGCGTGCACAAGGTGTGACATCAGAGGAGCGACAGAGACACTGTGTGTGTTTCTGAGGAGAAAAACTGCAGCATGGAACGCTCAGCAGGGAGAAGCCAAGTGCTGGATATGGAAGCTAAGATGGAGACTCCTAAAGGTTCAGTTCCCAAGACTAGGTGAGTCCTTAGTTTTAGTACTACATGGGAAGAGAGAGGATCTAAATACATTAGGGTGTATACTTAGTATTTATTTTGTTTTTATAATATAGCTCGGTGGTTACCCTCCCGGAAGCAAAATCTTCAAAGGGTACTGGGGAATCCCTACAACATAAGAGGAAAGTTACCAAGAAAACTAAATGGTGCAATGCGTGTTAGAAACCAGCTCTAACAGGAAAGAAGCTGTGTGAAGATTGTCTTAAGGCAGCAGCAGGAGATTCCAATGAGCAAATGAGCACTTTCCTTGTACTCATGAAGGAGGCAGTTAAACAGAGTGTAGGTACAGCTGTTCAGCAAGCAGTTAACCCTGCGCAAAAAAGATCAAGATCTCAAACCAGTCTGGATAAAGGAAAAGGTTTTTCATCAGATGAATCTGACACTGAATGTTTTCAGGTGTCAGAGGGTGAAATGGATTCGTCAGATCAGGATATTCAGGAGGAGGAATCTGAATTTGATGTAGAAATGGTGGATCCACTCATCAAAGCCATGAGACAGGCTTTAGAGTTAGAAGATACTAAGGAATTAACCCACAAGAAAGATAAACTCTTTGGGTCAAGACAGAGGAAAGGTAGAGTTTTTCCTATACATCAGGTGATTAAGGACCTCATTCAAGCAGAGTTGGCGCGGCCAGACGCTAAAGTATTTACACCTAAAAGATTTGGGAAAATGTATCCATTCCCACAAGAGGAGGTCAAATTTTGGGATGTCAGCCCAAAGGTGGATACTGCTATATCCAAAATAGTAAAAAAGACCACAATCCCAATAGAAGAATCTGCATCCTTGAAGGACACTATGGATAGGAAGATGGATTGCGTATTGAAAAAAGCATACTTCACAGCTAGAACAGCCTGCAAACCAGCCATAGCAACCACATCAGCAGCAAGGGTTATGCGGGTTTGGATTGCCAACATAGAAGAGGCAATAGACAAGGGTGTAAAAAGAAGTGCTATCCTGAAGGTGCTGTCTGAAGTAAAATGGGCGACATACTACATAGCAGAAGCTTCTTTGGATGCGGTAAAATTAGCAGCTAAATCTATGGCTTTAGTGGTATCAGCAAGAAGGGCATTATGGCTCAGACAGTGGATGGCTGACACAGCGTCAAAGAATAGCTTATGCGGATTACCGTTTGAATGTGAATTCCTGTTCGGCAACAAACTGGATGCTATAATAACAAAAGCATCAGGAGGTAAGAGCACTTTTTTGCCACAGGTAAACAGGACCAGAAGATTCGGTTTTCAACAGTTTAATAGAAATCAGTATAAGGAGGCAAAAACATATAGACCTGGCAGGTCATTTCCAAGGCAAACAACATGGAGGGGCGGCCAGAACCGGCTTTTTCGAGGTGCCAGAGGAAGAGGATTATTTGCCAAGAACAAATTCACATGAAGGACAAAGGGCCCAGCAGTTGCCAGGAGGAGGGCGACTGACACAGTTTTCTGCAACGTGGGCCCAAACAATACAGGACAATTGGGTATTAGAAACCATTCGTCAGGGGTACAGTATAGAGTTCAAAGAAATGCCAAGAAGAAATATATGCCTAACAACATGGGTACAGTCCAAGGAAAAAAGAAGGCAAATGAATTCAGTTTTAAAGAAGTTATTACAAGCGGAAGAAATAACGAAGGTACCTCAGGAAGACAGAGGAAGTGGAATTTATTCCAGAATATTTCTAGTACAAAAACCTTCAGGAGATTACAGAGCAATCCTAGACCTAAGAAAGGTAAATTCATTCTTGGAAATAAGAAAATTCAAGATGGTATCGCTGAACCTGATTATTCAGGAGGTACAACCAGGAGACAGGATGGTGGCGATAGACTTAAAAGACGCTTATCTACATGTGCCCATAGCAAAGGGACACCAAAGATTTCTAAGGTTCGCAGTGAACCAACATCATTATCAGTACACTACCGACACACTTTATTGAAGTGTGGTCGGTACCGCAAGCCGGGAAATCTCCCGGCTTGCTAGTGGCCGCCCCTCGGCGTGCCGCGCGTCATAGACGCGCGGTCACGCGTCATCGGGAGCGTGCGCCCCCTGCACGCGTGTCCAGGGGCTCCCCGAGGGAGCCCTGGTGTCCCGCGATCGCGGGACAGCGGCAGGGGGTTCCGGGGGACCCGGCGGACCCGGCAGCGGTAGGGAGAGCGCCCCGATCGGAGGGCGCTCTTCCGCTGCTTCGGCGCGCGCCCGTCACACTCGGGCGCGCGCCAGGCTACTGCTGCGGCACAGAACGGGCAAATGCTCGAATAAACTGTGCCGCAGCAGTACACAGCACTGCCATTCGGTCTGGCGACTTCTCCAAGGACATTTACAAAAATTCTAGCCCCATTAGTGGCAGAAATGAGAAAAAGAGGGATAGAAATATACCCATACCTGGACGACATCCTGGTAAAATCAAAAAGTCGGGAGAAACTACAACAAGACCAGGAGATGGTCATAACCTTCCTGGAACAACACGGTTGGTTAATAAATAGAGACAAGAGTCATCTCATACCCACACAACTATTAAGGTTTTTGGGGATAGAATTTGATACGGCAAAAGGAGAAGTGAGGCTGCCAGACACAAAGAGGCAAGGCATAGCTATAAAAACAAAAACTCAGGAACGCAACCAGAACTTCAGCAGAAGAATGCATGAAGCTTCTAGGAAAATTCGCTTCAACATTAAGCGTCACAAAATGGGCAGCGCTACATATGAGACCATTACAAAACAATTTTTTACAACAATGGAATGGGAATCACAAAAACACAAGACAAAGAATCTTGTTACACCCACACACAAAAGAAGAATTAAAGTGATGGGAAGATACCCGAAATCTGGGGAAAATACAAACACTACACCCAGTGCAGTGGGAAAGAATTACAACAGATGCAAGCAACGCAGGTTGGGATGCCCAAATGGGAGAAACATTGGTGCAAGGAACCTGAACAACCCAGGAAAAGCATCTTCCATCAAATCTGCTGGAAACTAAAAGCAGTACAAAGGGACCTGGAAGCTTTCCAAGACCAAATAAATGGTGGCAATATAAAGATAGAATCAGACAACAGGTCAGTTGTCAAGTATATAGCCAAACAAGGGGGAACCAGGAGCAGAAAGCTGATGAATCTCACAGCAGAAATCCTCTATTGGGCAGAGTGCCACTTATCAGAAATTACAGCCATATATATCCCAGGACTGGAAAATGTCACAGCAGACTTTCTAAGTCACAACATTATACACGTGAAAAGAAAAAACAAGCGCAAATAATATCACAAATAAATCAAAGGTAACACAGATGATATACTATCCTTAATGAGTGCAGCTCCTGACGTAGAATTCAAACCAAATTCAATCAGCAAACGAAGGAGAAACAGGTGCGCAAATCACATCAGGACATGTAAAAGAAAGTAAAAACACAAAATAGTGCAATATTGTCTTCTCCAACAATATAGCTACAATGCTGGAAGTTCTATACAATTTGCACTCACGTGTTTAACGTGAAATGAAAGCGTTGTGGTTGTTCAAAGTTACCAACTTATGTCTCCAGACAGGTACTCCAGATCCACATAGAGGGGGGGAAATTCCATATACAAAAAAAGGGGAAAGCAAAATAGTATAGTACTGTTTTTAATGTTAAAAACACAAAGTATTTCACTTACATAAGTGCCTTTGTTTATGAGCATTCAGACCACCCTGGGTCATAGGGTCAGACAAGATATTCACAGCAACAGCATCTGCTCCACGGCCGTCACATAAGCCCCTGATGAAGACTTTGCAGTGGAAACGCGTGTTGGGTGATATCAGTGACTACTAAGGAGCCCTTGTTGATGACATCTAGAGTGGAGGACAACTTTAATCAGCCTAGTACCTGCTGTGACGGCCGTGGAGCAGATGCTGTTGCTGTGAATATCTTGTCTGACCCTATGACCCAGGGTGGTCTGAATGCTCATAAACAAAGGCACTTATGTAAGTGAAATACTTTGTGTTTTTAACATTAAAAACAGTACTATGCTATTTTGCTTTCCCCTTTTTTTGTATATGGATTTCCCCCCCCTCTATATGGATCTGGAGTACCTGTCTGGAGACATAAGTTGGTAACTTTGAACAACCACAACGCTTTCATTTCACGTTAAACACGTGAGTGCAAATTTTATAGAACTTCCAGCATTGAAGCTATTTTGTTGGAGTAGACAATATTGCACTATTTTGTGTTTTTACTTTCTTTTACATGTCCTGATGTGATTTGCGCACCTGTTTCTCCTTCGTTCGGCAACATTATACACCCAGGAGAATGGGCATTAAGACCGACAGGTGTTTCAAGAGCTGGTAGAGCAATGGGGTCAGCCAGACATAGATCTCATGGTGACACATTAGAACCGCAAGGTAAAGAACTACTGTGCAAGGCAGTTTCATCCAAGCGCAAAAACCACAGACGCTCTCAGCTTCAAATGGGACTTCAAGTTGGCATACCTGTTCCCTCCAATTCCGCTAATTCCGAAAGCAATCATGAAAATCAGGGAAGACCAAGCAGAAGTGATATTAGTAGCACCATTCTGGCCAAGAAGGCTTTGGTTCACACACTTGGTAAATATGGCAGTAGATACACCATGGCACATACCAGATCGCAAAGGACTGATGTGACAGGGGCCAATATGTCATCCGAACGCCAAACAATGGGCCTTGATGGCATGGCAATTGAGCGGGAAACATTGAGACTGAAAGGTTGTTCAGACAAAACAATCCAGACCCTTTTACACGCAAGAAAAGGATCCACATCAAAAGTATATCATAGAATCTGGCTTTGCTTCCGTGATTGATGCACAAAAGAAAAACAAAATTTTCTTTCACCTAGAATTGTGTCAATAGTAGAGTTCCTGCAAAAGGGATTTGAGAAAGGTCTCAGTCTCAGCTCATTTAAAGTACAGGTATCTGCACTATCAGCTTTATTGGAAAGAAATCTGGCAATGGAAAGATTAATCATCAGGTTCTTGCAGGCAGTTTAAAGACTAAGACCTCAAATCAAAAACAGAGTACCAACATGGGACTTGTCACTAGTATTGGATGTATTAACGGCATCTCCGTTTGAACCTATACAAGAGATAGGTTTAAGATGGTTATCATGGAAGATGGCGTTTTTGATCGCAATCACCTCATCCATGAGAGTGGGAGAACTACAGGCACTATCAGCCATGGAACCATTCCTAGTCATACATCAAGACAAGGCAGTTCTCAGACCAGTGCATCAATTCCTGCCAAAGGTCGTGTCACAGTTCCATATGAATCAGGAAATCGTTATCCCGTCATTCTGTCCAGATCCAAAGAACAAGAAAGAAGAAAGACTACACAAATTAGACGTGGTGAGATGCCTAAAAGTGTACATGGAAAGGATACGAGATATCAGAAAGTCAGACAGACTATTCATCATACCAGAGGGACCAAAGAAAGGTCAAGCAGCATCAAAGACAACAATTTCCCAGTGTCTTGTATTAAAAAAGCTTATGAAAGCAAAGGACAAGATAAACCTTTGAACATTAAAGCTCATTCTACAAGGGCCATGTCTACATCATGGGCATTTAAAGCCCAAGTTACACCAGGACAGATATGCAAAGCGGCAGTCTGGTCCTCATTCAATACATTCTTGAAATACTACAGACTAGATGTACAATCATCAGCTGACGCACGCTTTGGGCGTAGAGTTTTACAATCTGTAGTGAAATAAAGTGTAAAGCGTATTAATAAAGATCAAACTGATAAAGGCATTAACTGGTGGCTTTTATTTCTTATGTATCCCTCCCTAAATTTGTCACTGCTTGGGTATGTCCCTAAGGTGCCCACTGCCAATGTGATCAGGAAAGGAGAAAATTTAAAACAACTTTCCGTAATTTTCTTATCCTGAAACCATGGCAGTGGGCACATAGTTACCCTCCCTGTGTATGTCTAATGCCTATCAGTTATATTTTTCAGCTATGGAAGAATCGTAAGACTAAGGTGCAGGTAGAGGGAGGGGCCTTATATGGCCTACCTGCAAAAGTCTATTTCCTGTCCTACCTAGAGTGAGAAGGGATTAACCCTAAAGGTGCCCACTGCCATGGTTCCAGGAAAAGAAAATTACGGTAAGTTGTTTTAAATTTTCTCCTTTTTGTGTGCAGCTGTTATACTCAGTAACTTCACCAAGCGCTGTTCATTTACGCCTTTTCTACCCCTGCAAAGCACCCCGAATTTTTAATTTTTGTGTTTACTCGTTGGTTTTGTTTGTCCTTGTCTTCAATCCCTCTCACCTATATATTTTAATACATTATAATAACATTGATTTTAAATTTATTAGGTGTCCATTGTGCCGCAAAAAAAGTGTCCTTTTCTATCTTATTATTATGTTTGCCGAGATTGTTAACATTTCTTTTTTCTATGGTTTGTTACAGAATTCATTTTTGTAGCCATGGTTTTTATGCAGAAAAGTGAAGAACAGTAATAATATTTTATGAAAAAACAAAAATCAATTAAAGGTGAATATATTTTAACATATTAATAATGCATAATGGAAATGAAATACATCTGATGCCTCATTTTTGCAGAACATTATTTGTACTGAGTTAATTACTTTTATTTAAATGAATGTAAAAAACTAATTTAATTCCCCTGGATTTAGGGTCTGTAAACCTTTCAACTTTCTCTGTGACCTTTTTTTAATGCCAATAAACTTTCCTAATTGAAAAGAAATAAAAATTGAAAAGTAAGAATTATTCATTATTATTGTAATAAAGAAGCAAATATTCAAATGGTTGTTTTTTTAGCTAAGTACTTTATTGTATATAATGCTCACCACTATGCTACCATCTTTAAGAAATACTGATAAGTAAGTAAATACATTGTGGTTTCTACAATATAGCCAGCCACCATTAAAAAGTGATGTTTCATCATTATTCTTTTCCAAGCTGGGAAAAACACCTAACAGTACAGTACCATAACAAAATCAGCATTCATGGAACATTGCATAATACTAGCTTTCTGTGTAAGCTCCTTGTTTCAAATATGTTATATAAATAAACACACATCTTTTATTATGAAACATACATTGAAATGGCAGAGAGCTGTTGTATATTTGAGTACTTTTTCCCCCCTGAAATTCCAATAAATGTTGGGTAGGCGCAGTCATAATAAGCTCCATATAGGGTTAACTTAGGTACCTATTTTCCTCTCCTTTTTGTGGGGAGGAAGATTTAGTTATCATGGCTGCTAGCTAAATGTAGGCATGAGGCCTGAATAAGCCTAAGGCCCGGATTTACTAAACTCAGATAAAGATAAATATATGCTATAATGAAAAAAAAATGCATTAATTTTACTGGGTAATTCATGAACATGTTATCGTATAAAATAGCACATTTTACCAATGTGAGTTACGTTTAACAGCAAACATGGAAATGAGCAAGAACATGAGTTACTTTAATATTGCTAAGTTACCTATTTCCAAGCTATTCACCAAACTTGGATACCCGGAGATATAAAGTAGGGCTACCGACAATAAATGATGGACATTTCACAGAATCCCAGACTGGCATTAGGACAATCTTGCCTGTGTATATAATTACTGCTATATAGATAAGACAATACTATATAACCTACCTATGATAAGTAATAGAAAATATACATACTGTACAGTAATATTAAAATACAGAACTTATTAATATATTAAACCCATAATAGCCCAGGTAGCCAGCTACTCATGTTATCCCCAACACTAGCTGGCCACTGGGCTACGATAGGCTTTTTATATTTTATTTGTAGGATGTTAAGATTGTGTGTTAATCCCTTTGGTGCCTGTGTGCTTTATTTTACAATGCACCGGTAGCCTCAGGCTTCAAAGAGGTTAAATGATTTTGTTCCATGTGTTATGGTGAGCTCACCAAGTTCAAAAATTACTTGCATTATTTTAGAATTTACTGGAGTGCTGGTGATGAGTAACTCAAAAAGCTAAAAGTGAAGTACAAAAGGTCAAAACACATCCATAATCACTAAAACAAACATTTACTCATTCTTAACCATTTCTTATTAATGTATAAAAGCCAACACATTTTTAACATCCCATTAATTTGGGTTTAGTTACATATTTTGGCTGCAGTATGCTAAGCTTTCCCAAAACACTAAGGTAACCCCAAATCAGGCACGTCCTAACTTCTAATTTCATTCATTTTTACCATGTCCTCTGAACTGAATTTCTCCTGCTTCTCCCTTAAAATAAATACTACATTATTAAATTAGAAGTTAGGACTTGCCGGTCTGTGGTTAGCTAGTAGTGATGGACACGCTTAACATACATTAGCCTCAATATGTATCTAAAACCCAAATTTAAATGATATATCAGAAACTGTTAACTGTGTGCAGGCTTTAATCCAGTAATAAAAAGAGTTGGTAATGATGAAATGGTGAGTTTTAATGATTTTGGATGTGTGTTGATCTTGTGTTTTTTTGCTATTAAATAATTTTCTGCCATATGGTTTTCTAAAGAAATCCTATTACCTAGTCCTCAAGCTAGATTTTAACTAAATTGTAACTCAAATGTAACTTGTATTAAGTGACTGCATCAATTATTAAAATATTAAATGTCATTTTTTTTATATATTACGCTTATTTTATGAAGATAGAAATGTCTGTGAACATAGCTATATTAGTGAGTCAATAACATGCATTACATTTTTACCCGAAGTGATATTAACTCCAGTTTATCAGTTTTCAGTGATGCTAGGTCGAACTAAAAAAACTTATCTATCAGGACATATTAACTCCCCCCATCCAAGCTCTACTCCATATCCATTGCCATATTATTGGTACAGTACTGAATCCACTAGTATTTTGTTATCTTTTCTGCTTAGGAAACCTGCTTGAGCGCAGTCATAAACATCTCTAGCTACTGTACAGTACCATATACCGCCCCTTATTGACTTGCAGGTGAATCCAGTTTTAATGGCTCCCACTTCCTAGCTTGGAATCACAGATAATTATTTTCCTGAATTTATTTCCTTGTGCTATCATGTGTTGTTTTAAATGTCAGAGACAGGATAACCTAAGCCCTAAGATTTACATTCTGTATAATTCATATACATCACACTACATTGAGGACTGCCATCAGACTCCTGATATATTATACACTCAGGTCATGATTTGAGATTGGTATATCAGGGCCAACGTGATGGCCGTGCCATCGGTGATTATGCACCGAGCCCTGCGCTTACAGAGGCCCCATGCCCTCTGTGAAAACAATTAAACTGAATGCCAGTGGAGAGCACGGGGCCTTTATAACTCTCTTACCTTCTTTGGTGGCATCTCCCCATGCAAGGTCCCATTGCCATGGCTCTGCGACGTCAAATGGCGTTGCATTGCATGACAATGGGACGTCACGTGACGTTGTGAAGCCATGCGGTGTCATGTTGCAACTACATTTGACGTCATGGAGCCATGATGACGGGACGCTGAAGAGATGCCGCCGGACAAGGTAAGAGCCGAAGCCCCACGCATGTCCCTGCACCGAACCCTACAAACATCCCAGCTGGCCCTTGGTACAGATTCATTAATGGAGGGCAACAACACAATATCACTACATATTCACATATCTGAGTAGTAATGTTGATGATACTTGCCTTTTTCAGATTATGATAGATTATACCAGATAAAGGGTGAATCCATTAAAAAAAAAAAAGAAAGAAAAAAAGACAAAACATGCAAAAACTCACGGAGAATGTGTAGTTTTGCTGACGTTCTCTGTCAACCGGCTGAAGCAAAGTGAGGTAGCGGGTTATTCCAGTCTGCGTCACCATGAAAAAAGTATTGTAATCATTCAAAGACAGAAAGAGCTGGGGGTCTTTGATCTTTAAAAACAAAGAAAATATAAAATTAATTGTCATGACAATAATAATGTTTTTTTTCAAAAAAGATTAATGACTGTAAGTGAGCAGAATCACTATATTGTTGGACAACTACATTTCAATGGTTATGCCTACAGTTCTTTTATAGCATATAGTCCCTGAGAATTAAGCCTAAAATATAAAGAAAATTATTAAACAAGATTAGGATAGTAGTATATGTTCTTCTATTTCAGAATCAGAAAGGTAGCAAACACAAAAGCAATTTGTTCACCACTGTCAATGTCGTAAATCAGACTTCACACTCATTTCACACTTCACAAAGTTGTTCCCACACATTATTTTCTTCGTTTTGGCTCCCTTCCCAATTTTTGTCACTGGGATGTAATGCCTTACCTGCAGTTGTTCACTCTGATATAATTGGCACAGGAGCAAAAACCACAGGTTTATATGCAAGCCTGACAAGTTTCATTTATTTAAAGCTAGTAGTAATTACAGCCAGACACAAGAAAGTTATGGTGGGTAAAAAATTGGCTAAACTCTCCACCATACTGTGTGCAGCAAATCCAAAATGTGTGAGCACATTCACATGTATCAGACAAGTCCACCGGCTACTTTTCCCCATTATCACTCATACAATGCTTCCACTGCAGACACAAAGACAGTTATGGTGAGTAAAAACTTTCTGTGTGTCTGGTTGTAAGAAACCACGACTAGATTTACATTGCATAGCCAGTAAACTACTCCCACACACCGGTGAGACCCAAAAGGTTGAGAAAGCTGTCTGTGAGTAGGTTAACTGGCAATGCACTTCATTAACCCAGGCTGTGCTGAAAAGCTGTGTAATAAGCTTATAGGGATTCTCGTTAAAATGGATCAGAAGCAAAAAGTGACACACTGTGAGTGCTCATTTGCATGTCATTACCCAGAATTCCTGGCTGCAGTGGATGCATTGTATGCTAAGAGATAATGGGGAAAGACAAGTATGTGGAACGTTCTGAAACATGTGAATGTGCTCATAATTGATATTTGTATTTGCTCAACATTTGACACAAACACATGCAAAATATGGGTTCATGCATCAAAACAAACTTATAGAAGTGCTTTCTTTACATTGATACATCTCCATGCACTTCAAATACAGTAGTGTCAAAAGTCAGTAGCTATATAGAATTATATAACTATATTGGAACCTTTGTGTTAATGCAAAAGTGGTGACATTTTTAGTCACAAATCTACATCTTCCGTATCAAGGGATATTTTAAGGCAATATCATCTATTTGTTTACCCTGATAAAAAGAAACCACAGACCTAAAGAAAATCATTCTATGCATTTCTGCACAGTAGATACAGTATGAATCCCGGAGTCCAAATATTGTAAGAAATAAACAAAGGGCCACTGTGATAAAGAATCACCCCAAATCGTGAGTGAAAGAATTAAGTGTTAAAGAAAAAAGGCAATATCATTAATATATTACAGCCAGTATGTATATTATTATTTGCATAGTCCTAACAATGTACACACCACTTTACAAAATAGATAAAAGAACACGGGGAAAGGAAGCCCTGGAGCTATAGGCGCTGCAGCACTATGAATGTGCTTACGGGGATATAAATTATACACCAGGTGGCGCTGGAGAAGTGGAAAGAATGGGTCAGAAGAAGGCTTTGGGGAGAGAGTAAGAAGTGAAATATGTACTGTATGTGTTCCTGGATCTACAGTAAGTGGCGGTAATGCCCTTAAAGTGGTGAATTAGTGGTTAGGAAGGAAGAGGTAAGGTAGCAAAACCGTACCGTAAAGCTTGTATTGCAGATCCTGTTGTTAGCAGCTACATTGTGCTTCTATTGTTTATTACGCAATTGAAAACACAAGATGAGAGAAAGCACCAAGTCAAAAAGTCACAGTCTTTTTCCTTAAATGGAATGAACAAGTTTCACGTTGCAAAATCTTAATTTAATTCGAGCAGCAAGAATAACGTTGTTTCAGGCCAACATGGCCTTCCCTCGGGTAGGTGTGGCATGTCGGCCGGGAACGTTATTGTTGTTGCTGCTCTGTCAGATTAAATGAAGATTTTGCAGTTGGATTGAAGTTTGTGCATTCCTTGTAAGAAGTAAACTGTGAGTTTTTAACTAAGAGCTCTTGCATCTTTTTTTTTTCAATTTGTTGCTTTTTTTTGCAGTGTTTTAGACCCGGCTGCTTTGACATCATCTTTATTTGGGAATGTGATGAGGTTACATTAAAAAGTTTATTTTTTGTATATGAAAACTACTTATTTGAATATTGACTTCACATACTATATACTTACAATGAGTCCAGTATTGTTTTTTTTTAGACTTGAATCTGTATATAGAAGATAATGCTGTAAAAGTAAAACCTTTTTTAAGACTGTGGATGGCAATAACTTAATTCTAAATTCAAACTGTCACCTTAGGAAGTGGATTGAGAATGTTCCCTACGTCAATTTAGACGTATATGTAAAAACTGTACGGACATTAATGTATACAATGATTAGGCAACTATACTATAAAGAAAGTTTACTGAAAGGAATTATTCTAAAGAAAATGTCCAAATGGTGAAAAAATAGGCAGGCCTTTTGGATAGAAGAATTATCTTACAGAATTCATTAAATAGAAATAAAAATAAGACGGAAATAAATGTTGTGCCATTTATCAAATCATTGAATAGAGCTTCACATAAAATAACAAATGTTGTTAAGAAGGAGTATTGTCCTTAAAGATGATATATTGGCCCTATTTTGACCAGAAAAGCTCTGTCATTTTTTTACTAAAGTACCAAACTCGAAAAGTAAGGTAGCACCTAGTGTATTTAAGAAGACAGTCACCAACATAGCTAGCACTTGGCAAGGTAGTAAAGCAAAGGGTTTTTTCCCATGCTCTCAGTCAGCGGTGCGCAAACTGGGGGGCGTAACCCCAGGGGTCAGGAGATTTTGCTGGGGGGGGGCGCGGTCCACTGTAGAGGCCCCGCGCTCTTCCCCCCATGCATTTAATTTAATGCCGGGTGATCGCGTGAGGCCTCTGCAAACTGTACTTACCTTGCTTCAGCCGGCTGTGTGACCCATCGCCATGGCAACACGGCGTCAAATGATGCCGCGGGACCATGTGACGTGACGTCACATGACCCCCGCACGCCGGAAAGGAAGGTAAGGGGGGCGCGAGGACCAGGGGGAGTAGCAAGGGGGGCGCAGCACGAATAGTTTGCGCACCCCTGCTCTAAGTGTAAAGCATGTACACATGGTATTAAAATGCAAATTTCAAATCAGAGAAAACTGGCGAGTTTTTTAATATTAAGGAATTTATTAACTGCAAAACGGATTTTGTAATTTACCTCCTACAGTACGTTGCCTTTGTGGCAAAGAATACATTGGGAGAACCACTAAGATGTTGCATGTTAGGATGTTGAAAAATCTACATCTACAAACATCACTATATGATTAGATTGCCTTAGCGGCCCACTCCATTATAAACAAGTTCATAACTCTATCCCACAGGAACTAAATGTATTGCTTTAGAACATGTTCTCCTTAATTGGAGAGGTGGTGATTGGGTTAGGACTTTATCTAAAAAGGAAACCTTTTAGCTAATTAAACGTTGGACTCTGCAACCTGTAGGTTTATATGTTGACATTGATTTAAATTATTTCATTTTTTTTTTGTTATTTAATTATACCTCTCCCCAGTCGTCACTGTGCTACATTTTATGTTTTTGGGGCTTTTAGTTGGATTTGTATTCACTATGTTTATATTTGTATTCATCTATTTTATGTTCTTGGATTAATGTGAGTAATTTCTTGTTTTATTACTAGTTATAGCATTTCTGTATCTTTTCCCGTATCTAATTTCCATTCTCATTGATACAGATTCCCCAACATCATTTTTTTCCAGTTCATCCCTTTCATTTTAATAAAGTTGTGTTTGTTGTCACTGCAAGCATAATTCAGTCCGTCATGACAGAATTATGCTATGTTGGCATACCTCAATAACCTGGAGTTACTCTTTGATCCCTGCTTATACACAGACCATCATCTTATATCCCCCATTGGTTCCTAGTGCTGAAAAGAATTTGGAGTCTGTGAGTGTATTTTACAATGGGTAATTGATCCTTCAATATATTTTTGTCACACTGTGTTGCACTGCAGTATTTTGTGGTTTTTTTCTTCTTCACATATCTCACAAGTGTTGTGCTCCTGTTTTGTTCTGTACCTCTGGAAAGGTTTTTTGGAGCAGCACGTCACATTATAAACAGGTTCTATTTTTCTTTACCACTGTATACTTTATCACTGAAATCAAGTCACTATTAGTAGCTGCACTTGAAATAAGTTTTGTGCTGAAACACTTTTTCTTTCACTGCTTTGACACAAAAGAAAAAGAGGCCTTCAAATAAAATAGAAACACAGAGATAAAATGGAGTAAAGGCTCAGGTATAATAACTCAGAGAATGGATATTCAAAGAATAGAAATTAATACTGGCCCGTAAGATACAGCTGCTCAACCAGGGAGGATCTTCCCTTGATCCTTAGTGAACGTTTAGAGATTTGTAGAGATAAGCGCATACAAAAGAAATAAAAAATTAAATACCAGAAGAAGTGTAATGGTATGCAAGTAAATACTCGCATGAGCGAGGGGGGGGGGGGGTAGGGGGTGATGGTAAATAAAAATAATGATCTTCAAATCATACTCACACGGGCATGTGTGAGTAAAACACACAAAGGGGTTTATCAAACACTGTCAAGTGCTTCCTTCCGTCAGTGGGTGTTTGAACCTTCAGTCACTGGGTGTCATATGGTGGCTGATATACAAGTTCATCTCAAATTTATATTCTTTTATGTGTAAGATTGTGAATTAAATGCTATGCTTATTTTCACCTACAATGGTGTTTTGTGTACAGGAGTGAAAGACAAGGAGGTATGTGGCGTGGTATGACCGTAAGGGTAAATGCAAGTGAGGATTCCACCAGACATTAAAATATACTAAGTAAGTCTATCCCCAGACTTGTAGAGACAGTATGGGAAAGAATATGTGCAGTGGATATGCAGTGACCACAATAGTTGAGCAGGGAAATAATAAATATAAATTACAAATAAAGAACGAAAATCAGTTGCTTCAAACACTGCACTACAGGCGGTGGTAATCTTTCTGTTACTATTCACGGTAATTAAATAAAACATAATTTTATTTATTTACATAGAAAATTAGTAAATCTAGAAATGCTCCTAAGAATAATAATATTCCTCACAAATACACCACATACAGTATATCCCATCAGTGTAGCTAATAATAAACAGAGAATCTCCCTATTTACTGGTTCTCCCAAATACTAAAAAAAAGCTTAGTAACATTACTACAGTGTACAGTGTTTCTGAAGGGAGATAACCCAATGATGTTGACACACTGTGTCTTTACACGTGCAAACACTGTCTACATTTAATGTTATGTTTATTTAGTTATAAACAGTGCACAGGCACTATACTGTATGATCTAACTTTAGGTACAAATTTGCTGCCATGATGAGCTGCATGTGCAGTGCATTATATATAGATGTAACAAGCTTTATTTTACCTACTGATAATTCAGCATGTTGATTTATAAAGCAGAATGTCACACATATATATATATATACACACACATATTATTATTATTATTATTATTATTATTATTAAATCTCGCTCTCATGTTTTTACTATCCAATTCACATAACCATGGATACATTCTGAATATCTGGGCTAATATTCTGATTAATTTCTTCAAACAGGTATGTGTCTGTGTGCTGACTCCAATCAATTGAGAGAGAATTGATAATCTAATTAACTATTTGGTATGTCTGAGTTGATTAGGTAAACCCCTCCCTTAAGTGTTAGTCAAATGCATGTGATTATGGTACTTAAGTCAGTGTAACTTGGCTGTGAGCCATATGGCTGTGTAACATCAAAAGAGTCACATCTAAGTGTCATATCTAAAGTGTCGACAGGAGTTAATTTTGGAGTTGAAATTGGAGGGGAAGATTGGAGGAAGATCTGGAATCTGCATTACAACTTTGCCACTGTGAGACATTACTTTTAACATCTGTGATTATTTGTTCACTTTTATCCTCCATAACCTGTGAAGTCTCTCCTCCTGCATCTCACTATGCCCTCCCTACTGCTTCTTCTGCTTACTGTTTTCTCACTCCTTTGTGAATGTCTCTGTTCTCTCCAACATCCCCACTCCCCACTGCACCATTATTTATACACCTCTCTCCCAACAACTTCTATACCCCGCAACAAAAAACACCCACACAAATCCTATATTCACACCCTTTATCTACTCCTTCCAGCTGCTGGGGATCTCCCCATAGCCTGAAGCCAGACATACAAACCTGATCACACTCATGCCTTCCTGCCATCTCTTCCCCTGTAAATGGTGTTAACCTTTTCATTTAATACTGACCAGCCTTAAATCTCACCCCACAAATCAAGTATCCCAATAGCCTGAACTCATGGCTATTGTCCCACACTCGGTCACTCCTACCACCCCATTGTGACCAAGCACTGCCATCTACAGCACTTACTCCCTCACCTACTGGCTCTGTAAGTTTCCCATTAAACCTCTTAGATTGTAAGCTCTTCGGGTCAGGGTTTTCCTTTCCTATTGTCTGATTTTGCTGCACTTATTGTATAATTATAATTCCCTGTACTGTATTCTTTGTGAAGCGCCGAGTACATTTTTGGCGCTATATAAATAAAGACATACAATACAATTAGGATTTTGTCAAAACGATCCTCAGAATTCCAGGAACCAGATTTGAACTGTTCCGCCCATCTATACCCATTAGTTTTTCCCTGTAGAAATTTACAATCTCAGCCTTGGTGCCTGAGGTTCTCCAAGGAAGCGGCTTTTATGATGTCGTGAGGCAAACGAATAGCCTAGAGCTATACTTTACTTCACATAGTAATGCTAGTGATTAAGGGTGGCACTTTAGCTGGTGTTTTGGTTTAGTTGGTAAAAATAAAAGCGTTTTGGTTTTGCTGGAACATGACTGTTTCTGGTTAGGATTTTTTAAATGTGTTGGCAAATGTTGGCAAAACCAAAAGTTCGCCTCGTTCATTAAAAAATATTAACAATTTTGCAATTGTTTAAAGAAGCTAATTTTATGTAGAGAAAAACATCTATTAATTTGCTAAATTGCTATTGACTATAAATAAAAATTGGTACCCAATCAAAAAACTGGAGATATGACCAAGTCTACATAAAAGAAAGTAGTTTAAAGAGAGGTACAGAGGGAACATCCATAACACATTGTATTTTTAAAATGTCATGCTATAATTTTTAACAAAACAGATTAACAGCTAAAAGCAACAGTCCACTAAGAAAACATAATTACCCGTTATCGTTTTCATAAAATGAAATATCAGAGATTGAAAATGTGAAAAAAGTGCATCTCTCACCAAAAGCTATTAGTTATGAGCATGATCTTGATCACCTCAGGGCATCTGACAGTGAGTAGTGTTTAGGCATAATTTGTTCAGATATTATCTTACTTCATTTGGTTCCAGAAAAAACAGCTCACACTGAAAAGCTTCCCCAAGTCTAATTATCCTAAATCAAGCAACTTTAACAAACTTTAAAAATGTATTCACTCACTAAACTGAAAAATAATAAAATATTAACCTATTTTTTTTTTTTTTTTTTATAACTTAAATTTTATTGAATCAAGACAGCATAAAATACATTGCAGAATACTTTTGTCTTGTATGCAAACAATATTTTAACAATTATATAAGTAACAACGAGGCCCTGCTGTGCTTCGGGACCCGGTCTTCTGGGTACTTTGGTGTGGACTATATAGTCCAAGCTGACTCTACTTAAATGGACAAACAGACACATATAACTCAACTTAAAAGGGGAGACAATACATACTCACAGAAAAAAAAAAAAAAAAAAGGAAGGTTGAGGCGGGATGGGGAGGGGAAAGGGGTAGGTTGGGGGTGAGGTAGGGGGAGTGTGTTGGTAGTAGGTGCGACACGTGGCTCCGTGCTAAGCATCACATATGTTTGCAAGCTGAGTCGTCTCTCTTATTACTTATGTTATAATGCTGCTATAAGGGGTCCTGGGTGAATAGAATACTTCCTGTAAGCCCCTCCCAAGGAGAACGCACCTACTGTTATTAGAGCCATATTGAGGACCTCTCAATCCCCGGGATATCTGTCTGTGCCAGCCAAGGCGTCCAGACTTTTAGAAAATTCTCACCAGTATCATTAACTAAACTCGTTCATTTTTCCATCTGGCAAATGAACCAAATTCGATTCCGAATCTTTGGGATGGTTGGAATATCAGATTGTTTCCATAATGCTGCGATCTCGCACCGCGTTGCAATTGCAAAATGGGCAATTAGTTTGTTATTTGTTTTGGAAAGGCCCGTCAATGGCCTGTTCAGTAGGAATAACCACGGGTCTGGGGGAATGGTGAGATCGAACAGTCTCTGTATCCAATGTCTAATCGCCTCCCACAGTGGAGAGATCCGTGGACAAGACCACAGCATATGTAACAGGTCGGCTGTTCCTCCGCACTGGCGGGGGCACAGGGGAGAGGAACCCGGCACAAACCTTGATAATTTCAGTGGGGTGAGGTACCATCGCATTAGGACTTTATATGCGTTCTCCTTGAGCGTCGTGCATATGGAGCTCTTCGCTGTGGCCATATATATGGCGCTCCATTCTTCATCTTCTAAGTTTTCTCCCAGATCTGTTTCCCATTGAGAACGGAATGAGGGTATCTGCTGCTCATGTTCACCAGAACTGATCACTTCTCCGTATAGCTGAGATGTAAGTCCCTTCGTGTCGGTCTCAGCCAGACAGAGCTTTTCGAAAGATGTTAATAGGGGGTATGGGGCAAGTTTGTTATAAAATGCCCTGATCTGGAGGTATCTAAAGAATTCTGAGTGAGGGATCTCTTTTTCTTCCCTGATATGGTCGAATGTTTTGATTTTTCTGTCGTGACCCTCCAGATCTCTAATCCGATTGTAGCCCCTCTGTCTCCAGATTGAGATATTACTGACTGATAGACCTGAAGCGAAATCAGGGTTATTCCAAATGGGTGTTGCCATAGAATTTTTTGTCGTAAGGGAATGCCGAAATTTCGTAGACTCCCAAATTGACACTGAGTTGGTCATCGAGGAGAGCGGCATGGCGGTAAATTTTCGCGCCGTTTTAGGTAACCAAATTAAGCTGCTCAGTTCCAGAGGTGCATATGCAGCATTTTCTAATTCCACCCATCTCTTTAATTTTGGGTTAGAATGCCATTGTACAATCTGACTTAATTGTGCCGCCTTGTAATATGATACCAGGCAGGGTACAGCCAGGCCGCCCGCCGCCACAGATCTTTTCATATTTAATTTTCTTACTCTCGGTTTTTTACCTCCCCAGATGAATTTGGATATTTCAGATTGAAGTGAGTGCAAGTCCCTCCAACTGAGTGGCACTGGGAGAGTTTGGAAGAGGTATAATAAACGGGGGAGTAAATTCATTTTGACACTATGGATACGTCCAATCCAGGATATCCTTTTGGATGTCCACTTACCTAAATCAGATTTTAAGGTCCGAATCAGGTTGGGGTAATTTGCATTGTACACGTCTTTTACAGTTTTGGTGATGTGGACACCCAGGTATTTTATGTGGTTTTGTTGCCAATTAAATTTGAAATTTAATTTTAGTAATTTCTCCATGTGTCTAGGGAGGTTGATGTTGAGGGCTTCCGATTTGGATTGATTGATTTTGAAGCCGGAGACCTTAGAAAATCGATCTAGTAGGTCGAAGAGGTTTGGTAGGGATGTAAGGGGTTTTGTGATAATCAAGAGGATGTCATCCGCATACAGGGCCGCTTTATGGGTCTGGGAGTATGCGTTTAACCCTGAGATGTCTGGGTTTCCTCTGATTTGTGCCGCCAGTGGTTCGATACATAGGGCAAATAAAAGCGGGGATAATGGGCAGCCCTGTCTCGTGCCACTCTTTATACCTATTTTTAATAAGACTGAGCAAGCTTTTCCATGTGCTAAGGATACAGTGGCACATTAACACCCTCTGCAGTGCCTGGGTATCCACAATGATACTCAATTACTGACAAAAATATTGAACTTACACCATCCCAGAAGATGGCCACAATCATTAGGGCATGGGCCACCCAGAACCAATCCCCCCATAAAGGTTGATCAAAAAAAACATAAAACGTTAAATAAACCTCAGGCTCAAGGGCCATAAAAATAAATAAATATGAATCCAGGCCCGAGGGCCTACTTGTAATCCAAGGCTATATGTGGCTTGGCGATGATTAATCCTCATCTTCACCGACATCTTCAACTTTCCGTTCACTGAGAAGACATCTTTAAGTATTTTTTCTTTAATCTTCTTTGCTTCTTTCTTTCTCTGTTCCTCAAAAGTCTTCTATCTTCTTTCCTCAGCCACCGAATGTGATCTCTGCTACAACTCGGACTTTTGTGAAAGCCCATGTCTTTTATAGAGTTGTCGCAGAAGACATGTCATGGCATCACATGGAACAGCAACCAATCAGATAAATTAAACATATTTTCTTAATGTGTAGATATAGCACTACTGTATTATCAAACCACTTAGAAAACGGCAAGAATAAGCATTCCAATTCATTGCATTTTGTGGAATCTTTAAGTTTTCAGTTCTATCCTAGAAAAACAAACCTTAAAGGAGCATTTCCTCCTCCTTATTTTTTTTTAATATGTACTGGAAGCAGTGAATCACTGGAGCTAAAATTGTATTTATTTAAGCACTTGGGAATCCTTGTTTCCAAAGGCGCCATGCCAGGGATGGGGCCACTGGTAGCTTACCCCCCAGGGAAAAAAATGGAGGTCTAAATATCTCGTGTCACATGGGTCAATAGGATGCTGCAACATCATCTGTGAAACCCAGTGATTTAGAATGGCGCTAGACAACAGTGCTAGTGATTAAAGTGATAATTACACATATGAAGTGAATTGTAAAGTGTAACCGAAAACAAAATTCTCAACCTTCCTACGGGGAATATGTACAGATTCCCCTCGAGACAATGTAGACACAGGTGTTGGAAGGGAGCGATGGTATCAGGAACACCCTAAAAAAGTAAAAGATACAAAAAATATATTGTGCAGTATAATGGCATAGGTTTGGAATAAAGAAGAAATCTTGGCTCTATAAAGTGCCTACTTACAACAGGTAAGTGATAAAATCAGCATTGAATGGATCAACGGGTAGGTGATATACCACAGCTGCAGGAACCCAAAACGACTGGTGATGTCAGGTAGATCTCTCTCAGTTAGGGATATCAAGGAGAGACAAGGAGAGACGATTGTGCAGATAGAAGATTCAATTTTATAAGTAAAACACAATAAAAGAAATGTACTCACAATAAGTACATATAAAATGTACACATAGCGTTTGCTTTGAGGCAGGTGAGCGCTGGGGGATGGACTGTCCGCTGTAATGCTTCCAAGTGTTCCTCGCCGGATCGCGGGGGATGGCGTGTGACGTCACATCCGGTGCTGGAGTGACGACTTCCGGTATGGCGTGCAAGGAGGCAAACAGCAGAGGGACAAAGCTAACTCGGCACCTTCAGCTTCTCAGCAGTTGTGTAGGCTGCAGACAGCTCAAAGATGGCTCTACGCGTTTCGCTGTGTTAGCAACAGCTTCCTCAGGAGAAAGTCTGTCACAGGTTCCTATTGGCCAACTTAAAACACGAGAGCTAAATCTCTAGGAACTACTGTAGCAGCAACACCTTCCCCGTAAGTATCTTGGGAAGCTCTGTTACAGAACATCAGCTTTAGAGACCACTGCTTTCTATACATGTTAACAAAAAGTGGGCTGCCTGGGGGAACCACTCCTTTAAACATTAATCACTACTTTTTTTGCTGGCTAGCCAATACCTAATCTTGAAACAATAGGGGAGCCCCTGCTGCTGCCACAATGGTAGTAGTGGTGAGCGGTGCTATTGGGTAATAATTAATAGGAAACTGATAGAGAAAGAGCCCAAATGTAGCACTTAAGCTCACCCTCTGGTGATGAATGTAGTAGTTAAAAACGTAATCTTTATTATTGAGCAACCAAATTAAAATAAAGGGTATTAAAATGACAAACTGAAGGCATGTGCTGGATCCAGATATGGATAGCTGTGTTGGCTCAGGATCCTGAAGTGCTAGTGTGTAAATAGGATATGCTATTACCGCACTAGATAACAGTCCATGTAAAGGATCTGTAAGTGAGTGAACATATACAGGGAATTCTCGTACTCAAGAAAACATAAACTGTAAATCACTGGGACAGATGACCAAATAAACCTAAAGTATAACGAAATAGGGTGGTTGGATTTACAGTAGACGGTGTGTAGTTGTGGTGTCACATGAGTAATATATTTGATATACCACAACTCAACCAGCAATTAACAAATGTGATCAGTGCTCAGCTGAGTACTCTCTGTGTAACTGTGAGCAATGGTGTGGGTAAGTCTGCACTATTACTAAGGCTGACTTGACCTCAGGTAACCTGTGGAGGATTTGCAGCAATGATCAAGGTAAGTTTTTATATATATCACACATCACCACAATCAGGTACGCTAAAAATAGAACTGTTGAAATGAGTATTCAGGGCCGATGATACTGTATAAGGTCCCAATAGATGCAGACCCCTTAGCGTGAATGAGTATAGGGCTAGCTAGGCAGCCAGCACCAGTACTTTGACCTCAAGTAACCTTGGGGTGAAACATATATTATATAGAGGATGTCCTCTGTTCACCCTGTATAACAGGAGGTTCTTACATGCAGATTCCGTAGTATCAAATGTATATGAACAGCAAGGTCAGCTAAATAAAGTAGGACACAGATGAGGCAGCTGCTACTGGTCATATATATTGTACTGATAAGTGGCCTGCAGATGCTGCTAACAGAGGAGACTCATATAAATAATGGTAAGTATATTAGCAGAAATGTGCTATCAGAGGAGACTCTTGTATATTGGGTATAATAGCAGAGATGTACAGTAAAATGGGCTGATCAGGTAAACTAATGAAACTTATCATAAGTACACATATAACTTGAGAGAATATTGTACCCCTGTAGCTGAAAAGGAGGTTTTTTATGTCCGTCGGAATTAGAATTAGAAACAAATGAAGACATAGTCATAAAACCCTTAGATAAAGGGGGGAACCTAGTGATTCTACGGAGCTGTGGCTACAGAAAAGAAATTCAGAGATTACTGGCGGACCCCACCTGCTATGAAATATTGGAAGGGGATCCAACCATGGCCTACAATAATGAACTCAATACATCCTTCCGAGAGGACTCAGAAAAGGTTATCAGTAAAAATGAATATGATTATATTTGGGTAAAAAACCCTAAGATTGCCACATCCTACAGTCTGCCAAAGCTACGTAAGAACAAGATTCCTTCCCCCCCCCCCCCAGGCAGACCTATTGTGTCGGGGATAGGGAACCTTACTGAACGGGCAAGCTCTTATATTGACAAGGTACTCAGACCTTTTGTCACAACCCTACCCTCGTATCTTAAAGATACGAAAGACGTCCTCAAAAGGTTGGAGGATGTCTACATCAGTGAAGACACTATTCTTGTAAGTTTAGACGTGGAGGGACTATACACAAGTATAGATCATGAATATGGTTTAAGAGCAATCTCCCATTTCCTGAACACAAGAGGCAGATGGCATGTGACACACAACATCTTTATTACGGATTTGCTCAAATTTGTGCTAACAAGAAACTATTTCCTCTTCAGCAATAAGCTATACCATCAGCTAGGGGTACTGCAATGGGAACCAAATGTGCCCCCACATATGTGAACCTCTACCTGGGGTGGTGGGAATCCCAGGTAGTCTTCACCGAAGAGATGGAGGAATACACAGAGCATATTGACCTCTGAGTCTGCTACATCAACGATGTGCTCGTTTTGTGGCGAGGCCTGGAGGGAGCTCTTAAAGAATTCATTGGAATACTTAATACCAATGTGTTTAACCACGATTTAACTTTGGAACATGATAGAGATCTTATATGTTTCTTGGATATTTGCAATTCAAGGGTTATAGATGGTATGCTTAACACAACTGTACACAGAAAAGCTATGGCTACAAACAACCTCTTGGAAGCCAGCAGCCATCACCCTAGAGCACAGATGAACGGCATACCCATTGGTCAATTCCTGAGAATACGGCATAATTGCAATACTGACCATGAATTTGAAGCACAATCCCAGAACATGACCAACGATTTCTGCAAAGAGGGTACAGCAAAAAGAGTATTAAGAAGGCCTACAAAAGAGCCAAATACACTACCCGCAGATCACTTATAATGGACAAACCATCCACCCATCAAGATAAAGTGATACGCTTTATAGACACTTTCAATAGAGAATGGCCCCAGGAAGAGCCATTCTCTAAAAGCATTGGCATATCCTAAGGGCCGATGACCTATTGAGAGGGGTTACCAAGGAATACCCATCTATGACCAGTAGAGAGGCACGAAATTTACGCGATCTACTGGTTCATAGTTATTTTTCAGAAAAGACACCAAGGACCTGGCTACCACCCAAACCCACAGGATCATATACATGCCAGAGATGTAAAGCATGTCAACATATGAAGACTACGAAACAATTTACTAATTGGAATAACACCAAGACATACCAGATCCGTACCTTCATAAATTGCCTAAGTACAGGTGTTATTTACCAAGGCATCTGTACTTGTGGAAAAATCTACGTCGGGAAAACCAGACGGTGCCTCAAACACAGAGTGCTGGAACATATCGGCATAATAAGAAATATAGCTGATAAACCTTTGTCCAGACAGGTTAATCTGTGTCATGGAGGGGACACCAAAGCTGTTAAATTCTGTGGGATTGACCAGTTCACAAGAGGTCAAAGGAAGGGGGACTGGGATCAAGTCCTCCTTCAAAAGGAATCCAAATGGATTTACACACTCGGAACGCTAGCACCAAGGGGTCAAAATGAGGGATATATGTTCACCCCATTTTTATGACCTCTCTATCTTAAGAGTAGTCTTCTCCCTGTATTGAGTTGGGGTGTGATATCATCACCCTTATTTCTTTTATAAACTCCTCCTTATACCTTCTGCCGTCTTTTCAGTCAGGGTTAACCATATCCCATGACATTATACAGTGGCGGCCGCCTTTATTCTCCTGCGGCCTTTTCCCCGCGATTTTAAAAATCGCAGGCTGATGTGGGCTAATGGGGGCCGTTTTTGGCCGTTTTGGGCGCCTGCGGGCATTTCTATTGTTTAGCGCTAAGCGCTTTCATTGTCTAGCGCTATTAGCGCTATCAGCTGATTTCGGGCCGCGCAGAGAAGGCCCGTGATGGTCGGAAAACATCCCCACATTTTTCAGGGTAAGTTGGAGGATAGGAGGGGCCGCAGCAGTATCTTCCATTCTAGTTTGGATATGACTTCATTTTAGGGCACCTCTGGACCCTTCTTTCAATGATAATCAATCATTGGACCATTATTTATACATGTAATTATTGTTCTGCAACATCAATTTACATTACCCTTGAAGGACCACAGTAAATGGATTACTTTATTCCATCCTGTGAAGTCTGGCTGAGTGACACACCATACATTTTGCATAAACTTGCTTTATTTCAGTTTCAGACAGACATTCATTCCCTTTCCTGTGCAGGCATATATATATAAAAAAATATATTCCACATCAATACAAGGAAGTTTCAAAAGAACTATTCATCCCAAGTACCGTACAAATGGCACAGGGTCATCCCTTAAGACTTGAGGAGAAGAGATTTCACAGAAACAAAGGAAACAGTTATGTACAGTAAGAGCAGTTAAAATGTGGAATTAATTACCCATGGAGATTGCAGATACAATGGATATCTTTAAGAAAAGGTAACATCGATTTAAAAAAGGACAGGTACCATATAGAGGAGTATACCAAAAAAGTAAACATAGAAAGGATGTTGATGCAGGGAGAAATCTGATTGCCATTATTGGAGTCAGGAAGGTATAACATTATCCCCTGGCGGGACACCATTGGATAATATTTCACTGGGATTTGTTGTTTGCCTTCATCTTGATCAATATACTATAAATACAAATATAGGATAAATATCTATAATCTAAATTTAAAATAGGTTGAACTTGATAGACATATGTCTAGAAAGTAGACACAGTATGTAACTATGAATCACAGCGTACTGAGTATGTGACTTAGAGGTATCTTTTCTAACGTGCCAGAACAATTATTGTTCGTTAATGACCATTTGCTTAAAAGGCATATGAGATGTAATGCTGCAACCATAAAATACAATAATATACTTGCAATTACTGGTTCTTCTGGTTCAGGGGATACCTGTCTAAGAGAAATCCAATAACTATATGAAACAATAGATGTTCCAGGGCACTACGGAATTTTCAAAATGACTTTATTCGATCAGCAAACAACGTTTCAACCAACTGTGTGGTCTTTCTCAAGTGAATAGAAAGTGAATAAAACGCACTTGAGAAAGACCATGCAGTTGGTTGAAACGTGTTTGCTGATCGAATAAAATAATTTTGAAATTTCTGTAGTGCCCTGGAACATCTATTTTTTCATTTGCTTAAAAGAACATTAATTAACATTAAAGATCATCACACTTTTACATGAAACAATAATTAAATGATACTCGTGAGCAGCTTTAAACTCTCTGTTAACTTTTATATTTAATGTACATTTTGTGTTGTACAGTCTTCTGACGTATATTTTTGTTATAGTCTTACATATATGGTTGACACTATACTGTAAATAAAAATATGCTAATATGATCATTTTAGAGAATGTTTATAAAGTATTGACCATGTCCTTCATTCCTAATTGACACCATCATCATCATATATCAGAAAATGTGTATATGAATACTAAATAGTATACAATGCAACTAGATATTTAAACAATGTAACTGTGAGGATCGGCGTTAGGTCCTGCACCCGCGACAGGTCCCGTGACGACATGGGTAATGCGCCGCAGACCAAGGAAGCTACTCACAGGCGCAGTCAGACAGAAGGATACCTCCAGGTTCTGGCTTAGGCCCCGCCCCCACATCAAATTCCGTGATGACACAGGTGACGCATCACGCCCGCAGGAAACCATGCACTGGCGCCACATCACGAAGAGCATGTGTGGGCTTAATCCTTAACTCCACACTAACCCAGGATCAGCTGCACCTGCGGCTCACTCAGCCACCGTTCTGGCTTCTCATTGGTCACCTGCCCTTTATATGTTCAGCTATCCCTCTGGCAAATTGGCTGAGCATAATTTTTCGTTCCTGAACGAAGTGCTTACCTCAAGCTTCTGCTGCCTTGTCCTGTTGTCTTGTGCATTTTTGATCCTGTCATGTCTCTGTGTTTTGACCTCAGCTTGTACCTGGACCCCCGACTTCTTTCTACCTTGGCTTGCTTCTGGACCTCCACCTTCTCCGCCCCTGGACCCCGGCTACCCTCTACGACCATTCGATTTCTCCAACCCCTAACCACAGCGAGTATTATGACTATCCTCACTTCTCCAACCCTGACCCGGCTATACGACCATCACTCTCACTATCACGCCATTTGTTCAAATGTTGCTATCACTGGTATTTGGGCCTTTGTGCATACGATGATAACAGCGCTGTCAAAAATAGTGAATTAAATTTTATCGCAATTTTTTTTATGACTGCTTTGTGCAAAGGCCCCATAGTCGCACGCAAAAGCACTGATTTCATCACTGCTTTGTGAATCGGCGCCTTTGACTACAGTATAATCTCACTGCAATGTTGTATTAGAATCAATATACCTTATGAACATTTATTTGCTATTTTGGTAGTATTTTTGTTCCACATTTGCAGCTGGAAGATTCTGCTAAATAAACCTTTTCACCACAACTCCCATAACTAACCCATATAAATGTATAGAGGTGTTACTAATAAATACTCTGTAATAGCTACTGTGTTTTTGCCGGGGCCGCTGACAGCTTTCATGGGGCCCAGGACTATAGTTTCTATAGGGCCCGTCAGCGGCCTTGTGAGCCTCCCCTATTTCTCTTAAACTTCCCCCCTCTCTCTCTCACCACCTTTATTTCTCTCTTCATCCACCATGTATTTCTCCCCCTCATATGCCCCTCTCACACCCCTTCCCTAGGGGGGAAGGAGGTATGGGATAATGGGTGTGGGAGGTATGGGGTACTGGGTGGGTGTGTGGGGGGTTTAAGGAAGGTATGGGATTAGGGGTAAGGATGGTATGGGGTAGGGTGAAGGTATGGGGTAAGGGGTGGGGGAAAGGTATGGGGTAAGGTATGGGGTAAGGGGTGGGGGAAAGGTATGGGGTAAGGTATGGGGTAAGGGGTGGGGGAAAGGTATGGGGTAAGGTATGGGGTAAGGGGTGGGGGAAAGGTATGGGGTAAGGTATGGGGTAAGGGGTGGGGGAAAGGTATGGGGTAAGGGGTGGGGGAAAGGTATGGGGTAAAGGGTGGGGGAAAGGTATGGGGTAAGGGGTGGGGGAAAGGTATGGGGTAAGGGGTGGGGGAAAGGTATGGGGTAAGGGGTGGGGGAAAGGTATGGGGTAAGGGGTGGGGGAAAGGTGTGGGGTAAGAGGTGGGGGAAAGGTGTGGGGTAAGGGGTGGGGAAAGGTATGGGGTAAGGGTTTGAGGAAAGATATGCGGTAAGGGGTGGGGGAAGGAGTGGGGAGAAACTATGGGGTAAGTGGTGGGGTAAGGCTAGGGGTAATAGGTGGAGTAAAGGGAGGGGGAAGGTATGGGGCAAGGGGTGGGTGAAGGTAAGGGGGAGGGGAAACAGGCATTGGCTGAGGGGAGTTTACCTTGGTGTGGAGTGCTAGAGGAGGAAGACGGAACATATCGGTGGTGGGCCTGTGGAGGGACCTGCAACCGCCCTCAGAGGGGCCTTGAGACAGACCAGAGGAGCCCAGTGAATGGGTTTTCAGATGGCAGTGCAGAGGGGCCCTGTGATGTGTAGCGAGAGTACCGGGCAGCAGGGATGTGCCCTCAGTGGTAGGATAGAGTAGGAATAAGCAGCTGCACTGCCGGGAAGATTCAGACATGTTTTTCCTGTACAGTTACTGATATCGGCTGATAGTCCCCGCCCACCAAGAAGACCCTGAATGGCTCTATAGCTAAGCTAGTCATTTGTGTTTATTTTACTGACTCGTTGTTCGCCCCCTGACTCACCGGGCTAGGGACAGAAGTTGCGCTCTTCCCCCCCTGCCGGCGACCAAGTTGAATAAATAAAGAAATATGGTTCCAAAAAGGTATTTCATTTCTGTTTTAGTTGTGCAAAGACAATACCAAAACAAGCCTAAACCGAGCGTTTTCTCTTTTCTAGAACACATTGTTTTTTTTCACCATTAACTCTAATTTGATTGCAATTAGCCTACTCTGCTGATACTTCTAAATAGAGCAACTTACTTTCTTCTTGAGTCTGGAATACTGTGCTTTTTGTATTTAATGCTCTCCATCAATATATAAACATGCTCTAAGCTATCATGGTCAAAGAAACAAATACCTGAGTCTTCAGAGTTCTTGACCAAACTGTAAATGGCCATTACATTGTTGGGGCTCTAAGCTGTTTTCTATAGCACCCTCTTATGCACTTGGGCCAAGTCCTATTTGGAAGCCTTTGACCTCATGTTTTTTTTTTTCCATAGAAAATATATCCTGATGTATTTCACAATCAATTTTTTTGTGAGACTGCCACATAAATCCATTACATTTTCATTGGATAAGTACCATCCAACCTTCAGCATACAATCCTCCAGTCAGAGCAATGGAAGAACTTGGTCTCTAGACACTGTAAGGTAGGAATCCCCCTACCCAGTAGATGCACATTTTAGAGATAATGTAATATTTATTGCTGGTGAACCACTGCACAGTATCACCCACCTGATCAAACACAATCATTGCATGTGCAATGTGAGACCAAAATAAGTTCCTGATACCGTATTTAATTAGGTCAGGTCCACCAATAAGAAAAATAAATAATTTTTGGAATGAGAGATTAACATTTGCATGACCAGTTAATTCAAATACTGGGAGACCTACAAGTCCAGCATACAAAAAGTGTACAACAAACCCAACATGGGTGTGTATAACTATCTTATTGTTTTGTTGTGAACTCTACAAATAGAGTGCAGAATTCAAACGTAGAGACGCACAAAAGGCAGAGGTTTTTTTGATGAATGAATATAGACAATGTTATTACTTCCATGGAAGCGTTGCAGTGGGACATACGCAATGCATTAGCGGGAGGAACTGCCATTGTTTTGAAAATGTGTGAAAAAGGGGTTGGACCAACACACTACTTCACCTGTGGATTCGTGTCAGCGGGTTCAATAACATCTGTATGTTTGAAACACCAGGCAGCATGTTTTATTCTAAAGAGCAATAGAACTACTTAGGTTTCAAATTTTTTTTAAAGGCATAAAGAATTTCAAGCAACAAACTCCACACCATGCAGATAAAAGCAAAAATGTATCACACTCCATACATACTGGAATTGCATCTGGAGCAAGCTAAAGGCAAGAAAGAATTATGAACATTAAACCCTGGAGACAAATAAACAAAAAACATGCAATAAAATAATGTAAAATACCACATAATATCATCATAAAAACAAAGCTAGGAAAGTCACAAAGGGCAAATATGTTGTAAGCACAAATTTGCTCCTAGAGGGCCCTCTAATTGCAAAGGGAATTATAGTGCCCTCTGTCATTTATAACTACTGACCTCTAATGCAGGACACTAATACATTGCATAAGAAGATCCACAGCACTCACATTAACACACTGATACTCATATAAATACACAGCAGTCACATTGTGTGTGTGTGTGTGTGTGTGTGTGAAACACACACATAGGCACCGATACTCTTAGCATAAATACATACATATTGATATATACAGCACACCAAATTATACACGTACACTCGTATATTAGAGCCATAATGACACACACTGTAATGTACTGTACATACATTTACGTATACACTGTAATACTGATGCAGCGGCCGTTATTCGAACACTTCACGCGTCGTGTACATCGGAATCCCGATTTGAAACCGCGGGATGAATTCCAGCCTTCCCGCACTAAGATGTGAGCGCGGCGAGTGCAGAAAACCCAATTTTAGTGTTCTGGCTTTTAAAAACATGAAATTGACACAGTAGCACAGTAGCACAGTAGCACAGTAGCACAGTAGCACAGTGACATAGTAGCACAGTAGCACAGTGACACAGTAGCACAGTGACACAGTAGCACAGTGACACAGTAGCACAGTGACACAGTGACATAGTAGCACAGTAGCACAGTGACACAGTAGCACAGTGACACAGTGACACAGTAGCACAGTGACACAGTAGCACAGTAGCACAGTAGCACAGTAGCACAGTAGCACAGTGACACAGTAGCACAGTAGCACAGTAGCACAGTAGCACAGTGACACAGTAGCACAGTGACACAGTAGCACAGTAGCACAGTACTGTACACATTACAATTCATCCATTTTATTGCAAACGAAGAAACAGAATCCATGAAATTCAAACAAAACCTCCGCGATAAGCGCGGGTGCCCGGGGCGATTGGCCGCGTTCATGCTGCGTGGGGAACAGCAGAGAACTCAAAATCGGTGCCGATGTGTTCGAATAACGGCCGCTGCATCAGTATACTGCTGAATTTACAGTATAAGACTATTGTTGTTCCCCTTTGAAAAGTCATTTTTAGAGATTTATAGGGGCTGAATACATTTGATCCTTTTGGATCTTAATGTAGATTTATTAATTGTACACGTTACAAAAAGGAACGAACTATTAATTTTGAAGGATAATGTAGATTACTTTACATAGTACAGACAAGGTAGAAGGACTCAGCTGCTTGGCTGTATTTTAAAGATACGCAATACATCTAGTGTTTTGGCTTCATCGCTAACAACATTTTTGAGGTATGGTTTCAGTTATCCTAAATTCTGTTTGTTTTGGTTCTGGTTTTGGATTATTGGGTAAATGTGAATTCCTAAAAAAATATACTGGATACCCCATGAAGAGGAAACACATATAATTATGGTATATATACAATATACAAATGAGCAAACAATGTGTCACCTTTTGTCTGGAATATCCGTTCACATTCTAAAACATGTGAATGTGCTCACTAGTGATATTCTTTATTTGCTACATATATATATATATATTGTGACATAGTCCAAAGTTGTTAGGCAGCTTTCTGCCCCATTTTAGGTCAGAAAGTGCAGGAATAGTTAAAAATGATCCGTTCCACAGCTTCCCATTAAGTCAGGCAGCTGGATTGAAAATCCAGACCACAGATTACAATGGCTCTAATTCTCCCTCACCTGCTCTTCTAATCACATGCACAGGTATTTAGAGCAGAGAGGTTTTGCATTTCACTCTCTCTCCTTAGAGCCTGGAGGCTGGGGGTATCGCTGCTCCCCTGTTTCCAGTTTCGGGGTGGACGGCCCCTCCAAGTATCACAGTACCAGAGGATTTGCCTGGACACTTGGGACCGTGTTCCCACCACGAACAGATAAGACAAAACAAATGTTTATTGCTGTTGCTAAAAGACTGTGCTGTATCTAGTGACCCTAAATGAGAGGGCATTGTTTTAAGCTGGGGAACCAGGTTAGTTGGCCCAGTTAGTTCGCAGTTAGAGGCTGATTCTGATGTGTAGTTAGTTCCCTGAAAGGGATAGGATTTCTTTATATGAATTGGTTTTTATTTCTTAAAAGTGACACTGTGTGAAGTGTTATGACACTGATATAAGTGAACCACTGAATGAAAATGTCTGTGTGCCTCTTGCCTACACATGTTAAAGCTGCAGTCCCTTACTTGGATGAAAATAAAGCAGGCAGAAGCCTGAGTTAAGCAATATAATACTTTGCATGATCCTGTTTGTTGTATAATTAACCCTAGAAGACTGTGTTGGGAAGAACCCAGACAGACGTCAGCGCTACAAAAGAGGGGCGTTTGTCACAATATATATATATATATATATATATATATATATATATATAAATATAAAACAAAAGGGGACAGTGCGGGCTCCATAGTGTAAAATAATACAGGTTTATTAATCACGAGCTAAAATAAAAAAACTCACAGCAATGAGATAGGACATGCGCATCAAACAAGAACACCAATGATCATGCTGTTAGTTAGGAACAGTAGTCTCGTGACTGCAGCGTGTATATCTCTCTCTGTGCCGCCGGGTGTCTCCGTTGTGATGTGGGTCCACTTCAGCGCCCCCCCCCCCCCCTGGCTAAAACAGCTAACACTCCTTTCATTCTGCAGCACCACAGTTCCCTTCCAGTCCAGCAATTGCTCAATGAGCTTAACACCTGGTGCTTGTAGATAGCGCCCTTACACGTTTCATCGCGAGTGTACCGGCGACTTCATCAGAGGTAAGGAATGAGTCTATCCTCTCATACCTTATATAGTCCATAATGTTCAATTATTCATGTAATATATACATAGATTGGAGTGGCTACCTGACAAGTACAAAGAAGGAGATGACTACAGTACAATAATACATACTTAAATAATATATGGACATATATTGTGTAATCATTTAAGTATGTATTATTGTAGTCATCTCCTTCTTTGTACTTGTCAGGTAGCCACACAAATGTATGTATATATTACATGCATTTAGAATATGAACCTACCTTATATTACTCATGTATTGTGTGTCTTTCCCCTGTATTGTTTTTAGCCACTTGCAAACATAGTATTCCACTCGATTTTGGGTATATCTAGAATCTCCTAATTGAATAATTGAACATTATTGACTATATAAGGTATGAGAGGATAGACTCATTCCTTGCCTCTGATGAAGTCGCCGGTATACTCGCGATGAAATGCGTAAGGGTGCTATCTACAAGCACCAGGTGTTTAGCTCATTGAGCAATTGCTGGACTTGAAGGGAACTGTGGTGCTGCAGAACGAAAGGAGCGTGAGCTGTTTAAGCCGGGGGGGGCCACTGAAGTGGACGCACATCACAACGGAGACACCCGGTGGCACAGAGAGAGATATACACACTGCAGCAACGAGACTACTGTTCCTGACTAACAGCATGTCAGGAATCGGCGTCCTCCGTGCTCCCCACACAGAGCACTCTCTCCCCTCAGGGAGTCCCTAGACACACAAAACAATCCTGCCTTACCGAACTCAGCGGCTCCCCGCCCCTGCCGCTGTCACGGGATCACTCCCCTCGGCAATTCTGCTGCTCAGCGCCGGGCGCGCCCATGCCCTCCCGCGCTCACACCTGCACCATCCACTGGCTCGGTCCACGCGCGTACACGCGTTACAGAGTGTGCTCATTCTGCACACTCTTCTACCCATCCCACGGACCTCAGGCTCCGCCCCCGCACACCACACGAGCATACTCAGGTTACCAACAAGACTCACATGGCCTGTTATGCCTGCACCAATCTGCAGTGTCTCCCTGTAGCTCTTCCTGTCCCGCCTCCGTTCCTAATTGGACCTTCCTGCTTTATCTAGCTCCTCTCTGCTCTCAGTCTTTGCTCGACATAGTCTCTGTATGGAAGTACTTCTGGATTCTCTCAGTGTTTTCACAGGTTCTGACGCGGCTCGTACGACTACCCCCTCTGGCTCTTGATCTCGGCACTCCTTGGACAACGCTCACTCTGGTATCCCTTGAACATGGCTTGGACTATGACCCATCTCCGCTCTCTACTCCCTGACCTCGGCAAGGCATTCTTCACTCTATCTCTACAACCTGTATCGGCAAGTATTGTCTACCTTACTACACCTGGCCTGGCAACACTTTATACCACACTCCGGACACGCTCCCTTTGCTGCGGGTGCATGTATTACCACTTCCCCCTTCAGCTCAGGGGACGGGTCTGGTCAGCGGGCAGCACCGGCGTAACATTATGTCGAGCCCACAAGATGCAGACCAGACCGAACTTCAACAGTTTTTCTCCAATCTGGTTCAGCAAAACCAGGCCATGGTGGATCAAATTGTGGCACTTACACGCCAGGTCGCAGTATTCTCAGACCGAGTACCGACCGCGACCTCACCAGATGTAAGCCCCCACTCCGCAAGCGCAGTTAGCAGCTCCGATGTAAGGATTCCTCCCCCCAAGCCTTATGCAGGTGAACCGCAAGAATGTAGAGGTTTCCTAAACCAATGTGAGGTGCAGTTTGAAATGGCCCCCCATAACTACAATACTGGTCGTAAGAAGGTAGCCTACATTTATAACCTCCTCACTGGCAGCGCCCTAGCTTGGGCTTCCCTGGTTTGGGAGCGACGTTCTGATCTTACCCAAGATTACCCGGCATTTAAAGCAGAGTTCCAACAGGTATTCGATTCCCCTGCTCGTCGGGAGATGGCATCTGTTTCTCTTCTCCAGATCACTCAGGGACGGCGAATGGTGACACAGTATGCTGTGGAATTCCGGACTTTAGCAGCCGAGACTAACTGGGGACAAGAGGCTCTCGTCTCCGTATTCTGGCAAGGCCTGGCAGATCCCATCAAGGATTAACTCTCTCGCCAATCCAGGCCGGATCAATTGGAGGTCCTCATTGATTTGGCCGTCCGAGTGGATCAACGTATCCAGGTACGTCGCTCAGAGCGTCAGCGCACTCGCTTCCATAACTTTCAAGTTCCGTTCTCCAGTACTCCCAGCAGCACTCCTGCTCCCCCAAGTGCTACCACACCTCTTCATCCTGCACTGGAGTTGCCAGAGCCAATGCAATTGGGGGTACAATGCATCCGCACACCGATACGGCAGTTCCGCCACGCCGGGGGATTTTGTTTCTACTGCGGATCCATGGAGCATCTGGTTCGGGAGTGTCCACTGCGTCCGGGAAACAGGAACACCCAGTGAGTACAGAGGGGCTCTCTCTGGGTGTAATGTCTCCACGTACCCTTCATAAAGGTGAACTCCCTAAGAAACTTACGTTTCCAGTCTCCCTTTCAGGCGATAAGTTCCAGACTTCTACCGCCGCTTTTATTGACTCAGGAGCTGGAGGAAACTTCATGGACCTTGAATTCGCCAGGTTAAACCGCATACCGCTCGTGAGGAAGAAGGTTCCCATCGCACTCGTCGGTATCGATGGACGTCCTCTTACCCCGGCCCACATCTCCTTAGAGACGGCCCCCTTGCTTCTGTCCTCACATCTGCACAAAGAGATCTTAGTTCTCGATGCCATTCACACTGATGAGGTACCCATCACCCTTGGTCTTCCTTGGCTACAGCTTAACAATCCTCTCATTGACTGGACTTCCTCTGCTCCCATCTCCTGGAGGCCTAGGTCAGACGAGACTCATCAACTGCTGGCCAATACCTCTGTTCCCGAAGTTATTCTACCTTCTGTTTACCACCAATTCCGGGACGTGTTCAATAAGGTACAGTCAGACCTTTTGCCGCCACACAGGACTTACGATTGTCCGATCGATCTGGTTCCAGGTTACTCCCTACCCAAGTCCAAGACCTACCCCTTGTCGTTACCAGAATCTCACGCTATGGATGAATATATCCAGGAGAATCTCAAAAAAGGCTTTATTCGTCACTCCAATTCCCCAGCAGGGGCTGGGTTTTTCTTCGTCAAGAAAAAGGACGGGTCGTTGAGGCCTTGCATCTATTACAGGGGTTTGAACCACATAACTATCAAAAATCGTTACCCCCTTCCCCTTATTACCGAACTGTTCGATAAATTACAGGTGGCCAAGATTTTTTCCAAGTTGGATCTACGTGGTGCCTATAACCTGGTGCGCATCAGGAAGGGGGATGAATGGAAAACGGCCTTCAACACGCGTAGTGGACACTACGAGTATCTTCTAATGCCTTTCGGCTCCCGCTGTCTTCCAGGATTTCATCAACGACGTCTTTCGTAAGGTACTCAATATTTTTGTTATATTATACTTGGATGATATCCTGATTTTTTCCAAAGATCTCCAGGACCATATACGCCACACCTCCTATGTCCTTTCCCGTCTCCGTGAACACCATTTGTACGCCGAACTGGAGAAGTGCACCTTTCATCAGACCTCTACTCCGTTCCTCAGGTACATCATTTCCGATGAGGGGTTTATGATGGACTCCGATAAACTTCAAGCAGTCACTGAATGGCCAAGACCCAATTCTCTCAAGGCCATACAACGTTGTTTAGAGTTCGCTATTTACTATCGTAAATTTATACGGTTTTTCTACCATTGTGGCACCCCTCACTGCGCTCACAAAAAAAGGAGCTGATCCTTCTGCTTGGTCAACAGAGGCCATCTCCGCCTTCGAGACACTCAAGGAAGCTTTTATATCCGCACCTATTCTCCATCATCCCAACATTGAACTTCCCTTCGTCCTGGAGGTCGACGCTTCTGATTGCGGCGCTGGAGCCGTTCTTTCTCAGAGACCCATGCCTCAAGATAAGTTACATCCCTGTGCATATTTTTCCAAGAAATTCTCATCCGCCGAGAGGAACTATGACGTGGGTAACAGGGAACTTCTGGCCGTGAAGTGCTCTTCAAGAGTGGAGACACCTGCTGGAGGGGTCGAAAGAGCCGTTTACTATTCTCACGGACTACAAGAACCTTCTTTACATAGAAAACGCTCGACGCCTTGGTTCACGACAGGCTCGTTGGGCTCTTTTTTTCTCTCGATTTGATTTTCACCTTTCCTATATCCCCGGGACTAAGAACGTAAAGGCAGACGCACTCTCCTGAATACATTCTTCTGAAGAGAGACCAGAAGAACCTTTGAAGACTATCCTTCCACAAGAGAGGATTCTCGCCACGTCTTCTTTTAAAAATCTTGACAAGATTTTGCACTCCCAGAGACGCATTCCCAAGGACTTGTAAATACAACCTCAGATGAACAACAACACATGACATATTACACCGTGTCATGATTTATTTAACAAAAATTAAGCCAAAATGGAGAAGCCATGTGTGAAAAACTAAGTACACCTTACGATTCAATAGCTTGTAGAACCACCTTTAGCAGCAATAACTTGAAGTAATTGTTTTTGTATGACTTTATCAGACTCTCACATCTTTGTGGAGAAATTTTGGCCCACTCTTCATTACAATGTTGCTTCAGTTAATTGAGATTTGTGGGCATTTGTTTATGCACAGCTCTCTTAAGGTCCAGCCACAGCATTTCAATCGGGTTGAGATCTGGACTTTGACTGGGTCATTGCAACACCTTGATTATTTATTTTTCAGCTATTCTGTTGTATATTTGCTGGTGTGCTTGGGATCATTGTCCTGTTGCATGACAGAATTACGGCCAAGCTTTAGCTGTCGGACAGATGGCCTCACATTTGACACTAGAATACTTTGATATACAGAGGAGTTCATGGTCGACTCAATGACTGCAAGGTTCCCAGGTCCTGTGGTTGCAAAAACAAGCCCAAATCATCACCCTCCACCACCGTGCTTGACAGTTGGTATGAGGTGTTGGTGCCGATATGCTGTGTTTGGTTTTCACCAAACGTGGCGCTGTGCATTATGGCCAAACATCTCCACTTTGGTCTCGTCTGTACAAAGGACATTGTTCCAGAAGTCTTGTGGTTTGTTCAGATGCAACTTTGCAAACCTAAGCCATGATGCCATATTCTTTTTAGAGAAAAGAGGCTTTCTCCTGGCAACCCTTCCAAACAAACCATATTTGTTCAGTCTTTTTCTAATTGTACTGTCATGAACTTTAACATTTAACATGATAACTGAGGCCTGTAGAGTATGAGTTGTAACTCTTGGGTATTTTGCAATTTCTCTGAGCATTGCACGGTCTGACATTAGGGTGAATTTGCTGGGATGTCCACTACAGGGAAGATGGCAACTGTCTTGAATGTTTTCCACTTTTGAATAATCTTTCTTACTGTAGAATGATGGACTTTAAATTGTATGGAAATGGCCTTATAACCCTTCCCAGATTGATGAGCAGCAACAATTGCTTCTCTAAGATCATTGCTGACGTCTTTCCTCCTTGGCATTGTGTTAACACACACCTGAATGCTTCAGACCAGCAAACTGCTAAAACTGGCTTTTATAGAGGTGGTCACACTTGCTGATGATCAATTAATCAAGGGCATTTGATTGGCAGCACCTGTCTGCTACTTAGCATCTTAATTCCTATGGAAGCAGTAAGGGTGTACTTAGTTTTTCACACATAGCTTCTCCATCTTGGCTTTATTTTTGTTAAATAAATCATGACACGGTGTAATATCACATACACATAGTGACTAGTTGCTCAACTAATAGTATCGTACTTAAAAAACTTGGTGCACAGGGAATAAACTATAACCAACACTTGAACAAGGGTTTTGGACCCTTTCTTTGGTCCTATATTACTACACAATATCCATTCACCACAGTGTCTGACGTGGATACTGTAACTTTTGAGTGCAATATATAGGGCCTTTTGGTGACCCCTGGTGGTCACTTGTTCAAGTGTTGGTCACGGTGTAATATGTCATGTGTTGTTGTTCATCTGAGGTTGTATTTACCTAATTTTTAGACCTGCTAAGGAACAGATTGTATTGTTTTTTATTGTATGTCTTTATTTATATAGCGCCATTTATGTACATAGCGCTTCACAGTAGTAATACACGTGGTAATCAAATAAATAACAGAAAATATAAACAGGTCATGGGAATAAGTGCATCAGACATAAAAGTAACATTAAGGAAGAGGAGTCCCTGCTCCGAGGAGCTTACAGTCTAATTGTTAGGTAGGGAGAACGTGCAGAGACAGTAGGAGAGAATTTTGGTAAGTGTCTGCAGGGGGCCAAGCTTTATGTATCATGTGTTCAGTATAATGCACAGTGCTATTCATATGCTTCTTTAAGCAAGTGTGTCTTAAGGTGGGTCTTAAAGGTGGATAGAGAGGGTGCTAGTCGTGTATTGAGGGGATGGGCATTCCAGAGATGCGGGGCAGTAAGTGAGAAAGGTTTAAGGCAGAAGAGGGCTATAGATACAAAGGGGGTAGAAAGAAGACATCCTTGAGAGGAAGGCAAGAGTTGGGATGGTGCATAATGAGAAATTAGGGCTGAGATGTAAGGAGGAGCAGAAGAGTGTAAAGCTTTAAATGTGAGGAGGAGAATTGAGTGTGTGATACGGGATTTGATCGGAGGCAGGAGAGGGATTTCAGGAGGGGAGACGCGGGGACAGATTTAGGAAATAGTAGAGTGATTCTGGGAGCAGCGTTTAGGATAGATTGTAGGGGAGACAGGTGAGAGGCAGGAAGGCCGGACAGAAGGAGATTACAGTAATCAAGACGGGAGAGAATGAGGGCCTGAGTCAGAGTTTTAGCAGTCGAGCAACAGAGAAACGGGCGTATCTTAGTGATATTGTGGAGGAAAAAGCGACAGGTTTTAGAAACGTTCTGAATGTGAGATGAGAATGTGAGATATGTCGAGTGTTACCCCTAAGCAGCGTGCTTGGGCTACTGGGTGAATGATCATACTTCCAACAGTAATGTGGAAGGAGGGAATAGGGCCAGGTTTGGGAGGAAGTATGAGGAGCTCAGTTTTTGCCATGTTGAGTTTAAAGTGGCGCAGGGCCATCCAGGATGATATAGCAGAGAGACATTCAGAAACTTTGGTTTGTACAGCAGGTGTAAAGTCAGGTGTTGAAAAGTAAATGTGTGTGTCGTCAGCATAGCGGTGATATTTAAACCCAAGAGATGTTATTAGGTCCCCTAGAGAGAGTGTGTACAGAGAAAAGTGAAGAGGTCCCAGGGCAGAGCCCTAGGGTACCCCCACAGAGAGATCAATAGAGGAGGAGAAGGTGTTAGCAGAAGAGACACTGAAAGTACAATGGGAGAGGTAAAAGGAGATCCAGGATAGAGCTTTGTTATGAATGCCAAGAGTATGGAGAATGTGAAGGAGAAGAGGGTGGTCCACGGTGTCGAATGCGGCAGAGAGGTTCAGTAATATGAGCAGAGTGTAATGACCTCTGTCTTTGGCAGCATGGAGGTCATCTGTTATTTTAGTGAGGGCTGATTTTTATTATGTCCTGATATGATATGTAAAACCATGGAATTCAAAGAGGGTTTACTTTCTTTTTCACATGACTGTATATATATATATTTACATATTTTACATATATATATATATATATATACACACACACACACACACACACACACACACACACACACACATGAAATATATACTCAAAATACCATGTAAAGAATTGCTAGTGTTTAAATACATTTGCTTTGAAAACATCACAAAAGGCACGCTTTCATTAACTGAATGGAATTAATGAGGATATCTCCAAAAACTCAAAAAATGAAAAATATATGTTAAAAAGCTATATCAAACAATAATACAAACATTGTGTCATAAATTTAAATTATTTGGTAATCACATTGACTATGAATATGAATGTTACTGCATTATACCCTCTTCACAAGAAAAATCAAAAATTGAATTTCTATAATAAAAAAGAATATCATATCAATAATTCTGCAGTTCAGGGTCTCATGTAAGCTGTACACTATAAGTTAGATTGTGCATGCCGTTAAACTCTTCCCAGAAGCAGTATATTCAGCACTTATTGTATTAATAAAAGTTAATTACATTTATGCCATTGAAACAAACTATAATAAAGATACTGTAAGTGACACCAAGCCAAACTATCTTGATCCTTCTTTAGTAGGTAATTTCCTTTACCATTTTCTGCTTATGATAATGTACAATTCTTCTAAAACTTTTTAAATGTGCTAGACATTTTTCAACATAGGAAAGGGAATATAATTGTAACCATTAGGCAATTGTATTTTCAGTGCTTTCACCACGCGTCAAATAGAATTTAAAACATAGTTGGGCATAGCTGAAGATCTGTGATTGGTCACAGTGCCAAACCTCATTAGGCTACACAATGGTATAGGAAATGTGCAATGAAGATAGACTTTGAAAGAGGTTTACTTAAATAAATCCAGATAGCAACATCTAAAAGATTTCCTACAGACTCCCTGCTCAACTCAAATTTGTAGTTACATTTGTTGGGCTCAAGTAAGACTTTGTTTATTATTGCACTATTATAGAGCGTTTGCTATATATAAAAAAAATCAGAAGGTGCCATTCATGCAATTGATACAGATCTAGCCAGACTAAAGGCTGCAGTAACATGACCGTGGAGCCAAAAGTTTAAAGCTGCCGGGGGTCGAATCTGGAAGCACGGACCCCATGCAGTGCCGTCACATGGCTTTTAGGTTTTCAGACGTGGTTCCGAAGTCAATGAGTCTGGCTACATCTGTACAATCCAATGCCAATTGTTTTAGGAGGTGGTCCATGATAACCTTCTGAAGCACACCCAGGGATTGGTTTCTTTTTTTAATATGAGGATACATGCAGCAGGGTGTGATGAGAAATCTAACAAACCAAGCAGCCTCCTGAGGTGCTTGGTAAATAATGTATGACCTGCATCAAATTATAACCATATTTAGAATCTTGAGAAGCTATTAATTACTGTTACTATTAATCCCTAAGTGAAGACGGTAAACTAGTTTTTATGTGGTGACATCTAAATTCTCAAAGGGGCAACATTTAGCAGGAACTGAGGAAGATTCTGGGACCATCCCCTTGGGTGTCGCTGGTGATCCGGACCGGCGTCTCAGCCCTGCTAGCATCTCTCGTAGGCACCACGATATCACTTCCGGTACCTCTGGCGTCACTTCCTGTTATGGATTTTCAGCTGGATAACGCATCTACGGGTGCTTTATTCATTGGGAGACTAACGCTCTAAATGTTTCGCTATGAGTAAGCTTGAATCCAGCTGAAAACCCGAAACCGGAAGTGATGCCAGAGGTACCAGAGGGGACGTCGCAGAGCCCACGAGAGATGCCGGCTGGGCTGAAACGCCGCTCCGGACCACCAGCAACACCCGAAGGGATGGTGGTGGCGAGAGTGCTCACGACGTAGTAGACTGTTGTGTCTAATGCTTTTAAATATCGTTCACATTGTGAGTGTGATTCTTATACCTTTTTTTCCATATAAAGTTTTTATTTTTTGATCTGCGTAATTGTCCCTCTCTCTTTTCTATATTGAGGTACCAACAACCTGACTCCAACATTTAAGAGCATACTGCCATGGTTTTGGATACACCCATTTAAACCTAGCACACTGTGAGTAGGCACCACAAAAGAGCCAAGTTATCTTGTAATTTACATTTTCAATACATCTACACTTAGATATTTATTTTTGTTCTTTTCTTGGTTTAATTTCTCCTATGCTCTCCCTGGATTTTGAAGAATACTTGCATCTTTCTGGGACCAGCAAAGACAGTCCCTACCAGAGGATCAGAGCAGGGGGTGACAACCATACATTTATTATTTTTTTCCACACAACACTATTACTGTTCACTTATTCACTTTGAATTATATAAAGTGATTTGTGCTTTGATTCACTACACCTATCACATTGGTGTGTTTCACCTCATTGTTTGCATACTATTTCCCATTTTAAACATGTTTGTATTATAACTGTAATGTTGTCAACTTTACTTTGTGCTCAGGACATACTTGAAAATGAGAGGTAACACTCAATGTACTTTTTTTCCTGGTAAAATATTTTATAAATAATATAATATCAACTACTCTATGAAAAAACTTAAAATGTGGTCCTTTAAAACATATAACAGTCTACTCTTCCCCCAGGACTGACTAGAGCTTAACACAAAACATATCAAATAACCTACAATACTGTACTGTAGTTCTAATGATCACTAAACACAACTTGCGTAGTTATTTGACTAAAATATACAGTATAATGTTTGCACCATAAATTAAGAAAGCAACACATATTGTTACACGTACTGTAAACAAAATATTAAAGAATATGGTGACTGTGTTATAAAGTGCTTTTCTCTTAAATTATAAATTGCGCTTTTCTTTAAGAAAGCTCCCAGTAAGATAAAAACAAACAAACAAGATATTGTGCCTAAGTTATAAAGTGCCCTTTTCATTCAAATGTGCACATATTATAAAGTATTTTTTCTTTTCGCTATTGTGCACGGATTGTGAAGGGTGCAGTCGTGGTCACATGAGACGTCAGAATGTAACAAAGCGTTTGGGCATCTAAAGATATGCAGCACTTGTAACTTTCCATTTATCTGTGCATTGTTTGATTCCTCAAGTAAAACATTTATTCAATATGACATTAACTACAGAACTCTGTGTTTCCTCTTGTTTGGGAGTTACAGTTCAAATGTCCAGTGTTGCCCTGAAAACCAGTCTGGTGGTGGCTCTTAATGAATGATCTTGGACCACCCTGTATCAAAAGACCTTCTCAGGGGATCAATTACATTTTCCATGCTATGTATTATACAGAGTTGTGACTTAATCACCTTCCAGGGTATGTAAAAGAAAACTGTATTTTATATCCACTGGGATTTGCAATTGCTATAGTTTGTTTCAATGATTTGCTATATTCAATAACTTCATGAATAAACTACTCAGAGTTAGTGATCAATGTTTATACACCTAAAATAGTAAGATAGGAAGAACAATTCAAAAACTAGTAGCAGCAGTAGCTGACATGAAAAATGCAGGGAGTATAGTAGACTATTTACATGCTGTTTAAGAACTTAGGAGTTTTATTATTAGGGCATGTAGTGGAGGATATGCCTTGCTAAACCCGTGGAAGACAAAGTCAAGGCAGTAATGGATTGCATGACTTCAACTAATCTGGAGCATATAAATTCACTTCTGGACTGGCAGAGCTTTAAAACACATGACAGAAGTGACAAGAAATGACAAGGCTTTTATGTCTGTCTATGAGAAGGCTTTTTTGAAGCTAAAATAAATATTATGCAGTCGCTCAATAAGTCATGGTTGGGATTTTGGATGGTTGTACTAAGATTTCATAAAATCCAATATTATAATTCAGATCGTGTGGTACATCCAGATCCTAATAAAAGATTGACAATTAGTCATGAAATATCTGGTGAAGTGATACATGCACATGTTATTCTGATGGTTCTTGAGCTTTTATCCATTTACCTTCATAGCATAGAGTTATTAGAATTACTTATAACTATCAACCCTTGGTAAACAATACATAACTCACAATAATTTAGTATTACATCATGAGTCTATTTTGTTTGTCAACTTTACGTTTTTTTGTAATCTAGTCTTGATTGTTAAACCGAGAGTTGTACATTGGGGGTGGTAAAGCTTGGGGAATGGTTTTTTATCACCTTTTGTGATTGTAACTCCTGTTCCAGGACAATGTGTACAGTGCCTTGGCTCTGCGAAGCATATTTTATATTGCTGCAAATCAAGTCTAAACTTGAGTACTGTAAATCATTAGTCGTTTCTCACTCTCTATTCTGACATATTTATCCATTAATATATGCACAGCTAAAGCACTTTACTGCACATATTCTAAAAAAGAAATTGCTAGGTACAATGTGTTTGCTCATGGTGTTACGTTATATGCAGATGTTATTTTAGTTAATTCCTTCATCCGAGGGATTATTTTGCCCAATACATTTATTTTGTGATATAATGTTGGTTTAATGATATTAGTTATTTTTTTTATATTTTTCATAATTTTTGTCGAATTTTTGAATTGAGTTTACATCAAAAGATTAAGCAAGCTAAAAGTTTTCATAATAAACATTTTCAAATTAAAATATACATTTGCATAATGTAGTTATGATATGGGAAACAAACCATGTAGCATAATATCTGAAGAACCATTCCCCAAAAATATGTTTTTTTTTAGTATCTCGAATATTTTTATTGGAATAAAAAGAAAGTTCTATATATTTTTAAGAAAATAATTGTGAGATCTTGAAAAACAATATACAAAATCAACTGCAGACGATTCAAAATAGGCCAAATTAACACGTTATCCAAATACTGATCAGAATATTCTACTCTCATATAAAAGTAAATAAAATGTACTGTTCTTGTTTTACTTGTACCAATTTCATTGATGGAAATTTAAACATTCTAAAAAGAAATGGGGCTGTTTCCAGAATAAGCAACCTCTCAACTTTTGTGGAGACGTAGGGCTATGTTTGCCAAACAGTGCTACTTCATAAGAATGAGCTGCAAGGTGTCTTCCAGCACCGGAAAATATCTTTAAAGTAGCACTGCTTAATAAATATTGCCCCTAATGTCTCAAACGTTTACTGTATACATGTAGGGGAAACAAAGAAAAGAAAAAGACAATCTAAAAAGGAAAGCTGAAAAAGGTTAACTCACCTCTTCCACATCCTTATCCAGAGCTACAATTTTTAATGGTGCAGTCAAGTTCTGGTTAGTAGAGATTGTTGTTCCCACCGGTGAGGACTCCAGTATAAATCCTTTATACGTCGAAACCGTGAAGAACGGAGCCTGATTATTCTCATCCATAATGTCGATATGCAGACTGGCAAATGCTGGGAGCGGATGACCATTACTTTGCTCTGCCTATGGAGCAAAAAAAAAAAAAAACATAAATTACATTGTATTGTATTTCTTTTGTTTATATAGCGCCAAAAGTGTACTCAGCGCTTCACAAAGAATACAGTACAGGGAATTATAATAATACAATAAGTGCAGCAAAATCAGACAATAGGAAAGGAAATCCCTACCCCGAAGAGCTTACCATCTAAGGCGTGAAGGGAACTTACAGAGACAACAGGTGAGGGAATAAGTGCTGTAAGTACATAAAAGTAAATGCTAAAAGAAAACAAAATTTTAGGGATTTCTATTGTTAATGGTTTGGTTGGCATTGATCCTAAGGCAGTAATTCTGAAAAAATAAGAAAATAATTTTTGTACACAATTGAAATACAGTAGGGGAGTCATGTGGTGCTGAACCTCTGTATTTTCAGCCTTGGATACCTCTCATCACTCTCCCCTGGTTCCCAAAGTAATTACTGGTGAAAGTGCCAGTGCCCCTTATGGAGGAAGCTACATGGACACTGGCGCTGATCAATAAAAAGCTGCAACTGATGCAGGTGAGAACTTTAAACCAGGAAGCATCTCGGGAAACAGGGGGATCTCTGAACTGAAAAAATGTCACTTCAGCACCAGAACACCCCAGGATCCAATTATGTAGAGAAACAAATTAAGAAATCAATTTGTTAGGTGGGATTGCTGCTTTAATGTGGGTGCTGATTTGAAAATGGAATGTGAGCGCTAAACAACTGGTCATCACAATAATAAAAACATAGGATATTTTTTAGGCTAAATTCTGTTTTTTGTTTTCCAGGATAGTACTGTACATTGGATGCAAAGTAACATAGCAGCTAAAAATATTCTTGCAAAAGTACATAAAAAGGTGAAGAAGAAAATCAATTTACAACAATTTAAAGCAGCAATTGCCACTTTTTTTTCTAATTTTTATATGTAAACATGTGATAACGTATAAGTGTACATTCTTAACTAAACTGGTAATTGTTTGGTTTTCCTGTTATATATCTGTAAACATTCTAATTGTGTGCCTAATTTAATGGCCACTTTTCAGTTTCAATCAATCCTTCAGTCAGTGTAATTCAGCAGCTACAATGTATCCTTATATTACTAAGGTAACATTATCTATTGTTACAGTTTATAGCTCAAACTGCTGGGAACATTAACAACAAATGATCAGAAACATAAAAGTATGTTGCAAATATCTTGCACTGCTAGGTACTGTAGGTGTGCTAAACCTAATAAGGGGTATACCGGTGGGACAATTTCTCCGTATTAGAAGAAATTGTAGCGATAATGCTGAATTTGAACATCTGTCCCAGATTTTGTCTCAAAGATTTAGTGACCGAGGATATAGCAGGAAAGCCATTAAAAGAGCATATAAACGGGCTAAGTTTACATCAAGAGCAGATCTATTAAAGAATAAAACAACAAGCCCAGAGAATAAAATTATACGCTTCATTGGCAATTTCAACTATCAGTGGAATCAAGCGAGAGAAATCTTCACACGCCACTGGCATATCCTCAAAGCAGACCAAGATATCACACAAGCTCTACAGGAATTCCCTTCCATGGTTTGTAGGAGGGCTAGGAGCCTTAAAGATACTTTGGTTCATAGCTACTTTAAAGAACCATCAGCTACACAATGGTCAACAACAAAACCACTGGGCACTTTTACGTGCCAAAGATGCAAGGCATGTCAATTTGTCACAGTAGGGAGGAAATTCACTAACAGTGATGATTCTAAGGAATTTGAGGTGTGCAAATTTATAAATTGCCTCACAGCAGGAGTTATATACTTGGGTACCTGCATATGTGGCAAGAAGTATGTTGGGAAAAAAAGGAGACCATTCAAGCAGCGGATATTAGAACATATCGGGAGTATCCATAACAAAATGGATACCCCGGTAGCCCAACATGTTAATTTGATTGATGAGGGTAACATTGATGCTATGGGCATCAACCAACATTCAATGGGTATCCGGAAAGGAAACAGGGATGATGAATTATAAAGAAAGGAAGCACATTGGATCTACGCCTTAAAAACCCAGTCTCCAGGTGGCCTTAATGAAGGTTTCTTGTACACATCATTTATTTGACATCATATACATCTCAACATACTTATCATCTGGGTCCTGTGATCATTACTGGACAATGTCTTTGCTGAGTTACCTCCATCCCTGTAGGTTTATACCAGCTATCCTGTCTGTAATATCACCATACATAATATATTTTAGGTGGGTCTCTAGAATCCACCATACACCTTGGTACAACAGGTGTGTCACTACAAATAACATATTTACCTCTCATTGAGTGGGGTTATCCTATCTTACTAAACGTTGACCTGTCCACATTTGGACCTTATCATACATCAAGGTTCACATATTTAGTATACCATTACCTGGTTATCTACTATTATATACTTTGGGCATTCATTGTAGTGCTTGATATATTTATTCGATAATTAGTACATTTATCCAGAGTAATCATTGTCTTATTCTAAACTAACAGTGTACATGATAGTGGGAAGAGGTCTACACAACCCCCTCTGCTGGTTGAATAGGCACAGCACACTGTGCTCAGCAGGGCTCACTTCATTGGTCAACTAACGAACAATGTACATATTGGCTATAAATAGAAGCATGTAGCCAACAGGTGTGCCCCCACCCCCCACCCCCCAACATACCAGCCTTGAAAAAGCATTTCAATGCGAAACGCGCACGTCAGGAGTGGGTGCACGCGCAGGAGTTCACAGCTGACAGCTCTGAACTTGCCACGTAACCGAGTTGGCTCCTGATCGCGTCTTTTCGCTCTAATACTGTATCACTAGTTTTGAAGTTTTTTTTTTATATAACTTTGGTTTTATTGGGTTTTACATTGCATACATGGTAACACATTCCATAGGCCAATACATATACACCCTGAAGTATGTAGCACGGACAAACAAGGACAGACAAACAGGACAACTGACATGGGTGATACCAGATCACGACTTACAGGACCGACGAGACAGACAGGACCAACATGAACGGGAAAACGGGACAGAATGGAACCAGGATGAGAGGGGGGTGGGGAGGGGTGGCGGCTGGGTGGATGGCTGATCTTCGCCTTTCATATTGACCTCATCCTTGACTTTGGACTACTGTTGTGCGCATACAAGTACATATTTTACCCTAGTCTTTACACGGATACCGTCTCCCCAGTCTCCCTACCTGTACCGTTGCTATGTGGTCGTGGACCCTGTCTGGTTACCGGAGAACGCATTTCCTTCTATCACTGCAATATTGTGGTAACATCTACCCCCGGGATGTACGTGTGGGCCAACCAAGGTGACCAGACCTTTAGGAAGTTTGGGCCGGAGTCGTTGACCAGACTCGTCAACTGCTCCATCCGGCACACATGTTCCTGATTTTGGGGATGATTGGTAAATCCGATTGTTTCCACAATGCTGCGATCTCGCAACGTGTGGCGGTTGCAACTAGTTTTGAAGTTTTAAGGGCGCATATAGGGACTCTGCTCTTCATTCATTACTGTACCAACAAGTTTGAAGGTAAGGGCGCAGTAGGGACTTCTCCGCTGGTACTATCTTGCAGTCCCTGTACAGCAGCACTATAGCCTGAGCTCAACACACAAGACTGGGGATTCATTGGATTCTGTGTATCACAGCTACTACAACATCAGAACCCCACAGACAATATTACATTTGTGCAGGTTACATTATGGCACAGGAACAGGTTCACAACTGTCTGTAAGTGTTACTAGAGTTCATCTCTATCACTTACTACTGCTCCTGCTACCAGCCTGTCACACTTGGGACTTTCTCACACAGCTTTTTAACATTAATTGTTATTAAGGACTAGTGTATGAAATATTTCTCTGGTTCATGTTGCTGTGCTCCTTGGCTCTATCTACTATTTCTGGTTCTGTACATCCTGTGTTAACACTCAAAACAGAGTGTTATACTACTGTTAATTATAGCTAAGTGTTATTTTGTACTATATTAATGCGGGTTAACCCACCACATTGTCATTAACCCTATGTGTATCTCACCACAAAGGTACATTATATTTATAATTTTATTACCATCTGGTCACACTGCAAGTTATTAGTACCACTAGGGGTTTTTCAAGTTCCCATTAGAGAACAGTGGACACTTAGTACCACATTGCGAGGTTCTGTTCTTATTTCCTGAAATCGCAAGTGATAAACTTAATTAACCCTTTCACAACTTTAAGTATTCTGGACTTTCTGACGTTAGTTTGCATCTCAGGATACAACCCTCTGTTTAATGTTTGTTTTAATCACCTATATTTTAAAGGATATTAATAAAGTTATATGTTTTTAATATTACCACAACACATCCAGATTTATGACAGAGTGCCCTAACTGGGTTACCTTTTCTCTTTGTGCACATATCAGTGATTTACCTAGGGAGCACGTCATAATAATTATCATCTATCGCTGTTGCTGGGGCACCCCTCTTGTATACTGGTGTGCTAAACCTGCAATGTAAATCAAAGGCTGATTTAAAAGTAATAAAAATGGCATTAAGAGTTGAATAAAAGAAAAAAAGTCACTATTACCTAATACTACAGAACTGATTTATTAAAAAAAAAAAACATGTAATAATTCAGTTTTGCTGTTTCACTGAAGCAATGGATTCCCAAGCAGGTATAAATGTGACAGTATGTTTTCATTATGAATGGAGGCTGCACTTCTGTTTGTTAATATATAAAGATACATTAGTATTCCATGCAATGGATTTTTAACTATGAGTGGAAAGAAAATGACCTGCAAACTGCTGCCTAACCACTCATGCCAGCAAAGTATTATTAACTTTGAGGATCAGTTGTGTGCAGGTTGTGCGGTGTGATTTCACAGTGAGATGTTTGCAGTCAGACAGTGATTGTTTCTAGCAAACATAGAGATTGCTGTAATTAGTATCCCACTTATACAAACAAGAAAGGGGCAAGACAGGCAAAAACAGATGGCGATGACAATAAAAGGAAAGCTAGTGTTTAAAAACAGTGACAATCTTGGATTGATTTAAAGATATTGTTCAAGACTTGCAACAATCATTAAGAACACATACAGTACTAGCCTTCACTGATGCTGATTGTTTAGGTCAAGTATTGTATGACTATAAACAGGAGCTCTTAATCCCAATAGGAATAAAGATTAATGCTAAAAATATAGATCAGTTAGGAAGACAACACTTTGGTTTTCTTAAAGTGAATGATGACTGTAGTGCTAGTTTGAATGTGGACAATGTGATCAGGGCGAGTGTGAAATAAGATTCTGCTGTGTTATGAGATAGAAAGAAAATTATACTACTGTAAATATGCCAGGATATTTGTATTGTCCTTCTAAACTGACTCTTGTGGCTCTGTTTCATTAGACCTTTACATTAAGCTAGACATATTTTATTAAATAAAAAGCAAAATTCTACATTTTAGAATATACCTGAAGTCACTTTTAAAATGTTCAGATTTTTAACTGCAATAATAAATCCAGGCATTTTAATAGTGGATAAGTAATTAATGAATGCTTACCATTAACTGAATTTTGATACATAAATATAAATAAAAACGATGTAAAAATTGTGGTTTTAAAATGCCCGGTCCTTAAAACCAATGTTCCTACTTGCCTAAAGAGTAAACGTGTGTCATTGTAACTCATTTAGTCATATCAATTTTGTGTCTGTAAGTGGTTTTGTATGTGGCCATATTGATTGTTGTAAACCGATTCCAGAAAGTATAGATATGTATCAACTGTCACAACTGGTTCAAATGTTGAAGCATTCCTCCAAAAATTAAAAAATTGTACCTTTCTGATTCTGCATCACACTTGCATTAATGTATCCAGTAGATTTCCATCACTTCCGTCAGTTAGGGATTTGGGGAGTGGTTTTGGAGCAGCAAGGGGAGATGTTGCATGGAGTAATACAATATTATAATTGGATGTCAGGCTTGAAGTGGTGTTAACATATTCTTCTCAACACCACATGTAAGAAGCTCAAGTAACAAGCTTCATGCATATTGAGCAGTAGCCAATTGTTGCAAATGAAAAATGTTGCTTCTATATGATGGAGCACATTGCTTAACTTGATACATTCCCCCCCATTGTCTTTTCTTGTAAGTTTAACTGCCACTAAGCAGTTTTCTGCATTACTCAATTATTGTCTGCAGTGGCCAATTGCACAATAATCAGCCAAAAAGTCATTAATTTGAATGGACAAAACTGAATCAGGCCCAAAGTTTCTATTTCAGGAGTTTAAAAAAAATAAGTGTGAAAATTCTTTTTCAGGTTGGGCAGAGGTCATGAGTGGAGTACCTCAGGGATCTGTACTGAGACCCCTGCTTTTTAACTTGTTTATTAATGATCTTTGCTGATGATTCTAAATTGTGTAAGGTAGTAGAATCAGAGCAGGATGTATTTCTCTCCAGAAGGACTTGGAGAGACTGAAACTTGGGCAGGTAAATGGCAGAAGAGGTGTCTAAGAAGGGATATGATAACTATATACAAATATAGTTGGGTGCCATACAAGGAGCTTTCAAAAGAACTATTCATCCTAAGGTCAGTACAAAGGACTCGGTCATCCCTTAAGGTTGGAGAAAAAGAGATTTCACCAGCAACAAAGGAAAGGGTTCTTTACAGTAAGGGAAATTAAAATGTGGAATTCATTACCAATGGAGACTGTGATGGCAGATACAATAGATTTGTTTAGAAAAAGGTTGGACATCTTTTTAGAAAGGAAAAGTATACAAGGATATACCATATAAGTAAACATTGGAAGGATGTTGATCCAGGGATTAATCTGATTGCCAATTCTTGGAGTCAGGAAGGAATTTATTTTTCCCCTTATGATATATCATTGGATGATATGACACTGGGGTTTTTTGTTTGCCTTCCTCTGGATCAATAAGTAAGCATAGCTATAGAATAAAGTATCTGTTGTCTAAATTTAGCATAGGTTGAAGCAGAACCGGGGCCGGCGCAACCACTGGGTGATCTAGGCGTCGCCTAGCGTGGTAGCAGAGGCTGGGAGCAAAGCAGTTGCTTATCTCTGCAGCTCCACTGCAGCAGGAACTGCTATTCAGGTCAGTGTGCAACAATGAAGAGGAGGGGTGCAAAAACACAGTGTGTATGTAATAAAGAATAACAGGGGTGTAGGGGGAGAGAGATGTGGGTGAGAGAGAGATGTGGGTAAGAGAGAGAGTGGGGTGGGGATTTAGAGAGGGTGGTGAAAGAGATAGAGAGAAGTGTGGGGGGAAGAGAGAGGGGTTTGGGTAGAGAGAGGTAGGGAAAAGAGAGGGGAGGGAGAGAGACTGTGTGGGGGTAGGGAGGGAGAGAAAGAGATGGGGTATGGGGAAAGCAGGAGAGATGGTTGGGGGGAGAGTTGGTTGCGGGCGAGACAGTGATGGGGGAGAGAGACAGAGTGGTGGGGGAGAGGGATATAGGAGTTGGGGGAGGTAGAGTGGGGTGGGGGTGAGGGAGAGAGGGGTGGATGGGGGTGAGAGAGCAGTGGGAGAGAGAATGGAGAGGGGGGGAGAAAGAGAGTACTGTGTCAGGCAAGTCCAATCAACATACAAAAGATTCCTGGGGGAAAAAAATTGTGGGATCCGCTGAAGGTTCGTCTTGGGTGCCAAATGCCCTTGGACCAGCCCTGCGAGAAACAGGGACTCCCAGAGGTGAGAATTTTTTTTTTTTAACTTTTCAGGTATTACAGATTTTTTTTTTTTTTAGAAAGTAGATCTGAACAGAAAGAATCCGTGTTAGGAGTGGAATAAAAATAGTGGTGTGCTGAGCTTGACACAGGGGATATTATTAAACTTTCCAGCATATTTACATTTCAGAACTGTAGAAAGGCAGAGGTTATTTTTTTAAACAGACCACATGGGAACTTGATATGTATGTTTATGTATAAAAAGTAGTATTGCCCATATCCTAGAGTATCATCACACTTCGTCACTTAATAAACCACAGTTTAGTAGCTGGAGCATTGCCCTAATAGGTAACCAGTTTAAAAGAAAGATGATGGTTACATGCACAAATTACCATTTTGATTGCAGGAAATAAACATATTCCAGCCTGAGAAAGTTTAGCTGAGCTGGTAGATTATTTCTTACATTGCTACAAGGTGATTATGGATCGCAATGCATCTGAAGCACTAGTTTGCTACTGTTCCATGATAGCTATTCAATACAAGGTTTATGATTATTATTTCCAGACAATATTGAAGGAGACTTGGATCCTGTTATTGGAACTGTGTAAGATGTTTATGTTATGCAATATAGATGCAGGAAAAAATGTGATGATATTGTGACCCACGCTGTGGAAATGTATTGTAAATGAAGATTTTATTTTGCTGCCAGTTATTTCAGTCCCGAAGTAGAAAAAATGAACACTGCACTGTTTTGCAATCTCCAAACAAGTGATTGATTTTTTACAGTGCATTCCTTTGTGTGAAGTGACTGTAAGTAACCTTGAAACTTTTTCTAGATGTCTCCCTTGTAGTTTATTCCCTAACTCAACTCTTACTCCTCTCGTGTGACTCCACAATTATTTAAAGTATCATAACCTCTCTTCCATATACTCATAACTTGGTTATATAACTTTAAATTGCACTGAATCAAACTCTGGAATGCACAACTTTACAATATATCTGGAGCCTGACAAAGTGCACTATGTTTATGTTCATTATATATATTTTTTATATATATATAATTTTCCTTTTTGTGACATATACATTTTCATAAATAAACATTGTACATTTAATTTGGCAGTACAGTCTTTCCTTGCATCCTTACAGAAGTAGCCAGACTCAATGTCTGCTGGGGGATTCTGAGGAATCCTGAGTGCTACATCCACCACAGCTCAAAATCTCTCTGTGGTGGTCCCATTCAAAAGAACAACCCCCCACAGCCACGGCTTTTACTGTTCCCGGAGTCACAGCATTTTGCTTTTAATCCCATGGCTACGGGGACAGTAAATCTGGTTACATCTGTACTGTACATATGATAAAACACACATTTGGTATTTAGTCTATTGATAATATACATGTTCAACCTCTTTTTTTTTTTTAATAAACCGCACATGTTAAAATTAAGGATTCACAATCCCTTCTTGATCCTGTTTTGCAATCTTCCACAACAGGTCTTAAAAGACTCAGGTCTTGAACTTGAATGGATATGTCCATTAATAATCAAACTCTTAGTTTTAGTATAGGAGATTAACAGAAAAGTCTTGGTTGCATTGAATATATGCACAATGACCAAAAATCAATTATTATTATTTCTGAAGAATACATATAATGTATTTAGAATAAATATAGATAACAAGTAAACATGAAAAAGATTTTGTTGGCATATTAAAAATGTTTTAGTCTTAGCTTATTATGTTCAACTTTCAACCTCCTTTTCCTATTGTTAATTGTAACTAATGTGCGGTACATTAGGTTCTCTCCTCTATAATTGAAGCTAAACCTTTTAATAAAAAAAAACAAATTAATTGCACATGTGAATAGTCAGCAGCCATAAAATGCTTAACACTAGCATTTTAACATTGCTTCTCGTTATGATGCATGTATTATATTGTACAGTACATCAGGTATATAATTTCAGGAAAGGGAAACTAAGCATATAATTAACACATGTTGTAAAGCAATTTCTGAATAATTTGCATCTTTATACCTGTGCACAAAAAGTGTTACAGATGTACCCAACGTTATTCAAACCCGTGACTATTTGCAGCGGCCATACAGAATATGCGAGTTGGAGAAGAGGCCATTGTTTTGAATCATCCTCGCATGGGGCAACCACACCCTTTCACCAGCACGCAACATGTGGCTATATCTGTATCAGTGCTATTATATTTTATATAGTGGACATGTTCCAACCAAGTGAAATGGTTCAGTATCACGATACAGCCATTCAATAGTTAACTTGTGTAAGCAGTCCAGCAAACAATGAGTTATTTTCCATTTTTTTTACAACTGTGAGAACTTTACTTTCTAAAAGCTGTGATTATTTGTACTCTTACTATCCTCCAATAACTGGGATGTCTCTCCTCCTGTATCTCACTATGCCCTCCTTATTGCTTTTTCTGTTTACTGTTTCCTCACTCCTTGGTGAATGTCCCTGTTCTCTCCAAATTCCCCACTCCCCACTGCAACATTATTTATACACCTCTCTCCCAACAAACCTCAATAAAAAACACCCACACAAATCCTCTATTCACACCCTCTATCTACTCCTTCCTGCTGCTGGGGATCTCCCCTAAGCCCAAAGCCAGACATACACACCTGATCTCACCCACACCTCCCTGCTATCTTTTCCCCTTTAAATGGTGTTAACCTTTTCATTTAACACTGACTAACCTTAAAACTTGCCCCACAAATCAAGCATCCCAATAGCCTGCACTCCTGGCTACTGTCCCACAGTCACTTATACCACCCATTGTGGCCAAGCACACTCATCTACAGCACTTATTCCCTTACCTGCTGTCTCTGTAAGTTTCCCCTCAAACCTCTTCCGTCCTTTCCTATTGTCTGATTTTTGCTGCACTTATTGTATTTTTAAAATTCCCTGTACTGTATTCTTTGTGAAGTGCTGAGTACGGTTTTGGCGCTATGTATATAAAGACATACAATACAATTTTTTTTTATTTTTTAAATAACAATTTTTTTTTGTTTTGATGGGTATCAGAGATTGGTCATGGAGGCCTGGCTTTATTGGTCAATAAAACAATTTAGATAAGCCATGTTTACATTGGGATGGCATGATAGTTGGTAGAGGGGATATTTTCTGACAGGTTTAAACATCAAACGAGCATCGTAAAATCCTAAAAACATGCCAACACACTATAAATTGACATTACTGTATATATGATAGATCTTATTTCAGGCAAACCACAATATAATAAAGTATACATATGTTATGGGTAGAGAAACTTGGTGTTGCAAATGGCAGATCATTTTTTCCCTTTCAAGATTAGAAGTGGTGCTATCTAAAAAGCAATTACATCCACATAAGTGGCAATTTCCAGTAATTAAAAAGTTATGGATAGAACTTCTCAATTATACTCTGTGCACAATGTTGGTACCTTCACCATAGGAAGTTCTCCTACATAGGAGGCCCCCGAGGACCAACGGTAGACAGAAGAAACGGATTAATTATATTCTCTCAGCTGCTAGGTGTACTATCGCAAAAGCATGAAAGGAGCCAGAACCCTAGACTTCTTGCCATCATTGATAAGGTGTGGCACATTATTTGTCTTGAGAAACTCACAGCTTGCCTCTCCGATTCCTCTCAAAAATGAATGATGATTTTGGAACCCTGGGTAACAAAATTAGAGAACAGGCCCTACCAATGTAAATTAGAGACAAAGCTTTATATCATGTCAGCTAGACCCCACAATAGTTGAGTTACACATTATTGGTTTGTAAAATGCTATAGAAAGAAAGAGATCATTTGTTCGATTTTATTTAAGTCTGCATAATCAACCTTCCCTCCCCTTCTTCTCCCACAATATCATATTTTATATTATGTATTCCATGCTGTTTTGTATGTTCCACTTTCTTTTACTGTATGTACCCCATAAGAATTTTGCAAAAAAATAAAAATGTATGAAAAATAAATACAAATAAAACAACTACATAGCATTATTCTAGTGGTTACAAGGAAATAGTTATGGGTATTTTTTATACTCTAAGATTCATTTGGATTTCAAATAGTTCTCTTTCTCTCAGCCTTAAAAAGATAAAGGAAGGATTGATGAGTAGGAGATCAGACACAACCACTAAAGGGTTTTATCTTTTCCTTGTTAGAGGAAATGTTGTATATATGTATGAATAATTGGTCGTTATTCTAGAGCGGGTGGGGTGTGAGTGATGGGGACATTTGCCCTTTGGGGGGTGGTTAGTCCCGTGGAAGGAGGAATGTGGTGGTAAGGATTAACCCCATCTTTTCCTCAGTGGCATAGTCATGCTTTACTAGCCACTCAGATATCCAAGGGGGTAGATAGTGTAATTTAAGTTTGATATTAAGCCCTTTATAGCCCCTAGTGATCAGCTAGTCATGAAAGCCATTAATAGCTGACCAATTGGCTTGGGCTATTAAGGGGTTAATATGTACAGGAATGGGTTTTATTTTATTATTTTTATCACCTATTTCATGTTGGTTTAACATATCTTGCCTATGTATATAATGGCCAATATGTTGAGTGTCTTTCTGGCATTACAGTAAAGGTGTAAATGACCATTTATTTTTTTATTATTATGGTTTTGAATGTGTTTTATATGTTTTATTTTTTTACATTCTGTTCAATGGCCTAAACCTCTATTAGCCAGTACAGGAAGGTGAGTTGTTAGATATGTTGGGGGGGGAGGGGGAATAGGATAAAAGGGGATAGGTTATGGGTGTAGTTGCCCCATGGTGAGTGATTAATCTTTGCAGGGAAGGGAGGTTGGTGTTAACCTTTGCTTGCAATAGGGTTTACAATCATTGCAAAGCAATACCTTTCTAGCCTTTTGGGTACTGTATGTGATTTGTCTCATCGAAAGCAATGTGAGTTTTCCCTTCAATAAATGTCATATTATTGCATGTACTTGACAGTCAGAAATTAGATTAGGCTTTACTGAAGATCAGGCCCTTCAAACTCAGAATAAGTTGAGGGCCAATCCTTAAATCCGATAGCAAGGCGAACAGCATCATAAAGGGGTAAGAAGGAGAAGGAAAAATATAAAGTAGCCTAAGATCTAACTCAGGGCTGCAAGATCTTTACCCCCTGTGCCCAACTGCCTGCTATCCCCCCCCCCCCCACACACACACCCGGCTCCGGTTTCAAATGATGCATCATGTGACATCACATTGCCATGGCAAAGAATTGTCACATGTACCCACGGCGTCATTTGAACCAGGTTACCATAACACATCGATGGAAGCCAGAGTAAATTAGTCATAGAGGCCTCACGCGATCCCAGGGCATTTAATTTAAATGCCTTGGGGGAGAGCGCGGGACCACTGTAACCACAGTGGCTCCCCCCAGAAAATCTCGTACCCCCAAGTTTGTGCACTCCTGGTCTAACTGACTCACATACTGTAGTCACTATAACCTCCCTCTCTCTCAATCCTATCCTCTATCCTATTAACTCTCTTTCTTCTCCCCTCACCTCTCTCTCCCACCCCACATCTTTCTCTATCTTCTCCACACCTCTCCCTCTCCCACCTCTCTCTCATCCCCTCTTCTTTCTCCACACCTCACCTATCTTTCCCCATCACCTCTCTCTATCTCCCCCCCACTTCTAACTTCCCATCACCTCTCTCTCTCTAACTCCTCTCTCTCTCCTGTGACCTCTATCCCTATCCTCAACTCTCTCACTCTTTCCCCCCTCTATCTACCCCCTCTTCTCTTCCTGTCACCCCTATCTCCCTTCTCTCTCTCTCTCTTTCTCCCATTACCTCTCTCTCTCCCCCCTCACCTCTTTCTCCCCTCACCTCTTTCTATCCCCCCACCTCCTTCCCCCCTCATGTATCTCTCCCCACCACCTCTATCTCCCCAAACCTCTCTCTCTACCCCTCAATCATCTCTCTGCACCCCTCCTCACCTCTCCTCCCCCTCTCTCTCTCCCTGTGAGGATTTACCATGTGCGCCAACAGACGCTCATCTGAGTTCATGATGCAAGATCTGTTCACTTGTAAAGTGGGGAGGGGCGAGCTTAAATCCAAGAGAGCAGGTCTTGCATGCAGCTGGTTGTGACAGATCCAATGCGATCATTCTTCCTGTAATTATAGAGGTAAATAAGAATTGTAATCAGTTAGTGTTAGGACCTGCTAATGGCAATGCCTTGATGTGGCTAGCAGGTTTATAACGCTTTGGCCAAAGGGTTTAACTAAATTACCCTTTTTTTCAAGAGATAAATATGTATTTCACTGTGTATTTTTGTCATATTGGCTGTAGCTTTGGACTTCTTTGTTTTTTGTTGTTCTTTGACCGGATTCAACCTGTTGCAGAGCATTCTCATCAACTTCTGCATGCTGATCAGAATAATAAAATTACTCCACTTGAGCTATGATGTTGAACAATCCTCTGTGCTTCTTATAGCATATCCAGGAACTGCGATGTAGAAATTTGCATCTGTCTATTGTCCTTTCGAAGTGCTTAAAGCAGCAGTCCAAGCTGCCTTTTTTTTAATTTAATTACATTTTTCCCCTTTAATATGTGCTTCAATACAATCTATACAATGATACGTAATTAGCTAAGATTCAGCTCGGGGGGTTCACTAAATGGCTGTCAGTGAGGCAGAAAAGGACCAAAGATGTAAAGTTCTGTGGGGAAGATCATGTGACCAGGCAGTCACTAGATACAATTGGTGCACTGCTAGAGAGGTCAGGGCTCAAAAAGGGGTGTGCCAGTGCCTGTTTCAGAAGAGGAAGAGAATGTGACTTTGTAAATGGTTGCTATAGAAACAAAAAATGCTTGTTAGATTAATATACATTAAAAATGTCATTCAGAGTTGTTTTTTTTTTTTAAAATGCTACAAGTATTTTCTCATAGTACAGAACTGATTTATTAAAAAAAAAAAAAAAAAAAAAACCCACATGTTTTTCTGCAGCTTTTGATTGGTCTGCAGCTTTAAACAGTCTGTGCCCGAGTCCCCAGCTTTACTGCTACTCTGCATGTCCAAGTTTTCAGACTCTCATCATGAATTGGTATCTACAGTATGTATATGCAATTGGCTGAGCAGCAAGTTTGACTCAGAATTAACGATGCCTGATGTCATTAGTCTTGCTATGACGCTATTAAATCAGAGTCTTCATGGGCAACTGGGGATTTTGTCAGAATACCACCAACAGCTTAATTTGTCTGATCCATAATGCATATCAAGATTTACTGTACCTCTGATTTCTGTTTCAGAAGTGTCAGTTGACTAATTACCTTCTCTGCCTGACAACTGATGAATCAGACACTACTTCTGAACTACTGTACTCATCCTTTTCACCTTCATTGTAAGAAACATAAGCAGTGGCAGTCACAAATGAACGGTTTTCCTTCAAGTCTGCCACCCGTAATAGACGGTCTCGCTGCAAGTCTGCTACTGATCAGCTTCGCAGCTGCACCCTGCCCACGATCCCTGACAGGGTCCTGACTATTATTGTTTGTCCAGGCATCAGTTCCCAGGTCAAGGGTCGGTACTATACTCCCTGCTTCTGCCTTGCGAGTCTGTCTCCTGGACTGAAGTTAGAAATGTATTCAAACATTACACTCCCCAAACCTCCTCTCTCATAATCTATTTCTCCATCCCATCCAGCCAAACAGCTCCCTCCCTACCTCATTCCCACCTAGTCAAAAAACTCCTTCCATACACCCCATCCTCCTGGCCAAACAACGTGCTCCCTACCTGCCAACCTGTGGGCTACATAGCAAACCTTCTTGGGCTGCAAGTGATTCACTTGCCACATGTTTTACAGGCCTGCTTTAGATTCTGCATCTCCAACACTTTGTCAAATCTCCTGCTGCATGAATTTGTGGCTCATAAGGCTGTGTAAGTAGTGGTTGGAGACCAATTGTTGCTAAGGGAGACATATTCATCCTGTTTTATTTGGTACTTTGAATCTCATCCTGCAGGATTCTGTGTTGTGCATGTGTTAGAATAATTATTTTATTCTTAGTTCATAAGATTCCAATAATTAAGACAATCGTTGTTCATCAGCCAAAGTTCTGGTTTATTCTTATAGCATTACTTACAAATGGAAGTTCAATCAATGATGATAACATGTGCTCTTTCTCTCAGATTGTAGAGATAGAACAAATAGAGAGAAACATTTTGTCCCTCACATGCTACTTAGATGTGTCTTGCAGAGAGCGAGCGGAACCCAGAGACAACTGGATGTAGCCAGGTCCCCTACCAGCTCTCCCGCTTCCCTCTCTTACCCTCGTTGCAGTGGGGGCTATTGCGGGTGGCGAAGGTTTTGCCGGTGGCTCCCTCTGTAGGGCACCACCATTGTTGTATGCGCTAAGTGTTCGCGCATGCGAGTTCTGCGTTAGTATAGGGCCTTCCCGGTTTGCGCATGTGCAAATGAGTGCGGCAGCCATTATAGTGTCGCGCATGCACAGCATGCCATGCGCACGTGGTCCCAATGATAAGTGGGCTGAAAGGGAACTACAACTCCCATGCTGCATAGAGAGATGCTGCAATGTGACTCACCACAACGAATGGGATGGCAGGGTTGCTCCTGGAAGGGAGGAAAGAGTATTGCATGCTGGAACAGGAAGCTGTCAGTGAAGACTGGGACCTGAATGATGCAGGTAGTGTCCATGGAGCTGTGCTCCAGGGACTAGGCCAGAAGTTACCCCCAAGGGCCCAGTTAGTCCCCTGAGATACAGTAGAGACATCTATTGTAATTGCTATAGGGAAAGCCTTAAGATAGGGACCTTTCCACCATTTGCATTAGTGTGAGAGGTGCTGCAGGACATTGCCTGAAGGACAGTGCAGCTTGTTATCTGAAAGCAGATCAGGACTCCATATTAAAGACTGCTTACAAGTGATCATCTGGCTGGAGGCCCTTCAGAGAAGTCAGCCTGCGGAGCCATCCAAGCGAGGAGCAACATACTGCGCCGCGGAACCACGTCGTGGAGTTACAAATTGCTAAGGGTTATCCTGGTCTGGACCATGACCAGGAAGGTATTAATAAGTGCACCACCGGGCCCCAACACAGGGAAGTATGCTATCCCCCACACATACACTCTTGTTTGTGGACACTCAGGGGTTAAGTGCCCAGGCATGTCAGTACTTGAGGGGGTTTCCATCTGGGAGGTATTATTGTGGAGTACAGTATGTCATTGAGTTATATGCTGTTGTTGTGTACTATGTTATGATATGGTATACGCAGAAATATGTGTCTAGTAAATACTGTTCTTATACAAACGTGTGTATTTACTGTGTATGTTGGTTCCGGTGAGGGAATACTCCCACCACACTGGATCCCTTATCAGTGGAGGCGCTGCACCGTGCATAAGGCTGTGGTCCCAGTCATCACTGTGACACACGCGCCCGGCGGTGGGGGGGGCGGCACATGCACAGCGCTAACCGCGATCTGCGGTCTTCAGGAGAGAGGAAGCTTGTGACGGGAGGGGACGTGGTCGGGGAGGCGTGGTCATCATGTCATGTGGCTGGTTTGCCCTCATTTGGGTGAACCGCCGGCGGGGGCGGGGCCACGCCTCTGTTGCAAGGTCTAAACTCAATTTCATTGAGTTTAAAAAACCTTGCAGTACGGCGCGGCTGCACCTTCAGCGGGAAGGTGAGTACTGGGCCCAGCCCCATTGAGGGGCGGTGCTTATACGCACAGCGCACGCCTCGGCGTGCGATGTGGCAGTTACTGGGACCGCAGCCTAAGTGTATCCCAGGCTCCCAGTGGCGGAGGCTCAGTCCTAAAATAGGTAAAAGCAGCACACGTAGTTCCAGTACCTAGGGGGTACAAAGGCTACATGTATTTATTGATAATTAACTCTGCCCCAATTCTCCTCGTGGTTTTCCTACAAAGAACTTTACTCACTTTAGACTAGGCCTGAAATTTTATCTCTAAGCCAACCCCAACATCTATTACGCATTAAACTTTCACTGCTATTCATCTGTTTTGGCTACATTTGAATTCAAAACCTTAAAACATATTCACCTTCAGTTGTTTTGATATAATTTCTCATTCATACATTTTAATATAATAAACAGATTTCTAACAGCATGATCAATACAATTTCAGCTTGACCTGTTACACAACAACACTAGAATTAGTTCAGCTTCAGTATCTTGTTCTGTTGTGCATGATGCTATTTACAGATTTAGTAAGATTCAATTTCGATACTGATTACAACCATTGCCTCCCCTGGCAGAGAGGATTAATGCTGCATGGATAAAATAAAGAAGAATATACCCCCTTCCACTGCTACCTGTGCCTCTCTCCTTCAATGGGGCTGTGGCCTAATGTTTTTTTGGGGGGCTGCGGCTTGAGAAGGTTGAGCCTGGAAACATACTGTATGTATGTTGCACCTGTGATCGTATACTGTAAACTATTAAATATTCATATCATGTTATTTATTTTAGTCTTTAAACTCTTAAATTGTGCTGTGGAAATGATGAACATTATAAGTACATGTAAATTCATAAAATAACTTGACAGTGACACTAACCAATATTAATCAAAAACTACCCCTTGCCAATTCTACTTTCAGATAAGTACACTTTAATACGGATGAAATATATGCAACATTTTCAAATTAACCTTATTGTTTATAGGTTTACAACAAAAAAGATTGAAGGAATTGCAAAGGAGAAAAAGGAACAAAAGAGAGAGAAATAAAGATGCATAACAAATAAAAGACAGAAGAAAAAGAATTGAAGGCAGAAGTGTCATGCACACATTCACTTTCTTACATGCAATAAAATGCTCAAAGGCAGTAAAAACCCTCTAAAAAGGAAAACACAGTTATGAAATCTGCCAAATTAATTTCAATAGGAAGCCTTACCATCCTTGTTATACAGTAACTCAGTACTTATACAGTACCTTTAAAAAATCACTGACAATGCACCGACTGTGAAGATTTTGCCATTAATAAAGGTAAATCCTTTCCAAAAATTTGTGTTTCTTACAAAATGTTAGGGTAATAAATACTTACTGTATATCTTACGGTGCAATTATTTTAGATTCAGATTTTTACTGAATTGATTAATAGTACTTATATCTGATTTAAACAGAAGGGTCTGTTTACTCCATGTTTTGGATACAGACTGTATAAATTCTTTTATTTGTACTTTTTTGCCATACAAATATGTCAGGCATAGTTATCCTACTGGCAACTCTCCAGCTGGATGCATTGACGGCTTGAATTAATTCTGAATACCCAACAATACATAGTAGAAAATGAAATTAGTGGGGACAATATGAACAGTGGGAGAGACGAAGTGCAAAAAAGAAAAGGACACAAGATGAGTTAAATAGTAAGGGTGAGCCCTTTAGCTGGTGTTTTAGTTTCGGTTCAAATAAAAATATTGTGTTTTCGTTTTTAAACACCTGCGGGTTTTGGTTTTGCTGTAACTGAATTTTTTTTTCCATTATAAAAAAACACTCAAAATAGGGAAGAAGATGTGTTTAAATTTTTCTGTCTTTTGAAATTTCAGCGATAGTTATGAAATGTCCAGAAATTCTTCCAGAAATACAGTTCAGGAACTGGGATTCCTTGCACAATCTGCGTGGAGCTTGATAAAGGCTGCAGAGGGTAGCCAAAACGTTCGGTCAATAAAAGACTTTTTTTTTTTGGCATAATTATAGCGTTCCTATCCCTTTGTTTTGTTTGTGTGTATGTGTGTGTGTGTGTGTGTGTGTGTGTGTGTGTGTGTGTGTGTGTGTGTGTGTGTGTGTGTGTATATATATATATATATATATATATATATATATATATATATATATATATATATCTGTGACAGGGTAAATAAAAGCCACCAGCTATATGCCTGGCAGACCTATGTCTAGTCTGCAGTGTAGCAGTGACTAGGTTAACTTCAGATGGGAACCTCAGGACAATTAGTTGGATCCCAGCTGCCTAATCAAGGTGTGTTAAAACCCCAGGCTGTAGACACATGGGGCTGGCAGTTGAGGAGAGAGGAGTAAGCTACTGAAGACATTACTGATACAAGGTCTGCTAGCAAAGTACATGAATTATGAACTGTCTGTCTCCTGCATAGAAAAGGGTAGCTGCCTTATTTTTACACTGTCTGCTAAAGAGAAACTGTTTTGTTTTGTCTGCTGAAGAAAAAGCCACTTTTCTTTTGTTTTCTGATGAAAAGCTATTTTTGTTTTTGTGTGCTGTATATCTTTAAAGGCTAAATAAATAAGCCTTGTCAAGAAACCCGCGTGTGTAGTGGCATGTACCCTGCAACAATATCCAATAGATAAACTATAATGGCTGAATCCAACTGGAACAAATTGACTGGTATACTAGCAGATAAAATAATATTTAATAAAAAGTGACAAGTCAGACTCATAAGATGGTTTTAGAGAAAGAGAGAGAGAGATCCCTCTTTCTTAAGCCCTGTTTCAAGTGTGTGGATGGGAGTAATGCCAGTTGAGGGCAATTAGGCTACCAACAGAACGACATTTTCACCTAGATTTTATTTAGCTATTTTCAAAACGTCTGAATTTTTTCAAAAGTAAAACATGATGAAAAACGCTATATTTGCAGCAAATTCAAAATTTGACAAACATTTTGCATAACTATTTCTTTATCTCTCACTCTTTTTAACCAACAGGTAACCTGTGTGTGTGTGTGTGTGTGTGTGTGTCTCTCTCTCTCTCTGTCTCTCAGCCCCTCGTGCCTCCTCATTGACACCGACACGTAATGGCAGCTGGAAGGGGAGGCTTGGGAGGAAATGCTGCGAAATCCAAGCCCAAGTGGGAACCAAAAAATAAAGTATTGTTTTTGTTCCTGTTAGGCTCGGATACAGAGATCCAAGCCAAAGTTTGGATTATGTGAACCCCCCTTCCAACCCCAAGGTGCCCATCCTTATTGAATGTTATGTTCAATTGCTTCATGTACAAAGGCAATATGCACACAAACAGCCCTTAGTAACACTGTTTCATAATAGTTTGGTCATTCATTTGGAAGTGTTACAAAATATTTACAAATATGAATGCAGCATCCTGTGATAGCAAATGTCTTAAATATAAATGTGGCAAAAATAGCTAAATGAATGAAATGTCTGGAAAGAACAGAAGCCTGACTAATTGATGTTGTAGTACTATTATGCATCTACATTTTGAAGAACACAATTATACACCCTGCATAATGAAGTCAAGGCAGTTAGTGTTATGGAAGTGCCAAGGGCGGCAGCTGCACTGGCAGGCTCATGTATATAGAAACGCTGTTGCAAAGCTCCATTCAATTCCAAACAAAAATAATGATAAAAATGACATGCAGCCTTAATTGATACCTTATGATTTACAGCCTGTTGCTTCGTAGTTGTTTTCGAAAAGGTGACATTTTAATATTTAGAAATATTGTTTTGTTACATAAGGGAGCACAAAGAAGAAAACATCCTGTAGGGATTTGTGTTACAAGTAAATCTTACTATAGCATTGTATTTGTTAAAGAATAACACAAATATAAACTATGTTATTCAAAAAAGTTTTAAGACACATACATAGCAGGTACAGTACCCATTATGTAGGTGTACATTGTATCACAGCAGGCAGCTAATTATTATATTGCTCTTACTGAATAAAATGAGAATCAGGTGGAAAGAGATGTGGACTTGTGCAAAGATGCACTGGTCTGAAACTCCTTCCCGGACTTTCCTTGATTTTTTTTTTTAGACCTAATCCGATGCCCACACCAAAATCCGTCTGCGTATTTAGTACTAAACACATCTGAAAAGACAATTCCGAATCCGCCATTGAATCCATTCCACACAGATTTTTTTTCTATCACTAAAAATCTGTCCTCGTAATTGTGGATCTGCACAAATTAAATGTTTTTGCGGAATGGGGTTTTGAGGGAGCAGGAGGAGTTGCTCCATTTCAGTAGTGTTTCTAGTTGTATATGTGTCCCATCAAACCTCCCTCCACATAAATTAGGGAGAGATGCCTGTACGGAAAAACGGGCAAACCCTGCAAGATATCATTTCTATGCAAAGTATATTTAAATGAGTCACATCCCACAGTTCCTAAAAGGCTGTCCATAAGAACTATACTGAGTTGATAAGCCTAAATTACCTAATGGCTTGACTGGTGTCATACCCAATAGGATTACAATGTAGAACCACTGCTACTCTTGGTACCAGCTCTGGCTGTGTGAGCTGAAGCAGCAGCTGTGTAGGACCACTGTAACTGTTTACTATATGGTCGGTGCAAGGGTATGTGACACCCTAAGTGAATCTTCAGCCGTGTGCCACCCACCAAAAAAAATGTTCACCAACATTTTGGAATCTTTTGTATGCTGGTTGGATTTACCAAGGCCTGACATCTCTCCAGCTTCTCTCCCACATTCTCCTGTCCTTACCCGCGCTCTCTCACTCCTACCGACACACCTCTCTCAGCCCCCTCTATCTTTCTCTCACCCTTCTCTCTCTTCTACCGCTCTCTCACACACCCCTGTCTCTTTGCACCACCCTCTCTCTCACTCCCCTCTATCTCAACCCCTGTCTCTCACCACCCTCAGTCTATCTCTCACCCCCTCTCTCTAGTCCCCCCACTCCCACTCAGGCCCGTCTCCCACTCACCCCCACTCTATATCTCACCCCCTCTCTCTCCATCTTCTAATAAAAAAGACTGCTGATTAGAGATGATGTCCAGAGAAGCAGAGGCTCTGGGTCCTAATCCTGTTGGGTATGGCACCACTCCAGTCATTAGGTGCCATTGACCTTTCAACTCAGTATAGTTCTTATACAAATCCTTTTATGAAGTGTGGGATGTGACTCATTTAAAAATACTTTGCATTTACATTAGCATACTGTATCTCCCAGGTACCTCAGGTGTGCTCCTTTTTCAGCACAGACACCTCTCTCTAATTTATTTGGAGGGAGTTTTGAGGACATATATATATATATACACGCACAACAGGAGACACTACTAAATTGGAACCTGAACGGCCTTCTCCTTTTTTTTAGTCTAATCTCAAACCGAGAACTGGGCAAACAAAATTTGCTAATCTCTAGTTAAGAGGGCAGCACTTGAAACCAATGTTCTTTCAAACATTCATTAACAGAAACTGTGCCAAAAAAGATTAGACCGTACAACTGTACTAAGAGATAAAGTGACTTACTATCTGCTGAGTGCCTAACATTATTTCCCTGCTCTAGCCGGACTATCTTACACAGAATGTACATCATCTACAGTGTATACAACTGAAGTTTAAACAGTTATATGGATGTCAAACTAAGCTGAAAAGTACTACAGAATGAGTAATGTACACTGGTGTGTCTCTTTGCACCTCTCTAGTTTCATATTGTTTCCTATTTCTACAAATTTTGCGCAATATAAAAGTTAACATTTCTCTTAGGTCCTTATCTTGTGACATCACTGAACTTCAAAAAGCCTTATCAGAAAATAGCAGGATAAAACATGTTATCTGATAATCTAGTGCAACTCTGCACGACAATCAGCTCTATACCTCCTGGTGGGGTGCAGCAACTCCGAATAAACAGCCGGGGTTGTCATAGTAATACTTTACTGCTGGGTTTAAACCTTTTTATTTAAACATGAAATACAATTTTTTTAAATTGACAGAGGAAAAAATAAAATAAAGACTGATCATCTGCTTTGAAGGGTATTTCATTTCTGTTCGCATTCAAGATTGGGTAATTTTTTGAGGATCTGCACATTAAAGTTCTCGTCGTAATTTAATGGTAATACACTTAAACGTAGGTATAGGGAATCTAACAGATAGGCCAAGGAATATGTATAGCTCATACATTAACATATCTTATTGATATTTTTACTTCTGTCTAATGACTGAAAACTGAAGATGTTAGGAAAAGTTTTACAAAGACTGAACAGCCTTCTGTTCCATCTTAGACCGAAATTCCCCATTGACTTTAATTTGGAAATTAAGGGCTATGAGTTGTGCTCTTCGATGGATATAAAATAAGCCCTTAAACAGGGCAATGTACTACTCAAATGTTAACCCCCTGATTTTTGTTTTCAGTGGTGGTTTCTTCCAAATTCATATGCACTGAATTATTAGAGGTCAAAACTAATAAAAGACTGAAAACTAATTTCACAGAACCACCCATGATAGCCTGTAAGTAGCCTCACACTCTTTCCAACATGCTCATCAGAAACCGATTGGCATCTAGCCAGAAGAAAGAAGGGAACAGAGCCATGCAATCAAAAGAAATGATAAACATGTACACATTCAGTACAAATGCAGCAAATGTTATTGCAACACAAAATACGCATCAATGTGTGAAAAATCAGGATTCTGAACCTGCTCACCGACGCATGGTAACGTGAAATATAATGGCTTTATGTTATTTACTTGCAATACCAGTGTTGGCCTCTTAGTGTCCCATGGTCAGATTATGGTCTTGCTGTACGTACGTACGTGTTTTATTACACACCATGAATTGCAAATATGTATTCCACAGCTCACAACACAACAGTTTATGCATGCATGAACAACAAATATTATTGAGATGTCCTTCTTGATTCACATTTAATAAGTATATAGCTCCATTCATATCCTCCATTTCTATTTTACAATGTGGATCAGCTGCGTTAGATGCTTTGTGGCAACCAGTTTATAGTCTATACTGTCAACTGTACATTGTTTTAAAAATGCTTTTACTTCATTTAATATTATAGGCTATAGAGCATGGCAGGGTAGTACTGCTTATTCTATAGCATTGATTCCACCAATGCACCAATTTGTGGCGGGCGAAACATCAACAATATAAAAGGTGTAGCAATGCTCAGTCAAATGATATTTACATTACACATGTAAAGTTGCTATTGCACTTGAAATAAGCACTTTCTAAAAATAAGCACAAGCCCTTGATTCTATGGGGCAAAGCTGCAAGTGTTAATTCGCTGCAAGGAGATTAGCAGAAAGTGTTCCTATTACAACCGTTAAACATCAGAACCCCATAAAAATTGTGGGAAAAGAGCACTTGGCTGCAACAAAGGGGAAAAAGCCAAAAGCCAAGACCAACACCCTGGCGATCCTACCTGTACAGGCCCCAAGATTCCCCCAACCATGCCATCCCATGTCTATATTGCATGGTTTGGACACTGGCCACCTGCTGCACCAAAGCTTTGAGCTAACATGTGGCTTGGACATGCTCTGGATAGCCTGGACAGCCCCTGACATTTACCAGGATGTAGCCTCAGAGCACCCCATAAGAAACTGATAACAGAGGAACTATATGATGACTCAATTACAGGCTATAGCAACAAAACAATAGGCGGCACCCCAAATGCTCAAAGTGATAGTACACAGTGAATGAAAATGTGCAAAAAAACAAGTGACCAGAGAAAGTGCAATAAAATATTATTTAAATATAAACAAGGTACTCCTCCACTCAACCCTTGTAAGAGTGTTACATAGTTTTCTCCACAACATACTCTTCAAAAGCAAGAGGAGCGAGGGACAGAGGAAAAAAGAACGCACTGGTGAGCTCTGCAACACAAAAAGGCATGACGTCCACGGAAGACAACAGTGGTGGATGATCGCATGATCATTTCCATGATAAAGGAAAACCCCTTCACAACATCCAGCCAAGAGAAGAACACTCTCAAGGAGGTAGGCATTCATTATCCAAGTCTACCATAAAGAGAAGACGTCACGAGAGCAAATACAGAAAGTTCACCATAAGGTGCAAACTATTCTTAAGCTTCAAGAATAGAAAGGCCAAACAATATCTGAAAAAGCCAGCCCAGTTTTGGAAGAGCATTCTTTGGACAGATAAAACTAAGATCAACCTGTACCAGAATGATGGGAAGAAAAAAGTATGGAGAAGGCTTGGAACGGCTCATAATCCGAAGCATACCACACCATCTGGAAAACACGGTGGAGGCAGTGTGATGGCATGGGCATGCATGGCTTACAATGGCACTGGGTCAGTAGTGTTTGTTGATGATGTGACAGAAGAAAGAAGCAGCCGGATGAATTCTGAAGTTTATAGGATATATATTGTCTGCTCAGATTCAGCCAAATTAAGCGAAGTTGATTGGACGGCGCTTCACTTTACAGATGGACAATGACCCGAAACATACTGCGAAAGCAACCCAGGAGTTTTTACAGGCAAAGAAGTGAAATATTCTGCAATGGCCGAGTCAATCTCCTGATTGCAACCCGATCGAGCATGCATTTCACTTACTGAAGACAAAACTTAAGGCAGAAAAACCCACGAACGAACAACTGAAGACAGCTGCAGTAAAGGCCTGGCAAAGCATCACATAGGAGGTAACCCAGCGTTTGGTGATGTCCATGCGTTCCAGACTTCAAACAGTCATTGCCTGCAAAGGATTCTCGAGAAAGTATTCAAAATTAACATTTTATTTATGATGTGTTAATTTGTCCAATTACATTTGAGCCCCTGAAATAAGGGGACTGTGTAATAAAATGGTTGCAATTCCTAAACGTTTCAAACGATATTTTTGTTCAACCCCTTGAATTAAAGCTGAAAGTCTGCACTTCTATTGCATCTCGTTTTTTTTTTATTTCAAATCCATTGTGGTGGCGTACAGAGCCAAAATTATGAAAATTGTGTCCGTGTCCAATATTTTCAGGAACTACAGAGGCGACCAGGCTAAACCTAATGCGGCTGCCCCGCATTTTAAAAATAGCGCGGGCGGCGCACGGCAGTCTTCGGCCGAGAACCGGACGGTTTTCCCGCGCCTTGGGCGCTTTCAATAGTAAGCGCCATTAGCGCTTACCTCTTGAAGCGGCCGCCGCGCTGGAAAATCCGTTTTTAAACGGAGAGCAGACCCACGAACCATGAGCTCCCGGCGAACTTTAGATTAAAAGCTGCGCAACAGTAACTGTGTGTGTGTGTATATATATATATATATATATATATATATATATATATATATATATATATATATATATATATATACATGGGCGTCCGCAGAAATGTTTTCAGGGGGGGGCATAATGTTAACTAGACAGAGAGAGAGAGTGGTTGTGGGGGGGGGGGGGGGGTGACGGGGTGGGTGACTGACACTTTGACTGACTGACTCGTGTGTGACTGACACTTGGGTGACTGACTGACTGTGGGTTGGTGTCTGTATTCATTCACAGACAGACAGACACAAACACACACCCTCCCTCTCTCAGACTCTCCCCCTCTCAAACTCTCCCCCTCTCAAACTCTCCCCCTCTCAGACTCTCCCCCTCTCAGACTCTCCCCCTCTCAGACTCTCCCTCTCAGACTCTCCCTCTCGGACTCTCCCTCTCCCACTCTCCCTCTCCCTCTCAGACTCTCCCTCTCCCTCTCAGACTCTCCCTCTCCCACTCTCCCTCTCCCACTCTCCCTCTCCCACTCTCCCTCTCCCTCTCAGACTCTCCCTCTCAGACTCTCCCTCTCCCTCTCCCTCTCAGACTGTCCCTCTCCCTCTCAGACTCTCACTCTCCCTCTCAGACTCTCTCTCCCTCTCAGACACTCACTCTCCCTCTCAGACTCTCCCTCTCAGAATCTCACTCTCCCTCTCAGACTCTCACTCTCCCTCTCAGACTCACTCTCCCTCTCAGACTCTCACTCTCCCTCTCAGACTCTCACTCTCCCTCTCAGACTCTCACTCTCCCTCTCAGACTCTCACTCTCCCTCTCAGACTCTCACTCTCCCTCTCAGACTCTCACTCTCCCTCTCCCACTCTCCCTCTCAGACTCTCACTCTCCCTCTCAGACTCTCACTCTCCCTCTCAGACTCTCACTCTCCCTCTCAGACTCTCACTCTCCCTCTCAGACTCTCACTCTCCCTCTCAGACTCTCACTCTCCCTCTCAGACTCTTTCTCTCCCCCTCAGACTCTCTCTCTCCCCCTCAGACTCTCTCCCCCTCAGACTCTCTCCCCCTCAGACTCTCTCCCCCTCAGACTCTCTCAGACTCCCCCCCTCAGACTCCCTCCCCCTCAGACTCTCTCTCTCTCACTCAGACTCTCTCTCTCACTCAGACTCAGACACACACACACCCCACACACCACACACCCCACTCTAATGCAGATAGTCCCAAGGTGTAGCCCCATCTCTTTCTTATCCCCTCTCTTCTTCA